>NC_083604.1:65115168-65747360 GCF_029168945.1 Cannabis sativa | reverse complement strand
CGTGCTAACTACTGTCTTACCTGATGTCCCACAAATATGGAGATTCCAAATTCCCGGGTGCTCCTGACCAAGTGCCGGTAATCCTAGTCACAATTCCGGGATACACAAGTATAGGGTTAATCCCAAAATCTATTTCCACAAATTAAAAACTGGGCATTTAAATTCCAAATATTCAGATAGAACTCGGAACGAGCTTTCCAACGATATAAAGAACGTCCGAAACGGAGTCCCGAGTCAAAAGTTATGACCAAAACAAAAACCCGAAAAAAATACAATAAGCTGCCAAAAATGGCCGCGGCTACTGGGTTTAAAAACCCAGGAAACCCAGTTTCCAGCCACGAAAATGCATCCAAAAATACCAATTTTCATGCTATATCAACCCACAATCATACCAAACTTTCACCTAACATAAATCAAGTAATTAGAGAGGAATTACACCTAATTCACTCTCCAACAACACCAAAAACCAGCAACTAAAAATCAGCCTTCAACAATGAATTTCAGCCCCAAAACTCATCCATTTCAACTCAATTCACAACCAAAACTTAAATCCATTAAATAGATTTTCCAGTAATTAAATCAAAAGCTTAAAACACAATTCATGCATTAAAAATTCAATGGTAAAAACCCCAAAAATTCAGATTAAACATCATAAACTTCAAAGCTCCAACTTAAGCAAAATCACCAAGAACTTCAAGCTCAAGAACTTGAACTTGAACAATTAATTTCAAATTAAAATTCCTTTTAAATTCTGTCTAAACCTAACCCAACATCAATTCAAAAGATCCAAGTACAAATATGCTCAAATCAACAAGAAAACACTAACATGCATCTCAAGACCATCCCAACCTATTTCATGCTTTTCAACCATAAAATCACAGCAGCAAATTCATTAAATTTTAGCAATAGAAAAACTACCTCAAGCTTCAATGCAATGATCAAGCCACAACTCCTCAAACAATTCTTCAATTTCAAGCTTGAATACTAAGCAAATCACCAATTTTTCAACCAAATACAAAGAGAGATAGAGAGAGAGAGAGAGAGAGAGAGGGAAGGGGGCTGTTTTAGGGTTAAGGTAAATGCAGAAATGAATTTTATTTTTTTTACAAAGAATGCCTTTAGTTGAAAATAAATCCAAAATACATATTTACCATTTTGCCCCTAGGGCCATTTCTCACATACTCAAACAATCAAGGGCATTGAATTCATTTCATATATAACACATATTTAAATAATTTCAGATTATTCACACATAAATAAAATGCCAATAATTTATCCCAAAATTATATTTCGGCCCCAAACCCGGTTCGGCTCGAAATACCCGATTGTGACTATACCGCGCCAACTTGTCAGAACACACCTGAAAAAGGACACACCAGATATACTATATAATAATATAGTTCATAAGCACATAAATAAATTAAATTCACAGTTTTACCCTTCTCGGGTCAAAATTACGAAAATGCCCCTAACTCACCAATGGGGTCTTAACATGTCATTTCTCATATTAATTCGCATATAATAAATTATAATATAATATAATTCTACAATAATACTCAATTAATAACTAGTTAGGGCTTTGCTAATCCATTTCCTTAATTCCAGGGTATTACAATTACCCCCTCCTTATAGAAATTTCGTCCCGAAATTTACCTAAACAACTCTGGATATTTCTGCTGCATATCCGTCTCGAGTTCCCAGGTTGCCTCTTCTACTTTACTGTTCCTCCATAACACTTTCACCAGTGCAATTGTCTTGTTTCTCAAGACTTTCTCCCTTCTGTCAAGTATTTGCACCGGTTGTTCCTCATATGATAAATCTGGTTGTAGTTCTAATGCTTCATAACTCAGGATATGGGACGAATCTAAGACATATTTTCGAAGCATCGAAACATGGAATACATCATGTACGGCTGCCAGCGCTGGGGGCATAGCCAACCTGTACGCTACTTGCCCTATCCTCTCAAGGATTTCAAAAGGTCCAATGAACCTGGGGCTAAGTTTTCCTTTCTTACCAAAGCGCTTGATGCCTTTCATCAGCGATATTCAGAGAAACACCATGTCCCCGATCTGAAAATCAATATCCCGTCGCTTTGGATCAGCATAACTCTTCTGTCTGCTCTGAGCCGCGAGCATTCGCGCTCTAATTTTATCAACTGCCTCACTTGTTCTCTGAACAGCCTCGGGACCCAAGAACTTTCTTTCACCTACCTTATCCCAGTGAATAGGTGATCTACATTTTCTTCCATATAAAAGCTCATAAGGGGCTATCCTGATTGTTGCCTGATAGCTGTTGTTGTACGAGAACTCGATCAGGGGAAGGTACTTTACCCATGATCCTTCAAAGTCAAGCACACATGCCCGTAGCATGTCTTCTAAGATCTGAATGGTCCTATCGGATTGTCCATCCGTCTGAGGATGAAATGCTGTGCTAAACTTTAACTGAGTTCCCATAGCTCGATGTAGACTCTCCCAAAATCTTGATGTGAATTTCGGATCTCTATCCGAAACAATGGACTTTGGGACACCATGAAGACGAACAATTTCTCTAACATATAACTCAGCATACTGATCAATGGAGAAGTTCGTTCGAACAGGCAAAAAGTGCGCTGACTTTGTAAACCTGTCCACTATGACCCATACAGAGTCGAACTGTCCCATAGTTCTCGGCAAGCCTACCACAAAGTCCATATCAATGTCATCCCATTTCCACTCTGGGATATTCAATGGCTGCAGCAACCCTGCAGGCCTCTGATGTTCAGCCTTCACTTGCTGACAGGTAAGACACTTAGCAACAAACTCAGCGATGTCATTCTTCATGCTTGGCCACCAAAACATGGCCTTGAGGTCTTGATACATCTTCGTTGACCCCGGATGAACTGAGTAAGGAGTCGTATGAGACTCAGTCATAATCTCTCTTTTAATACCGTCATCCATAGGCACACAAACACGATTCATAAATCGTAACATTCCTGTTTCATCCACTGTAAAGTCACTAGTCTTCCCAGCCAAAACCCTATCTCGGGATTTCATTAACTCTGGATCTTGCAATTGTGCTTCTTTGATTCGCTCTAAAAGAGTAGATTGCAGGGTAATATTAGCCAACTGCCCTACAACCAACTCGATTTTAGCTCGGGTCATCTCATTTGCTAACTGCTGCGAGATTTGATTCACAGTATTTATCTGACTCTGCCCCTTTCTACTCAAGGCATCGGCAACCACGTTGGCCTTACCAGGGTGATAAAGGATCTCACAATCATAATCCTTCACCAGTTCTAGCCAGCGTCTTTGTCTCATATTCAGGTCTCTCTGGGTAAAGAAGTATTTCAGACTTTTATGATCAGTGTATATCTCACATTTCTCGCCATATAAGTAATGCCGCCAAATCTTTAGCGCAAATACTACTGCCGCGAGTTCTAAGTCGTGAGTAGGGTACCTCTGCTCGTACTCCTTTAACTGTCGAGAAGCATAAGCTATTACCTTTCCAGCTTGCATAAGAACACAGCCGAGACCTTGTCTCGAGGCATCACAATAAACAACAAATTTTTCCTTATCTGAAGGAAGAGTTAGCACTGGAGCAGTAATCAAGCGCTGTTTTAACTCTAAAAAACTTTTCTCACACCGATCAGTCCAAACAAACTTCAAATTCTTTCGAGTCAACTCCGTTAAGGGTACAGCGATCTTTGAGAAACCCTCAACAAATCGACGATAATACCCAGCTAAGCCCAAAAAGCTTCTGACCTCAGTAGCCGATTTTGGTATTGGCCAATCCCGAACAGCTTCAATCTTGGCCGGGTCCACCATTATCCCATCTTTATCTACTATGTGCCCCAAGAAAGAGACACGAGATAACCAGAATTCACACTTTTTGAATTTAGCATAGAGCTTGTGGTCTCGTAATCGTTGCAATACAGATCTAAGATGCAACTCATGTTCCTCTTCCGATTCAGAATAAACCAAGATGTCATCAATAAACACGATCACACATCTATCCAGGTAATCCTTGAATACCCGATTCATAAGATCCATGAATGCCGCCGGGGCATTGGTGAGTCCAAAAGACATCACTAGAAATTCATAATGTCCATACCGAGTACGGAAAGCAGTTTTCGGGACATCTTCCTCTCGAATTCTCAGCTGATGATAGCCTGAGCGAAGATCGATCTTGGAGAAGACCATCTTCCCTTTCAGTTGATCAAAAAGATCATCAATTCGAGGTAAAGGATATTTGTTCTTGATGGTAAGCTTATTCAACTCTCGGTAATCAATACACATTCGCAGAGACCCGTCTTTCTTCTTCACAAATAATACCGGAGCACCCCAAGGAGAGTAACTCGGCCTAATGAATCCCAGATTCAGTAATTCTTGTAGTTGTATCTTCAATTCTTTTAATTCTGCTGGAGCCATTCGATACGGTGCCTTTGATACTGGTTCCGCTCCCGGAACCAACTCAATTACAAATTCAATCTCCCGGGTAGGTGGCAATCTCGGTAGATCTTCTGGAAAGACGTCAAGAAACTCGCATACCAATCTTGTACTCTCAGGTCCAGATGTCACAGGTTGGCTGGTATCCACTGCAGTAACTATGAATCCCAGACAACCTCTGCTCATCAGGTCCTTAGCTTTCAAAAGTGTTATTCTTGGTATGCGTGCCCCCTGAACTTTACCCACAAACACTGTTGGGTTGGCACTATCAGGCTCAAACACCACCATCTTCCGCTTGCAGTCAATCGTTGCCCCATACTTAGACAGAAAATCCATTCCCAGGATTATATCAAAATCAGACAGTTGCAATTCTATTAGATTGGCGGTTAATTCACAACCGTCAATCCAGAAGGACAAGGACCGAATCCACCTAGTGGATACTATAAGGTCTCCCGAAGGTAAAAGGGTACCAAACCCCGAAGCATAAATATCACATGGTTTATCGAAATTTTCAATTACTCTACTTGACACATAAGAGTGGGTAGCTCCCGAATCAAACAATACAGTATAAGAACAACCATTTATAGACAACTGACCTGTCACCACTGACGGACTAGCATCAGCATCAGCCTGAGTCATGGTAAAAAGTCGTCCCGGGTTCTGAGTAACATTCTTCTTAGGCTCCTCTTTCTTAGTCTGAGGACAATCTCTGATGAAGTGGCCCACCATGCCACACTGGAAACAAGTCTTGGCCCGACATTCACCCTGATGGTGTTTCTTGCATTTTGGACACTCAGGATAAGATCGGAATGAAGATCCGCGGCCCTGGCGGCCACCTCTGTTTCCTCAAAACTTCCTGTTACCCCCTGATGTTCCGGAAGCATCAACCTTTCGTTTGTGATCAGTGTTACCACTGTCGGTCCCTTTACTGATATTACCACTAGCAGCAGGGTTCGATGCCGTGACAACATCCTTTGCAGTCTGCTCCTTTATTACCTGATGCTCAGCCTCCTCAGAAATTAAGGCTAGCTCTACCACTTTCTTGTATAAAGTGTCATGAGTAGTGGTAATCTTCAAGTCCCGACTGATTGTGGCATTCAGTCCTCTCACATATTTCTGTTTCCTGGTGAAATCTGTGGGCACCAGATCACCAGCAAACTTGGACAGCCGATCAAACTCTAGAGTGTATTCGGCCACAGACATCTTTCCCTGAGTTAATTTCACAAATTCTTCCATGTGTGAAGTCCTCACAGCGATGTTATAAAATTTTTCTTAAAACAAACTCTTAAACTCATCCCAAGTCATTACATTGACATCACGAGTTTGTCCCACAATATCCCACCAGACGCGGGCATGATCTTGTAACATGAAAGCTGCACAATTCACTCTCTCTGTTCCCGTCACTCCCATATTATCAAGGATACGGGTGATTGTACTCATCCATTGCTCAGCTTTAATTATGTCAGTACCTCCCAGAAAAGTAGGAGGTTGCAGCTTCACAAACCGCTCAAACACGGAATCTCTATGCGGCATCATAAACCCCTGGTTACCCACCACTGGCACAGGCACTGGTGGTAACACTTGCTCAACAGGGGCAGCCGGTGCCGGTTGCCTTAATCGACGCAACTCTTCCTCTTGACGAAGTATGATACCTCGCATTTCATGGAACATCTGCTGCCAGTCAGCAGGAGGATTAGCATTGCCAACCCCCGCATTATCCCCCAGATTCTACGGAGGTGCAGGCGGTGCTGGTGGATTGGTTTGGTCTACACCATGCTCTACTTGCTCGCCCTGTGGTCTAGATGATTGCGGAGGGTCCATTTTTACAAGTACCCCTGTAACCAACAACCCTAGCGAGTTAAGCACCAATACCACACTTATGCACTTATTACCTTAAACCCTAACTCAACTATTTACTTCATATAATTAAACACTTAACATATAGCATTTTAAGCATGGCATCATATATCACATAAATACTCTAGATGCTTACATACTGCCTAAAATGGAAAGCGGTAAATAATTGATCAAATAAGCAGTAAAGTATTTACTGTCAACACTTATTGCACCTTGAGTCGAGCTTATCTCTGACGATGATTGTACATGTTCGGCCGGTCTACAGGAAGTTTAAAAACCTTGGCGCTCTGATACCAAACTGTAACGCCCTAAGATTTAGGCACGCTACCCAATATGATTAAGAAACCCTAATCCCCTAAACGGGATTGGTTTTAAAATAAGCGCGGAAATTAAAACTTTAAACGAAAACGGAATGAAAATAAACTTGTAATAATTTTAACCTTACAAACAAAAGTTACATGTTTCGGGATCCCAAAAAAATCATTTTACAAAATATTACAAGTCTTTTCTCCTTAGCCGACCTAAGCGACAAAAATAGAGTTACAAAAGCTTCAACGCTGGTAGACCCCAACCCGCTTGGTCTAGTGTGGCCCGAACATGTACATACATCGCCCAACTCCTATACTCATGGCTAATCAGAGATAGATTTACCCTTTCGTGCACAGTAGAGCACCTGTGAGCCAAGCCCAGCAAGACAGTAAGATATATCGTTAATCATATATAACTCATCACATAAATAATAATAATTTTATTTCATATTTGTCTGTATGACACAGACCTGCGTGTTACGCTCACACGCCTATTTATGTCTATGTGGCATAGACCTACATGTTACGCTCACACGTCTAATTACAATAAGGCCTTAGAACGGTTCATCTCGGTTCTAGTTACCGAGTCCAACCCGATTATGCCTTGAACACATAACCCTTTACTTCAATATACAGCTATATACATCATGGCATAACAATTACATATTAACAATTCACTTGGGTAATAACCCTAAGCCAATAAACCGCTCACTTTAGAGTAATAACTCTAATCCCGGTTTCTAGTTTCTCATATAAATCACATTCCATATAAGCGCCATTGCACATATCTCTACGTGCTAACTACTGTCTTACCTGATGTCCCACAAATATGGAGATTCCAAATCCCCGGGTGCTCCTGACCAAGTGCCGGTAATCCTAGTCACAATTCCGGGATACACAAGTATAGGGTTAATCCCAAAATTCATTTCCACAAATTAAAAACTGGGCATTTCAATTCCAAATATTCAGATAGAGCTCGGAACGAGCTTTCCAACGATATAAAGAACATCCCAAACGGAGTCCCGAGTCAAAAGTTATGACCAAAACAAAAATCTGAAAAAAAATACAATAAGCTACCAAAAATGGCCGCGGCTACTGGGTTTAAAAACCCAGGAAACCCAGTTTCCAGCCACGAATATGCATCCAAAAATACCAATTTTCATGCTATATCAACCCACAATCATACCAAACTTTCACCTAACATAAACCAAGTAATTAGAGAGGAATTACACCTAATTCACTCTCCAACAACACCAAAAACCAGCAACTAAAAATCAGCCTTCAACAATGAATTTCAGCCCCAAAACTCATCCATTTCAACTCAATTCACAACCAAAACTTAAATCCATTAAATAGATTTTCCAGTAATTAAATCAAAAGCTTAAAACACAATTCATGCATTAAAAATTCAATGGTAAAAACCCCAAAAATTCAGATTAAACATCATAAACTTCAAAGCTCCAACTTAAGCAAAATCACCAAGAACTTCAAGCTCAAGAACTTGAACTTGAACAATTAATTTCAAAGTTCAATAACAGAATAAAAACACAATAAAATTCCTTTTAAATTCTGTCTAAACCTAACCCAACATCAATTCAAAAGATCCAAGTACAAACATGCTCAAATCAACAAGAAAACACTAACATGCATCTCAAGACCATCCCAACCTATTTCATGCTTTTCAACCATAAAATCACAGCAGCAAATTCATTAAATTTCAGCAATAGAAAAACTACCTGAAGCTTCAATGCAATGATCAAGCCACAACTCCTCAAACAATTCTTCAATTTCAAGCTTGAATACTAAGTAAATCACTAATTTTTCAACCAAATACAAAGAGAGAGAGAGAGAGAGAGAGAGAGAGAGAGAGAGAGAGAGAGAGAGAGAGAGAGAGAGAGAGAGAGAGAGAGAGAGAGAGAGAGAGAGAGAGAGAGAGAGAGAGAGAGAGAGAGAGAGAGAGAGGGGAAAGGGGGCTGTTTTAGGGTTAAGGTAAATGCAGAAATGAATTTCATTTTTTTTTTTACAAAGAATGCCTTTAGTTGAAAATAAATCTAAAATACATATTTACCATTTTGCCCCTAGGGCCATTTCTCACATACTCAAACAATCAAGGGCATTGAATTCATTTCATATATAACACATATTTAAATAATTTCAGATTATTCACACATAAATAAAATGCCAATAATTTATCACAAAATTATATTTCGGCCCCGAACCCGGTTCGGCCTGAAATACACGATTGTGACTATACCGCGCCAACTTGTCAGAACACACCTGAAAAAGGACACACCAGATGTACTATATAATAATATAGTTCATAAGCACATAAATAAATTAAATTCACAGTTTTACCCTTCTCGGGTCAAAATTACTAAAATGCCCCTAACTCACCAACGGGGTCTTAACATGTCATTTCTCATATTAATTCGCATATAATAAATTATAATATAATATAATTCTACAATAATACTCAATTAACTAGTTAGGACTTTGCTAATCCATTTCCTTAATTCCAGGGTATTACACAAAGTTATCTTTTAATTTAAAATATCTTAAATATCAAAATATCTAATCTTATAATTAAATAATAAATAAATATTAAATAAGTTAACAAATTTTTAAATCTGACCATAATAGGAAATATTTAAAATTGGAAACATTCCAAAATAGAAATATTTAAAAATTGGAAAAATTACAAATTGAAAATATTTAAAATTAGAAACATTTCAATTTAGAAATATTTAAAATTAGAAAAATGAATTTTGGGAAACAATCCATGAAAAAATTGGATTTTTGGGGAAAACCCCACAAAATTCGCAATTTGTAGGGAACACCATTGAACTATGATTTTCCAAAAATCATAACTCTTTCAATTTTTATCGGAATCGAGTTCCGTAAAAACGAAAATTGATCAATTTTTCACAAAGAATCCAAATAAAATATTTTCAAAAATCGAAAAAAATATTTTTCATGGAAAAAATTCGTACAACATAAACATTCATCACAAAACACATAAACCACATGAAACCATCCAAATCAACACAAAAACATATAACACATTGTTTTAATTCATATTACATGAAAGTAAATCATTACCATGGCTCTGGTGCCAGTTGTTGGAAATTATTTTACCAGGATCTATTTACTATCATGTATGTTGGATTAACAACCTAATATGAATTCTAAAACAATGAAAATAAACACATATAAAGTTAGAAAACCTTACAGTGGGTGCAGCGGAATATTATGACTCCTTCCGTTCAGATCTCTAGCCCTTGATTCCTTTCTGTAGCAGAGCATCACCAAGATCTGAACCTGCATCTTCTTTTCTCCTTCTTTGATGCAGAATTTGTTGGGAATTATTTTACCAGGATCTTAGATCTACTCACAAGTATGTTTATTAACATCCTAAATATGAACTTTCTAAAACAATAAAATAAACACATATAAAGTTAAGAAAACCTTACATTGATGCAGCGGAATAAATGTCTCCTTCCACTCAGATCTCTAACCCTTGATTCCTTTCTGTAGCAGAGTATAATCAAGATCTGAGCCCGAATCTCCTTCTTCTTCAAGCTTTGATCCTTCACAGTCTTCCAATCTATGATTGAGTTATTGCTTGTTGTGTGTGGGCACTTACTCTTTCACTAGGGTCACGAAAAAGATGAAGGGAAAAGAGAGAGAGAGATTTCGGCCAAGGTAGAGAGTGAGGAAGGCTCGGTTTTCTGAAGAGAGAAATTTCTGTCAGAAAGGCTTGTTGAAAACTTATGATTTGACTGAGCCATCACTTTCTATTTATAGGCAACTACTAGGTCTAGGTTAGGATTTATTTGGCATTAAAATAATGAAAATAATAATTTGAAAAAGCCTTTTGAGTGGCCGGCCATATGGTGTTAATGGGCCTTACTTAATTTTGCAATTTTATCAAATTTTATCTCTATTTTCTAAAAAACGCCAATTTTTCAATTCTAACCTTTCAAATGCCAAAACTAATTATTTAATAACTAAAATAGATTATTAAATAATATTGTCATTTAATTTAATTATTAATTAGACATATAAAGTCTATTAATAAATAAATAAACCTAGAAAACTCTTTTCCTTACAATTTCACCCCTGCTTAGTGAAAATTCATAAAATTAGATATAGTCTAACTTTAGAATTATAATTGATCAATCACGAATCAATTAATGAGTCTTACAAGGAGAATGTTCTCAACTAGAATGGGGACCATGGATCTATATGCTGAGCTTCCAATAAGTGAACCAAATTTACCAAGTAAATTCCTACTTATTAATTCTTCGTTGAATCCACTCTTAGAACTTAGAATTGCACTCTCAGACTTATATAGAGCATATTGTATGTTTCACGATACCAATATACTATCTCATTTAACCATTGTTATAATCTTATTGTGATTTAAAGATCCTCTATATAGATGATTTACATCGAGATGGGATTTCTTTACCGTTCTCACCCCTCAATGTATTTTGCCCCTTAAAACACTTAGCTACCTGTAAACACTACTACAAAATGTAGAATTCGCGACGGTCCCAAAAACACTTTTTTTGGGGGACTGTCGCTAAAAAAATTAACTGAGTGTTGAAAACCGTCGCCTATACTATACTATAGGCGACAGTTTTTAACACTCGTATAGATTAGGCGACAGTTTAAAAGTGCAGAATTTTTTTTTTAAATAAAATAATAAACTATTCTCAACTGTTTTGAACTGTCGCGTAAAATGCTTTACCCGACAGTTCAAAACTGTCGGGAATAATACTAAAAAATTAAAACCCTCGCGCCTCTCACCAAAACATTAAGACACCAAACCCTCGCGCCTCCATCTCTCTGAATCTCACTCTCTCACTCCCTCGATCTCTCTCGATCTCACCCATTCACTCCCTCGGTCTCTCTCTCTCTGTCACCGGTGGCGCCCGCTGATCCTATTCGTCTCGTGAGTCTTCCTTTACAATTTTTTACTTTTCTTGTTTCGTCATTTTCTGAGTTTTCAAGATTAATATAAGAATTCTAGGTTTTACAAATTACATTAAGACTAAGAGATTAAGCAAAACTAAACAGGTGCCATGGCCGCAGCTTCGTGTTCTCATCATCAGCAGGAGTTTTTGAGAGCAAATATGGTGGTCGGGGTAGCACTGGATTATTAAAGGGTCCAAATCCAATTGAAATTTCAGATTAATCGTCAAAGCTCAAATTAATAATAATAATAATAACAACAAAGTGCATGAAGAGGATATTGTCATTGTGGGTGGAGAAATTGCTGGTCTTGCCACTACTGTATCCCTCCACAGGTACATGTATACCTTAATTTTTAACAAATTTATATTATAGAAACATAATTAATATATATAATTAAATTAATCAGATTAGTTGTTGGATCATTAGTGCTTGAGCAAGCAGAGTCACTACGAATTGGTGGGATTGCACTGTCTCTTTACAAGAGTGACTCTGTTTTCCTTTTTTATATTTTGTTTTGTGTGTTCTGAAAGGAAAATTCATGAAACAAGAATTTAGGGAGGAAAAAAAATTGAAGAATTCTTTATTGATATTTTTGTTGGTTTAGTTATAATTACTGGTAAATACCTTAATTAGGGGATCTCTTTGTTATTTTATTATTTTTTTATTATACGCATGAGCATTATAATTATGTTGTTGTCAAGGATTATGGTGAACACCATGAAGCCCTTCATCTGGTTCAGAAACATGTCAAGGCATAATGATCTGTAACACTCAGAAATTGATGAGGTTACTAGTTTATTTTCCAAGTCTTTTATGGACTGACCTTGTTCAAAATTAATGGGTTTTGCACTTAGGGAGTTTTCTGATTATTTCTTGGTTTTGAGTACAGTTCTGCAAATTTTTGCATTAAGCATTATAATTATGTTATTTTTTGAAATAATGTGATGTATTCATATTGAAGTTGTGAAATGATTTAAGTTGCTCACCAAAGTGTCACAAGACTCACAACAAATATTGGGAATTATGTTTTCTATATCAAATTTTTTAAACATTGTCTTTTCTTTATGCCTTATACCTTATGAAATTCAACAAAAAATGTCTTCTTCCAATTAGAGTTCATTATAGTTGTGATGACTAAAATTTTGCTTTGAAGACAAATAAATAAGTGAATTAAATTAATTTACTGCTTTTATTTCTATTTTGTACTATTACTTTGTAGTTTTAATAGGGTTTCGGGGTGGCTCTATTTTTGGTCCAACTGATACTATAAATAGTGGAACACACCATAAATTTTAACCAAGTTATTTGAGAATTGTAAAGGAATGTTAAAATGAGTGTAGTGTTTGAGAATGAAGATGGTACCAAATGCATTGATTTAGGTTGTATGCATATTTGAGAAGTTATATATGCGTATATATATACATATACAAGTATGCTTACATCATGCTGATATCAATGTCTACCATTGGACCCAAAATCATGTCCTTGAATCCTGCCATGTTGGATTGTTCAAATATTTACCCCCCACCCCCCCAAAAAAAAAAGGCATATGTATGTGTTTTATTAATTTTCTCTTAGGCTCATATTAGTATAGATATTTATATGTACATAAAGCAGAGTGACGGTCAAATTTTGGCTCTAAGCTTTTCTTGATCATGCAATGTTCTGATGTAGCATACTTTTCATTTACCTTGGTGATTGTGATTTATAGTTGCTTAAGTTGGTGTTTGCTTAAGGGCTTTTCGTGTAAAAGAAAAAGCTCCAGTTTTTACACTGGACTACTGTAGATTATATTTTCTAAATATTTGCTTTTCTTGCTATGAACTTATAAAAAATAATAAATAAAAATTAAAGATTAGTTGGTCAGCTATATTAGAGTCTTCTAAATTCACAAAGTTATTCCAAAAAATTAAAGTGGCAATTATCAATTCAAAAGAAAATGTAGTGTAGTGTAGTATACAAGATCTTTTACTAATTAATATATAATTTTTTTTATTTTGTTTTGTAGGGTAAGAGTAACCCGTACTCAAATGATGAGATGAATTTTCTGCGTGATCAATGGATTGGATACGTCCGAATACAAGTGGTGCGACAAGGGCTATTACAATGATCAGTTTCTATTTTTGTTAATACTTTACATTAAAATCAACTACTTTTATATAACTAACGATTTAGTTAGAGTACGTAGTCGGTATATATTTTAATTTTTTTTTTCATTTTAAATTTTTGTTTATACTTTACCTTAACTAATTAGTGATATTATATGAATTAGTAAAAATTAATTTATGCAGGAGAAAAATAAAAGATTTTTTTTTATTTTTTCCTTTTTTTTTTTTTTGCAATAAAATGACTGGTAAGAACCGTAGTTGAAAAATACAAAATTTTAATTAAATCGAAAATTTTATTATAGGTGACGGTTTAAAACCGTAGCCTATAGTATAGGCTACGGTTTAAAACTGTGCCTATAACACTATAGGTGGCAGTTTAAAACTGTGGCCTATAGTATAGACTACGGTTTATAACTGTAGCCTATACTATAAGCCACACTTTTAAACCGTCGCCTATAGTGTTCACTATAGGCGACGGTTTTAAACCGTGGCTCATACTATTTCCCCGACTGTTTTTAACCGTCGCATATTCTACCCAGTATCCGCGACGCTCGTATAGGCGACGGTTTTATGGACTGTCGGGAATTCTTTACCCGACGGTGTAAAACTGACGGGAATTTGGGGTTTTTTAGTAGTGAAATGGTGTTTAGTGATCTAATAATTAGTCAGTTAAACAAGAGCTCATCCATTTACTTCTATTTGCTAAGCTCGAAGGGAATCATCACTTGACTTCTATACACCAGTAGAAGCTATAGATTCCATATTTATGTTCAGCACTCCCACTCAATCATACTATCATGTTCCCAAAATATACGTATCACCCTGACCCGAAAGTAGGCTTAACTAATAAATCTAAGAACATGAATAACACTCCTGAGTTGAGCCTAAGCATATCAGGATTTAGATTCTTTTCAATCTTAAGATCAACTACTGATATTGACTTGGAAAAATATGTATAACGGTAAGTTTGTAATATCTTAACTTAGTTGCAATATCGGTCCAGTCCAATGTATACTCCATACATTCGAAACTAGTATACTTTACTAATGTCCTGGAAAGAACATAACACTTACTCCAAGTGTAAGTACACATCATCGCTGATTATCACATTAGTGTAAATCCAATAACACTGATGAAACAGGGACCAAAACTTTTGATTCATATGATCACAATCACATTCCACTGTGTTGACGACACTGTAATTGTGAATAAACATATGATCTGGATTTAACTGATTTTGTGTGTATGAATGTAATAAACATATTAAACATATTAAACCATTAGCATGTAAAATTCATGCAAACATCAATCACTTCAAATTTCTTTTACTGATAACTAATCAGATTGTAAAGAGTTTTATTTAGGGCAGAAAACCCAACAAACTCCCACTTGCACTAATATAAAACAAACTGTGCAAATAGGTCAATCTGATGTCTTGATCTTCAGATCAAGTGTAGTATATTTGAATCCACCCAAACTTCTGGAAACTAGTTCATAAATACACTTATGAAACATCCTTTACTATATGCTTTACTTATCAAGGGATACTGAAATCTTTACTGTTTTAAAAGTACATCTGAATTAACAGAAGACATATCTCTCATATTTTAAAATATGTAATTGAGATAATACAGTGTAGACTTTTCTTCAGTGATATAACTTTCTGGTATTTTTGAATAGACCAAGTTATAGTTCTTCTCTGGTAGAGCTTGAATTATTATACAATAATTCCTCCACCCCCAAAGTAAGCACCATCTCATATAAATCGAAATTAGATGGTGAGATACAAGGACAACTGATACACAGTTCCTTAATATCTGACATATAGATCACTTTCATAAATCCTTCTTGAATATCTTCTAATGTTCCCTATTTGATTACATCTCAGATAGCTCCCACTCAATAGCAGATGTCTGGTTAAATAATACTTTTAACCTCTGATTGTTTAGAGAGTTACCTAGTTGTGACTTTTGTATTAGTCTGAAACTTTAAGTTAAGACTAAGTCATCAACATAGCAGACTAGTATTTGAAGTGAAAAATACATGCCAGAGATAAAGTAATCAAAATTAAGATACCATCAAATTTTATGAGGATTAAGAATTCTTGGTTCAAGTCATTCGAATGGACTGAAATAGAGTTCTTTATCTTATTCTCATAATTCTGATAAGCTATACCTATCCATGTGAATGGTCAGATTTGCTTTTCAGTAGTGTTCTTAAGTACCTATCACAAGTATCAACCTAATGAAGATGGGTATAGAACTTTAAAATTCTCCCACTCAATTAAGGTAGTGTGAAACTTTAACAAAGAACTTTCAAAGGTATCATACTTTTACTTACAACAGTAAAATCGAAATGGAACATACAATCAAGATCAAGAATTTATATTGACAATAGCTGACTCATTATATTACTTCTATGTTTAAACAAGATATGTGTTTCATAGGGAATTGTGGAATAAACTCCACCCCTAAGAATATACATATAGGGTACTTGTGGATAACCTCCACCCCTAAGTATATAGAGATTATGATCCACCCCTAAAGGTTGTAAAGATCATGATTCTCTTAGTGTGATAGAGTTTATGTGGAGTTGAATACTATCCAGAGTTCATTAGATATAAAAGATCGTTGAACTGCATAGTTTTCTTAACTTTTCTCCACCCCTATCAGATCATAAGATCCTTTTATTAAACAAATTCTTAATAATTGTATGAGAATTAACAATTATTGATAAACATAGAAATAATTTCTAATGTTTATATAATATAACTCTATGAAGAGTTGTAAATATTATAGAATTTGCATCAATAATAAAAACACTTACACATACAAACATACAAATATAATGTGGTAATAATTGATGAAGATAAAATAAATGAAGCTCAATCTCATAATTTGCAATAGGGAATTTCGAAAAAATTAAAACTTTATTAATAAAAAAAATGTATTGCAACAATATGAGAGAAACAGGGATAAATATCCCTTATTAAAATTTGAAATCCAAATTGTCTTAAAACTAAAACAATTAATTCAAAATAAATTGAAGAGCTTCATCTTCATCTGGACGATTTCACCCTTGGTCCAGCTTGCTGATCCAACTCAATTGAGTTCAAGTAGCTTGGCCTATAAGAAGAAGAAAACAAATAAACAAAGTTTAGTCCAGAATCATAAATCCAATTGGATAATAATTCACTAAAACTTTTAAAGTTAATAAATGGAAATACCTTGTTTCTTTGCAAGAAGTTTAGGACATTAGGGTTTCCAATGACCTTTTTCATTGCAGTGGAAACACTTTCCTTTAAGTGTAGCATCACCAGAAGGAGCAGTCTTTTTCATGACTTTTGTTCGCTTCTTGGTGTTCTTCCACTTCTTCTTCGATTTGGGCTTTGAAGCAGAGGCAACATTTGCTTCAGGTTTTATCGTCCCATTACCATTACCAGGATTATGAGGTTTACTCCCTTTCTTCTTGGGTCCTCCAATCAAATTTTCATAAGTTTGAAGGTCATTGACTAATTCATGAAAGTCAATTTCCTTCTTATTCATGACATAATTTGATGTATATGGTAGAAATGCTGGAGTCAGGCTATTCAAGATAAGACTAACTTGAGTAGCACTGTCCATTTCAGCACCATGATCTTGGGCTTCTTGGAAATAACTGGACATGAGGAGAACATGATCACGCACGTTTTGATAAGGTTCCATCCGTGCATTAATGTACTTCTTAGTCGCATCAAAGCGTGACTAAAGTGATGCCTTACCGAATAGCTCATTTAACTTCGTCATAACTTCAGCAGCCTTCTCAGTTTTAGAAAACCGAGTTTTGAGGGTGCAACCATGCTAGAAAGCATAAAGTATAGAGCTTTGTCATTTGCCTTCTGCCAACGCTCATACTTTTCTTTCACAGCTTTGGATGCATTATCCCCAGGCACTTCAGGTGACGGCTCAGTTAAAACAAACAAGGCACTTTCTCCTATGAGAGCAATATTAATGTTCTCATTCCATTTATTAAAGTTAGATCCATTCAGCTTGTTTTCAGTCAACAGTGATAACATGGGATTCATTTTGATAATACAGGATACTACAAAATAATAGAAATTAATAATGGTTTAACACACAAAATCAATTCAGAAATTATAAGCACATAGCAGGTAGGAATGATATGAGAAAATACTTAAAAAATTCAATCCTAAATAATTTCCAAGGTTTTCAACAAACTGATATCAGTGTCCCGTTTAGGCGAGAGTCAAAGCTACCATCCATTGAATAGAGTTGTCAGCTCATCTAAAATGTTAAATATTCTAGCAACCTTTTATTCGATCAAGATCAGAATCCAGCGTTGTCCCGTTTAGGCGAGAGTCAAGGCTATTCTATCTCATGAGCTTCTACCATTGTTTCGCAATTTGCAAGTCAAATATGGTCGCCATCATTAGGGTGATCTATACCATATAAAACACTTACAAACCACTTATCATGCGAGATTAAACGGTGCGAAATTGCTAATGAACGTTCCTCCATTAGGGAGGATTACTCACTAAAACAAACGCGGTGTAAAACCCATAATGGAGATCGAATATCTTAATAATAATAAAGCTCATTGTTTAAAATGTATTTTCTTTATTATTCTAATAAATAAATCTCATTAAATTTTATTTAAGAATTAAAATTCAAAAATAAGAATTTAATATAATATTTATAAAATTATACTTAGATGGTGATTGAAATAAAATTAATTATTTCCATCTTAGTAATAATCTTAAATATAAATATTAAGGAAATTAATTTAAGTTGAATTAAATAAAATTAATTAGCAACTCAAAAATTTCCTTTGAGAATATATTTATTGAGTTCGAAAATATAAAGTATATAAAAATACAATTTTCGAAAATAATAAAAATAGAAAAGAAATACTTCAAGCAAAAATATCACCTATCTAGATATTCTTTTGACTAGTTAATTCAATTTCTAATATATATATTTTAAATTCATTTATTTTAAATTAATCAATTAAATGAAAAAATCATTGATTGTAGTTGGTCCAAGAATTAATTAAAATAAATAATTAATTTACAACCCAATCTATTTTTCAAAATAAAAAAATTCGAAAATATTGCATAAATAAAATGCAATTTTCGAAATTGATTAATAAAATAAAGAACAATATATATTTTGAAAATTATTTAAATTTAAGTTGAAAAATTAGATTTCAACCTAAAAATAATTTTCTATTTAATTAAGTGTCATGAAAAAATCAATAAATATTTAAGTATCATGATGAAAATCAACTTAGATATTTAGATTCTTCAAGTTAATTAAATGTATTAAATTCAAGAAATAAATAATTAAGTGTAGAGAAGGCTTAATTATTAATTTCTATTTAATACTAGGAAAAATATACTTAATAAAATTGTACCAAAATTAATTATTTAAATAATTAATTTCACAAAGTATGATTTTCCTATTTAAATATTAGAAATAATAAGTAGTTTAGAAATTACTATCTAGAAAATATCTTATTTGACTAAGTATCTTTTCAAAATTTGAAAAATATCTAATTTAAGTTATATAGAAAAAATCTAAAACTTAAATAATTTCAAATCTAGATTTAATTAAATATCACAAATTAAGTTGTAACCACTTAATTTGAAGATATCTTTTTAAAGTTAATATTTGAAAAGATATTAACCAAAAAATATCTAAAATATTCCATTTTAAGTTAATATTTGAAAAGATATTAACTTAAAAAATATCTTAAGAATCTTTAATAACTAATGCCTAAGATTCCTCAACTTGATTTAAAATTTAAATCAAATATTCAAATTTAAGTTAGTTAAGAAAAATCAGTTGATACAACTAATTTATAACTTAAATATGAATATTTAATTAAACAAGCTCCAGAAAGAATCTAGTTAGTTAAAATTCTATATTTAATTAAATACAAGAAAAATACAAATAGTTTGTCTAGAAATAATATCTAAACTAAAAGTGTTTTTCTTAAAATTAACTTTAAAATATTAAAATGAAAAATAAATTTTCATATATTTTAAAAGTTAATTATGTTGCTAATTCAATTTTATTAGGTCAAACTAATATAATTAACCTAGTACAGTTATTCAAATCAGGCAAATGGGCCTTCACAATTGGGGTAGTTCATGTGAGGGGGTGCTGGGTTCAGTATGTCGTACCCACTTCTATGGCTCCCAACTCTCACACAAGGCCCAAAAGAGAGGAATTTAACCTTAAAATGAATAACTGTTATTAATTGAATAGGTCCAAAAACTAAATGGACCTAAATAAAATCTATCATGGTGTGACATTTTATTTAGCAACAACCTATATGCATCTATATAATAAAATAAACACATAGGCTCACACAGGCACACTTTGGATGGATCCTATCATGTTGCTAGGTCATACACAGATGAAAGAAGATTGTAAAATTTACCTGTTACAAATTATTAACTTGACCAAGGGAGCCATCAGATCATTAGATCTGGCAAAAAGTAACCATGGCTATTTGCAATCAAGTAATAATAGGTTTTTAAAAACTTACACACAAGCTAAAAACACATACTCCTGCAACAAGGTTAGCTAGATAGTTGGATGTAGGATTTATTTAATTTTAAATAAATAATTTCGAAAAACAAATAATTAAAAAAAATATTTTAATTAATAAAAATAAAAAAAAAAAATAATTAATTTTCGAAGAAAAAAAAAATAAATTTCGAAATTATTTAAAAAATAAATATTTAAAATTAAACCTACATTTTGAAAAATTAGGTTTCAACCAACCTAAATATCATTTCAAAATTTGCTAACTACTTTTAAAAATTAAATGTTATTTTATAGATAAAAATTAAATAAAAAATAGAAAAGATAAATGAAATATCTTTTCAGATTTTTTAAATTTAATTTAAATAAATAAAATAACAAAATTTAAAAGTTAGCATAATATCTTATATCTATTTAAAATTACATGATTATAAATATCTTATTTTAAATTTAAATAAGGTCAAAATATCTAAAAAGATTTAATTAAAAAAATCTTAAAAGATAAGATATTTTTAAAATATCTTAAAAGATAAGATATTTTTAAAATATCTAAAAAGATATTATAAATATCTTATAAAATCTGACTTTAAATTTAAAAAAAAAAATATAATCAAATTTAAAAATAAGATAGATTTTTAAGCAAAAAGATAAATACTAATTCTATTCAAATTCAAATTACACTAATATTTTGAATTAAATAAAAAAAATATTAAATTAATTCAAAATGATAATTAGAATTGAATTAGGAATAGTAATAGTATATATACAAAACCATACAAAAAATTGGAAGTTAATTCCATGAAAAAGTATGAAAAATTGAAGAAAAAAGGAAAAATTCGAAACTGTACGGACAGTTCTGCGATCGCAGAAAAATATCAGCACAGCCCCGATTTTGTCAAATCTTCAAAAAATCATAACTAATTCAAATAAAATCCAAATTGAGTTCTGTAAAAGGCTAACTTGCTTAATTTTTTCCATACTATCCAATAAAAATAATTCCAGAAACGAAATCACAATTATTTTTCACGAAAATTTCACAAACATCAATCAATCATCAAATAACACTCAATACAACATGATACCATCCAAAGAACATACAAACAATCGTTTTAAAGTCCAAATTACATGCAAGTAAATCAATTACCATGGCTCTGAGGCCAGATGTTGGGAATTATTTTACCAGGATCTTAGATCTACTCACAAGTATGTTTATTAACATCCTAAATATGAACTTTCTAAAACGATAAAATAAACACATATAAAGTTAAGAAAACCTTACATTGATGCAGCGGAATAAATGTCTCCTTCCACTCAGATCTCTAACCCTTGATTCCTTTCTGTAGCAGAGTATAATCAAGATCTGAGCCCGAATCTCCTTCTTCTTCAAGCTTTGATCCTTCACAGTCTTCCAATCTATGATTGAGTTATTGCTTGCTGTGTGTGGGCACTTACTCTTTCACTAGGGTCACGAAAAAGATGAAGGGAAAAGAGAGAGAGAGAGATTTCGGCCAAGGTAGAGAGTGAGGAAGGCTCAGTTTTCTGAAGAGAGAAATTTCTGTCAGAAAGGCTTGTTGAAAACTTATGATTTGACTGAGCCATCACTTTCTATTTATAGGCAACTACTAGGTCTAGGTTAGGATTTATTTGGCATTAAAATAATGAAAATAATAATTTGAAAAAGCCTTTTAAGTGGTCGGCCATATGGTAATAATGGGCCTCACTTAATTTTGCAATTTTATCAAATTTATCTCTATTTTCTCAAAAACGCCAATTTTCCAATTCTAACCTTTTAAATGCCAAAACTAATTATTTAATAACTAAAATAGATTATTAAATAATATTGTCATTTAATTTAATTATTAATTAGACATATAAAGTCTATTAATAAATAAATAAACCTAGAAAACTCTTTTCCTTACAATTTCACCCCTGCTTAGTGAAAATTCATAAAATTAGATATAGTCTAACTTTAGAATTATAATTGATCAATCACGAATCAATTAATGAGTCTTACAAGCAGAATGTTCTCAACTAGAATGGGGACCATGGATCTATATGCTGAGCTTCCAATAAGTGAACCAAATTTACCAAGTAAATTCCTACTTATTAATTCTTCGTTGAATCCACTCTTAGAACTTAGAATTGCACTCTCAGACTTATATAGAGCATATTGTATGTTTCACGATACCAATATACTATCTCATTTAACCATTGTTATAATCTTATTGTGATTTAAAGATCCTCTATGTAGATGATTTACATCGAGATGGGATTTCTTTTCCGTTCTCACCCCTCAATGTATTTTGCCCCTTAAAACACTTAGCTACCTGTAAATGGTGTTTAGTGATCTAATAATTAGTCAGTTAAACAAGAGCTCATCCATTTACTTCTATTTGCTAAGCTCGAAGGGAATCATCACTTGACTTCTATACACCAGTAGAAGCTATAGATTCCATATTTATGTTCAGCACTCCCACTCAATCATACTATCATGTTCCCAAAATATACGTATCACCCAGACCCGAAAGTAGGCTTAACTAATAAATCTAAGAACATGAATAGCACTCCTGAGTTGAGCCTAAGCATATCAGGATTTAGATTCTTTTCAATCTTAAGATCAACTACTGATATTGACTTGGAAAAATATGTATAACGGTAAGTTTGTAATATCTTAACTTAGTTGCAATATCGGTCCAGTCCAATGTATACTCCATACATTCGAAACTAGTATACTTTACTAATGTCCTGGAAAGAACATAACACTTACTCCAAGTGTAAGTACACATCATCGCTGATTATCACATTAGTGTAAATCCAATAACACTGATGAAACAGGGACCAAAACTTTTGATTCATATGATCACAATCACATTCCACTGTGTTGACGACACTGTAATTGTGAATAAACATATGATCTGAATTTAACTGATTTTGTGTGTATGAATGTAATAAACATATTAAACATATTAAACCATTAGCATGTAAAATTCATGCAAACATCAATCACTTCAAATTTCTTTTATTGATAACTAATCAGATTGTAAAAAGTTTTATTTAGGGCATAAAACCCAACAGAATTTCCATAGTCTTACATACTATGATTGAGGTACCACTTGATGCGTGTGGGCACTACTCATCTCACAAGGATTTCAAATTTTCTCTCTATTTTTCTCTCTTATTTTCGTGGCTTTTCAAGCATACATAAGCATACAAGAGAAGAGAACAAGGGTTGCTTTATATAGGGAAAAGGGAGAGCACAACTTTCCAAATAAAACAATTTCCTTAATTATTGTGTAATTAATTAACTGCCTTACTTAGTGTGATCCACCGCTTTCCTATTTTTGCTAGGCTTTGATTAGAAATTACATGGCAATTAAAATTGAAACTAATAATTGGGAAACAAGCAAAGGGAGTGGCCGGCCAGAGGGAAATGGGCCTCACTTGGATTTTGCAGTTTCCTCAATTTTATTTCTATTTCTCCAAAAATGCCATTTTTCCAATTCTAATCATTTAAATGCCAAAACTAATTATTTAATAACTAAAATAGATTATTAAATAATATTGTCATTTAAACTAATTATTAATTAGACATGCAAAGTCTCTCAATTAATAATTAAACCTAGAAACCCTTTTCTTTACGATTTCATCCTTAAACTGTGAGAATTCATAAAGTAGACATAGTCTAACTTTTAGAATTATAATTGATTAATTAAAATCAATTAACTGAGTCTTATAAGCAGTATGGTCTCAACTAGTACGGGGACCATGGGTCTATATAACCGAGCTTCCAATAAGTCAAACCGAATTTACCAAGTAAATTCCCTAACTTATTAATTCCTCATTGAATCCACACTTAGAACTTGGAATTGCACACTCAGTCATATAGAACGCTCTATATGTTCCACGATATAGACACGTCATTAGTTATCCATTGTTATAACCCTAATGTGATCAATGATCCTCTATATAGATGATTTACACTGTAAAGGGATTAAATTACCGTAACACCCTACAATGTATTTTATCCTTAAAACACTTAACCGTGTATAAATGATATTTCAGCTAAGTGAAATGAGATCTCCACCATTTATCTTCGTTTGGTTAAGCTCGAAGGAAATCATCCTTTACTTTCTATTTGCCAAATAGAAGCTATAGATTCCATATTTATGTTAGCGCTCCCACTCAATTGCACTACCGTGTTCCTAAAATGTACGTATCACCCTGACCCAAAAGTAGGCTTAACTAACAAATCAAAGAACACGAGTAACACTCTTGAGATTGAACCTAACCATATCAGGATTAAGATCATTTGATCTAGGATCAACAGGTGATATTGAATTGAATAGATATTACGGTAAATTTTAATATATCTAATCAAAGTTCAATATCGGTCCCTTCTGATGTATACTCCATACATCCTATACTGGTAAACTTTGTCAATGTCCTGGAAAGGACATAACACTTTTCCAAGGTGT
Organism: Cannabis sativa; assembly: GCF_029168945.1. Classification (NCBI taxonomy): domain Eukaryota; kingdom Viridiplantae; phylum Streptophyta; class Magnoliopsida; order Rosales; family Cannabaceae; genus Cannabis; species Cannabis sativa. The sequence continues at coordinate 65,722,657 of NC_083604.1, read as the reverse complement.
AAAAATACCTATCGCTGATTATACCATGTCAGTCTAAATCCAGTGTTCTGACAAATCAGGGAATAAACTTTTGAACATATAATTAAGATTATATTCCACTGTACTGACAACACTATAATCTTTAACAAATTCATATGTTCTGGACTTAAAAAGAATTCATACATTATATACATATAATCATGAAATAAATCATGTTCCATGCAACATAAAATGTTATTTCTGATCTTTATTCATAAGTAAATCTGATTATATGAAATGAGTTTTATTTAGGGCATAAAACCCAACACCTTCCCACATAACATCAAAAGAAGGGTATAGATATTACATTATTTTTGTGGATGATTTTAGTAGGTTCTCGTGGATATATCCTCTAATAGTCAAATCTCAGTCCTTTGATATGTTCATTTGATTCAAAAGCATGGTGGAAAAACAATTTGAATTACAGTGCAAGCTGATGGAGGTGGTGAGTACAAGCCTTTCGCGAAATTTCTGACAGACCAAGGAATCTTGTTCAGTCATCCTTGTCCTCACACTCATGCTCAAAATGGAAGAGTGGAGAGAAAGCACATGCATGTTACTGAAACAGGACTCACTTTACTTGCTCACGCATGTCTTTATCTAACATATTGGTGGCATGCGTTCTCCTGTGCAACCTTCACAATAAACAGACTCCCTACTCCTGTTTTGGACAATGTTAGTCCTTTTCAATGCTTGTTTGGTCAAGAACCAGACTACACCATCCTAAAGCCATTCAGGTGTGCTTATTTTCCTCATGTAAGACCTTACAATGCTCACAAAATGGAGATGAGATCTCAACAATGTTTGTTCTTGGAATACTCCTCTTATCACAAAGGTTACTTGTGTGAGAATAACCAAGGGAGAATGTATATTCCTAGGAATGTCATATTCAATGAAGGTTTATTCCCTAGCAAGCAAACTGGTCATCAAGATTGTCAACAGGTACATACAAACTTTCCTATCTCTACATTTCCTTCTGCTACATTCTTTACCATTAACACTAATCCGGTTTCTAATGTTTCTACATCAACTGGAAATGTTCTAAGGGAGGATCATGCTGAACAACAACTGTACACCAATGTAATCAGGCTACTACTCAAATTGGAGGTCCAGTTGCCACAAATAGTACTGTTGCCCATCAACAAACTCCTATCCCTACTCAGGATCTACCTACTAGTCCCATTGAACCAATTCAACCAATCAATTCCTCTTTAAATCCAAACTCTGAACCTAGTACTCAAACTATACCTCAACAGGATCCCCGGCAAACAACACACCAAATAGCATCCTCAAACACTGAATTAAATACCCAACACTAGTCTCATTTTCCCCCAAACAGTCACACCCAAACTCATGCCATGACAACTAGGTCTCTAAATGGGATAAGGAAACCAAAAGCTTACTGTGCAACAAAACATCCTTTACCTGAAGCACTGTTGCCAACAGAACCCAAGTCGGTTAAGGAAGCCCTCAAAGATCGAAGTCGTTATCAAGGTTGGCCACTAGAGAGAAAAGAGAAAGAAAACCCAAGAAAATCAGTACCCAATGTCTTAAGGATGGTGTAGGTACTGGGGAAGGCCTCCCCTAAAATTACTTGGAGAGGTCCCAACTGGACCCATCACTTGAAGGGCATCGTCCTCATAGATTAATGCCATAAAGTAGTAGGTCAGGAACCCACCAGATATCCACTAAATAGTCCTACTTCTAGAAATCCATCCCACTCAAAGCCCTAGCAGCTCCAAAGGGATAGGAAAAGACAAAATCAGCCAAAAGCTTCCTAAGACTCATATCTGTTAAGTTGGGATTTTTATGTCTGTTACCTAGAAGAATATACACGCACAATCATGGTTCTCTATTACCGACCCTAATATTCATTGTCACTCAAAATACACTCTTTAACGCGATTGCACGCAAAAGAACTCAGAATAGAGCTCAAAAATACAAAATTTAGCTCAACAATAAAATCAAAAATTGACAAGTTCAACATCACTTACTTGTGATGTGATTTGAAGAGGGCGGTCAGTTTCTGAGAGTGGCCTAAAATATGCGTGCCCAGTTGATAACTCGGTTGTAGCCTACTTGGACGTTGAACTCCTCATCTAACTGAGGGTGATTCAAGTTGAGATCAAAGACTGGTGCGTCTGGAAAATAACACGCTTGAATTCAAAACAAACAACCAAAAATAAAGGCAAAGCTTTTGTTCTACCACTAGTAAGGATACTGAACGTCGGTGCAAAACCTTTTCCTATCTAAGTTTCTGGGGAAGATGTTTAGGTTCTTAGAGATAGAGGGAGTTTGTAAATCGCAGAGCGGTAAAAAAAAAGAAGAAGAAGATGAATGTCCCCGCATCAATTTATATCTAAAGATGAGTTGTAGAATTTAAAATTGACAATCTAGATTAACTCCATAACCGGCACAAGTTGATCCAACAGCTAGGGAATTGAAAAGATGGCCTTTAATTTCTCTCGCCAAAATCGAAGAATTTTTCATCACTACCAGTGTTGGGTCCAAAGCCCATTAGAAAGGGTTGTCACGTCACCACTCTACTAACAGACACATTTTTCCAAGGGGATGCATCTCTCAAGCGAGTGTCACCCATGAAGTCAAGAAATACATATACAACACGCGGTTAATACTAAGTGAGTTCACTAAAAACTTCCGAGCCTTACTATTATTAAAAGCCAAATATTAAAAGTGTGTGTGCATGATCCAAAAATGCCCATGTGTCACGATTACGCTCTAGTAATTTGGAAGAAGACTGCAAGCTTCCGCAACTTATGAAGTTCGAGAAGCTTGGGGGTAAATGTTATCTGCATTTCTAGATGAAAGACACGTGGCACATAATTTAAAGTATCTGGAATCTGAAAGGTTGATTAGCCCCGTTAGGTCCAGAGATGACGAAGTCTTAATGTACTCCCAAAAGACATTCGAAAGGTACTCGAGAAGGTTAGCATTGACAACAGTCACCCAAAAGAAGTCGGAGGTCTTCCATGTAGAGGAATCCAAATAGTCCCAGAGACGGTTATGATTTTTCCAACACAAGATCAAATCTTGTCTCCCGTGTTAGACCATGGTATTGTGTTTGCCTCATCTCTAAACATAACTTTTTGCCTAACGGTTTTTCTGGGTATCTCCTTTGCAAGGTGAAATCTTTTAACAGCACGTGTCCACTTCAAGCATTTATTTTGCAAAGTGAAACCTTTTGGCAACACGTATCTTGGTGGTCCCCTATTGTCTAGTTGCTTCCACGCACGAGCACACAACCTTCTTGGGGGGGGGGGCAATAGTCAGATTTTTATACGTATTTTATCCCAGTAATGGGCTTATTGTAAAAAATCTTAGGCAGGTCATGAGCTTGTCCGTACTCGCACTTCAGCCTATAAATATCTTTTCATTTTTATATGAAGGGGGAATTAAAAAAAGAGAGTCAAAGCTCTGCTAAGATTCCTCTAAGCCTTCTTCTTCAAGAGAAACACGAGAGCAGAGTTAGGGTTTCTTGTAAAATTATTGTAAAAATATGCAAGCCTTTTAAGACCAATAATGCTAACACATGGACTAGGGTTTTTTAACATCCGAACCACGTAAAAATTCTCGTCTTCTTTATTATTACAATTATAATTTCGAAAGTTCTTATTTATTTAATTTCTAAAAATTCGGTAAATAGTCTAAATATCATTATGGACTGTTAATATGATTCTCAACTGTTTGTGTTAAATCAAACTTTCTTTCTTTATATTAGTCATTCTCCATTAGACTAAAAATAAATAAAAAAAACATTTTAAAAAAAAAATTACCTATCTATGGCTTCAATTATTTGGCTATTAATCAAAGCCATATAGGGGTTGTATGTTTGCAGATACAACCCCATATGGCTTCAGTTATTAACCAAATGACCTAAGCTATAGGATCCCTTTTGCCTTCTGTTTTTTTGACCCATTTTGTTTCGCCTGGAATGCCTTTAGTTGTGAATTTAATCAAAACCAAAGCTAAAAGATCGAAAAAAATTGAAGCCATAGGGTTATTTTGCCGTAGTGTTTGGCCATTAAAAATTTTCCTTCAACTATTGAGATTTTTGTATCCATTTAATTTTACTAACGGTTCGTTGAAATGGACGAAAATTTTGAGGGTAAAATTTAGTACATGTCAAAATTTAAGGGACACACAATTTAGTTCATGTCATATTATTTATAACATGATGATATTTATTTATTTTGATATATTATTATTTTCATAAATAATAAAATGTATATCTAAAATATGCACAAAAATATTACTATTTTCTAAAACATTAGATCAGAGTTTTTCTTAATGTTATTTGTTAAAATATACATGATATTTTAGGGTGTGTTATAATAATTTTGGTTTTTTACTTTTTTTTTGAAAAAAATATGAATGAAAGCATTTTTTTTTGTTATTTTCTTTAAAAAAAATTGTATCATATCTATTTTGTTTTTGATTTTAAAAATAAAAACTTATTTAGTAATTTTTTTTCGTTTTTCTTGCTTTTTTTTTTTAAAAAAAAAAAATAAGGACTAAGAAAGAGAAATGAGAGAATGTGGGCTAGGGTCTGGGTCCAGGATCGAGTTCGCTCTGGGCGTCTGAGCCAGGGTTTGGCTCTAGGCCAAAGGTTCGGATTTGGGCTCCGGGTAGGGGTCTAATGCCCATAGTATGGTTCCAAGCTAGAGGTTAAGGCCCAGGGTCGAGGTCTAAGTCAGGGATCAGGGTTGGGGTCAAGGCTGGTGGCCTAGGCTGCGGTTTGGATCCAGGTCTAGGTTTAGGCCTAAGGTCGGGGTTCAAGTTCAGGTATGGCTAGTGGATGGGTCCAGGTCTAAGGCTGGGTTCAAGGTCGGGGTTCGGGGTATAGGTGGGGGTCTAGCGTTGGGATTTGGTTCGGGTTTGGGTTTGGGTCTGAGCGACGGAGGCTGGGTCCAAGTTTAGGGGCTTGATCTGCATCCCCGTGGTTTGGGGCGGTGAGGGGCTAGGTGTTGGGGTCCAGGCTAGGTGCTCGGTTGAGGTCGTGCTTTGGGCCAACAACCGTGTCAGGGATCTGGTCCAGGCTTGGGTCTTTGTCCCAATCAGGGTCTGGGTTAGGTTCAAGGCTACAATCCAAGTCTGGGTCCAGGTTATTGTCGAGGCCATGGTTTGGTCTGGGTCCGAGCAAATGGCTCCAAGTTAGAGTCAGGGCTAGTGTCCAATTTTGAGGGTCGGGGTTCACGGTTATTAGGGGGTTGCGACCCAGGTTGGGGTTCATGTCCATGGGTAAGAAGTCGAGGTCAGGGCCCAAATTTAGGCTGAGGTGTGAGTCAAGGCTGGGGTTGAGGTCTGGGCTAGAGTCGGGAGCTAGGGTTGGGGTCGGGGTTGGAGTCCAATTGCGAGGTTAGGGTTCAAAATTGATTAAAGAAAATTCAAATGGAGTATAATTAAAGAAAAAAAAATTGTTTAAATAAATTTTTAAATAAAGATTTTTTTTTTTTCAAAAACTTTAAGATTTGGATTTGTCTTTAAAAAAATTGAAAACAGTTTTACCAATGATGTTTTTTGAACATATTTTTACTTCTCAAATTAAAAAAATTAAAAAAATACTTAAAATATTGTTACACCCTTGGCTTTTGTTTTATTTATAAGTTGACATTAAGTAAAGTCTCAGAACTAGATAGCGTTTGGTTGGAGGTAATAAAATAAAATAAAATAATTTTCATTCTTAACTTTTGTTTAGTTGCATTTTAAAGTATTAGAATATCATTCTAATGGAATGACCTTTACACTAATTTGGTGGATTGACTATTTTATTTTCAAATAGAAAGGAATTTCATTCAAATGCAAGATTTGAAAAAAATTTAATAAAATTTTTTATTAATTTTTTTTATACATTTTTAAATTTTATTTCATTCTATTTCTATTCTAATTCCCATTCTCATTCTCATTCTTATTTTTATATTTTTATTCTTCACAACACCACCTAAATTAAAAGACACACACCTAATATTTTCATAATATCCCCGTATTTTATACTAGTTAATAATTGAGTTGTTCTTGGTTTTTAAATACTCGCACGCAATACATTTATATATTTTTATATTAACCGTATCGCAAGGTCACATGTCAGTAGCCAATATGTTTAATTATTTTCTGCCACTGTTTTGTTTTAAATCAAAAATAATATACAATCAGCTTTCCAAAAAAATATATTTATAAAATAAAATGTGTTACATAAAGATGTATGAACAAATATGTATTCAGCTAGCAGCCGTAGTCCTCCCTTAGCAAGCTAGGTTGATGCCACGAGATGCATCTCCCAAAAGTTATACCATATATATATATATATAAGTGTACTTTCTATAGATGGTTCTTGGTCTTATGATACCTTAAAAACAAATCTTTAGAAATTCAAAGAATTTTTTAAAAATGCAGAGCTCTAATGACATAATAGAGGAAGAAGTAAAGGTCCCACTACTAGCAGATCACAAAGCTTCCCTCAATTACAATCACGATCATCGTCAGCAATCAAAACATAATAATCTTGTTGTTGTTCATGAAAAGAACGATTATATTACCCGACAACTTTCTCTAGGGAAAAGGGTTAAAATTGAATCAAAGAAGTTGTGGCACATAGTTGGTCCAGCTATCTTCAGCCGAGTCACCGCATACTCATTTTTCGTTATCACACAAGCCTTCGCCGGCCACCTTGGAGACCTTGAGCTCGCCGCAATCTCAGTAGCCATTAACATCATCATTGGCTTCACCTTTGGTCTACTAGTAATAAAATTTCACATTATCATTACAATAGTCAAAAAGGATTAATTCAATTAGTTTATTTATTATATTGTATTGTCTTTTATTTCTCAGCTCGGGATGGCGAGTGCCTTGGAAACCCTATGCGGTCAAGCATATGGGGCAAAGCGATACGCCATGCTGGGGGTGTACATGCAACGTTCGTGGATCGTTTTATCGATATGTTGTGTTTTGCTACTCCCTCTCTACCTCTTCGCGTCGCCGGTGCTAAAATTGTTGGGCCAGCCACCCGAGGTGGCGGAGTTATCGGGTAAGGTGGCGATGTGCATGATTCCCCTGCACTTCAGTTTGGCATTTCAGTTCCCGCTACAGAGATTTCTACAGAGCCAACTGAAGACGAGGGTGATAGCCTTGGTGTCGCTGGCAGCCCTGGCCGTGCACCTGTTTGTGAGTTGGTTATTTGTGTACCAACTCAAGTTGGGCGTTATCGGCACGGCTCTTAGTATGAATTTCTCATGGTGGACTATGACGTTTGGGCTTATGGGCTACGCCGTCCGCGGTGGTTGTCCCTCTACTTGGACTGGGTTATCAGGTGAAGCCTTCTCTGGCCTTTGGGAGTTCACCAAACTCTCTGCTTCTTCTGGGGTCATGCTTTGGTAAAATTCAAACATTTTTCTTAAATTCCAGAGATATGTTTATATTATTATCCTTTTTCTAAAGTTGTCTTTTCTATTTGTTTATGGAATGAAATTATAAAAATGAACAGCTTGGAAAGTTGGTACTATAGAATACTGATGCTAATGACGGGAAACCTGGAAAATGCGGAAATCGCTTTGGATGCTTTAGCTATTTGGTATGTCCTGCTTAATTTATATTATTTTTCTAATTTTTTTTTTTTTTTTGTTATTATTTAAGTCAAAAGTTCTTGGTTAACAACTACCTTAACTTAAATATGTCATTTATAATTACTATATTAGGGAATTACTTCCTATAATATTTTTTTAACTTTTTTTTTTTTAAATTTACTGTTTGGATTTCTTAAGTAGTTGCAGCATTAGTTGAAATAGGGGTTTTCGTACGATTTTTTATTGAAATTTAAATTGCAACGCTAGTTCTAATAAAGATTTATATGTAGAATTCCGTAAAAATGACAAAAAAAAAAAAAAATTGTTTTAAAGTTATATATCTTTATATCTTAAAAGTGCCTATCTAACGGCATTTCTTGGTTTAACATTCTTGGTTTAACAGAATATACTTAAAAATAAAAGAATATTCTGTTAAATTTGACGATTAGGTTTGATCTCCCGTTAAAAAATAAAACCAATAATTAAACCCAAAAAATTAAACAATCTTTTAAATAAACAATCTTTTAAATATTAATAATCTCTTTTTAAATTAAAAAAAAAATCATCTTAGCCACATATCTCTCTAACAAACCTATCTTGGGAGAATATTAATAATTTTTTTATTTATTTTTTTTTAAAAAAAATATATAGATAAAATATTTAGAAAAGATAATATAAAAGAAGATTGATGTGTTGGCTTAGAGATTTTTGGGCTTGGGCTTAAAAAAATAATAAAAAAAAAAGATAAAATGGGCTGTAATTAGTATTTACCTTATATGTTTGTGCTTATTTTTAGTTTTATTTTTAATTTTACCACCAAGAGGAGAAGGTTGAAAAATATTAGAATATGAAAATATTATTGGTGCTTATTAGTAATTTGCAAAGAATGTGAAAGTCTATAAATATATAGTTGTGTAGCTATTATTAGATATGAAATGAGATAATAGAACTTTTTTCAATTAGAAGATTAATGTACATTTTACTATTAATAACATACATTATTATAACACAACTATATTTTACTTACTAAATATACTGACACATATTTTATTTTTATAAAACAAATCGTTCAAATAATTATACTATTTTAATTATTAATTCAAATAAAAAACTAAAATATTAAATAAAACTAACACTACGTGGCTTGGCACGTAACAATCACATAGTATATATATATATATATATTTATATATTTCGTAAGATATGTTATTATTCTCTATCAAATGGTGATTCAAATTGATTGGCATGGTAATTGGTATATAGCATGACGATTAACGGGTGGGAGATGATGATTCCTCTAGCATTCTTTGCTGGAACCGGGTAATTACTCTTCCCTTTTACTTATTAAATCTTTATTTCAATTATAAATCTTTGAAAATTCATATCTATATTTGTATTTCACCACAATTTAAATAAGGGAATTTTCAAAATATATATTAAATTGACTGAATTTGAAATTATAAAAAGAAAATAGAAAATAATTATAAGATAATGATTTCATGAAAAGTTATTTTTTTAATGTGTTATTATTTTATTTTATATTAATTAAATATTATTTCCTTATTTAATTTTTTTTATATATAATTATTTATTAAAAACACTATTATTTTCTTTTTTTTTTAAAAAAAAAAAAAGAAAACATACATTCACTTCTCTTTTTTTCTTCTCCCTTTTTTTCTCTAAAAATTCCTAAAAGTTGCTAATTAAAGAACCTAAACTCACTACAAAAAATTTATTTTTAGTCACAACAAAATTTATAACTAAAAATAAAAAAGTTGTGACTAATTATTAATTATTATTCCTATGGTAGGACTAAAATGTCAGTAGCTAAATGTATTAGTCACAAAAATTACAATTTGTTATGAATAAATATAGTTTTAGTCACAATATTTATTGTGACTAACAGTAAATTAGTGACAACTTGTGTCTAAATACTATATTTTAGCCACAAGTATTTTCTTGCTGCGAACAAAAGTCACATTTGGTTACAAAAAATTATGTTGTGACTAAAAAAGTTGTCTCTATAAAGTAACTATTTTTTTTGTAGTGACTATAACCAAAAGTAAGAGCAAACGCCAAATATCTATTACCATTCATGGTACATTTCCAAAAAAAAAAAAAAAAAACTTTCATTTCCTTCGCAGCTGAAATTGAAACTTTATAGGCCATCATTAATTAAATATAGTGGATGCTCTATAAAACTAATTGCAGTGTTGAAAATTATGGGATTCCATCTTAAAATTAATTGGCAATGAGTGGAGTAGCCCATGTTCTTATATATGGCTCAATACTTTTACATTTAATCCATGTGGGATAATGTTCTCCAATATTCCCCCTCAAGATGTTGGCTATTTTTGCTCACCAATCTTGAATCACCTTATCACAGGCTATGCCATTTGCTCGCTTATTTTTGTTCGGATCTCAAGTGTCTTTGCACCATCTGGATCTCGTGCGGTTTACTAACCATTTAGACAGGTGTGGATTGAAAGCCTGCTAAGGATATGTCTCTGATACCATGCTGAAAATCATAGGGTTCCATCTCAAAACCAATTGGCAATGAGTGGAGTAGCCCATGTTCTTATATATGGCTCAATACTTTTACATTTAATCCATATGAGACAATGCTTTCCAATATGCACGAAAATTGTCCATCTTGCTTGAGAAAAGCATTTTACCTCCAAACCCTCCAGCTTCCTTAGAATTTTCTCCTTTAGGATTAATCTAAAGTCATTGCTTCTTCAAGCAGAGAAAAAGAAAGAGCTGCAATATACTCCTCACAACTCTTTAAGCATCCAATCCAATTTAACATTTTTCTTCTAATTTAATCCAATCTATATATATAGTTAGATTTTGAGAAACATCTTCCAATCCAATCTTGTTATTAGGCTTCAAAATTTAATCCAATACTATGTTAGATTGGATCATTTTTGTTTAATGGGTTTTTAATTTGACATATGAGTATATATTAACAAAAAAGAGCATAAAAAATAACACATAAAAACTAAAAACTAAACTACATGTTAGTTCTTAGAATTTAATTATTAAGGATTTCTTTAATTATCTGGATTAGGGTCCATTGGAAAGTAATAAATAGCAAGTGAAAAAATTTAAATATTCTTTATTTAACATAGAAAAACTTTAATATTTTTTAATGTATAATACATGTTATTTGATTTGACTTTGCACCCTCTTTAAACATGATAATTGTGACGTGTAAACTTAACAGACTTAGTCAAATATATTTTAACAAGAGTAATTTGTGGCAAAATCCTCCAACTATCAATTTACTTACAAAAAACCATCCAACCTCATATTTTAGTAGGAAAACTCTCCAAAGTACTGTTCCATTTATATTTTTAAGGTGTCGTCTGTCCAAATTCGTTAAGTCCTAATTTTGCGCACGTGGCAATGACAAGTCACTAAAAAAATTATCCTATGTGGCCATATTTTACAAAATAAAAATAAAACTTTAAGAGTAATTTGCGGCAAAACTCCCCCAACTATCAATTTACTTTGAAAAAACCATCCAAAAAACTTTAAGGTTGGATGGTTTTTTGTAAGTAAATTGATAGTTGGGGGAGTTTTGCCGCAAATTACTCTTAAATTTTTTATTTTAATTTTTATTTTGTAAAATATGGCTAATTTTTTAGTGACCTGTCATTGCCACATGGACAAAATTAGAACTTAATGAGGCTGAATAGACGGGACCTTAAAAATGTAAACGAAATAGTACTTTAGAGGATTTTCCCACCAAAATATGAGGTTAGATGGTTCTTTACAAGTAAATTGACAGTTGAGGGAGTTTTGCCGCAAATTACTCTTTTAACAAATAGGATTCTTTGTAGAAAGAAAAAAAATCGTTACTAGATTTTTTTTTCCTTATAAAAGAAAATTGTATAACAGAACAGATATAAATCCTAATTATACTACTGTATTTTTTATTTATTGCCCCAGAACTCTCAATGGAGTAATGAATGCTCTTGCTAAATATGCTTTACAGCTACTTACCCTTTGGAGTTTTTTTCCTTAGTAGTGTTTTTTGAGGCTATATCTCAAAAAAAATATATATATATATATATATTATACATTAATTTTAGCGTGTAAATTAATATTTGAAAGATAATAAACATGCTATCATTTACTTGTATAAATTATAACAATTAAATATTCAAGATGGTGTAATCATATATATATTTATACAATATGTTGCAGTATTTAAACAATATTTTAACTTAGGGTTATCTAATAATTAACGTTTACAAAGTTTAAAGAATTTCCTTACGTATTACAACTTATAATAATATGAGATATATTAATTATCAAGAGTAATATAATTCGATTAGTTAAAATTTAATTATATAAGCAGATTTGACTAATAAACATTTAAGTACAGAGTAAGGGTGTCAAATGAGCTCGGAGCTGGAAATGGGAAAGGGGCAAAGTTTGCGACTATAGTATCAGTGGTGACATCAATAGTAATAGGGCTCTTCTTTTGGGTTTCCATTATGATATTCCACAATGAGATTGCCTTGATATTCTCTTCAAGCAAAGTTGTCCTTGAAGTTGTTAATAAACTATCTCTCCTCTTGGCTTTCACTATTCTTCTTAACAGTGTTCAACCTGTCCTCTCTGGTAATTTTTTTATTTTCTAAATTTCCCGAGTTTAATTTTTCTAATCAATTTCTTAACGAAAAAATTATAATAAATTAAATTGCTTTATTATGCTAATTTCTCTTAATAATTTACAGGAGTGGCTGTAGGATCTGGTTGGCAGTCGTATGTAGCATACATAAACTTGGGCTGTTATTATCTTATTGGGGTGCCACTTGGGTTATTGATGGGCTGGGGATTCCACCAAGGAGTTATGGTAAGTTTAACATAAATTAATTTAATATAAAAGTTAATAACAAAATATTATGGATCTTAGATTATAATACTTGCAAAATAACAAACACAAAATATTAGGGAATTTGGGCTGGCATGATTTTTGGAGGGACTACAGTTCAAACTTTTATATTAGCCATCATTATCATTCGTTGTGATTGGGAAAAAGAGGTAAATTTATATATAGTTATGAATGAATCTTCTTTTAAATTTTCATGACAAGATGTTAATTTTGGTTAAAACTCTTGCAGGCTGAGAAAGCAAATAAGCATGTATTGAAGTGGGCAAGAGAATCCAAATAAATAAATAAAAAAGAAAAAGTGGGCAAGAGAATCAAAGAACCAAGTGTCGTAACATGTGAAAAAATTTACTCCATTATTTGTCTTAAATTCATTTCCCATAGTTTAACTTGAAAGACATTGTTCATTATTATTATTATTATTATTATTATTATTATTATTATTATTATTTTTTGTAAACATAGATTGAACCCGAATTTGAACTATATCAATAACAAGTTGATGATCCCTGAAAAAATTTAATTAAGAACAATTTATTATTTAAATTATGAAGAATGACCTAGGACACTTCATATAAAAAGATTTAAGAACACTTGATTAACTTTAAGAGGTATATAATTATATATATATAGCTTTGATATGTGTTACATATATATCAATTATATATATTGTCTATATTGCACATAAATATATGTGTATGTGTGATTGTGTGATCATATATATGTATTGGCGTGTATATACGATTGCATGATTAACAATATGATATATTAATGAGATTCTCTGATGTTGAGTGAAATTTGGTATTTTGCAAGAAAATAATTTATTTACAATAATAATTATTAAAACATTACTGTAATAATTAGTTATAACAATTGGTTACTTTCTCAAATAAAAATAGTACTTGCAGTAGTAAATAATTTTATATATACTACAAAATGGGTTTGGCGTTAATTAATGCGTTTGGTCAAATTTGTTGACCGACACAAATTATTTCAAATTTTTTTTTTTTGTTTTAGTTATCTACGATGCGCACAAATAATTATTAATTAACGACGGTTGTATATCTGATGCTAAAAAAAATTGAAGCAAAAAATGAAATATATATATATATATATATAACTATTGGCATCGGTGTGTACAACCGATACAAAACCAAATAATTGGCTAATTAGCAATTTTTTCCCCCGAACCTTGATATGTACTAAATCGTGTCCCCTGAACTTTTTTGGCCGTTAGAAATTCCCCTCGAACTATTGAGATTGTTAAGTTTAAGGACTTTTGTCTAATTTTATTCAATTTTACTGTTCAGTGATTGTTTATGTACTAAACCATGCTCACCAGACTTTGATATCTATCAAATCACGCCCCTCAAACTTTGATATGTACTAAATCACGCCCCATGAACTTTCATCCATGTTACAATTTTTTTACTAAAATTAGATAAAAGTCCTTAAATTTAACAATCTCAATAGTTCGAGGGAAATTTTTAACGGCCAAAAAAGTTCAGGGGGCACGATTTAGTACATGTCAAAGTTCGGGGGAAAAAATTACTAATTAGCCTAATTATTAATTAGGGTCACGGGCTTAAACTTAAAATATAAAACCAACTTCTAACCCTAATTCAATTCTCAATCGCCCCCTCTCTCCTGTCTCTCTAACCTTATTCTCTCTCCCTCTATCTCTTTGCCCATCATTACCTTCATCTTCTTCCTTTCTTCTCGACCCAACTCAAAAGCACGAACCTCTCAAACTCTAACTCTTTCTTTCTCATTGTCGGCCATTGTCCCAGGATCATCTCTCTCTCTCTCTCTCTCTCTCTCTCTCTCTCTCTCTCTCTCTCTCTCTCTCTCTCTCTCTCTCTCTCTCTCTCTCTCTCTCTCTCTCTCTCAAATGGAGTTTTTAAAGGTGAGATTTTTTATTTTTTTTTTCTCGTTTCCCATCTCGCGGGCCCAGTTCTTGCTACTCTGGTCTCTCTCTTTCTTCTTCAGTCTCTCCCTCTTTCTCGTTGTGCTTTTGGTTGTAAGATGGGTTGCTGTGGTGGTGATATTTATTGTTGTTGTTGTTGTTTTTTTTTTTTTTGTTGTTGTTGTTGTTGTTGTTGTTGTTGTTTTTGTTGTTGTTGTTGTTGTTTTTTTTTGTTGTTGTTGTTTTTGTGGTTGTTGTTGTTGGGTTGTTGTAGAGGTCCAAAGGGGTGTGGTGGTGGTCGTGGTTCATATTTTTTAATTATTTTTTATTTTTTTGTTTTGTCATAACCGAAGTAAAAAACTAATTTGCATTGGTGCACTACTATTTATTTCAGTTATGAACTGAAGCAAAAAAATTTTAGCTTCGGTTACTAAGTGAACTCCCTTTAGCTCTTAACGTGTGCTCACTTTCTCTCCAAATGAGTTTTAGAAAAGCCTTTTGACGAAGATATGTACTCACTTCCTCTTGAAATGAGACATAAAAAAATTTTCTCCCCAAGACCTACACTACTCTAAGTTTTTACAAAAGATATACTCTTCTCCCAATCTAAGATATGAACATAAAATAATAAGCTACTCTGTAGATTTTTTTATACATTATAGAATATCTTATATACGTTTTACAATAGTCTAAAATCTTTTTTTGAAAAAAATTATACTCATAATTAAATGATGATTGATCTGCAGCAACAAATTTACTATTTGATGTAGCAAGTCAATTAGTATATTCCTTTATTTTTATCCAAGTTCATACATTGCCAAAATAGCTATAAACATTAAAAGTTGCTATAAAAAGTCACAAGAACATCTATGTAGGCAACTAAAACTAAATCAAATAAAAAGGAAAAGTTAATGCAAATGCAACCATAATTTATAACCTTTGTTCCATAAAACTAGGGATAGAAATTTGGTGGGTAATGAGCAAGGCATGCACCCCTAAACCCCATCCTTGCTCCCTATTTATGTACCCATACCTGCCCTGCCCCCGCCCCTCCTAATCCTCAATGGGTTTGAGGTAGGAAATCTCCATTGGGTATGGAGACTTATTGGGTATCCATGAAAATTAAAAAAAAAAATTATAATAATCAAATAACATAATACAATTGAAAATAAAAATCAAAAGAGTTTTTGAATTTAAAATAAACATTCTATCTAATTTTTACTTTACATTCTATAAATTATAAAAGACATATAAGTGAGACACTACAAAAATGATCACTTATGTCGGTGCCTTTTGAGTTTTGCGCCAACAAAGGTTAAGTTTTACCGCCACCTTTTCTTTGCAGTGTCGGCAAAACTCTTCAAATATCAAAAAATTTTGGCAAGTTTTTTTGGCGTAAAATTGTGCCAGTGAAAGATAGTTTTACTGGCGTAGTAAGGAAAAAGCTCCAGCAAAAGTCTTTCTAACAACGTGTTTCGTTAACCACGTTGGTAGAAAGTGTTGGTTTCCCTCCACCAAAATGCAGGATTGTTGAGCGCCAAAATATAAGGTTTTTGTCGGCGTAATATGGCACCGATAAAACGTTTATAACTTGGTCAACATTTTTTTGGCGTAGTATGACGCTGGCTAAACCCAAGGTGAGAAAATTCCCACAAAAGAAAAAGGAGTAAGGGGGAAGGTTTTGCCAACACAGGATTGTGCTGCAAAAGTCTTAATGTTTTTTTTTTTTGGTTGATGAAAATGTTATCGTTTAATTTAAGTGGTGGTTTTAACGGTGTGCACGAATACTTTTATCGATGCATAGAAATGCGTCGGTAAAAGTTGACCTAAATAATAAAGAATGACGAACCCCTCCTCCCATTTCTTCTTCTTCATCTTTGTTCCAGTATGTTGCCTTCTTCTTCTTCGTTCTAGTCCGCGGCAACTGGAGGTAAGACGCCCTTCCCTCATTTCCTTCTTCTTCTACTTCTTATGCCCCTTCTCATATATATATATATATATATATATACATTTTCTACATTTTAATTAATCTGTATTTTTTTTATTCAAATTTAGGGATCTCAAAACAAATAGTGATTCAGCTTAATTTTCTCTATCTCTTTGCGTCTTGCAGCTCTCCTCGAGTTGGTGCCATGGAAAAAGTAAGGGCTAAGATTTAGGGGAAGTCAAAAATTTCTAATAAGAAAAGCAAGTAAAGAGGACCTAGTTTTACTACTGATGTGAAAAAGACTAAATCCATGGAAGAAATTCTAGGTGTTGAACCACTGGAATTTACAGATGAAGATGAAGACATGGATGGGAAACATCAAGATCCTCTGCTTCGCGATCTATTCCAAGCTTTTTTATCTCCATGATCTTCTTTGTAGTCGCTGAAAAGACTAGAGGACATTTTCTCTGATTTTTTTTTCTTGGAAGCAAATTAGGAATGCTCGAAATCTATTTCGCAAGGTCTCCATGAAACTCCCCCGATCCTCAGATCTGAGAATATTCCGAGGAACCTAGCTTCATCTTTTGCGAATTTAGGGAAGGATAACAAGATCAAGATTACTATGGAAGATATTGAGGAAGAAGTCAATTACTGGAATTCACCCATAGTCTGTTACGTATTGGGAGTTAATCCACCTTGATCAATCCTTAAAGGCTTTGCAAGGAGGCTATGGAAGGACAAGGTGGACAAAGTTGGTATGCTTTCTTGTGGATTTTTCCTAATTCGATTTACTTGTATGGAAGGAAGAGATGTTGTTCTTGCAGGGAGTTATATCTTCTTTAATAAAAGGCATGTCATTATTAACGCTTGAGATCTGAACACAAATTTTAAGAAAGAAGATATTTACACCATTCCAATTTGGGTCCAATTAGAGGATCTTGAGTTAAAATACTGGGGTCAAAAATCTCTTTTCAAAATTATTGGTCAGGTGAAAAATCTTTGATGGTAGATGAAGTAACAAAAGGAAGAAATAAGCTCAACTATCCTAGGATTCTTATTGAAGTCTCCCTGCAAAAGGAATTTATATACTTTTGAGATGAGTTTGGTTGTGATACATTAGTTGCAATCACTTATGAATGGAAACCCATTATTTGTAGTAATTGCAAAGGAATGGGACATTCAACAAGTGATTACAAGAAGAAAGAAGGGAGGAAATAAGAATGTATCGTTCAGGATAAGGGGAAAAAGCCAAAGATCAACAAGGATGATGTCAAAAAGCCTACCGCAGACGAATTTAGGCCAGTTTCTAAAGGTTTGAAGCATAAAGTTAAGAAGCCTATGGATTGTTGTGTGATAAATTCATTTTCTGCTCTTCTAGATCAAATTGCTTCAACATGTGAAGTGTTTGAAGTGAGCCTTAGTTTGAATGAATTGGAATTTATAAGAAGAGGGGGAGAACATCCTCTTTCCAATGGATAAGATACTAAGCTAGAACGTCCAAGAAATCAATAGTCAATAAAAACAAAGCGAAGTAAAGCAGTTTATTGCTAATAAGAATGTTGATCTTATTGGTCTCCTCGAGACGAGAGTTAAGCCTTTGAAGCTTGGAACCTTATATGTTCATATATTCTTAAGTTGGTGTTTTACTGCTAACAATACTTGGTACAAAAATAGTCAAATCATTGTAGCTTAGAATCCTTTGAGATTCAATGTAAGTATTTTTTATTGCTCTAGTCAGCTTATGCATCTCTATGTTTCTACTGTTGATAATATGAACAATTTTTTGTTATTTTTGTCTATAAAATTAATGATGAGGATGGAAGAAAAATCTTACGGAAAGAATTACAGCATTTAAGTACAACTGATCCTTGGATTGTTGTGAGAGATTTTAATAATATCCTGAATAGAGACAAGAGAGTTGGTACCAGAGTCAGATATAGTCCTACACATCTTTTCAGGACTGTGCTTGATCTTGTCATCTTGAAGATGGAAAGTATAGTGAGAATTTTCTTACTTAAAGTAGTAAGCTACGGGGTAATGACAGAATATACTCCAAGATAGATAGAATTTTGGCAAATCAAATTTGGCTTGATAGATACCCTAATGTTGAATCTATTTTCCTCAATGAAGGCCTATTTATCCATACTCCTGCTATTCTACTTGTGTATCCTAACCCCTAGTGGAAGGAAGCTTTTAAATACTTTAGGATGTGGTCTTCTCATCCTCAATATCAGTAAAGAATTGGTAAAGTATGGAATCAGGAATTTAAAGGCACTAAGATGTATCAAATGGTATCAAACCTCACGGCCCTCAAACATATCAAATTTTACTATTTTTTTAGACGTAAGTAAGTAACTATTTTTGTAGGCTATTTATATAATATTCTACAATGATTCAGTTAATAAACTGATTATTGGATATTGTTTTTTTCACATTATTTTTTTTTTTTTTTTGATCAATCTTTTTTAAGATGATTTTCATATTACATTAATATGTGGGTTGTTAAATATGTTGGGTTTTATGCCTTAAATAAAACTCCATTTCAATGTAATCTATTTTATTTAACATCAATAAAGAAACAGAAGTATTTTTCATTCATTTGTGTATCACTACAAGAAAAATGAGCATTAATGAGGACAAATTTCGTTGGTAAAAACTCCTGTTTTCGTCAGTATTGTGCATCAATGAGGACATTTCGTTGGTAAAAAGTCGTTGGGAATACTTCGTTGGTAAAAACGATTATCAACAACGACTTTTTGAGTCGTTGGGAATAAAAATTATTAACAACGACATTGTCGTTGGGAATAATATTTCATTTATTTTTTAAAAAAAAAACCTGAGTGCATCAACAACGACATTGTCGTTATTGATATTATTATCAATGATATTATTATCAATGACGACAATGTCGTTATTGATGCACTTTTTTTTTAAAAAAAAAATAATTATATTAAAATTATTTGTAATTAATTATCAATATATAATATTATATTAAAATTATTAAATTAAATAATTAATTTAAATTTAATTTTTTTTAATTATTTAATTAATTAATTAATATATAAAAATTATTGAATTAATTAAGATATGAAATCATTTAACTAAAAGAAAATATTTAGAGTCACTAATATTACAATAAAAAATAAGTCATAAACATTAAAGTACTGCATACCTAAATATAAATTAGTGTTCATAAAATATTAACAAACATATTAGACCGATAGTTCGTAAAATTAAAATAAATATTCTAAAAGAAGTTTGTAGTAGCATCGTCCTCATCACTAGCATCTCTAGGAACATCCGACCCAGGAAAATCCGACATCTGTGGGTAGTATGGCGGCATTTGCGAACTTGTCATCATCTGAGATGTCTGCTGCCCATGTAGTGTCGGCATCATTTGAGATGTCTGTTGCCCTTGTTGTGTCGGCATCATCTGAGAAGTCTGTTGTCCTAGATGTGTCGGCATCATTTGAGATGTCTGCTCCCATGGTTGTGTCGGCATCGTCTGCGATGTGTTCTGATATTGCTGCCCTTGTGTCGACATCTGAACATTTTGCAGCATCTGTGACATTTGTGGCATCCGAGGCTCTGCCACATTTTGGTAATTTTGACTGTGTAGTTGAGCTAAGGCTAATCTTATGTCATTTTATGAAACTTTTTTTTAACTTTTATTTTAAACTATACTTATATTAAATATTATAGTATTTATCAAATTATTTGTTAATTTTTTTTATTACAAGAATTTATTAATTATAAAATTTATCACTTATTCAATTATTAATTATTTATATTCAACTAGTTAAAGTTATTTATAATTATTTAATTATTTATTATTATTTTTTATAAATATACAAAAAATCTTTTAAATTCAATTACTTAATTTTAAGATTTATTTCACTAATTTTGTTAAATAAATATTAATTTAAATAATTGTCCATTTAAAAAATAACTTCTTACTAGTTTTATAAGAAACTATTAACTTATTATAAATTATTAAAATAACAAAATTTTTATTATCTCAAAATTTAATCGAAATTCTTTTATTTAAATTATTTTTATTTAATAAAATATTATATTTTTTTATTAATATAATTATTTATTAATATTTTTTATTTTAAGAATTTATTCAATATTAAATTCATTACTTATTCAATTATTAATTATCTATTCTCAACTAATAAAAGTTAGTTATTAAATATTTAATTATTTATTATTATTTTTTAAACAAAATACAAATTTCATTTACTTAAATTACTTAATTTAACATTAATTTCATTAATTTTTATAAATAATTATTAACTTATAATTTTTCTTTTTAAATATCACTTTAATATTTTTTATAAAAAAAATTATTAATTTATTAAAATTTATTAAGTTAACCTAATTTTTTTTTATTATCTCAAAATTTTGTTAAAATTTGGGCAGAATAACATTTATATTTTAAACTATACCCAAAAATTTAATAACCTGATTTATACAATCTTAACAACTTTTAAATACATTACAAATTTTTAAATATTACTAATTTTCAAAATAAATCAAAAATTTATTACAATACAAAAAATAACAAAAAAAACACATATAAACACACATACTATTTTCGGAATATTATCTAAAAAAAAATTCAGATTATTCACATAAATATTACAAAGAAAAAAAAAGTTACAATCACTTATAACAACAAAATACATACATTGTTAAAAATACATACATATATATCAAATATATATATATATATTTAAGCATATATCTGAAATAAATACAAATATTTACACAACAAAATTATATCTAAACATATAAACACATATATAAATATAAAACAATCTATACATATTAAAAATGGGGTATACCTCAAAAATGGCCGCCGAAGGTGGGCTGACGAACCTTCAGGCAGAGGAGTGCGGTGCTGGGCTGACGCGCGAAGCTTCAGGCGGAGGAAGATGGACTGCCACCACATTCACAAACAAACACATAAAATAAATTATAATCACAACTTCACAATAATAAATAATAAAAATAATAATAACATAACCTGTTTAAACTAAAATACACAAATTTAACTCTAATCTAACTACTAATTCTAATAATTTTAATAAAATTTGCATGTAAAAAAATTAAAAAACATAATATATATTTTTTTTTGGTAAAAACCGTATATAATATATATTATTTTTATTTTTTCTTTATCATATAATATATATATTTTTTCAATCTGTTTAAACTAAAAATAATTTTAAAAAAATACCAGTCGAAGGTTGTGGTGGTGGTAGTCGAAGGTTCGGCTCCACTCCAGTCGACGACGACGACGACGGGCGGCTGAGGATGGGCGGAGTGGACTGATGAGGGATTAGGGGGAGAGAGGCGGAGTGGAAATTAGGAAAATTGGGGAGAGAGGCGAGATGAAATGAGGGTTTTCATCTGCAATTTTTTTTTTATACAAAACTGTCCCCAACGACTATGTCGTTGGTGGCAGACTGACACTGCAACGTGTCAGTCTGCCACCAACGACATAGTCGTTGGGGCATGTCGTTGGGGACAGTTTTGGGGGGAAAATTGCCGCCCAAATCAATGGCTCTTTTTCAAAAACCACTCACACATTCCCAACGACAATGTCGTTATTGAGAAAAAAAGTCGTTATTAATAAACTATTTTTTTAAAAAAAAAAAAAATTGAATAGCTTTCCCAACGACATTCAAATGTCGTTATTGATACCTTCATTTTTAATGAGGACTTTTAGGCGTTGGTAATAGTGGCGTTGGTATTGACCATAATTCTTGTAGTGTATGTTTTGGTTCACTTTATCAATTGCTTGTCTATTTGATTTATAAATTCATCTTAAACTCTTTTCACATACTTGATCCTGTTTATTGTGTTGTCATCACTTTGGAAAGTAAACATGACTATGTGAATAAAGTTTCCTAGATTTATCAGACACAGGGTTTTACTGATATGATAATCTACAACAAGAGTTTACTTGCATTTGGAGAAATGCTATGTTCTTTCCAGAACATTGGTTAAAGTAAAGCTCAGGTTGGATGCATGGAGTATGCATCGGAAGGGACCGATATTGAACTTTGACTTAGATTTATTAAACTTACCGTAAAATCTATTCAAGTCAATATCGCCTAGTTGATCCTAGATCAAATGTTCTTAATCCTGTTATGATTAGGCTCAATCTTGAAAGGCTATTCGTGTTCTTTGATTTGTTAGTTAAGCCTACTTTTAGGTCAGGGTGATACGTACATTTTGGGAACACGGTAGTGCTATTGAGTGGGAGCGCTAACATAAACATGGAATCTATAGCTTCTATCTGGCGAATAGTAAGCTAAGGATGATCTCCTTTGAGCTTGACCAAACGAACATAATGTTGGGTTTTATGCCCTAAATAAAACTCTATTTCAATGTAATCCAGATTATTCAATATCAATAAAGTAACATAAGTATTTTTCATTCATTTGTGTATGTTTTGGTTCACTTAATCAATTGTTTGTCTATTTGATTTATAAATTCATCCAAACCCCTTTTCACATACTTGATCATGTTTATTGTGTTGTCAACACAGTGGAAAGTAAACATGACTATGTGAATAAAGTATTCCTAGATCTATCAGAACATTGGGTTTTACTGATATGACAATCTACAACAGAGTTTACTTGCATTTGGAGAAATGTTATGTTCTTTCCAGAACATAGGTTAAAGTAAAGCTCAGGTTGGATGCATGGAGTATGCATTGGAATGGACTGATATTGAACTTTAAAATAGATTTTTGAAACTTACCGTAAATATCTATTCAATTCAATATCATAAGATGATCCTAGATCACATGATCGAAATCCTGATATGGTAAGGCTCAATCTCAAGAGTGTTATTCGTGTTCTTTGATTTATTAGTTAAGCCTAATTTTTGGTCACGGCAATACATACATTTTGGGAACACGGTAGTGCGATTGAGTGGGAGCGCTAACATAAATATGGAATCTATAGCTTCTATCTGGCGAATAGTAAGCAAAGGATGATTTCCTTCGAGCTTAACCAAACGAGATAAATGATTGAGTACTCATTTCACTTAGTTGAAATATCATTTATACAGGGTTAAGTGTTTTAAGGATAAAATACATTGTAGGGTGTTACGGTAATTTAGTCCCTTTACAGTGTAAATCATCCATATAGAGGATCATTGATCACATTAGGATTATAACAATGGATAACTAATGATGTGTCTATATGGTGGAACATATAGAGCATTCTATATACTGAGAGTGCAATTCTGAGTTCTATGTGTGGATTCAACGAAGAATTAATAAGTCAGTGAATTTAAGTGGTAAATTCTAGATCTGCTTATTGGAAGCTCGGATATATAGACCCATGGTCCCCCCACTAGTTGAGATAATATTACTTGTAAGACTCATTTAATTGATTTTAATTAATCAATTAAAATTCTCAAGATAGACTGTGTCTATTTGAGAATTTATCACTTATTAAGGGCAAAACAGTAAATAGAGATTTTGAAGGGCATATTTATTAATTAGAAAACTTTAATTAGTTTCATTATTAATAAAATAAATGACAATATATTATTTGATAATTAATTTTAATTATTAAATAATTAGATTTGACATTTATGTGGTTGAACAAAGGAATTGGCAGTTTTTGACAAAACAGGAAACTATCAGTGTAGGAAAAGGAAAGTTGGAAAAGTGGCAAGCCTTGTTTCCACAATGCCTAGGCCGGCCACTTAAGTTCCCTTTTTCCTTTGATTTTTTCAATATTAAATGTCAATTAATTCAATCATAGCCCTGGGTGGTCTTCTATAAATGGAAGGCAAAGGTTTCAGTATTAAAAATAACTGATAAACAACATTATTCTGACAGAATTTTCTCTCTGAAAATTCTCTCTGAGCCGCCACCCTCTCTCTCTCTATTCCTTCACTGTTTCGAAATCTATAAGTGCTAGAGTAGTGCCCACACACATCAAGTGATACCTCAATCATAGTGAGGAAGGCTGTGTAGAATTCAGAAACAACAAAGAAGGACTATCGGGCTCAGATCTTGATTATACTCTGCTACAGAAAGGAATCAAGGGTTAGAGATCTGAGTGGGAGGAGACATATATTCCGCTGCACCCAATGTAAGATTTCTGATACTCTTATGTGTTTAATTTTCTATCGTTTTAGAAGTTCATATTTAGGTTGTTAAATCAACATACTTGTGAGTAGATCTAAGTTCCTGGTAAAATAACTTCCAGCAACTGGTACCAGAGCCATGATAATTGATTTGCTTGCAAGAAATTTGGACTTAAAACGATTTGCTTGTGTTTTGGATGGTATCATGTTGCTTTGTGTGTCAAACTGATGTTTGGTTGTTGTTTGTGAATTCTGGGAAAAATAGTTACTTTTCTGTCTCTGTAATTTTTTTTGTTGGATAGTTTGGAAAATTCTAAGCAATTTACTTTTTTACAGAACTCGATTTCGATTTAATTTGAATTAGTTATGAATTTTTGAAAATTAGAAAAATCAGGGTGATGAGCACCCTCATCACGCGCGCGGAATGGCTGCAAGCAGCCTTCCTGCGCCGTGATTCCTCGGCGTGTACCCCAGATACGCGCGCGGATGAGCATGCATGGCATGCCATCCGTACAGTTCATAATTTTTTCAATTTTTTCGATTTTTCATGCTATTTCATGGAATTAAATTCCGATTTTTTGTGTAGTTTTGTATGTTGATTTTTATTTTTCAAATTTCAAATCTAATTATCAGAAATAAATTAATTTTATTTATTAGTGTAATTTAATTTTGAAAATAGAAAAAATCAAGTTTTGCTTACCTCTTTTCTTATTTCCTTTAAAATTTGATTATTTTTTTTTTTTTAAGGTCAGATATTAATTTTTTTTGGTAACTTGACCTTAAATAGAATAAGATCAAAATAATCATGATAATTTTAAAAGAGGAAATAAGGTATTTTTGTTAATTTTTAAATTTTGTTATTTTTAATTAAATTAAATTGTAAAACAAGAAAAGGGTATGTATTTACCATTTTCTATTTTATTATTTAATTTATTAAATAACATGAAATTTAAAAGGAAAGTTAGCAATTTAATTTTGAAATGACATTTAGGTTACCCAAAACCTAATTTTTCAAAATGGTAGGTTTAATTTTAATTTTTTTATTTTTCAAAATACATGTTTAAAATTAAATAAATCCTACATCCAACTATCCAAATCTAACCTTGTTGCAGGAGTATGTGTTTTAGATTGTTTGTAAGTTTTCTAAAACCTATTATTGCTTGATCTAAATTGCCTTGGTTAACTTGATGATAGATCCAATGATCTAATTTTAACCAATGGTTCAATTGATGATAGATCAAGTAAATAATTTGTAACAGGTAATTTTTACAAACTTCTTTCATCTGTGTATGACCTAGTAACATGATAGGATCCATCCAAATGTGTATGCCTGTGTGAGCCTATATGTTTAATTTCTGTTATAGATACATATAGGTTGTTGTTGCTAAATAAAATATCATAACTGATAGATTTTATTTAGGCTCATTTAGTAGTGAGCCTATTCAATTAATAACAGTTGTTCATTTTAAGGTTAAATTCCTCTCTTTTGGGCCTTGTGTGAGAGTTGGGAGCCTTAGAAGTGGGTACGACATACTGGACCCAGCCCCCCTCACATGAACAACCCCAATTGTGAAGACCCATTTGCCTGATTTGGATAACTGTGCTAGGTTAATTATATTAGTTTGACCTAATAAAAAATTGATTAGCAACATAATTAATTTCATTCTTCCTTGAAATTAATTTAAGAAAAACATAGTTTGAATAGTTATATTCTGGAAAACTATATGTATTTTTCTTGTGTTTAATTAAATATGGAATTATAACCATATAAATTCTTTCTGAATCTTAATTTCATGATTTCATTAAATATTCCTATTTAAGTTGAGATGTAGTTAAATCTATCAAATCAACTTAGATTTGAATATTTTTGAATTTCTTATTATAAATTAAGTTGAGGAATTTTAGGAATTGGTTATTAAGATTCTTTAGATATTTTTTAAGTTGATATTTTATAAATATGGGAACTTAAAATGGAATATCTTCTAAAATGGTAGAAGCTCATAAGATAGAATTGCCTTGACTCTCGCCTAAACAGGACAACGCTGAATTCCAATCTTGATCGAATAAAAGGTTGCTAGAATGTTTGACATTTTAGATGAATTGACAACTCTACTCAATGGATGATGCTTTGACTCTCGCCTAAACGGGACACTGTATCAGTTCGTTGGAAACCTTGGAAAATAAACTATGTTAGATTTAGTATTTTTATAACATATGTGATTATTTGTTTTCTGAACCTGTGTATGAATTTATAGAACCAAAACCTTACTTTTATTTATTGATATGTTGTAGAGCCAATATGAATAACCCTCATCCCGATCCACTCCTAGTTAGTATCTTTGCAAAAGAACTCAATAGTGTGAAAATGCATCCTGGTAGTTGCATTAACTCGCACCTGTTGTTGATGAATCTGAAATTCCAAAAGGCCAATCTACTAGGAATTGATTTATCAAAGGAACAATGGGTAAGACTCATACTTAATAGTCTTCCTCAGGAGTATGATAGTTTTGTTCTATATTACTTATTGAACAATCCTCACTCCTCCGACATGGACAAACTCGAGACTGAGTTAAGGGCCCATGAGCGGAATCTGATTGCAATGGGACCTCCTGGTATTGCAAACTTTAATCAGAGGAAGAAGATTAAGCATGAGGGCTCTAACAAAGCTGCTTCTTCAAGTACAATTATCAGACATCATGTTCTATGTGCGAATTGTAATGGAAAGGGACATAAAGAAGAACAATGTCCTAGGCTTCTAGACAATTCAAACGAAGGTGATGCTTTTGTATTTGAATCATGTGTTTTAGAGAACGACAAATCCACATGGATTGTTGATTCTGGATCTACTAACCATGTATGTTCTTCATTGCAGCTGCTTGAAACTTGGGAGAATCTTCACCCAGATGAGTTAAAGCTTAAGGTTGGAAATGGCGAGTTGGTATCAGTTAAAGCAAGAGGAACAACCTGAATCAAGTTTAATTCTAAGAAGTTTTTACTTTTAGAGAATGTTTTATATATTCCTAATTTTAGTAGAAACTTGATTAGCGTTTCATGTTTACAAACATAATTTTATATATTGAATTTTTCGAGTTCAAATTGTTCAATTTCTCGTAATGGATTTCATATATGTGTTGCAAACATGGAACAAAGGTTTTATGTTTTAAGACCTGATACTCAAATCTCACTAAATACTGAACTTTTCAATGTAGCTAAACCTAGAAGCCTTAAGAGAAAAGAGATTGATAATGATGATCAAACTTATCTATGACATTTACGTTTAGGTCATATAGGCTTAGATAGACTCAATAGGCTAACCAAAGACGGTCCATTGAAAAATATCGTCTTAGGAGAACTGCCAGTTTGCGAGTCTTGCCTAGAAGGAAAAATGACCAAACGTTCTTTCTCTGCGAAGGGAGAGCGTGCCAAACAACCCCTAGGGTTAGTGCATTCAGATGTTTGCGGACCGCTGAATGTAAAAGCCAGAGGAGGTTATGAGTATTTCGTCACTTTCATTGACGATTTCTCTAGATATAGTTTTCTTTACCTAATGCAAAAGAAATCTGAAACGTTTGAAAAGTTTCAGGAATTTCATGCTTTGGCTCAAAACCAATTAGGTAAAACATTAAAGATCTTGCGAACTGATAGGGGTGGAGAATATATGGATATGCAGTTCAAAGATCATTTAACTGAACTTGGAATTGAATCCCAATATACTGCCCCAAGCACTCCACAGCAGAATGGAGTTGCAGAAAGAAGAAATCGCACTCTCTTGGAAATGGTTAGGTCTATGCTGAGTTATTCAACTCTGTCTACGTCCTTCTGGGGATATGCTATTCAAATGGCAAACGACATTTTAAATGTTGTACCATCTAAAGCAGTCCCTAAGACACCCGTCGAACTATGGAATGGTCGTACACCTAGTTTACGCCATTATAGGATTTGGGGGTGCCCTGCTCACGTCTTGAGAAAGAAAGAAGGCAAACTGGAATCGCGAACTGAAGTTTGCATGTTTGTCGGAAATTCTAAAGAGACTAGGGGTGGACTATTCTATAGTCACAAGGATAACAAAGTGTTTGTTTCTACAAATTCTACTTTCCTTGAAGATAACTATATGAAAGACAACAAACCGAAAAGTGAAATTGTATTAGAGGAAATGCTCACAGATACTGTTCCTTCAAATGTACCATCCTCTTCTACTCAAGAAGAGGAACATCCCACTCCCTCAGTTGTAGCAACTGAGAAAACTACTACCAAAGCTCCTGTTCAAAAGGTCACCGCTCCTCGTCGTAGTGGGAGGGTTTCTACAAAACCATCTCGTTATGGCTTGGATGGTGAAATCAATATGGTCGTTGGTGACGGTATTGATGAGGACCCATTAACCTATAAACAGGCAATGGCAAGTCCGCAACGGAAGCGATGGTCAGCCGGCATGGATTCAGAAATGGATTCCATGAAAAAGAACAAAGTCTGGGAATATGTAGAACCACCTGATGATTTTCGTCCAATTGGATGTAAATGGGTCTACAAGAAGAAAAGAGGTGCTGGAGGCGAAGTCGAAACTTTCAAAGCTAGACTGGTCGCCAATGGTTATACCCAAAGAGAAGGTGTGGACTATGAGGAAACTTTTAGTCCGGTTGCCATGCTCAAATCCATCCGAATTCTTCTCTCCATAGCTGCCGCTTTAGATTATGAAATTTGGCAAATGGATGTCAAAACAGCCTTTCTTAATGGGCTTCTTGAAGAAACCATCTATATGGAGCAACCAGAAGGTTATGTTCTTCCTGGGCAGGAGAATAAAGTTTGCAAATTAAATAGGTCCATATATGGACCTAAGCAAGCTTCTCGCTCATGGAATAAAAGGTTTGATGAGATCATCAAAACCTAAGGCTTTCATCAGAATGAAGATGAACCTTGTGTTTACCAACTCAAGGAAAACCAAGTAGTAGTATTCCTGGTCCTTTATGTTGATGACATTTTGATCATTGGCAACAATGTCAAGAAAATGACTCACATCAAGGAATGGCTTGACACTCAATTCGACATGAAAGACTTGGGTGAGGCAGCCTATGTTCTCGGTATTCAGATTATTAGAAACCGGAAGAACAGATCCCTTGCTCTCTCTCAAACAGCTTACATTGACAAAGTTCTAGAGAGATTTTCCATGACCAATACCAATGGGGCAAATATGCCCTCTAGACATGGTATCTGTCTATCTAAGGAACAGTATCCTACTGATCCTCAAGAGATAGAAGACATGGCAAAAATTCCTTATGCTTCTGCAGTTGGAAGTCTAATGTATGCTATGCTATGCACTAGACCTGACATCTGCTATGCAGTTGGAATCGTGAGCAGGTATCTGTCAAATCCAGGACGGGTACATTGGAATGCTGTTAAGTATATTTTGAAATACTTAAAGAGTACAAGAGATTATGTATTAGTCTACAAGGGTGGTGCTTTAAATCCCTTAGGCTATACTGACTCAGATTTCTAGGGATGTCTTGAAGACAGAAAATCTACATCTGGGATGGTGTTTACTCTTGGGGGTGGAGCAGTGGTTTGGAGAAGTGCTAAACAAACTGCGATTTCGGATTCTACCATGGAGGCAGAATACATAGCTGCGGCTGAAGCAGCTAAAGAGGTTGTCTGGCTTAGGAAGTTCTTCACCAGTCTTGGTGTAGTTCCTGGAATGGAAAAGCCTCTAGTCCTGCTTTGTGATAACAATGGAGCTATAGCCAACAGTAAGGAACCTCGGAGCCACAAGAGAAGTAAGCATATAGAAAGAAAGTATCATATTATCAGAGAATATGTGGCAAGAGGGGATGTACTGGTGGAGAAAGTGGACACGCAGGACAACTTAGCTGATCCATTCACCAAAGTCTTGGCAATAACTTCATTCGAAAAGCACCGTCAGAATTTAGGATTAATTGAAATGTACTGATTTATTTTATGTTAGTGCAAGTGGGAGTTTGTTGGGTTTTATGCCCTAAATAAAACTCTATTTCAATGTAATCCTGATTATTCAATATCAATAAAGTAACATAAGTATTTTTCATTCATTTGTGTATGTTTTGGTTCACTTAATCAATTGTTTGTCTATTTGATTTATAAATTCATCCAAACCCCTTTTCACATACTTGATCATGTTTATTGTGTTGTCAACACAGTGGAAAGTAAACATGACTATGTGAATAAAGTATTCCTAGATTTATCAGAACACTGGGTTTTACTGATATGAGAATCTACAACAGAGTTTACTTGCATTTGGAGAAAAGTTATGTTCTTTCCAGAACATAGGTTAAAGTAAAGCTAAGGTTGGATGCATGGAGTATGCATTGGAATGGACCGATATTAAACTTTGAAATAGATTTTTGAAACTTACCGTAAATATCTATTCAATTCAATATCATAAGTTGATCCTAGATCACATGATCGAAATCCTGATATGGTTAGGCTCAATCTCAAGAGTGTTATTCGTGTTCTTTGATTTGTTAGTTAAGCCTAATTTTTGGTCAGGGCAATACATACATTTTGGGAACACGGTAGTGCGATTGAGTGGGAGCGCTAACATAAATATGGAATCTATAGCTTCTATCTGGCGAATAGTAAGCAAAGGGTGATTTCCATCGAGCTTAACCAAACGAGATAAATGATTGAGTACTCATTTCACTTAGTTGAAATATCATTTATACAGGGTTAAGTGTTTTAAGGATAAAATACATTGTAGGGTGTTACGGTAATTTAGTCCCTTTACAGTGTAAATCATCCATATAGAGGATCATTGATCACATTAGGATTATAACAATGGATAACTAATGACGTGTCTATATGGTGGAACATATAGAGCATTCTATATACTGAGAGTGCAATTCTGAGTTCTATGTGTGGATTCAACGAAGAATTAATAAGTCAGTGAATTTAAGTGGTAAACTCTAGATTTGCTTATTGGAAGCTCGGATATATAGACCCATGGTCCCCCCCACTAGTTGAGATAATATTACTTGTAAGACTCATTTAATTGATTTTAATTAATCAATTAAAATTCTCAAGATAGACTGTGTCTATTTGAGAATTTATCACTTATTAAGGGCAAAACAGTAAATAGAGATTTTGAAGGGCATATTTATTAATTAGGAAACTTTAATTAGTTTCATTATTAATAAAATAAATGACAATATATTATTTGATAATTAATTTTAATTATTAAATAATTAGATTTGACATTTATGTGGTTGAACAAAGGAATTGGCAGTTTTTGACAAAATAGGAAACTATCAGTGTAGGAAAAGGAAAGTTGGAAAAGTGGCAAGCCTTGTTTCCACAATGCCTAGGCCGGCCACTTAAGTTCCCTTTTCCCTTTGATTTTTTCAATATTAAATGTCAATTAATTCAATCATAGCCCTGGGTAGTCTTCTATAAATAGAAGGCAAAGGCTTCAGTATTAAAAATAACTGATACACAACATTATTCTGACAGAATTTTCTCTCTGAAAATTCTCTCTGAGCCGCCACCCTCTCTCTCTCTATTCCTTCACTGTTTCGAAATCTATAAGTGCTAGAGTAGTGCCCACACACATCAAGTGATACCTCAATCATAGTGAGGAAGGCTGTGTAGAATTCAGAAACAACAAAGAAGGACTATCGGGCTCAGATCTTGATTATACTCTGCTACAGAAAGGAATCAAGGGTTAGAAATCTGAGTGGGAGGAGACATATATTCCGCTGCACCCAATGTAAGATTTCTGATACTCTTATGTGTTTAATTTTCTATCGTTTTAGAAGTTCATATTTAGGTTGTTAAATCAACATACTTGTGAGTAGATCTAAGTTCCTGGTAAAATAACTTCCAACACATAAATGGTGGAGTACTCATTTCACATAAGCTGAAATATCATTTATACGGGGTCAAGTGTTTTAAGGAATAAATACATTGTAGGGTGTAACGGTAATCTAATCCCTTTACAGTGTAGATCATTCATATAGAGGATCATTGATCAAATTAGGATTATAACAATGGATGACTAATGATGCGTCTATATGGTGGAACATATAGAGCATTCTATATACTGAGAGTGCAATTCTAAGTTCTATGCGTGGATTCAACGAAGAGTTAATAAGTTAGTGAATTTTAGTGATAATATTGTTTGTAAGACTCATGTAATTGGTTTTGATTAATCAATTATCATTCTCATATTATACTATGTCTATTTGTGAAATTTTCACTAAGTAAGGGCAAAATTGTAAAGAAGGAGTTATTAGGGGCATATTTGTTAATTATGATACTTTGTATGGTTCAATTAATAAATATGATAAATGACAATATTATTTAATAATTATTTATAGTTATTAAATAGTTAGAATTGGCATTTAAATGGTTGAATTAGAAAATTGGCGTTTTTGAGAAAATCAGATACAAAAGTGATAAAACTGCAAAATTGTAAAAAGTGAGGCCCAAATCCAATAAGCCATGGACGGCCACTTTTATAGGAGTTTTACCTCTGATATTTTCATTATTTTAATGCCAAATAATTCAAACCTAACCCTAGTGGAATGCTATAAATAGGTAGTGAAGGCTTCAGGAAAATTACACTTTTCATTCAGAAAAACTTGAGCCTCTCTCTCTCTACCTTGGCCGCCACTCTCTCTCTCTCTTCTTCCTTGAAAATTTCGAAACCCCTTAGTGATTAGAGTAGTGCCCACACACAGCAAGCAATACCTCAATCATAGTGAGGAAGATCGTGAAGAAAGATTTTCAGCAAAAGGAGTTTCAGCATCAAAGATTCAGAGAAAGAGATCCAGGTTCAGATCTTGATAATACTCTGCGACAGAAAGGATACAAGGGTTAGAGATCTGAACGGAAGGAGTCATTTAATTCCGCTGCACCCAATGTAAGGTTTCCTAAACTTTATATGTGTTTATTTCATCGTTTTAGAAAGTTCATATTTAGGGTGTTAATCAACATACTTGTGAATAGATCTAAGATCCTGGTAAAATAATTTCCAACAAAATATTTATTTATTGTAACAATTTTTTGAATTTAATTTTTGTTATATTTGTTGTCCCAACCATTCTTGTTAGTCCTGATCTTAAGTTAATTAGGTAACGAGTTTATGTGAGTTAATTTTTAATTTAGTTATTTTACGTAATTGATTTTTTTGTCAGATTTTCACTAAGTTGTTTGATGTAATTAGTTTTAGTTTTTGTGATTTAATTTATAAGTCATTGTTAAAAATTCTTCTATGGTATATATATATATATATATTTATTTTAAGTAATTAATTTTCGTATTTGATTATCTTTTCATTATTTATGTGTCATATAATTAGTTAATTGTAAACTAGTTTCTGTATGTAATTATTGCTTTTATTATATTTTACGTAATTAGTTCTAAGATTTAGTACTATGACAACTTCAGTGTCTAACTGTGAAGACTTTTTAGTAACAACAATAATTTTGATGAATTTTTCGATGACTGTTCTGATGATGATAATAACTCTAGCAAATATTTTTATTCTATTTTTTTATCTTATCGAATAGTGACTGTTTTGGTAGTGGTTTGATTGTCGAGATAGAAGTTTGTAACTGGTTTAAATTTGGTTACTGTGTTATTGGTTTTAACTTTAATAGTGGGTTGATGGTCGAGTCTTAGAGTTCTGAGAAGCATGTAAAATTTATATATGAGTTTTGGAATGCCTTAAGAAACCAATTTTGAATATATAGATTTCTTAACTTATTGCATGAACAAAATTATATCAAGTATTGTTTTAACTTTTGTAGTTTGGTTTTACTAAAAAAAACTAGCTTCTGTAGTTGCTATTAAAAATCACGATTTTAATTTTTTTTATGGTATTTCTTATCTTTAATAATTGATTTATTTTATATTTTCAAGGTTTTTTTTTTTAAAAAATATCATCTTTAGTGTTTTTTTTTTTTTCATATTTTTGTAAATATCCTTTATTAATCTCTTTTAGTTATTGTAACTTTAGAGTTGTAATTTGTCTTATTTTTATTATTTTTGTTTATCGCATTTTAATATCCTAGCACTCTTTGTAGTCGCTCTCTCGAGTTAATCGCTAGTGCTCAAATGACAACCACCACCACTTATTCGTTTCTCCCATATCGTGGCAGATACTACAAAAAACTGCTACTTTTAGTGATAAATTTTTACTCTCAATATAATTTTTTTGTGACTAAACGTGACTTTTAATCACAGCAAAATGTTACTTGTGACTAAAATATATTATTTAGTTACAAATTGTCACTAATTAATTTAGCTTTAGTCACAACAAGTATTGTGACTAAAAATACTTTTAGTCATAACAAATTGTAATTGTTGTGACTAATACTTTAGCTACGGACCTTTTAGTCACAACATACGAATAATAATTCATAATTAGTCACAAGTTTTTCACTTTTAGTCACAAATTTTTATTGTGACTAAAAGTAAGATTTTTTGACTTAGAATTAAAGAGGGGCATACTTCTTTTTTGGTAATGAGGGTAAAAAGTAAATTAAATATTAAAAGTAAAAATATTTTTATTAGGATTGAAACTTTTAATCTTTATAATATATATGAGATAGCCTAACCAACATGCTAAAGTTATTATTATCTTTATATTTATCACATTTAATTATAAATATATATATATATATGTATATGGATGTGTAAATTTTAGTTTTTAAACATAATTTTTCTATCTAATTAGTTTAATCTCTTATTTTTATATTATATGGGTTAGAATTGTTCCATCAGCTGAAAAAAAATTAAAAAAAAAAGTTTTTCGGCAATAAAAAAGAGATAAAAAAAAATTGAGTTTGACTTAAATATTTTATTTCTAAACTTATTTTTAATATAGTGTAAAAAGATATATTTTTTGATATTTTTTTTTAATAAAGTACATAAATTAAGTATAGATATTGAAATTTTTCTTTCATTATTCGTTATTGAATCAAAATCTAATAATTTAATATTTTTAAAATTAATATTTATAATTAAATTTATTTAATCATAATAAGTAATACTTATGTATTCCATATATATAAATCCTCACTAGCCAAAAAAAAATACATATATATATACTAGACAGAAGTTACGTGCCTAGCCACATAGTTAGTTTTGTTTTAGGTTTTAGTTATAGTTATAGTTTTTTTTCAAATGTCATACGTAATTTTAAAATAAATAATGCTTAATATAGAGTGATAATTGTGGAAATAATAATAATAATTTGAAGAAAGAGAATGTATAATTATGTAATATATTAAAAAAAATATACATTGTGTAAAGTTTTGAGAAATAAAAATTAAACTCAAAATGTTAATAAAATATTTAAAAGCAATAATTATAAATTTATAAAATTAAAATTAAATATTGTTGATATATATTTGAAAAAATAATGCTTAAGATTTATTAAATTAAAGAAAACAATGTAAGAAGTTTTCAAATTAAAAAGAAACATATATTATTCAAAAAAAAAAAAGAAACATACAATTTTGATAATTAAAAGAGAAGAATTATTAAATGAAAAGGAAAAAAAAGCATTATTGAAGGAATTTTTAATTTTTTATGGACTTAACAATAAAATTGTGAAATGGTAAAAAAAAAACTTAATTAATTTACCGTACTATACATAATAAGTATTTATGCTCTTGTTAATCTTTATTCTAATTTGTATAATAGAACAACAAACAGAGACCGTTGAACTATAAAACCCTTTCACATTGCCTACCAACTTCAGTACCTATAAATTCTCACATGATGCTATACCACGCAAGACATTGTCGTTGCACTTGTGCAATTCTAAATCTTGCAAAGTCGAGCATTCTTCGGCTAAACTTAACAGACCCAGTTCAGTAGCACCAACCATTGCCACTTTGTGAAGATTTGGGCAACCGTTAGCTAGTTCTTGAAGCCCTCTATCAATAACCTCGGGAGGAAGCAAATGGGCCTGGAAAGCTTGAGCATCCGCCGAAAAATGAGAACCAATTTGAACAGAAAACATTTTGTGGTTCAACAAAATATCAGAATTCAGGATCGAAATCAAAGACCCAGAAAGCAAAGCAACATGGGTCAAATTTGGGAACCTAAGGGTCAGCCTACCCGACTGAAGAAAGCCCCAATCGAGAAGCTTGAGAGACTGTACCAGACGATCTTGAAGACTGAGCCATCTTTTGCAAACGAGTGAGTTGGTGTTGCGATGAGACACGGGAAGCTTGGCGAGAATAGTGAGTAGGATTTCGTCGGAGAATAGGAGGACGAAAATATTCTTTGAAAGTCTTTTTAATATCTGATTTCAACGTTGGAATGGGGTATGAAGGGTACGAATAGAATCACAATTTTAGGAGAGTTAGTTTTATTATCGCTATCAAGCTTACAATTTTCTAGGGAATTAGGTTACGATCACTATAAGTGCATTCCGTTAATAAAAATCATCCAATAATCTTTACATTTTATATAAAATAGATATTCTGTTTTTTTCTCATTTTTCTTTTTAGACTGTCTCCTCTCACCTTTCCGTGGATATGCACCCTTTTTGAAAAAGCACACCAACGCGCATGGTTTGGACTTTGAATGAACATTCAATGATAACATCACATTAGCAAATAAATAAATAAGAGAAACTGATAATTCAATACAACTAATACATATTAAAATATTAATGAGTTGACCATGAACATTGGAGTTGTTTGAATAATTTTAGGTAGTTAAAATAAAATGATGCCTTTGGACATCACATGAAAATATATATTACAAAAATATTGTACAATAAAAGATACCAAATTGAAGTGGTGATCCAAATACAGAGAAATACAATTTAAGGGTGTTTCTCAATTGATTTGGTGTGTATTGTCACTTTTTGGAACCAAACCAAAATATATGGTTTTTTAAAAGTTTAAAACCAAAATAGACGAAGAAAATGCTCAAATCAAACCAATTCACTTGAAACATATTAGTTTGGTTTGAAACAACATAAATACAACAAATTTACAATGAAAATTATCCAAATAATATAATTACCATCAAAATGGACTAGGTTCCTATTTCAAAAAACTAATACTAAAAGCTTCAATGGCAATAGGAGAAATTAGAAAACACTACGACAATGTTTGGCTTTTCACTCACATACCATTTACTTTTTTCAATTTAAAAAGAAAAAAAAAACGCAAAATTTTAATAATCTCCTGTGTTGCACACAAGATTAAGCAACATTTACTTAATGATGTGTCAAAATATGATTAACTAGAAGAATTGTCATATATATAAAGAACAAAAAGAACAAGGTTGTTCGACTAGCATGGTGGCTGAAAGTAGTGACTACCCTGGTGAGAAGTGAGTTTAGAGTATTAGAATATTTCTAATTAAGGAAATAAGATAATATTATTGATTCTGATAAATGAATATTTTATATTCATTGAATCTTGACAGAATCAATTACGTAATATTCTATATATGGTCAGATTTTTATATTCATTACCTGATTTGATTTCCTGAATTAATTGTCAAAATATTCTGACAATTAATGTGGCACAGATACTGATGGAGTATCTCACCTATAAATATAAAGTCTCGGTCCCCGAGCTCCTCACTCATTCTGTTCATAACAGCAAATTCCATCTAAAGAGAGTTGAGAGAGCGAGGAAGCCCGATTACCCATGGTAGTCAATTTCCTTTGCAGATCAAAGCTTATGTGGGTTTGAAGCTCAAGAATCAATGGCTGGAGGTATTTCGATCCTTAAATTATAGTGCATATATGTTTGATTAATTCCGCACTTTATACTTAAACATATATATTTCAGTTTATACATATAAATGTCTAACAGTTGGTATCAGAGCGGTTTTATCTCTGTCTTGATTGTATTTGAGTTTCATATATATATATATATACTCGTATATACAGTGTTTATACATATATATATTTAATTCAGTGTTGATATATATATTTATTTTCGTTTGTGTATATATTTATATATTCATATTCATTCAATCCCAATTATATATATACATATATATTTTCATACATATATACTTGTTTATTCATTCAGTTCATATATATATATTCATATACATATATATATATATTTTTTCTTCATTTCATTACGTATATATGTTGTATATATATATATTATTTATATATCTAAATGCTATATACAAATATATACATATATACATTTCATGTTTATATATATACATACAGTATTTTTATTTTTCTGTATATATATGTATATATATTTATATATATATTGTATATGTATTAATACATTCATATATTAATATAGAATATTGTTCTAAGCATGAAAATCCACTTTGAAAAAACAAAGAAATCTCAAAATTATTTTTCAGAAAATTTTGGTGATTTTTAAAGTCTTTGTTTTATGTATTTTCGATGCATAAAATCTATATGAATGTCTTAATTTTTGCATTTAGATTCATTTGGAATTGATTTCATGATTTTTGGAAGTTTAAGGAAATTTTATCATGTCGCTTATGGCAGTGTATTTTTCAAAAAAAAAAAAAAAAGGGAAAAAAAAAATTTCGATTTTTTTTTTATATACTTTTTTATTTATTTGGAAATATAAATTATTCTCCTATTGTTAATTTAGTCAATAAATTACATTCATTAATTTCCATTTTTAATTTAATACATATATTTAGAATTAATATGTTATTTAGTATAAACTGAAAATGGAAATTTGTTTTAATATGGTAATTAATTACATGATTTATTTAGGCATGTAATAATTGTGCAATTTGTATAATTGTGCATTTAATTATTTATTACCAAATTTATGTAATTTATTGTTTAAATTAATAAAATTTGAAAAATCTACCATTAAGTATAGTCTTTAATTTTGCATTTAATTCATTCCATATAATTAATTGTACTAATTTGTATAATTACCTTATTTATACAAATTAATTATTAGTATAAATATTTAAGATATTATATGGTCATAAATGCATAATTAATTATATATTATGGAATTAAGCATTTAATTTATTATCATACAATAATTGTATTAATTTGTATTTATTTGGCAAATTTATGTTTAATGCAATTAATTTAGATTTGTATGATTTAAATGCTATACATAAATTCCTTTTATAGTGCTAGATATATTTAGAAACATTCAAACATTAAGATAGGTTGAATATTTTATATAGCACATTAAGTTTCATAAAACTTCATAAAATTATTCATAAAATATTCATAAAACTTCCTAAAATGAATAAAATGTAAGTAATTTTGTGGTTTGACATAAGAAAACATGAATTTGGGACAAATGCTCATATCTAGAACGGTTTTTAATGATCTTCGGACGACCACACTAGGAGCACTAATCTCAGTGATTGTCTATTATGTTAATAACGAAATTACTTTTAGGTAGAGCCCAATACCTAATGTCAAAGTGAAAATATAATTTTATATAATTAGGGAGTAGCCACATCATCCTTATTTGTATAAAATTATATATTAATTACAATTCACCTTAATGGACATAACTTGTAATTAATTATATAGGTATAATAATTTTACCCCACAGGGATTTTATTATATTTGTATAATTAATTAGGATAATATGTTAAATTAAGTTCTCTTAATTTACCCCACAGGGAGTTATGGGGATTTAATTTAATAGTGTTATCACAAATTTAATAAAGATAGATAATAAACTTCATTTTCCTAAACTAATTGTTTAATTAAATCTATCATAAAGTTCATATAATTTTTATTAAATTTAAAATTTAGCCCACAGGCAATTTTGGATTTAATAAAATTTTAATCTTCAGTTTATACTTTGGTGTCAAGTGAACCACATAATTTTAAATAATTAGGGAGTAGAACATTAATTAAGTATAGGTTTTTTCACCAATAATATTCATTAGGCAACATTGAGAAACATAAAGATATAAAAGAAATTTTAGTGATGAATATATTTTCAAAATAAGTAACCAATCATATTTTTTTAATAATACATTATTCAAAAAGGAAAATGTCTCAGCTCTAATTTTTACAACATAGTTTCTAAAATTGATTTACCAATCGACTATTACGTGGAGCCCACGAATGGCAAAGAAGACATGTAATTGGAGGCAAATCTTCCGGACGAGAATCGGACCGAGTTATCGACCTTTAGAACTCGGTCCCCGAACCGAGCCGACTCAGTACCCTTATCTTTCCTTAACGCCACCACCAAATTATCTTCCCGGGCCTCTTTTTCCTGCCCGACTTTCTCCTTAATCTCACGAATCAGATCCCAAAAGCTTTCACTTAAGTCCTTCTTCACCAAATTAGACGATAATTGAAGCCTCTCTCTGCAATTTTCCAATCTCCTAAAAGCACACATCAACTCGACCGAGTCGACAAAGCTCAAACAACTCAGTCTCTCACCAAACTCAGTGACTCGGATCGACACCTCGTTTACAACCGACAAATAATCCTGACCCACCAATCCCCTAATATCGCCCACCAATCTGTTACCGTTCAAACTCATATCCAACTCGGGCTGCGCGCAGATCCGTTCTAACAAACTCGCCAGCGACTCAATCTCCTTAATCAAATCACTGGTCCAACACGCCGAAACTCGCTCCTCCTCCGTGGCGGAAGACGACGACCCGAGAAAGAATCCGAGGACCCGGGAAGTGGAAAGTAGGTTCTCGATGTACTCAGCGTACCAGCGGACCCACGTGGATAGCTGCCAGGTCACGTGACTAGAGTTGTCCCTGAATCTTGAGAGGTTGAGATAGTTCCGACCACCGTGGAGGGGGAAAACGGAGAGCTGGTCTTGGAGAATGAAGGTACCGAATTTTACAATGTGGTGGACGGCCACCAGGCACTTGAGAGCCACGGATGCGTCTCCCGTGTTCTGGAGCCGATCCATCAGGATCTCCACGGCCGCTGATGCGGTGGCGCGTGAGGAGTGACCGAATGCTAGTACTGCCGCTAAGTGCTTGGGGTTCGGCGGCGCGTGGAGGTTGTGCGTCGTGGCTCTTAGTAGGGAGAGAGTATTGGGTCGAGAGAAAATCGCGGCTTTGCTTTGTGATGCTTTGTCCTTGATTGCTCCCACGAGGTCCCGCAGCTTCGTTCCGCGCCGCCCCATGATATTGAGTTGGAAGAAAAAACAAAGCTTTTTTTTTTTTTTGGAAAGAACACAGATATGTATATAGGTGGTTGTTATTATATATGTTAGCTTCAATTATTTCCGATAGAGAGGAATTTATACATAAATATAAGACAATATATCGTTGAGGTTTTATATATTTCTTTAATATACCATAGATGGAATGGAAGAAAATGGTGAAAATCGG
This sequence comes from Cannabis sativa, assembly GCF_029168945.1. Classification (NCBI taxonomy): domain Eukaryota; kingdom Viridiplantae; phylum Streptophyta; class Magnoliopsida; order Rosales; family Cannabaceae; genus Cannabis; species Cannabis sativa. Next base: position 65,680,904 of record NC_083604.1, on the reverse strand, counting down.
AAAAACTACACTTTTTAGGGACCAGACTCATCACCACACCCCACGTATAAGTGAAACGTAATTTAAATAAACCTAGGAGATTGACAATTTGTTGGCTTTGGTAACAATTAATGTGCCTTTGGAATTAAATTAATATATATTTAGGATGTGACCTCAGTAGTGTTGTAAATGGCTTGACTTTTTAAACAAGATAAGATATTTTTTTTGATATGTTTGAAGACTCCATTTGCACAATTGTTATGGGTATTCTACGTACATTGTACTATCATCCCATGTACGTTTGGTTTCTTACAAATTTACAATGCACAGAGAGTACCATATTTTAAATCAATAATGAGATAATTTGGCTACCGATTGTTTTTAGTAATTATCAATACAGCATATCCATGACAACAATCTTCTCATCGAAAAAAGTATTTATTGCTATAATCATACATTTATTATAATTAGAATCAGAATAATAAATAAGAGAAATGAATTAATTTAAAATAAAAAATAATGGGAAAATGTTATAAATATTAATAATTATGTAGATGTCCAAATTTTTTATTTATTACCATTAATTGTAATCAACATTCATCTTTTCTTAGTTTCCCTTTTTTTTAGTTTCTTAATATCTCACTCTTGTATTTGTATAAATAGGGTTCACTCCATTGGAATAAACAACTCAGAAATTCTCATTCACTTTCTCTTTCTCTCTTCATCTTCTTCTTCTTTCTTCTCATCTATTCTATATTATATTATATTATTTTATAACACGTTATCAGCACGAATCTCTGCCCAAGCTTCAACTATGAGTCTCTGCCTAAGACCCAATGTAAGTATTTTGTTAAAGTTCTTGAATTGTTTCAAAGTCACGATACACTAAATATATATTTATATATATACTCATCTGACTGAAACAATTTCAAGAATCTTTTTTTTTTATTTTATTTTTATCTATATATCTATATATATATATGCTTTTATAGGTTTATTATTGATTTCATATATATATATATATTATGTTCTTATCATTCATAATATTTACAATATATGTGTGCCTATATGATAGAGAAAATCTATATAAATTATACATATATCCAGAAGATTATGTATCATCGATAAAATATTGCATATATCCTAAAGATTATGCATTATCGATAAAATACTGCATATATCCTGAAGATTATGCATCATCGATAAAAAAATATTGCATATATCCTGAAGATTATGCATCATCGATAAAAAAATATTGCATATATCCTGAAGATTATGCATCCTCGATAAAATATTGCATATATCGTGATGATTATGCGTCCTCAATAAAATCTTGCATATATCCTGAAGATTATGCAAACGTAATATTCATTATATAGTTGATGGATATATAATGAAAGAGATGAACACATATTTATATATATGTTCTTGTATAATTTGAGGACAATGAAAAGTAATCTAATATCGATATAGATTTTGACAAACATTTCCTAAAGTAAATGTTTTATATTTATCGAAGAAAAAAATGATTGTATTTATGTGAATACAACTAAAGAATCATTAAAAATGATTATTATTGATGCAATTTTATAGTGGGTTTTGAATACCTAAAAAGAATGTTAAGAAAATTGCATTGAAACATCAAAGTATAAGAATAACAATGAGCATGACTAATATTATTTAAATACACGAGGCATGTATTTATTGTTCATCATTCCCTGCAGAGAATGATACGAATTGAAGTCAATTACTTTTAAAGATTCCTCGTATTAGTCATGTTATTATACATTGTTATTACTTGCAATGTTGGAAATTATTGAATCTAACATATATTAAAGATTAAATTTTGCATACATCTTGGAGACTATGCAAAAATTGCATTCATATATTCTTTGAAATATCGTAAAAGAAATTGTTGAATAATTTCTTATATTTTTATGGATAAACAAGTAATAAATTTTTAAGAAATTTATAATAATGTTCTACTTGTTCAACATCATTCCCCGAAGTGAATGTAATGATTTTAAATAATCAATGACATTATTTACTACTCAAATATTTCCAGAAGAAATTGGAAACAACCAAAAGATGAAATACCACACACAATCAAAGTGCATGAAATCTATATATCATGTGTGGGATTGAATAATAGTAGTCGCGTACCTGTAGTACGGACACACTTATAATCAAGATAAAAATATATTTGATTATTGAATAAGTGTGAATTGTACAAATTGACTGTACATTTAGAATACTTAAATATCATTCCCTGAAGAGAATGAATAGACATGAAATTCTATTTCAAATAATATAGATTTCACATATATTGGTAATTCCAGAAGCACATTAATATATGCATATTTTATTATTTATTGAAATCAATAGTTTCAAACTATTGTTAGTACAAGATATGTATATATATAGTTACTATATAATTCAATTTGCATATTCCCAAATGTGGATATATAATTTACTAATATTTGTTAGTGATCCAATATAATCAAAGTGATAAAGAATCACAAAATGATTATTTGAAAAGCTTCCTGAAGAAGTCTTACATATAATTGCTACTTGGAGTAGTAAAATATATTTGTATGTACCTAGATGTATAACTTTTATCTAGTTATGAAAGTGATAAGAAATAACTTATTATATGTACTTATTGTACATTTAAATATATAATATATCAAGTCATGATAATTAGACTAATGAATAGTCTATTAATAAATTAGACGACTTGTTAAAAAGATACCAGGAAAAATGAATGATATATTACGGTTATATCTATTTGACAATTACAATAACATGATGAAGTTGTCATGTATTTTTTAAAATTATACACATTATTGAATTGCTGATAGTGATTCCTAAAGAAATATAAAGTTTGATAAACATAATAGTGACTCCTGAAGAGTGTATATGTTTTGGAGAATAATATAATTATATTATTCGTGTAAATAAAAATGAAACTTGTAATGATTATGTTGTAATGAATTTACATTACCTTTTGAAAGTTTCATTGAAATACAAATTATAGTGAACCTGAAGTTCATGAATTGAATTTTTTGATATGATTAATCATATGCAATAAATTGTCAAAGAATTTGACTAAATTTTGTTGAACAACCAGAAGATTCTTCTCATTGTTAATAAGGCTCAAAAGAAGAATGTGCATATATTTGCACATAGAAAATATTTAAATTATATTTCTTTAACAGTCTTGAGCCATTATTAGATTTTTATTGCATAGTTTCTTATCGATGTGATAAGATTATATAATCATCCATTTACAAAATGTGTAAATTTATGTATTTCTAATTATACACGTATGACTCATTCTTAGAAATGAATTAAGTTCATAAGGATTGAACTTGAAACTGAAGTTTATTGAACCTGAAGTTCAATGTCATATAGTATATATGAGTTTAAACAAATATTGATTCATTGTGATATACTGAAATCCCTACAGGTATATTAATATTATTAAATATCACAATTTTTAAAAATTCTCTCGATCAGGGGGAGAGAAGCAGTTGGGATCGATGATAATTTTTGAAATATGATCCTTGCACAAAGTATATAAGAACAATATAGTTCAAAATGATATATACCAACTGCAAATCAATATTATTCAAAGTTGAGATAGAATGAGTTGAAAACGCCTGAAGCGTAAATGAACAATGTAGAAATTATTAATAAATGTTCATTTGATTTACCCTGAAGTTGTTAAATCTAGAGGTACTCATGGAGATACCTTAATGTTATAAAGTATTAAAATGATAACCGTGATGAAAACGGTACTTGAAGAGACTCCCAAGAGAAGTTAGACATAACACATTTGATCATAATTGAATCCCTGAAGTGATTCTATATAGGTACCTATAAATTAAAGAGATCTCTATAAGTTATGTCAATATGGGAGGAAATTATCATATAATTTTTGTCGACAATAAATATTGAATGTGTGCATATGCAATAAACTAACATGAGATAGCAAGGATCATGGTATTAGATTTGTCGAGAATCATCGACATATATTTTGTTTTTGGCCAAAATATTATGACGCAGTCCAGGCAAGTTTACTCACATAAAGTGAAGTAAGACCTGTAGGGTATGCAAATAAATATTTCTAATGAGAAATTTACATATATGTATTTGTACATAATGAATTGTTGTACAAAGTTTGCATAGACATGAGATTGATTGAAGTAAGGCTTAAATATTGAGAAAATATAATCATGATTTGATTATAGCCTGGAATATATTTTATGAAGATTTATAAGTGTCACATAAATATTGCAACAAAAGATTATTTATTTGGAGCTCTTAATATAGTGAGAATTTGAAATAAGCCTTATCTAAAAATTCTAGAAGAATTTAATACATGTCTTAAGTGATATAAATTCTAAGTCGCGCGCACTATATGACAAAGATCTTTGTATGAAATAAAGACATGTAAGTAAATTATTGTTTGAAAAATACGTATGGTTATCTATGCAGTATAAATACGTAAATTATACGTTGTGATAGACTCTTGAGGAGTTTTTGATTAATTGCAAAACAAACTTTTATTTCTTTTGTATATCGAGAAATATTAAATGTATAAAGTTTGTTCATTAGTATTGAAGTCCTGAAGTACTTCATATGTATTAAGAATTATAGATATATGATCATTTGATATGAAAATTAAGATTATACAATAAGATGGAACAAATATATGGTCTTGGAGTACCATCATTGTTACAAACGAAAATTTATATTATCATTAATGTGTTATGTTCATATCCACTTGAAATGTTAAATTTTAGTATGAACAAGATTGTATATACACATGAATGATACAATTAGTTAGATAAAGATTAATGTTCCACGAACCCCTCATCTATAATTTAGAAGTCCATACATACTCTAAAAGAGTTATAGAAAATATATGATCAAAGATTGTATATGGTAATATTTTAAAAGTGATAAAAATTATCTTATGAGATCTATTATCACCAAAAGAATTATGGATCATATGTGCATGAGGGGGAGACATATTCATGTTGCACTCTTTTTCCCTTAGCTCAGGTTTTGTCCCACTGAGTTTTCCTGACAAGGTTTTTAACGAGGCAACTTGCAAATAGTTATGAATAAGAATATATATATTGTACTCTTTTTTTCCTTAGCTCAGATTTTGTCCCACTGGGTTTTTCTGGCAAGGTTTTTAACGAGGCAATTATAAATCATGTTAACATACTTGCATTTTATGAAGCAAGTAGAAAATGTGTGTGAGTGAGATCATTGACATAGCATATTCGGGAAACATATGGATTGCACTCAATAAAGAAGTATCAACCCAAGCAATTCTCTATGGATAATACTGCTTGCATCGCTCAACTAAAAAGAGGGTACATTGAAGGAGATAGAGTTAGAACACATTTCACCAAATTCTTCTTTATACGGTTTAAGAAAATGCATATTGGTGTTCAACATATTCAATCAAGTGTCAATCTTGCAAACTTATTCACAAAGTTATTACCTACATCAATATTTGAGAAGACGGCATACAAGATCGAAATTCATCGATTAGAAGATATCCACAAATGGCTAAATGAGGGGGAGTTAGTTTACACTATACTCTTTTTCCTTTGATCAAGTTTTCAGCAAGATTTTTAATAAGACAGTTATCATGGACATCCAAGGGGGAGTGTTATAAATATTAATAATTATGTGGATGTCCAAATCTTTTATTTATTACCATTAATTGTAATCAACATTCATCTTTTCTTAGTTTCCCTTTTTCTTAGTTTCTTAATATCTCACTCTTGTATTTGTATAAATAGGGGTTCACCCCATTGGAATAAACAACTCAGAAATTCTCATTCACTTTCTCTTTCTCTCTTCATCTTCTTCTTCTTTCTTCTCATCTATTCTATATTATATTATATTATTTTATAACAGAAACAACTTTTTATTATATTGTTTATTAAATTGTCTGTAAAAAAAATTAAAAGCATATTATTTTCTTTACATACTTAGGAAAAGTAATCAGAATGTTTTAATTTGATAAAATTGTCATTATTAGAACATGTAATTATAATATGTTTATTGATTTTTAAAAGTATATTTGTCTTTTTTATTTTTAATTAATAAAATTAAAATTAAAATAAATTCAGTTAGGAAAAAGAAAGGTATTCTCTATAAAAATAGGGGAGAATCTTTTCCTTTGTTTTTTCCTTAATTTGTGTGTGCTCCACTACTTTCTCCCTTTCCAAAATTTAGTAAACAATTGTATGAAGTCAATATCATACCATTAATTCTCATTCCCTTTAAGTAAACATGCCATGGGGAAAAGGAGGGGGTTTTAGGAGGAGGGAGTGTTTGCTCCCCCTATTTCTCATCTCTTTCTTGCAAATGATAGGATACTTTTTTGTTTTGCTGATCATAACTCTTGTGAAGTTTTGAACAGTACCCTCCGTACTTATTTTAAAGCTTTTGCTCAAGTTATTAATTTTATTAAGTCTTTTATTTCATTTTCTCCTAATACTCAGGATAATATTCGAGATATATTTTTTTCGTACCTTTGATCTTGAAAATATGCCTTTCATAACCAAATACCTTGGTCTACCCAATGTCTCTCTAGGTCTAAGTATCACGCTTTTACCTTCCTTAAAGATAAAGTTTTGTCCATCATCCATTCATTGCATCATAAATGTTTCTTGGCTAGTAAAGAAATTTCGATCAAAGTTTTTCTTCAAGCTATTCATTCTTATGCGATGATTTATTTTCGTTTGCCCACCAGGATTTTGCAAAGAAATTGAATCTATTACGTCTAGATTTTGGTGGGGGTCCTCGTTTGATACTCGAAAAGTTTATTGAAAAAATTGAAGAACCATTTGTCAATCTAAATATGTGGGAGGATTAGGGTTCATATCCTTAGTCATCTTTAATCAAGTTATGCTTGCAAACAAGTTAAGAGAATCTTTAATTGTTTGAAATCTTTACTCAGCTTAACACTTAAAGTTCGATATTTTCCTAACTCTTCAATTCTTGATGCTACCAATGGCCATAGTCCTTTCTCTTAAAGAAACATTTTATGGGGCAGAAATTTATTAAAAAGAGGTCTTATAAGGAAAGTGTGGACTGGTAATGATATTAACATTTTGGATGATCATTGACTTCCTAGTTTTAGATTTAAATCCTACTCCTTGTTGCATTCAACCCATCGCATACTTTGTCTTTTTTTCATTACTCCTTCTGGTTCTTAGGATATTGATAAGCTTCGGTACTATTTTAATGATAATGTCATTGATAATATTCTGGATGTTTCCATTTCTAGTAATAAACGGGATGATTTAGGGTGGGGTAATGATATTTCTAAAGTAAGGCACCACCCAGAGCCTCCATCATCCTCGCGATATCTCATTCCACCTAGCCATAAATGTCTCAACATCAATCATTTAAAGTTTAAGTTTAGAAAGAATGCATAAGTGCATTTAGCAAATCAAAGTTTTCAAACCCACTGTTATAAATAGGCGATAAACAACCTTTGTTTGAAGAACTAGAGGTTAGAAACCATGGTGACGGGCATGAAAATGGTGCTGAATAGCATACTTAAAGGAAAAACTTATGCCTCGCCAACAGAAAATGATAATAGAGAAGGCAATCAACCATGCATGTTAATGAGCGGAATACAATATTCTCTACTGGTGGTTACCCGCAAGGTCGGCGAAAGAAAGACATATCACTAAATGGGCACCCTACAGGTCTGCTAAGATATCCCAAGCTGACCCTCCCTTAGAGGAACGCGTTGGTGGGAACACCCCATGGTTGTAAGGAGGAACTTCATCCAAGAGGTTTTATGCTAGAGGGAACCTCGCTTATGGCTCTCTCTTCAGTGGGTGGCAAATGTAAGTCAATGTTGGTGAGAAGTCACACATTAATAAGATGAGAGAAGTACATGTAGCCCCCATTCCAACCCCAACGAGGATCTCAGTTCCATTCGTTAACCCCTAAGGGAAGGGGAGCAAAAGGATCAATGAGATAAAAGCGAAGATATACGACCTACGACAAAAGATAGTTGCTCCCTCGAATGGAGACTTGGATGATGATGAGTTTCAAACAAGATACATGCAGAACCACTTCCACCCAACTTCAAGGAGCCACAAATGAAACTATACGATGGCACAACCAATCTGAAGTACCACCGTGGTACTTTTAATGTGCTGATGAAGATGAAGAAAGTTCTCAGTAAGGCTAGATGCCAATGCTTCCTGGTCACGTTGAAAGGAGCTGCATAAATGGTTCAAGAGGCTATTATTAGGGACTATCGCATTGTGGAAGCAACTTTTGGAAGAGTTCGTCCGACAACATCAAGCAACATATGACTATATCATGTCCATCGCAAGTATCACTAATGTGAGGCAAAGCTAACAAAAAATCTTGCGAAGCTACATTCAATGCTTCAATGCTAAACCTACCAAGGTCAGGAAGGTTTCTAAACATGAACTCAAGATTGCCATAGCTGTAGGAGTTCTCCCCAATGGCAGGTTATGGGAGAACATGCTAAAGAGAGAATTGATTTATCTAGATGACTTCTATGATAGAAAAAAGAAGTATATCCATGTAGAAGAAGGAAATGCATGATTAAAGAAAAGTATGAGTGAATACTCCTTAGAAAACTCATCATATCCTTACTGGGTTTGTTATTCAATACACCTTAATGCTTGTGAGCAAATGTACTCAAGTGGCACCTTCACCCCTCCACCCATAGATATCAAGTATCTAAGAAGATTTATTGTGGTCAAACTATCTTATTTAGCTTGAACGACCAAAGAAGACTCTGTATTTGGCCTTATGTAAAAGTAATGATTCTATTTTCCTTTAACGTGGCATTAAATTAAAGAGGGCATATAAATATGACCTCTAGTAGTGGCAAGGGTAGATACTTATGAGATTATTTTTATCAATGAAGTGTTGAATGTTCATCATTTATCTGATGTTTGTCATTCTACACCTGCCCATTTAACTTGTTTTCTATACTTGGCCTTTCAAATTTCCAAAGTAAATAAAATATAGGAACAATAAAAAGTACAAGTAGTTGCTAATTTAAGTAACTACCTCGCATACAAAAAAGAAAAAATACTCTTCAAGAATGTAAGAATTGACTACTCTTGTAGTCCAAGAAAGTAACAGCAAGAAGCACCAGAACCACCTCATGGAAATAAGCCTAGAACAACTTGAGTCAACTAGCCAAAAATGATCTTGAAGAGATGCTTGAAAAATCTTACTATGCATAAAAACAAGAATGACACTTCTTGAACAAAAGTTATAAGCAAATAAGAGGATGAATATCCCACATGGATGATATGTCCTTAGCCATACCAATAAATAATAGGATGACTGGTCAATAGGGTCAATACGTCCTTAGCTCTCAGGCACACACAAATGCTCAAAACAAAAATAAAGGACCACCGACGCCTGAAGGGTTAATGGCTCCTTATGTGCTCAGAAGGGTTCTCATAATTAAAACAACTTGCAAAAGAAAATTTATCACTAAGAGAGAACTCATGAAAGAGTCCTCAAGAAAAGAGGATTCGTAAGGGAGCAGCCACGTGAAAAAGAAGTTGAGGAAGCCCAATTAGCTTAACACTCACTAAAAGTGCCACGTGTCCTTAAAGAAGTCAAGCAACTAACACTCCCTCGCCTAAGAGATATCATATATCAAAAAGAGGTTGAGAAGGCTTAAGGAGCTAAAAATCCTTCACTCAAAAGAGAGATACATATTGTAAAATTATCATTATAGGAGAAAGGGACTCATGAACGAGTCGTCAAAGGAATAAATAAAATATGGAAAGGGTAATATCTGACGGAGAGAACCCATAGGATGACTCTCATCAAACAATAAGAAAAAAATGTAGTTCTCCAATAATAGTCTACAAGAACACTTGGAAGAATTCTTATAAACTAGTGGGCAAGTGATAACCCCAAAATTTCACAAAGTATAATCTTAGAGTTATTATTAAAATACGAAGTAAAATATTATGGCAACTAAAGTGGGTCCCAAGAGGTAACTACCCCTATATAGCTCTCTCCATTTTCTCTATTTCTCTCTTATTGGCACCTCCAATCCCCTTGGCACCACCAACCACTTTCCTCTCTTCCCTTCTCTTCTCTCTTTCTCTCTCCTTGGAAACTCGAATCCCATCGGCACCAAGGACCATTTCTCTTCCTTTCTCTCTCCTTGGTACCCCAACCCCCTTGGTGCCACCAACCGCTTTCCTCTCTTCTCTTCTCTTCTCTTCTCTCTTTCTCTCTCGTTGGCGCCTCCAACTCCCTTGGCACAAAGGACCACATCTCTCTCTCTCTCTCTCTCTCTCTCTCTCTCTCTCTCTCTCTCTCTCTCTCTCTCTCTCTCTCTCTCTCTCTCTCTCTCTCTCTCTCTCCTTGGCACCACCAACCCCTTTGGCACCAAGGGCCACTTCCCTTCTCTCTCTCTCTCTACTTCTGTCTATATCTCTCTTTCTCTCTCTATCTCTCTCTATCTATCTATCTATCATTGGCGCCAACGACCACTTCTCTTCCTTTCTTTCCTCATTTATTTTCCCCACTTTTCTTCTCTCATTGGCGCCAAGGAAGTCTTCACCCTGAGAAGGCTTGAATCACCTTTTTTCCCTTCATTTTTTCACTGAATAGAATAACAAGGAGAAAGTCTAGGTACCAAGTGGCAATGAAGCAAGGGTGCCAAAAGGCAAAAGGAATGTACTTTGGAGTGTGTTGTGTACCAGCCTAACCTCTGCACTGGACAAGTAGTGGTGACAGAACTGTGTACAAGGGAACCAACCGCCAAGACCATCAAGTACTCTGACAGCCACAACCTCTGCAACTACTACCCCTACCACAACTCTGACATCTGAGGGTTAGTAGGTGTACCATTTACCGATCGTCCCTAAGGACCACAGACAACAATTTGTAACACAATGCTAGTAGAGTCTCATTATAAATAGCCCTCACCTTCATTGAGGGCTATTTATAAATAGAACCAGTAACCGTAACAGTAACTACATAAATAGAACCAGTGACGGACCCACTTGTATTAATGTGGGGTTTATAGCCTCCAATAGCTAACAAAAATATTACCTTTTAAAAAATTAAATGTAATTTTTTTAGTTTGATAATTATAGGCTAAAATAATAGAAAAGCGCCCACAAAATTAAATAAATCTAATAAGAGTGATTATAATATAGGTATAAATATTTTTAATGATAAATAAACCTCCCACAAAGTAAAAATTCTAAGTCTGTCACTGAAAAGAACTACTATTTTTATCTCAAGTATTTCATGAAAGTTTCTTAAGTGTTATTCTCCTCAGTTTAGATTATTATTTTCATTTTCCAGCTCAATCATTATCAATATGTAATACAAAGAAAATTTTAAAAATTAACTATATAATGTATGAAAAAAAAATGTAGTGAATTATTTACTGTTAAACCCATCTCAATATTTTAGCAATATTAAAAATCAGCATTTACACATTATGTGATTACTTTCTTAAACAATTGGCTAGAGTTAAAAAAAAAAAAAAAAAAAAAAAAGAATTACTCTATATATTATTTTTTTTAATTTTTTTTTTTAAATTTACGGTTTGGGTTTTTAAAGTGGTTGCCGCGCTAGTTGCAATAGGGGTTTTTATACGATTTTTTGTTGCAATTTAGGTTGCAGCGCTAGTTGCAATAAGAGTTTGTATGTAGAATTTCGTAAAAATACAAAGAAAATTATTTTAAAGTGTAAAAATAAAAAAACCAAAAAAAAAAAAAAAGAAGAAGAAGAAGAAGTTACAATAGTTTAATTTACGAGTGTGTGCTGGTCATTCTTATTTTGTAGTATGTGAATGGAGGCATGTGTTTCATATATAATTCATTACTAACACAATTAAATATGTAGTATGATCCTTCCAAATTGGCCACTAAAGAGAACCAATAATAGTTGTAAATAAACCTTAGGTACAACCGTAGAAGTAGGCCAAGCAGAAGAGCCTCATTCATTGACTTTTTCTTTAATTGATTTATTTACTTATTAATTATTTTCCTTAAATAATTAATTTATAATCATACAAAAGTATAATATATAATTAATTATATTAATCACTTAACCGGAAGTATCCGCTAAGCATCTCAAATTGTAATTATAAAATACAGGTGCATGTCTTTATTATATCAAAATATGAAAGTCAAGTCCTTTTCACATTACAATCAATCCCCCTTGAACATGAAGTTAAGTTGGAAAGAGAGAGAAATATGAAGAGGCTAATAGTATAAGTGTGAAATTAGTGATCACATTTTCTATTTTAATATTAATAATACTCATTGCAACGAGCTGTTGGTAGGTACATGGTGCGTGTGTATAGGAGACAGTAGAGTAATATTATTTAGTACCATGCAATATGCATGTCATATTTAAATCACTTCATAAATATGTTAATTGGTCATTTATTTGTTTTGCGTGCCTATGTAGTTTTACTCATCATAATTTCTAACTAGCTAACTGAAAAAGAAAGAGACTGAATTTAGGTAGTGACACTAATTTGAGCAACACTATTTCACATTTTAAAATGTTCAACATTACATTAATATGATACTTTACAATTAATTAACACTTTCTCATATTATTTATTAAACCAAAATATATGTGGAACTCAATATTAAAATACCCAATTAACAGTTTGCTACATATTTGGCTAAGGTGACTGTTAACAAGCATATTTCTCTTACTTAAGTTCTAAAGGTAGTGATGATGTGTGGTTCCATGGTCCTTTTGGTAAAACGGTGTTACAAAAGTGAAGTTTAATTTATATCAAAAAAATGTATGTGCCACGAAAATAAATATAAAGGGCCCAAATTATTATATTTTTTTTCTAAGTAAAATTATATCTAATATTGAGTTGAATCAAGGAGATGGTAATACAGCCGAGGAATTTCATAACCAGGAAAAAATGCTGAAAAGCTATCTTGTTCAAAGGAGTAAGGTCACTTGGTTGAATCAAGGAGATGGTAATACAGCCTATTTTTATGCTTGTATTAAGAAAAGGAGGGAGGAGAATAGGATAGCTAGCTTTGTCAATAGCCATGGAATAATTGTTGAGAATTACACTGAAGTGGTGGCGCATTTTCTTGAGCACTTTAAAGGTTATATGGGGAGTTCTAGTACGGTAACCAGGAGGATGGAAGGCGATTGCATAGAGATGGGCAATCGGTTGTCTTTGGATCAACAACTCAAGCTTATTCATCCTTTTTCCAACAGAGAGATAAAGGAGGCTTTGTTTAGTATCCCGAGCACGAAAAGTCCAGGGCCTGATGGATATAACTCTGAATTCTTCAAGGTAATGTGGCGAGATATTGGAGCAGAGGTGTGTAAAGCTATAAAAGAGTTTTTCCTTCAGGGAAAGATCCCAGCTCAGTTTAATGAAACTGTTATTACCTTGATCCCAAAGGTGGAGAACCCTATGAGAGCGGTTGATTACAGGCCGATAGCTTGCTGTTCTACTCTGTACAAATGTATTACCAAGCTCATGAGTAAGCGTTTAGCAGAAGTTCTTCCGTGGTTGGTTCATCAAAATCAGGGGGCGTTTATAAAGAAGAGATCTATTGCCCACAATATTCTCATTCTCCAGGATTTAATCAAGAACTATGGTAGGAAAATTGTCTCTCCTAGATGCGCTATTAAAATAGATCTCAGTAAAGCCTATGATACGGTGGATTGGGGATTTGTGGAGGAGTTGCTTGTTGGTCTGAACTTTCCTTCCAAGTTTGTTCAATGGATAATGGTGTGTTTAAAGGGCACTTCTTATACGATAATGCTGAATGGTCGGTTGCATGGAAAATTCCAGGGGAAGAAAGGTCTTAGACAAGGAGACCCGATGTCTCCTCTCCTGTTTGTTCTTATAATGGAATATCTTACTCGACGGCTGAAGAAGGAATCAACTGAGACGACCTTTCGGTTTCATCCTATGTGTAAAGATCTTAAGATGGTGAGCCTCTGCTTTGCGGATGACCTTATTCTGTTTAGTAAGGGTTCTCCAAGGGCGGTCCATCATCTAAAGATTGCTTTGGAAAGCTTTTCTGAGGTAACAGGCTTATTCCCTAATAAAGATAAATCTCTTGTTTACTTTGGAGGAGTGTCTTTAGGTGATAAACAGGTGATCTTAGAAGATTTGCATATGGGAGAGGGGTCTTTTCCTCTCAAATATCTTGGGGTTCCGTTAAGACCAACAAAATGGCGAAGAGAAGATTGTGAGACTATCATTAAAAAGGTCAAATTGAGGCTAGCAACTTGGGCAACTAGGCACTTATCTTATGCTGGGCGAGCTCAGTTAATCCACTCAGTCTTGCTTGGTCTCCGTAATTACTGGATGAGCATTTTTATCCTTCCTCAAAGTGTTATTAAAGAGGTTGAGAAGCTTTGTAGAGGTTTCTTATGGGGTTTCAAAGGAGAGAAGAGTAAAATACATTTGGCTTCCTGGGATTTTGTTTGCTTGCCAAAACCGTTCGGTGGCTTAGGTTTCAGGAATGGGCCGTCTTGGAATAAAGCCATCTTGGGGAAATTTATTTGGGCAATAATGGATAAACATGATATCCTTTGGGTTAAATGGGTAAACAACATATATATGAAAGGGAGTGACTTTTGGGAGTATGAATTAAAAGGAGATGTTAGTTGGTATTGGAGGAAGTTGAGCCACATGAGGAAGAGATATTCGAAGATGAGTTTCATGGCTGCTGTCAAGAAGGGAAAGTTTATTGCAGCTAGGCTTTATATGGGGTCTATTCAAAGGGACATAGATAGCTTTTACAAGTCGATTTGGAGCTTTGCTTCCATTCCTAAGCATCGCTTCATTTTGTGGCAGGTTGTTCATGGCAATTTACTTACTAGAGATAACTTTGTTAAATTTCAGATTCATCTAGATTCTTGTATCTGTCCGGTGTGTGGCTTGGAAGAAGAAAGCCATAGCCATCTGTTCTTCAATTGCAGGCTGTCAAGAGAGGTGCTTCAGCAGGTTTTTTACTGGTGTGGGGCTGATCTTTGGCCTTTGGATTTTCTTAGATGGAAGGTGTGGCTGGCCAATTTGAAGGCTAGTGTGAAGGTTCTTATTACTGCTGCCACAATATATATGTTGTGGAATAATAGGAACTCTTGTGTGCATAATAATAGTTGTTATACTAAGATGAAAATTGTAAATAGTATAAAAGATATAGTTATGCATAGATTGTATAGTTTAAAGCATAGGAGGAAGATACAAACTGAAAAAGCCTTGATTATGAGGCTTATTGGTTAGTGTTGGCTGCTGGTTTTTGAGCAGGTGGTGTGGGAGCCGGTTGGTTGTGGCTGTGCTTTGTTTGGTTCAGTTTTGATTAATGAATTTTCTTCTTTAGTCAAAAAAAAAATTATATCTAATTCTCGTAAAAAAAAATTGTTATTCTCCCATAAAGGTCTACAAGCCAAGAGTAATTTGAAGACATCTAAATTAACAAGAAAGGCTTTGACCAAGATACGAGAATACCAAACGAGGTTAAGACCCTCATGACGGATTACATGGTACCCTGCTCGAGTGCCGTATGGAGAAAAAGTACCATGGGAGCATTGATTATTCCCTGTCAGTGCTCGCAACCTAGGGTTTCAGTCCTAGGTTTGGCCTCTTCATGAATCTGAGGTAGGGTTGTTGTTCCAAAACCCTAATCCAAGAAGAGATCTAACATTTACATGACTTATTAAGGTGTAAGAATACCAAGGCTTGAACATAAAGTAAAAATTACATAAGGAATAGTCCCCAAGGGTGTTACACGAGCCTTGTCTCAATGGTGTGGCACTGCTCGTGTAAACACATGACCACTGCCACACCATTGTGCCAGTGCTCGCCCAAGAAGATTACAAAGGAGGAAAGTGGTGAAATGAGTTTTTCCAACATCAAGTGACACTTGACAAATGAAAGAATCCACCAAAAGGTGAATTAGTGTCATACACGACCAGTGCCATTCCCCAATGGCACTGCTCGTGTAAGGTATAAAACAAAGGTCTCGTAGGGTATCCAAGCTCAAAACTCAAGAAAATTCTTACCAGCCCTCAAAAGACTTGCCAAACACAACTCAAGGTGTTGGGAGACAAGTATCACACGATCATTGCCGCGGAGAAATGGCAAGGCTCGCCCCAAGAAAGGTTTTCACGAGCGGTGGTATTTCCATATCGCTCAACTCGACACCCTTCAGTATATTGGCCATAACTCACTTAATTCTTTCGAAATGACGCGGTTCATGTGGCAATGGAACGCTCTTTTGAAGACAGAATTAAGCTTGTCTAATAGACTACTCAAGATTTCAATGTTTTCAACCCCAAAATTGGGTAACAAGTTAAGGCTTCATGGCAATGCTTGCGAATTGAAGGGTTTCACCAAAGAGGAGCCTCATGGGACTTGAAACACGAGCAGAGCAACTTTCCTAGTCCCAAGGCTTGCCCAAATGAGCCCCTACACGAGTTATGACATGTCCCATACCATTCTCAAAAGGGAGAATGTCATCAACACATGTTCAACTTGTATTTTAGAAGAGGGGCTTCTAGAGACATTTAAATGCCTCTATGAATAGTTAGATATTTATGGATATTTGTTTTAAATGTAATTTACAGCCATTATTTATGGAAAGAATGCAAAATCTTTGTAATTTTCTCCCAGATTATGGGGGAAGAAAAAGGAAACCCTAGGCCTATATAAGCTTAACCATTAAACCTAGGGAAGGAACCTTCTTTTTACCGCTTCTTTGATGTCATACTCTCTTTCTGGCCTTCTCCACTCAACCTTTGAGGTATGATCCAATTGTTTATTAGTCTTTCTCTCGAATTTTTTTTCATGCAAGCATAATTTTTTAGAAGTCTCATCATTACATCCATGAACATTAGTAATTTTCTCACCAAAAGTGAACCGTGTTCATTGAGATTTTCTTCCAAAAACAAATATTTAGACACCACAATATAGATTTCACCAAGAAATCTACATCGTAATTTACTCAAGCACACTTTTGTGAATCTAATTCTGGTGTTCTTGGGTCCTATTAATTAAATTAAAAGTAGACGTAGTTTCATTACTATCGCGATATGAGGAGTGAACTACTATAAATCTCAATGTCACTTTTACTATAAACATGCTTGGCCGAGTGGCCTCTTGAATGTTCATGGTCGAGTG
Source organism: Cannabis sativa (assembly GCF_029168945.1). Taxonomy (NCBI): domain Eukaryota; kingdom Viridiplantae; phylum Streptophyta; class Magnoliopsida; order Rosales; family Cannabaceae; genus Cannabis; species Cannabis sativa. Next base: position 65,663,719 of record NC_083604.1, on the reverse strand, counting down.
ACACTACTATGTACATGGTCGAGCAACTTCTCTAATGCATGGACGAGTGACGTCTCTAATGCATGGCCAAGTGACTTTTCTATTGCATACATGTCGAGTGACATGTTGAGAAGCATGGACAAGTGACTTCTGTAATGCATGGTAGAGTGACTTCTCCATTGCATGCATGCCGAGTGACATGTTGAGAAGCATGGTCTAGTGCATGTTGAGAAGCATGGTCGAGTGACATCTCTAATGCATGGTCGAATGACTTCTCCATTGCATGCATGTCGAGTGATATTTCTTCCTCACATGTTCGAGTGACGTCAAGCCATCCTTGGTTGAGTGACCTTTGTGTTCTCATGGCTGAGTGACATTTCTTCCTCACATGGTTGAGTGACTACTTCAATCCATACTTGGTCGAGTGACCTTGATCTTCACATGGCTGAGTGACCATGGCTCTTCAGCATGCATGGTCGAGTGCCATCAACCCTACTTGGCTGAGTGGCTCCAAAGCTAGGGCCTCGTTGAGTGGCCTCTAGATACATGCGTTGACCTGATCATTCCTTAACCGAATTTTTAAGTTGCTTTCTTTCATTTCTCGAGACTAATCATTGTCTAATCTCGAGAATCAACCTTGTTAATTTTCAGAGTTAAAACTTGTCCCTAGTCTATAAGAACTCTTTTATGTGTTCTTGTAGACTAAATTCAGCAAGCGCCGTCCCTTCTGCTTGATTCTACAGTTGTCTCTTTAGGGGCTTGCGCCTTGAGATCTTTTGTTTGAGGGAGTCTTCTTCCACTTGGGCTTTCTCAACCTCTTTTCTAATGTAACCTTATTCTAAAAGGAGTATAAACTCTTTGAGCTGTCTCGACCTTTTACCAAATACTTATAGAATGTTTAGGGAGCTGTTTAGCCTCTTGGGCCGCACTCAACCTTTTTTGGGTTATTGTATGTTAAGAAAGTTGTTTAACCTCTTGGGTCCTGCTTAACCTTTTTTAAGATTCAACATTTTATTGAGGGAGATTATGGCCCTTAGGCAATGCTAGACCTCTTACATTGCATTTGTGGCGCATAAAGTGCGTTTTAAATGCTAGAAGATTGGTACTCCTTGGATATAAGGGAGCTTATGGTTGTTAGGTGGCGCTCAACCTTTTTTAAGATTTAAGATTTTATTGAAGGAGCTTGTGGTGCTTAGGCGGTGCTTGATCCCTTACATTGCATTCGAGGCACTTAAAGTGCGTGGTGAATGTTAGAAGATCAATGCACCTTTTAGAGAAGCGTCCCTCTTAGAGTCGTATCCAATGCCTCTTTTATTCCACTACTTCATTCACTTTGACAATCTCGATTGACAAGTATAGCGAGCAAGTCAAGCAAACATGTGGAGAATGATAACTGCCATATGTGAGGTGAAAACTTAATATTTTGACTGATAAGGCAGACATGTGATTGCCCGAATACATATGCCCTCATTATTTTTATACAATGTGCTAAACGTGAACTTGCCATTTCTAGGAATATTTTCCTGTATAGTGAAACTTCACTTTGAGGAACAACTTGGATATCTAATTTTTACGGGTTGTAGAGCAAAGGCTTTCCTTGAATGTATCAGCCTATAATTGTTGGGGGCATCATCTAATAGACCCTGTAGGGATCTGACGAGCTTCCCGAAGAACACTTGTTGGTATCCGTTTCCAAGACTATGTTTCCTTCCTCCACACAGATGTAATTCTTTGCTATCTCATAAAAGTCTTTAATGCCAAGTAATTCCCTTTTCAGCATATTCCCCCATAGTCCACTTCCAGGGCGTACTCCAACGACTATGGTGAACTTGAGTTCATCTTCAAACATCTTCCCCACTTTGGTGACTTCGGCGTTGAAGTGCTGGATGTAGCTTCACAAGATTTCTTGTTCCCCTTGCTTCATTTTGGTGATACTTGTTACATGCTGATGAGTGCACATTTGTACACTCATTCTTAGTCAATTATTAGATAGATTAGTATTTATTTTTGTATAGATTTAATGTGTTTTCTCCAAGTGTATAGGTTTGTGCTGAAAAGACATTTTGTGATGACTGAGATCTTTGAGCTAATTTTTGACAATGATTTCATCATTTTTTGAAGAGCTTATGAAACCCAAAATGATAGAACTCGTTCTCAGCTTTCCAAAACATGTTAAATCATCTCATTTAGAGTCCAAGCGCAAAAGTTACGCATGATTTACTGAGCAAGGTCGAAGCAAAAAAATTGGTGCTGTGCGCTATACCGCAGGGGGTTCTATAGCGCAGGGGGTGTGCGCTATAGCGCAGGGGGTCTGCGCTATAGTGCCTGGCTAGAAAATAAAAAAAAAATTTACAAAAAAAGAAGATAATTTTAGCATGTGGGTATTTCAGGATTTTTGTTGGCATATATAAAGAATGATGTAAATCATATTGAAAAATGACGACGAGAGAGAGAGAGAGAGAGAGAGAGAGAGAGAGAGAGAGAGAGAGAGAGAGAGAGAGAGAGAGAGAGAGAGAGAGAGAGAGAGAGAGAGAGAGAGAGAGAGAGAGAGAGAGAGAGAGAGAGAGAGAGAGAGAGAGAGAGAGAGAGAGAGAGAGAGAGAGAGAGAGAGAGGCAACTTTAAGATTAGAAAATACATTTAAAAACAATAGAAAAGTAATTCGAAGCAATCATCATCAACTTTCATCATTAAGAGTTCTTTTTTTTCTTCTTCTCTATACTTTGTTTAGTTATTTAATTATGAACGTGATTATTGTGGTTATTATGTTTGTGATTATGAACTAAACACTCATTCTAGAGTGTTGATGGATCTATTTTAGAGTATGAATTTAAGTATTTAGATTATTCCCATATTTTTTCTTGTTATTTGTTTATGCAATTTTGTGCTAATTATCATCTTCTTAATGCTTGATCACCATTAATTAGTATAGAGATTCTAGGTCTTACACTTGGGAGAGGTAATTTAAAATCAAACTTAAAATTACATGACATAGGAAAAGTGTGAGATTGAGAGATTCCACTAATTCTATGAGAGTTTCATTTAAATAGAATCATATTACTTTATGAGTGCTTATTTGATTACCATTGAATAGAGTTATCATGTTAGTTAATTTAAGTTAGATCTATCTGTTGGAAATTATTTTACCAGGATCTTAGATCTACTCACAAGTATGTTTATTAACATCCTAAATATGAACTTTCTAAAACGATGAAATAAACACATATAAAGTTTAAGAAACCTTACATTGGGTGCAGCGGAATAATATGACTCCTTCCGTTCAGATATTTTACCCTTGATTCCTTTCTGTAGCAGAGCATTATCAATATCTGAACCTGGATCTCTTTCTCTGAATCTTTGATGCTGAAACTCCTTTGCTAATGATCTTTCTTCACGATCTTCCTCACTATGATTGAGGTATCACTTGCTGTGTGTGGGCACTACTCATACACTAAGGATTTCGAAATTCAAGAGGGAAGAGAAAGAAGAAGTGGCAGCTAAAGATAGGGAGAGAGAAAGGCTCAGGTTTTTCTCTGAAGGAAAAATAGAAAATTTAAGTGTGTTTTTCCTGAAGCCTTCACCATCTATTTATAGCATTCCACTAGGGTTAGGTTTGAATTATTTGGCATTAAAATAATGAAAATATCAGAGGGAAAACCCTACAAAAGTGGCCGGCCATGCAAGGTGGATTTGGGCCTCACTTTTTGTAATTTTGCAGTTTTATCTTTTCTGCATCTGATTTTCTCAAAAACGCCAATTTTCTAATTCAACCATTTAAATGCCAATTCTAACTATTTAATAACTATAAATAATTATTAAATAATATTGTCATTTATCATATTTATTAATTGAACCATACAAAGTATCATAATTAACAAATATGCCCCTAAAACTCTTTCTTTACAATTTCGCCCTTACTTAGTGAAAAATTCACAAATAGACATAGTCTAATTTGAGAATTATAATTGATTAATCAAAACCAATTACATGAGTCTTACAAGCAATATTATCTCAACTAGTGGGGGGACCATGGGTCTATATAACCGAGCTTCCAATAAGTAGATCAAGAATTTATTACTAAAATTCACTAACTTATTAATTCTTCGTTGAATCCACGCATAGAACTTAGAATTGCACTCTTAGTATATAGAATGCTCTATATGTTCCACCATATAGACACATCATTAGTTATCCATTGTTATAATCCTAATGTGATCAATGATCCTCTATATGAATGATCTACACTGTAAAGGGATTAGATTACCGTAACACCCTACTATGTATTTTATCCTTAAACACTTGACCCCGTATAAATGATATTTCAACTTATGTGAAATGAGATCTCCACCATTTATGTTCGTTTGGTCAAGCTCGAAGGAGATCATCCTTTGCTTACTATTCGCCAGATAGAAGCTATAGATTCCATGTTTATGATAGCGCTCCCACTCAATTGCACTACCGTGTTCCCAAAATGTACGTATCATCCTGACCTAAAAGTAGGCTTAACTAACAAATCAAAGAACACGAATAGCCTTTCAAGATTGAGCCTAATCATAATAGGATTAAGATCATTTGATCTAGGATCAACTAGGCGATATTGACTTGAATAGATTTTACGGTAATTTAATTAAATCTAAGTCAAAGTTCAATATCGGTCCCTTCCGATGCATACTCCATGCATCCAACCTGAGCTTTACTTTAACCAGTGTTCTGGAAAGAACATAGTATTTCTCCAAATACAAGTAAACTCTTGTTGTAGATTATCATATCAGTAAAACCCTGTGTCTGATAAATCTAGGAAACTTTATTCACATAGTCATGTTTACTTTCCAATGTGTTGACGGCACAATAAACAGGATCAAGTATGTGAAAACGGTTTCAGATGAATCTATACATTATGTACATATAATCATGAAATAAATCATGTGAACCATGCAACATTAAATGTTATTTCTGATCTATATTAATAAGTAAATCTTATTATATTGAAATGAATTTTATTTAGGGCATAAAACCCAACAAACTCCCACTTGCACTAATATAAAACAAAAAGTGCGTTTCAAATAATCTCAACACCTTGATATACAAATCAAGTGTAGTAGTAGTAACCTCCTCGTAATAGGATCTGAAAGGTTGAATTAACCAACACCTTTTCTCCACTATTACTCTTCCTTTAATCACAAAATCATTGATAATGTGAAATTCCTCTTTATATGTCTACTCTCTTGGGATACTGGATTCTATATCTTTGGCAACTACTTTTGGTTAATCAGGAAATTAACACTAGTAGTTTAAGGCAATTTGGAATGATGCCAAAAATGTATAGAACTTTCCTTAGACTGAATAAGTACCTTTCCTGCAACCTTAACATTCAGTCCCTCTCTGGTAGACCTAGAGACTTCAGATAGGTTTTTAAACTTCTCCAAAATCACTATTCCACCCCCAGAGTAACCACCATCTTATCAGAAATATTTACTAGCACATAGGCAAATTTCAAAATCTGATGTGGTGTAGTCTAAGAGTTTTAAACACACTCTTATAGACTAACATATAGTTCCTCTTATTAATCTTAGGATTTACTTGATTGTCTTCCAATGTTCTTCTCCTGGATTAATCTGATACCTACTCATTACTCCCACTCAACAGCAGGTGTCTGGTCTAAGGCATACAAAAGCATATCTAAGACCTCTCACTGTTGATATAAGAAATTCTTTCATGGCTTTATCTTTTTTGGAATGGTTAAGACTTTTCCTTAGATAAATAAAATCTATACCTAAGAAGTTGTGAAGCTTCTATAGATTGCCATTAGAAAGAAAATGCTTCAGCATCTTACTAAAGTAAGTTGCTTGCATTAGAGTAAGTAATTACCAGGTATACCACAAGCCATAGGTTTAGATAAACTCAAACCTATAATACTAGGAACAGGAAGTTTGTTAAGTCCATAGAATAGACTTATTAACTAAAATTTCCTTTTTATGTCCTTGTAATAGAAAACTTTAGGTTATTCCATGTGAATGGATTAAACCATAGTTCTATTGGCTTTCTTCTTAGTTTCTTATCTTGACAATCCATTACTTGTTTAAACTCACAATGGATTTTAATCACTAGTGTCTCCCAAGTCATAAGAAGGTGAGTTCCTAGAAACTCTCCCACTACGACAAGGCACCGTGAATTATGTCTAAGAAAACTAAATGGTATTGATCTCTTCGGCTGTGACAAGACAACAGAGGCAGTGGGATCATCATATGTTATATAAGATGATAGAACACTTTTGGAATCAAGAATTAAATATCTCCTTTATTTGCTACTTGTTTTTCAGACTTAGTCATTTTCTTAGAAAAGTAGTATTTGTTTGAATAAACACTTTCTTATCTATTGACAATGGGATGTTCCACCCCTAATCACTTAGAATAGCTAACAAACCATGGTTAACAGTTCTAGCTTTTCTTAAGATTTTGATTAGGTCATCCATGAATCTAGTAATGATTTACATTAAGTATACAACCATTACATCATTCTGAAATTGTATTACCATAGAAGGAATTATGCAACGACTAGTAACTAATCATCAACATGCAACTCGAAATTTCTGGGGAGGTAAGTTTGGATATAATTCAAAAATCAATTCAATGATCTTTGAATTGCATATCTACTAACTATTTCTCCACCCCTATCAGTTCGCAAGATCTTTAACCACTTACCTTAATGGTTTTAACCATTGCTAGAAATTAATGAAATTTTTCAAACATTTCAAATTTCTTTGCTAAAAGGTATAATCTAGAGTTATCGTTTTAAGAATACAACGAAAAACTCATATCCACCCCTGAATGTACATCCATCTGCGAATGAGATGAACTACTTTCAGTGGATATAGGCATATTAACTCTTTGCAGAGATTGATCTTGTCAAATCCACTATGAACAAGATACAAATGTCATAGATTAAAAAAAATGTGGTAGTGTCTATGATGACATAGGTTTAGTTACATCAAAGAGTTCTTAGAATACTGCAAGTGGATCCTGGTCACAGAATTCCTAACTCATATTTCATACAGTTCTAATCCATTAATAGAAGATGGATATTAAACACTTGAGAAAGTGTAACTGTATTGCATCTTGGAATTAGAAATATAAGAAAATTTCTGTTTGGAATCTAAAATTAAAGTCAAAGACTTAAATTTATACCAAATATAATGAGTAATTCTATCTTGGACCACCACTACTAATTTAATTCTAAGTCTGATTTGCCCATACAAGTAGGAGATTTCTAAGATTGAGGATTTATATCAATTGGGAATAGAATTTCGGGATTATAATCATATGCGTCATATAAAATGACATGAAATGATTTATAGACCATTCATCCAATGATATGTTTTTAAAGCTAATTCGAAATGAATAAGCTAAGAGGAATTAGGATAATTTCGTTTAAAATAAGAATCCAACGATGCTTCGATTAGCGAAAGACAAAGTAATCTTATTTATGTAATCTTCTTGTTTCATATTGTAAAAATACTAGTCTAAGGTGTCATCAATTGATGAACAGCTAGATGTTGCATATACAATATTTATCTTTCGAGATCTTACACTATTATGTATGTCTAATGGTGAAAATTCATTAGGGATTTATCTCTTTAGAAAAACAAACATGTTAGACCAACAATGAAGATTCGAAATTAAACTACAACTTAATAACAGAAAATAAGATGGTTCAATATAAATTCATACACAATTCAGAAATTATAAACATATAGCAAGTAGGAATGACTAGTGAAAATACTAAAACATACAATCCTAAATAATTTCCAAGGTTTTCAACAAACTGATACAGTGTCCCGGTAGGCGAGAGTCAAAGCATCATTTATTGAATAGAGTTGTCAGCTCATCTAAAATAGAAACCATTCTAGCAACCTTTTATTCGATCAAAATAAGAATCCAACGTTGTCCCGGTAGGCGAGAGTCAAGGTTATTCTCATTTTATGAGCTTCCACCATTGTTTCATGTTTTATGAGTTTATCTCTAAGTAGTCACCGTAGGGGAGAGTCTAAATAGAGACGAAAACTCACAAAACACTTATCAAATGAAATCTTACGGTGTTAAATGTGTTCAACGAATAACCATCCATAGGGGGACGAAGTCTAGCGTCTCGAGGTTATATTGAAAACATTTAACTTTTGTAAGACCAACAATGGAGATCGAATATCTTAATAATAATCAAGCTCATTATTTAAAGTGAGTTGTATTTTCTTTGATTCTCTTTATTTAATTTATTTATTTTAAATATATATTTATTTAAATTTCCAATTTAGAATGAAAAATTCTAAATATAAATTTTAATTTAATATTTATAAATTTTACTTAGATGGATATAAAAATAACATGAATTATTTCCATCTTAGTAATAATTTCCAATAAATATTTAGAAAAATATTCAATTTAAGTTGTTACAAAATTAATATAAATTAATTTACAACTCAAATTTAATTTTCTATAAATATATATTGCATTTCAAAAAATTAAAGTATTTAAGAATACAATTTTCGAAAATGCATGTTAAAATAAAAAATTAATCCTGAAAAAGTTATTCTAATTTAATGTTGGCCCAAAATTAATTAATAAAATTAATTTACAACAAAAAATATAATTTTCCTATTTAATTAAATATATAAGAAAAATTTCAAATATTTAAGTATGATGATGAAAATCAACTTAAATATTAATTTTCTATTTAATTAAATACACTAGAAAAATACTTCAAGCAAAAATATCATCTATCTAGATTTTCCTTTGACTAATTAATTCAATTTCTAATAATATACTTTAATTCAATTTATTTTAAATTAATCAATAAATGAAAAAATCATTGATTTAAGTTGATCCAAGAATTAATTAAAATAAATAATTAATTTACAACTTAATCTATTTTTCAAGATAAAATTCGAAATTCTAGCATTTAAGAAATGCAATTTCGAAAATTGATTAATAAAATAAAGAAAAAATATATTTTGAAAATTATTTAAATTTAGTTGAAAAAATAAATTTCAACTAAAAATAATTTTCTATTTAATTAAATGTCATGAAAAAGAAATATTTAAGTATGATGATAAAAATCAACTTAGATATTCAATTTTCAAATTAATTAAATGTATTAAATTCAAGAAATAAATAATTAAGTGTAGAGAAGGCTTAATTATTAGTCTCTAGTTTAATACTAGGAAAAATATACTTAAAATAAATTGTACCAAAATTAATTATATAAATAATTAATTTCACAATGTATAATATTTTCCTATTTAATATTAGAAATAATAAGTAGTCTAGAAATAACTATCTAGAAAATATCTTATTTGACTAAGTATCTTTTCCACAAAATTTGAAAAAAAATATCTAATTTAAGTTGTATTAGAAAAAATCTAGAACTTAAATATTTTTCAAATTTAAATTTAATTAAATATCAAAAATTAAGTTGTAACCACTTAATTTGAAAATATTCCATTTTAAGTTAATATTTGAAAAGATATTAACTTAAAAAATATCTAAAGAATCTTAATAACCAATGCCTAAAATTTCTCAACTTAATTTTGAAATTTGAAATTCAAAAGATATTCAGATTTAAGTTGGTTAGTTGTAGATAACTAAATATCAACTTAAATAAGAATATTTAATGAAAAATTTAAATTAAGTTCCAGAAAGAATCTAGATGGTTATAATTCTATATTTAATTAAATACAAGAAAATACATATAGTTTAGCTTAGAATAAAGAATTCTTTAAACTATAATTTTCTTAAATTAATTTCAAAATAAATGAAATTAATTATGTTGCTAATCAATTTTATTAGGTTAAAGTAGTTTAATTAACCTAGTACAGTCATTCAAATTAGGCAAATGGGCCTTCACAATTGGGGTGGTTCATGTGAGGGGGTGCTGGGTTCAGTATGTCGTACCCACTTCTATGGCTCCCAACTCTCACACAAGGCCCAAAAGAGAGGAATTTAACCTTAATAAGAACAACTGTTATTAATTGAATAAGCCCAATAACTAAATGGGCCTAAATAAATTCTATCAAGAACTATGATAATTTATTTTAGCAACAACAACCTATATGTATCTATAATCAAATTAAACACATAGGCTCACACAGACACACTTTGGATGGGTCCTATCATGTTGCTAGGTCATACACAGATGAAAGAAGATTGTAAATATACCTGTTACAAATTATTAACTTGACCAAGGGAGCCATCAGATCATTAGATCTGGCAAAAAGTAACTATGGCTATTTGCAATCAAGTAATAATAGGTTTTGAAAACTTACAAACAAGCTAAAACACATACTACTGCAACAAGGTTAGCTGGATAGTTGGATGTAGGATTTATTTAATTTTAAATTAAATAATTAATTAATTAAAAATAATTTTTCGAAAATTTTAAAAAAAATTTGAATCATTCAAAATTTTTTAAAAAAATAAATTTAAAATTAAACCTACAATTTTGAAAAATTAAGTTTCAACCAACCTAAATATCATTTAAAAATTTGCTAACTACTTTTAAAATTTCAATGTTATTTTACAAATAAAAATTAAATAAAAATTAGAAAAGATAAGTTAAATATCTTTTTCAGATTTTAAATTTAATTTAAATAAATAAAATAACAAAATTTAAAAGTTAGCAAAATATCTTACATCTATTTAAGATTACATGATTATAATTATCTTATTTTAAATTTAAATAAGGTCAAAATATCTAAAAAAAATTTAATTTAAAAAATATATATAAAATCTGACCTTAAATTTAAAATTAAGATAAGATATAATCAAATTTAAAAATAAGATAGATTTTTAAGCAAGAAGATAGATACTAATTCTATTCAAATTCAAATTACACTAATATCTTGAATTAAATTTAAAAAATATTAAATTAATTCAAAATGATAATTAGAATTGAATTAGGAATAGTAATAGTATAAATACAAAACTATACAAAAAATCGGAAGTTAATTCCATGAAAAAGCATGAAAAATCGAAGAAAAACGAAAAAATTGTGAACTGTACGGACAGTTTTCGCGGTCGCAGAAAAATTTCAGCACAGCTCCGATTTTTTCGAATCTTCGAAAAATCATAACTAATTCAAATAAAATCGAAATTGAGTTCTGTAAAAGGCTAACTTGCTTAATTTTTTCCATACTATCCAATAAAAATAATTCCAGAAACAGAATCGCAATTTTTTTCACGAAAATTTACAAACATCAATCAATCATCAAATAACACTCAATACAACATGATACCATCCAAAAACATACAAACAATCGTTTTAAAGTCCAAATTTCTTGCAAGTAAATCAATTACCATGGCTCTGAGGCCAGTTATTGGAAATTATTTTACCAGGATCTTAGATCCACTCACAAGTATGTTTATTAACACCCTAAATATGAACTTTCTAAAACGATGAAATAAACACATATAAAGTTTAAGAAACCTTACATTGGGTGCAGCGGAATAATATGACTCCTTCCATTCAGATATCTAGCCCTTGATTCCTTTCTGTAGCAGAGCATTATCAATATCTGAACCTGGATCTCTTTCTCTGAATCTTTGATGCTGAAACTCCTTTGCTGATGATCTTTCTTCACGATCTTCCTCACTATGATTGAGGTATCACTTGCTGTGTGTGGGCACTACTCATACACTAAGGATTTTGAAATTCAAGAGGGAAGAGAAAGAAGAAGTGGCAGCTAAAGATAGGGAGAGATAAAGGCTCAGGTTTTTCTCTGAAGGAAAAATAGAAAATTTAAGTGTGTTTTTCCTGAAGCCTTCACCATCTATTTATAGCATTCCACTAGGGTTAGGTTTGAATTATTTGGCATTAAAATAATGAAAATATCAGAGGGAAAACCCTACAAAAGTGGCCGGCCATGCAAGGTGGATTTGGGCCTCACTTTTTGCAATTTTGCAGTTTTATCTTTTCTGCATCTGATTTTCTCAAAAACGCCAATTTTCTAATTCAACCATTTATATGCCAATTCTAACTATTTAATAACTATAAATAATTATTAAATAATATTGTCATTTATCATATTTATTAATTGAACCATACAAAGTATCATAATTAACAAATATGCCCCTAAAACTCTTTCTTTACAATTTCGCCCTTACTTAGTGAAAAATTCACAAATAGACATAGTCTAATTTGAGAATTATAATTGATTAATCAAAACCAATTACATGAGTCTTACAAGCAATATTATCTCAACTAGTGGGGGGACCATGGGTCTATATAACCGAGCTTCCAATAAGTAGATCAAGAATTTATTACTAAAATTCACTAACTTATTAATTCTTCGTTGAATCCACGCATAGAACTTAGAATTGCACTCTCAGTATATAGAATGCTCTATATGTTCCACCATATAGACACATCATTAGTTATCCATTGTTATAATCCTAATGTGATCAATGATCCTCTATATGAATGATCTACACTGTAAAGGGATTAGATTACCGTAACACCCTACTATGTATTTTATCCTTAAAACACTTGACCCCGTATAAATGATATTTCAACTTATGTGAAATGAGATGTCCACCATTTATGTTCGTTTGGTCAAGCTCGAAGGAGATCATCCTTTGCTTACTATTCGCCAGATAGAAGCTATAGATTCCATGTTTATGATAGCGCTCCCACTCAATTGCACTACCGTGTTCCCAAAATGTATGTATCACCCTGACCTAAAAGTAGGCTTAACTAACAAATCAAAGAACACGAATAGTGTAACACCCTAACTACCTTAGGCGTATTACGTGATTTTTAAACGTACTGTGCAGCTCGTTGCTAATCAACGAGGTTTATGGAAAAACGTGATTAATTAAAATTTTGCTTTTTGATTAAACTTGTAAAACATATTATAAAAGACTCGGGATCCCGATTATAAAAATATTTACAAAAAGTTTAACTGTTTAACTATTACATCAAAATAAAAGTCGTCTAACGACAGTTACAAAAATCTCAGCCTTGCTGTCCCGAGGATCGTACGCTCCAGGCCTAACCGCCCCGACATGTACAATCTCACAAGCTCGCTCACGGTCCATCAGCTATAGCCTTGCCTTTACCTACACATGAACATAAACTGTGAGTCGACAGACTCAGTAAGAAAAGCATAATAATATCATACATAAAACTAACTGCCGTGTCCAACACGATACTGAGTCCCGCTACTGCCATGTCCAACATGGTGCTGAGCCACTACTGCCATGTCCAACATGGTACTGAGTTTTGAACGTTCAGGGGACGGTACTATTGACAAGTATCCTCCTGATCGGTCGAACCGGTCATACTCTGGCTGCTGGTCATACTCCAGCCTGTACCGACGGGATAGGTCAATAGCACGAACCACCAACCAAGTGTCGGCTGATCGGTCGAGCCGGTCATACTCCATTCTTGGTCATAGTCCGGCTGTACCGACGTGACAGGGTTGGATGGTTCGAAGCCTAAATACATAACTAATGTAATCTAGCAGGCTTCCTACATGCACGCTAAACATGTAATCTACATATGCATCCTGTTATACTAATCTTACACGGATTAGATTTCAGGTGTGCCGATCAACCTGACTGGAACTGAAGCTGAGCGGCGGATTACTGGCTCCTAAACCATAAAAATCACAACGCTATAAGTGACACGCTAAATCACTTCCCGGGGACTAAAACTAAGAACTAAAAGTTTCCCTATCGATAAAAAAGCATGGCAATACCCCTAAAAACCTAAAAACGAGGAAAACTAGGGTTCGGAAAAATTCCCCAACCGGCAGACCGGTTGCCCAACCGGAATTCCGGTTCTGGGAATTACTGAACCCTAATCCGGAATTCCGGATGCACAACCGGAATTCCGGTTCCTCGCAGGCAGCCAACTAAAATTCTCATAACTCGACCAATTCAACCCCAATTGGTCCCAAACTTTCCAGACCTGTTCTAAACTATCCCTAGAACAAATCCAAGGCATCAAAACCACCCAGAAAACACATAGGCAAAATTCACCATTAAAGACCAAGCTTTGAGTTCCAAAACTCAAACTTGGTTAAATCCACTAACATGCATCCAAACCTATTTAATTCTACTCAAATAAGCATGAATAAGCTTCTGAAAACATACAAGAACACCCAGCAATTTCACAGAAACAAAATGAACCATTTCACTCAAAAATCACATATTTGCATAGGAAATTCAAAGCTTTAAACAACACCACTAGCATGCATTAAAACCTATATAATCCAACCATTTAAAACCTAATTAAGCTACTGGAAACAACAATTAAACACAGCAGCAAGAACTTCAAATTAACATGCATTTTCTCAACTTTTTCATCAAACAAACTCAAGAAAACAAGGTAGAGAAATTATATAAAGAAATACCTCAACAAAGGATTACTAGAGCTTGCAATCCAAGCTTGAATCACCACAAAAATTCCAGCTCTTGAACCCCAAGTTTCAGCCGAAAAGAGAGAGAGAAAAGGGAGTGTTTCTTTGAAATTTTCTTTCTTTTCAACACTTAGTCAAATTTTGTAAAAATTGGAGAATAAAGCAAAGTCATTTATCTCATTTATTTCAGCCACAAAACAATTAAAATAAACATTTAATTTCCAAATAAAAGTCACTAAAAGACAAAAAGTCATTGGGGCAAAAAGATCATTTTGCCCCTCCATCATAAAATCATGAAAATCATACTAAAGGGGTATTTTTGGGACATTCTAAATTCCCGGCCATTCCCGACATTCCCAATGTCTAAAACCCGTCCCCAAATTACTAACATACTAAGTTGTGATTTCTACTGAGCCAAACGCCGAGTTCCAAAATACCGGACACCGGAATGCTGTTGCTATATTTTTTTGACACTACGCAAGTATACGCAATCAAGTAGTAAATCTCACACAGGTGAGGTCGATCCCACAGGGAATTGGATTAAGTACCACTAAATTATACTTATGATTCTATTCGGTAAATCAAAAGCAATTACAGTTAAAAACAGTAAAATTTGAAAGAAATTCAGAAAACTTAATAACACAGTTTAAAGTTGAGCAAGATGAGACAATAGGGAGGAGAATCCTGTTGTTGTTTACCCAAATTGTTAATGATTAATTACTATCCTATTCTTGGGGTGAATGACAGATTATAAAATAACCTAGCTCCTTTCAGATCTTCTAGATTCTAAATCACATGTTATCTAATTAATTCCTTAATTAAACTAACATGAAATCAGCATTAAGCAATAATCTACTCGTCACATAAGTCATGTAAATACTTTCGTTTCACATAGAACATCGATTATCTTAATTTTAGCATTCTCAATTCTCACTTTTCAGATTTTGAATTGAGATCATAGAGCATGCACAAGGTGATCAATCTTAAACATGAAATTAAACACAAATTAAGATAATTTCACACACACAAGAATTGAGGAATGGTAATTAAACATTAACTAGGAAAACATTAAACAACAATCATCATCCTCCCTAAATGGGAAATTTAGTTCAGAAACAAATTCATAACCATTCCTATAGCAATATTCAACATAAATAAATTAAAGAGGAATAAAGAAAAGAACTGTTTGAGGATGAATTCTGGATCTTCACTTGAATCTCTATGCTCTTCCTGCCGCTCTCAGCTGTGTTTTAGGGTTCCAAATCGCTCTCCCTGACTTCCAATCGCAGTTTTCTATTTATACTTGAAATTTAGGGTTCGATGGACGAAAATACCCCCGGTCCGTACGGGATCTCGCCGCGGCCATGCTTCCTCTCGCCGCGGCGAGAATGTGCCAAATTTAGGCACTTTCTGTAAGTTGAATCTCGCCGCGGCGAGCCTCTTCATCGCCGCGGCCAGATATGCAAAAACTCAAAATTTAAGTTTTTCTTCGGCTCAGCACGTCTTTTAATGAATTTCTGCACCCGAGACCTCTTTTACTCCAAAGAACCTGAAAACATAGAAAACAAGCGTAATTCCGTCCCAACACAGCTAAAAATGCACATAAATTAGATCCAAAACATAGGCTAAAAATAGCCTAACAAACTCCCCCAAACTGACTCTTTACTCGTCCCCGAGTAAACTAAGACTAAACTAAAAAAACTAAAAATGATAGCTGAACTTTCCAACAATTAAATTGTTACCACCACCTGCACAACTTCAATCCCTCAATAACCAGAATTTCAACTTGCCAACTCTAAGAACTAAGTTGAATGTGCAGTTTACAAGTAAGTAATTCATACAAACATAAAGCATCGCAATTCCCATCAATATCACAACTGTTCTAACTTTCCAACATCCCACTAACACATGATCAATAAGTTTGAATGACATACCTCTCTCCACTAATGTTGACAAATTTCTACCTGGAATCAATAGGTCTTTTTCGGTTAAAATCGCATGGCTTAGGTACATGGGTAGATGAGAAGTCATTTAGGCTATACTATACCATAAGCACTATTAACCAAGCAAGCCTAGACATTTATTTTGCTTTCTTTCCATATATCCCAAAAACAGAAATAAGAGATTGCAATTTTTTTCTTGTGTGTGCACCTCATAATTTTCTTAACTTTTTTTTTTCAAGAAGACACATTTTTTCTTTTTTTTTTCATAGGCACAACACACAATATTCTTATTATTTTTTCAGTCTCTCATTCCTACACTTTATATTTTTTCACTTACAGCACTTATTCCCCCCCCCAAACTTGCTTCAAGGCTCATGGCATAACAAAATATGTTCAGGGTGAAAAGAGTTTAGAATAACGAATTCAGCTCCGTGAAGTGGTGAAAAATTTTAAAACAGGCTAAGGCTCAACTTTGGGTATACTAAGGAAAATTTTTTTTTCAGGTAGGCTTGAAAGGCTCAATCGATCCAAAGAAAATTTGCCTAAATCATTTTCCAAACAAAAATCATCAAGGATTTCGCTTCAAGAGAGTATGTCAAACAAATTCTATTCCATGTTCAATCAATCATTCCACAATCCAAATAGAACACAAGTGATATGTGAGAATAGCCAATGTTTTAAACCTACATGAATCACTTCCTAGCACACATCCAATTTAATTCAAACAGTTGCAAGTCAAGCACACAGTTATGTTTCAATCCATTGCACAAGTGAATAACAACAATTCAATCCATTTTTCAATTTAGCTATCACGCAAGACTAAAAAAACTAAACTGAAACAAATAAGCGCTAAAAAATAAATTAAGTTTCCCCCCCCAAACTAAAATGCACATGGTCCCCAATGTGTGAAAATAAACCAGGGTGAGAGAAACTTACCTGAGCCCCTTAAAAGGGGTTTGGCGGCGGTGGCTGGTCATACGGGTTGAAACGGGGTGGCATGGGAAAATAGTTTGGATCATCCACACCGATGTTCATCCTCGTGACAAGGGTGTTCAATTGAGCCACCTGCTGCTCATCGAAGATACTCCTCTGGGCCATGTAATTTTGCATATGAATGTTCTGCTGAATCAGATAATTCAGCTGATTGTGAGTGTACTGCATGGCAGGGTCAAGAGGCCCGACAAGACGTGGTGGTTCGATGTCCTCACGTTCCTCTTCTTCTCTTGCCGGAGGACCTCCTTGAACTGGCGGTTGACCATGAGGATGAGGAGGTTTGAAGCGCAGAACAGTCGCCAAGTTAATAGGGCGCTGGGGCGGTACCTTTGTATCATACGAGTACTGTGGTACTCCATGTTTCTCACAGAGGTCAGTGATTATTCCAGCCAACCCTAGTCCTCCACCGGAAGATCCCTCAACCATAATGTCAAAGGTCGTTCGAACAATATCCCCCACATTCAAATTATACCCTTTCATAATACCGTAAACCCATTTAAGTCTGTCCATTTGAGCATCAGAAAAATGCTTGTTGGGGAGCATCCTTGCACTAACAAAGTAAAGCCAAGCCTTGGCCACTGGGTTGAGTTCACATCGGTACAATTGGTATGGTACTCCACTAAGCTCATGGAACCTAAGGCCAGGATACCCTAGAGTCTCAGCCATATCCACATAATTTGTACTTCTCTCATAGAATTGTTGTTTCAATTGTTGTTCTTCATAAGTGAAAGTTTGGAGATCATAAAGGGCATGAATAGCTTCTGCGGTAGCAGGCACTCTAACCCCCCTAACTCTAACTTTGCCCTCTTCTCTTTCAGGCCAGTTGGCTAAAAATTCCAAAGCTAGAGTTTGATTACCACGCTCCGTGACATCGACGAACTTAGTCCACTGCCTCTGTAGGATTTGATCCCTAATAGATGCAAAAGCAGGGGGAATATTGGCAGTTTGGCTTAGGTTGACTATGTCTATCCCTCTATCTTCAATGAACGCCCTATCTTTTAATTTCAAAAACCGCTCTTGAGCCTCAATGTTGGTAAACCTAACTCTATCTAGATTAGGGCGTCCCCTAGATGGGTTGGATGATGAAGCTCCCTCTTCATTAACCCTTGACCTCTTTGGACCCATAACTCCCAAATTTTTTCTAACTTTCAAGATTTTTCAAAATTTTGACAGCACTTCCCCTTAAAAATTGACTTCCCGGGATTAAAATCCCTTTCAATTTAACCCAATTCTATTCACACAATCAATTTCAACAATGTATATAGCAAAAATCCCAAATATCCACCAACTAATTCAAAACTTTTCAATAAAAATTGGAGTGGAAGTCTTAGAATCAATACCTCAATGAAAATCACTCTTTAGTCAACCTCCATTGATGAGAACCTTGAAGCTTTAGGGAAGAAGAAGATAAATAGTGATTTTTCTGAAATTTGGGTGAGGTTTAGGGATTTTGGAATGGATTTTTAGAGGAAAAGAGTGTTAGATGAGAGAAATAAGAGATTATGATGATTTGGGATGAAAGTTTATGGGTAATTTTGAGGAAAATTGGTTTGAATGGGATTAGATGAAGAAATTAGGGTGAAAAAGGATGGTTTTCGGCTGGGAGAAGAGAGGGTTTGAATGAGGTGTGATTTTGAAATGTTAGGGTTTTTTGGGATTTAAAAAGGGAAACTAACCATCTCGCCGCGGCGACCTATACCCTCGCCGCGGCGAGAATCCGTGAAATTCTGGGTGTTTCTGTAAGTTCAACCTCGCCGCGGCGGTATGTCCCCTCGCCGCGGCGAGAAATCTCGAAAATAAGCTGCATTCTGTAAGGCAATTCTGGCCGCGGCCAGACATCTCATGGCCGCGGCCATCGACCCCGAATCAAAAAAATTTTTTTTTTTTTTTTTTTTTTTCAATAACGAAACAGAATGAACATCAAGAAAAATAACAGCAAACTTAAAAAAAGAGTTCAACTAAATCAAAAGAAAACTTGGGTTGCCTCCCAATTAGCGCTAACTTTATCGTCGCTCAGCTAGACGTTGATCGAGATCTTCAAAGTGGCGCCAGAATCATGGCGGACTTGGTTTGATCAAATTGACCCCCCAAGTAGAGCTTTAATCGTTGTCCATTCACTTTGAAAGTATTAGGACTTTCACCTTTTAGTTCCACTGCTCCGTAGGGAAACACCTTGATCACCGTAAATGGCCCTGACCACCTTGATTTTAATTTACCAGGAAACAACTTTAGCCTTGAGTTAAAGAGTAGAACTTGTTGACCAGGTTGAAACTCTTTTCTGACTAGATTTCTGTCATGCCATCTCTTAGTTCTTTCCTTGTAAATCTTGGCGTTCTCATATGCTTCATTTCGAAATTCTTCCAACTCATCCAACTGTAGTAGTCTTTTCTGCCCAGCAGCTTTTAAGTCCATGTTCAGAGTTCTCATTGCCCAATACGCCTTGTGTTCTAGTTCCACCGGTAAATGACACGCCTTTCCAAACACCAACCGATATGGTGACATCCCGATTGGCGTCTTGAACGCTGTTCTATAAGCCCACAATGCGTCATCCAACTTTCTTGACCAATCTTTCCTTGATCTCTGCACCGTTTTCTCCAGAATCATCTTTATTTCTCGGTTAGAAATCTCAGCTTGGCCATTACTTTGCGGATGATAAGGTAGAGCTGTTCTATGACGAACACCATATCTCGAGAGGAGTGCTTCGAACTGTTTGTTGCAAAAGTGACTCCCTTCATTGCTTATGATTGCTCGGGGAGTTCCAAACCGAGTGAATATGTTCTTTTAAAGGAACCGAAGGACTGTTTTACCATCATTAGCTGGTGTGGCTGCAGCTTCCACCCATTTTGACACATAATCCACAGCTAATAGGATGTATAGATTGCTAAACGATGAAGGAAAAGGACCCATAAAATCTATCCCCCATACATCAAACAATTCAACTTCCAAGATTCCTGTCAAAGGCATTTCGTTTCTCCTTGAGATGTTTCCTGTACGCTGACAACGATCACATGCCTTCACAAAAGTACTAGCGTCCTTGAAAAGTGTTGGCCAAAAGAATCCACTTTGCAACACCTTGGCAGCTGTTCTAGTTCCACTGAAGTGTCCCCCACATGGTAAAGCATGACAGTGATTAAGAATAGAGTACATCTCCTCTTCAGGCACACACCTTCTTATTATCTGATCTGCACAGTGCTTGTAGAGGATTGGCTCTTCCCAATAGTAATGTTTCACCTCAGAAAAGAACTTCTTTAGTTGTTGTCGAGATAGCTCAGGAGGAGTGATATTGGCAGCCAAGAAGTTAACATAATCAGCATACCATGGTACCATCAGACTTTCCCTCACACTAAAGAGTTGTTCATCGGGAAATTGTTCATTTATTTGTACCTCTTTTGTATTCTGACTTTCTTCCAGCTCTAGTCTTGACAAGTGATCTGCCACCAAGTTCTCAGTACCCTTCTTGTCTTTTATATCAAGATCAAATTCTTGCAAAAGAAGAACCCATCGAATCAGTCGTGGTTTGGCATCCTTCTTAGTCATCAAGTATTTGATTGCTGAATGATCTGTATACACTATCACTTTATTACCAATTAAATAGGGTCGAAATTTGTCACATGCAAACACTATGGCCAGCATCTCTTTTTCTGTAGTAGCGTAGTTTAGTTGGGCATCATTCAAGGTTTTGCTTGCATAATAAATGGTTCTGAATACCTTGTCAACCCGTTGTCCCAAGACTGCTCCAATAGCATAATCACTTGCATCGCACATGATTTCAAAAGGTAATTCCCAGTTTGGTGTAGTCACAATCGGTGCTGAGATTAACTTCTCCTTGAGAATTTGGAATGCTTCAAGACAATCTTTCCCAAATTCAAAAGGAACTCCACTAGCAAGAAGATTGGATAGCGGTTTGGCCACTTTGGAGAAATCTTTGATAAATCTTCTATAGAACCCCGCATGACCCAAAAAGCTTCGGACTCCCTTCACTGAAATTGGAGGAGGCAAGTTCTCAATTGTAGATACTTTGGCTCTGTCAACCTCAATACCTTCTTTTGAGATTTTATGTCCCAGCACTATTCCTTCTGTAACCATGAAATGGCACTTTTCCCAGTTCAGCACCAAATTAGAGTCTTCACATCTTGCTAAAACCAACTCCAAGTTACTCAGACATTGGTCAAACGATGAGCCAAACACTGAAAAATCATCCATGAACACCTCGATGCACTTTTCTATTAAATCTGAAAATATAGCCATCATACACCTCTGAAATGTTGCTGGAGCATTACATAACCCAAATGGCATTCGTCGAAAAGCAAAAGTACCATATGGACATGTGAATGTTGTTTTCTCTTGATCCTCCGGTGCTACAGCTATTTGGTGATACCCTGAGTATCCATCAAGGAAACAATAGTACTCTTGTCCTGCCAACTTGTCTAACATCTGATCAATGAATGGGAGTGGAAAGTGATCTTTTCTTGTGGCCTTGTTGAGTTTTCGGTAGTCAATGCAAATTCTCCATCCTGTGACAGTTCTAGTTGGGATGAGTTCATTCTTCTCATTCTTCACCACCGTCATCCCTCCTTTCTTTGGAACAACTTGGACTGGGCTCACCCATTTACTGTCTGAAATAGGATACGCTACCCCTGCATCTAACCACTTCAAGACTTCTTTTCTGACAACCTCCTTCATTGGTGGATTTAATCTACGTTGTGCATCAATGGTTGGTTTCACTCCTTCCTCCATTAAGATTCTATGCATTACAGTTGAAGGGCTGATCCCTTTAATATCTGCTAAAGTCCATCCAATGGCTTTTGAATGCTTCCTTAGAACCCGTAATAGCTTATTTGTCTCTACAGAAGATAGGGAAGAAGCCACAATAACAGGAAGTGTCTTATTTTCACCCAAATATTCATACCTGAGATGCTCTGGTAGGACTTTTAACTCTAGTTGAGGAGGCTTTTCAGTAGATGGGGTAGGCTTTGTTGGTATGACTCCTAACTCTTCGTAATATTTTCTATTCAGCGGTCCATAAGAATCGAGCCACATAGCATATTCAAAAGCTTCCTTACCATCTTGTTCTACCACCTCTTCTTGTACCAAAGTCAGATTAAGAGGATCTTCAGCATGTTTCTTTGTCTCCACCAACTGGTCCACCACATCAATTGCAAAACAGTTGTCACTAGCTGTAGGATAGGTCATTGCTTTGAGTACATTAAATACAACTTCATCTCCTTGTACCCTTAGCTTTAACTCTCCTTTCTGAACATCAATTAGTGCTTTCCACCGTTGCCAAGAAAGGTCTCCCCGGGATGATAGGAACATTCCTGTCTTCTTCCATATCCAGAACAATGAAATCAGCTGGGAAGATGAACTTGTCCACCTTTACTAACACATCCTCAATGACTCCTCTAGGGTGAGCTAGCGATCGATCTGCCAATTGAAGAGTTACAGTAGTTGGCTTTGCTTCACCTAGCTGCAATCTTTTGAACACTGACAAGGGCATTAAGTTAATACTGGCTCCCAAATCACATAGTGCATTTATCCCTTCAATTTTACCAATAGTACAAGGAATAGTGAAACTCCCTGGATCTCTGAGTTTTGGAGGGAGTTTCTTCTGTAGAATAGCGCTACACTCTTCAGTTAGAGCCACTGTCTCATAGTCTTCCATCTTCCTCTTCTTTGACAAAATTTCCTTCATAAACTTCACATAACTTGGCATCTGCTCTAGAGCTTCAGCAAAAGGAATGTTAATGTGAAGTCTTTTGAAGACTTCTAGAAACTTGGTGAACTGCTTGTCTAAGCTTGACTTTCTCAGCCTCTGAGGATAGGGTATCTTTACATGATGATCAATACTAATCGGTGGAGACTGTTGTGGTGGTGCTGGGCTATCAGTAGCCTTCTCTGCTGTCGGTGTTGGTGTTGGCACTGGTTGAGCATTTATTTCTACATCTACCTCAACTGGTTGTGGTAACTCAGGCCCATTATACTTCTTACCGCTCCTCAGGGTAATTGCCTTGCAGTTTTCTTTAGGATTAACTTCAGTGGTGCTAGGCAAATTTCCTTGAGGGCGGGTTGCTACCTGAGTTGCTAGCTGGCCCATCTGAGTCTGCAGGTCTTTAATTGAAGATCTAGTTTCAGTCATGAATTGGAGCAGTAAATCTGTCTGCAAACTAGAACTTCCACCAGAGGATTGTTGCTGATTAAACTGTTGGTTGTGATTTCTTTGTTGATAGAACCCACTATTTCTTCGGTTGTTATTCTGGTTGAACCCATAATTGTTGTTGTTGTTGTTCTGTGAAAAATTCCCAATGGCCTTAGCTTCATCCATTGGCAAATCATCCACATCTGCTTGGCACTCCGAAAAGTGATGACTTCCTCCACATAACTCACAAACAATTTGGGCTTGCTTAGCTTGCCCTGCAATGATTTTAGTCAATGCCTCAACCTGAGCTGTTAACTTTGTGATGGCATCGACTTCTAACACACCAGCTACTTTCTTGGATTGACTCCTTTCAGTTGGCCACTGCTGGTTGTTTAGAGCCATCTCCTCCAATAGATCATATGCCTCATTAGCACTCTTTCTCATAAAAGCTCCGCCAGCTGCTGCATCTATTAGAGTTCTAGTATTACCAACCAACCCGTTGTAGAAGTTGTGAACCAGCATCCACTTCTCTATACCATGATGGGGACACCTCCTGATCAGATCTTTAAACCTCTCCCAAGCCTCATGGAGAGATTCATTATCTTGTTGGCAGAAATTATTAATTTCTCCTCTTAGCTTTGCAGACTTCGCTGGAGGAAAGAACTTTGACAAGAATTTTGTTGCCAGATCATTCCATGTAGCAATAGAATTCGGTGGCAAAGAATTCAACCAACTCTTGGCTCGTTCTCTGAGAGAGAATGGAAACAACCTCAATCTAATGGCATCGTCGCTAACTCCATTAACTTTAAAAGTTTCACAAAGTTCCATGAAGTTAGAGAGATGCAAATTAGGATCTTCAGAAGGGAGACCACCAAACTGAACTGAAGACTGCACCATTTGAAGGATGGCAGGTTTGATCTCGAAGTTGTTTGCATCCACTGCCGGTGGCCTAATACATGACTGCACTCCCGTCAGAGTAGGGAGAATGTAATCTCTCAAGCTTCGGCCATTAGCTTGATCTTCCACAGCGCCTCCATTATTACCATTATTACGCCCATTGTTCCCAACATTATTGTTCACATTGGCAGCCATGATTTCTGATGTTTCAGCAGTTGCTGAAACTCTTTCTTGCCTCTTGTTCTTTCGATTCTTCCTGCAAGTTTTCTCAATTTCAGGATCAACTGGTAATATGACTGATTGTCCTTGACGGCGCATGCACTTAGGATTCCTGAAATAAATAAAGAAAATATTGCAAGAAAAAGGTTAGAAAAATCAGCAAGAGAAAATATACCAAAGTAGAAGTTAGTATAATTTTATGTAATATTAATCTTTAAACAATTCCCCGGCAACGGCGCCAAAAACTTGTTGCTATATTTTTTTGACACTACGCAAGTATACGCAATCAAGTAGTAAATCTCACACAGGTGAGGTCGATCCCACAGGGAATTGGATTAAGTACCACTAAATTATACTTATGATTCTATTCGGTAAATCAAAAGCAATTACAGTTAAAAACAGTAAAATTTGAAAGAAATTCAGAAAACTTAATAACACAGTTTAAAGTTGAGCAAGATGAGACAATAGGGAGGAGAATCCTGTTGTTGTTTACCCAAATTGTTAATGATTAATTACTATCCTATTCTTGGGGTGAATGACAGATTATAAAATAACCTAGCTCCTTTCAGATCTTCTAGATTCTAAATCACATGTTATCTAATTAATTCCTTAATTAAACTAACATGAAATCAGCATTAAGCAATAATCTACTCGTCACATAAGTCATGTAAATACTTTCGTTTCACATAGAACATCGATTATCTTAATTTTAGCATTCTCAATTCTCACTTTTCAGATTTTGAATTGAGATCATAGAGCATGCACAAGGTGATCAATCTTAAACATGAAATTAAACACAAATTAAGATAATTTCACACACACAAGAATTGAGGAATGGTAATTAAACATTAACTAGGAAAACATTAAACAACAATCATCATCCTCCCTAAATGGGAAATTTAGTTAAGAAACAAATTCATAACCATTCCTATAGCAATATTCAACATAAATAAATTAAAGAGGAATAAAGAAAAGAACTGTTTGAGGATGAATTCTGGATCTTCACTTGAATCTCTATGCTCTTCCTGCCGCTCTCAGCTGTGTTTTAGGGTTCCAAATCGCTCTCCCTGACTTCCAATCGCAGTTTTCTATTTATACTTGAAATTTAGGGTTCGATGGACGAAAATACCCCCGGTCCGTACGGGATCTCGCCGCGGCCATGCTTCCTCTCGCCGCGGCGAGAATGTGCCAAATTTAGGCACTTTCTGTAAGTTGAATCTCGCCGCGGCGAGCCTCTTCATCGCCGCGGCCAGATATGCAAAAACTCAAAATTTAAGTTTTTCTTCGGCTCAGCACGTCTTTTAATGAATTTCTGCACCCGAGACCTCTTTTACTCCAAAGAACCTGAAAACATAGAAAACAAGCGTAATTCCGTCCCAACACAGCTAAAAATGCACATAAATTAGATCCAAAACATAGGCTAAAAATAGCCTAACAAATGCGAAATATGCAAGCTACTGAATAACATAAATAACAGTACAATAAATTATTTAAATAGCTATAAATAATTTCATGATTAATCATAAACAACTGATAATTTCCAAATTAACTAAGCGGGCTTTACAAATAGCCTTTCAAGATTAAGCCTAATCATAACAGGATTCAGATCATTTGATCTAGGATCAACTAGGCGATATTGACTTGAATAGATTTTACGGTAAGTTTAATTAAATCTAAGTCAAAGTTCAATATTGGTCCCTTCCGATGCATACTCCATGCATCCAACCTGAGCTTTACTTTAACCAATGTTCTGGAAAGAACATAGTATTTCTCCAAATACAAGTAAACTCTTGTTGTAGATTATCATATCAGTAAAACCCTCTGTCTGATAAATCTAGGAAACTTTATTCACATAGTCATGTTTACTTTCCAATGTGTTGACGGCACAATAAACAGGATCAAGTATGTGAAAAGGGTTTCAGATGAATCTATACATTATGTACATATAATCATGAAATAAATCATGTGAACCATGCAACATTAAATGTTATTTCTGATCTATATTAATAAGTAAATCTTATTATATTGAAATGAGTTTTATTTAGGGCATAAAACCCAACACTATCATCGCTCGAGAGAGGTTAATAGATTATATTAGGATTCGTGAAACTACAAATTATAAGATAAATCGAGATAATCAGTAAATTGATATTCATAGTTTGAAATAGGGAAATCAATGCACTAGGTTCTTACTTTCTGATTAAAAATCGTTGCTTGTCTATTTATTTTTCTATTTACTTTGTTCCTTGATTCTTAATTATAATTTACTTTTGGTTATCTAATTAATGTATAAAATTAAAGAGTATAATAATTAGTAAAATTTAATAATCAATCCCTGTAGGTTCGACAATCTTTAAAGTAATAAAATTTTGCTGTAACAACACTGTACGCTTGTAGTAAAAATAGTGTATCATATGCATAACATAATCACTCATAGTCTGATGTTGTTGAAGGAATTCCTTCAAAAATTTCTTCCATGATGTGATTGTTCTTCATCCAAGCCTTTTTAATCACTTATATGGCGTTGCTTTAACTGTGACCACAAAGCGTTGGCACATTGCCTTGCATGATACATTTTTCATCTTCATTAGCTCATCAAATGCTCCTAGATTGTACTTTGGATCAGTTGTAGCATCATATGGTGTCATGCGAGGCTCCTTAAAATTGGGCAAAAGTGGTTCAATTTGAATTTCCCTTGAGAAAGGGGATTCTTCATCGAACCCATCATCCCCCAAATTTCCACTTGATGTGGTAGCCATCTTTTGACATAGATCTTGCATCTCTACTTCTAGTTCCTTCATTCTTTTGTTAATCCTTTCTTAAGGGTTTGTGAGTGGAACTTTAGTTTTCCTTACATTTTGCATGGGGCTTGTGAGTAGTTTTCCTCTCGTCCCATCCTGTGGCCTCCCACCATAATTGAGGGATGACGCCTTTTGTTTTCTTTTCTCTCAAAAGGGGGACATAGGCGCGGTGCCCCCTAGCATGAGACTTTTTGGGTGAAGTCCCTTCATAGGATAATGGAATGTTTCCATCATTGCGGTCTTACTACGGGGGTTAGACTCACAATTCCTTAAATGACCTATAGGGTCCTTGTCTCATGATGGGCCATTTCCGCTCTCATCCTTTAAGGTGCTATTTATTGATGACACAAAGTTCCCTCCACAACCACGTGTTGTTGGGATCTCGTGCTCTTGTTTGTGGTTTTTTGTGCAGATTATGTGAAGCTTGGGTTTCGCCTTTGAGTATGTCGCTTAATAATTTTTTCATGCCAACCGCCATAGTTTCTAGGCTTTGGTTCTTCTAGTAGAGATCGTTTATTTCATCTTCATAGTGGTGACCTTGAGATTTTAAGCTCACATAGTGCGCTTGCTTCTCTCTTCTGGGGCAATGTCACGGGGTACTAGGATCTCGCTATGTCGGTGGTGGAGGGGTCCTTATTGGTGATGCTTTTTGCCTTTGCAAACTATTCACATCGATAGGTGTGATGGTTGCAATTACTCCATCTTGGTGCATGTTTTCCAGATTCTCTTCATGACAGTTACCCTTTCCTCTTGTCTAAGGTACTTGGCTATTTTGGCTAACTTATTCAACCATGGGTGTTGGTAGCTCTCTTCTAGATGTGATCAAATGAGTGTTATCTTGATGAATCTTGATGCCCTGAAAATAGTCAGAGCATCTAGACGTCTTGCAATAGTGGTAAGTAAGGACACGACGTGACATGAGCTTTTCGTTCCCACAGATGGTGCCAAACTGTTAATAGTGAAAACTCATCAACTAATTTAAGGCTAGAAAATTGAAACTCAAAGACAAGACTTAGAATGAAGACAAAAATATGAAAATTCAAAAACTTAAAGAAATGTTCAGAGCAACAATGGAGGAAGAGAAATGCTTGTATTTCTTGGAGTTGAGTGTTGCAATGATTTTTCAACCCCTTCTCACATCTAAGAAAGGGGTATTTATAGGCTCTAATGGCCTAGGCTACATTGGTGGTCCCAAGTGACATGGTGACATCTATAGTTTGCAAGCTATAAGTTGTAGATGGTGGTCTTGCACCTTGTACCTTTGTCTGGTGTTAGGTCATCTCGAGTTGTAGGGGTAGTGGCTATTGTGCATCCTTAGTCGAGATGTCAGATCGTACAGGTGTGGTGCCTCCACCACTTGTACCTTCTTTCCATCTGAACTTGAAGGAGACGTGGTTGTACTCACATTGCATGCACGTATTGTCCTTATGATCATACCCCTATTGCCTTCTTCTACAATACTTAGGAAAATTTTACTAAGTATAGTTATGTTGTTGAGAAGAGCATGTCAAGTAACTCATGGCGCGAGTCGTGACATTTCACCATGCGTGGTCGAGTGATATTTCTCCATGCATGGCGAGTGACATTTCATTAACTGCATGCTGAGTGACTTTCACAATGTGCATGTCGAGTGATACTTCACCAAGTGTCTGCCTGAGTGGCCTTCATTCTAGGGTTTGGCTGACTGGCCATGTTTCTTTGCTAGGCCGAGTGGCTCTAAGATTATCTTGGCCAAGTGACCTCTTGAATGGTGATGGCTGAGTGACCTCAAGCCATTCTTGGTCGAGTGGCCTCTTGAATGGTCATGGCCGAGTGACATTACTATGTACATGATCGAGTGACATTTCCATGTGCATGTGGAGTGACATATTGAGAAACATGGCCTAGTGACTTCTCTAATATATGGCTGATTGACTTCTCTATTGCATGCATGCCAAGTGACATATTGAGAAGCATGACCGAGTGACTTCTCTAATACATGGCCGAGTGACTTCTTATTGCATGCATGTTGAGTGAAATATTGAGAAGCATGGATGAGTGACATGTTAAGAAGCATGGTTGAGTGACTTCTTTAATGCATGACCAAGTAGTGACTTCTCCATTGCATGGCCGAGTGACTTCTCCGTTGCATGCATGTCGAGTGACGTTTCTTCCTCACATGGTTGAGTAACTTTAATCCATGGTTGCTGAGAAAACTTGGTCTTCTGATGATCGAGTGACATTTCTTCCTCACATGGCTTGGTGACTTAAAGACATGCTTGGCTGAGTGACTTTGGTCTTCACATGGCCGAGTGACCATGGCTTTTCACCATGCATGGCTGAGTGACTCTTCACCATGCATGGTCGAGTGACCATCAACCCTACTTGAGTGAGTGGCTCTCACAATAAGGTTTGGTTGAGTGGCCCCGGGGTAAATGTGTTGATTCCTTGACCAACTGTTTAAGCTAATTTCTTTCATTTCTCGAGACTAATCTTTACTAATATTGAGAATCAGCCGATTTAATTTTTAGGGTTAATATAGTCTAGCAAGATGACTAACAAGTTTGCTTCAAGAATGGATGGGATGCTCCGTGATTTCTGGTGGGGTGATGAATGAGGGAACAAAGGCATCTATTGAAAGTTTGGGATAAACTATGTCTCCCTGAATCTCGTGGGGGTTTGGAGTTCCCAAGTGGGGTGGGCATTTAATTTCAGGCAATTAGTCAGTGTTGTAAGGTGTTGGAAGCTAAATAAGAATTTTCTAAATTGTTCTTACGATAACTTTGACTCTTGGTTTTGGAAAGGCATTGTCAAAACAATACCTATCTCTAAGTCTGGGGCCTGTAAAGTTATTATTGATGGAAAAGATACCAAAATTTGGGATGATCCCTTGGTGACTCACGATTTTGACAATTATCCAAAATCATTTTGCGGCCTAATCCCTGATGTTCAGATGGTTGCTGAACTGATAGGGGACAATGGGGATTGGGATCTCCAGAAGCTTTATTCCCTATTTGATCCATTGACTGTGAGTGATATTGTTAAGGGAGGGAAACCTTCTGGCCAGGGTAGGGATTGCTGGATCTGGAGTAATGAAGACCATGGTCGTTTCTCCTCCAAATTAGCCTACCTTTCTCAGGCCTTTGAGAGTGCTCCCCCAATTTTTGTTGCTCCCTCTTTGTGGAATAAGTTATGGGGCAGCAAGATTCATGAGCATCATATGATCCTATGGTGGGTGGTGGGGTACCCTTTCTAATACCCTCCCTATTAGGGCAGTGCTGGGACAACATATGAATATTGAAGATACTGCTTGCCTAATCTACAGAAACCATGAAGAATTGATGGGACATTGGTTCTTTCACTGTAATCTTGCTTACCTTCTCTAGAGGTCCTCCCGATGGGTTATCTTCCCTATTTCGGGTTCAGGTGTGCGCATGTGGGTTTGGGTAAATTTTATTTAGAATTTGAACTCAAGAGGCTTAAATGTCTATGAAGTGTTCTTTTATGCCTCTATTGTGGTTGATACGGTTTGGCAAACCCAAAATGATAAGGTTCATAACAATAACCTATTTAACATTGAGAATTACACTGATATGCTTTCCTACTATTATGCAGATTATGATGTTTCTATATGTACTTCCTCATCCTCCAGCAATTCTCGGCTCTGATTGGTCTCCTCCTCTTAGAGATTAGACCAAGGTGAATTGCAATGTAAAAGTAGGCCATGACGACATGTGCCCAACTGTTGTTGCTAGAAATCACTTGGGAGAGCTCACTTGGATTGCAACCAAGCGATTTCAAGTTTTTGATCCTTTTTAAGGGGAAGCAGCAGCTTGTCTTTTGGCCTTAGAGATGGCAGTGACGTACAGTAATTCTTATGTGATGATGGAAAGTGATTCTGAAGCTACTATGCTCATAAGTCAGAACCATTGTGGGGTGCTAGAAGTATCTAGTATCCCGGTAAATATTTATTTAACGATCACGAGGTCTAACTTTTTTTATTACAATCTATATAAACGTTTATTTTTTAAAAAAAGAAAAAAATAAAAAGGGACCCAAATATACTATTATTTATTTATTTATTTATTTTTAGAGGAAAAGGTATATAGAAAATTAAACATCTAGGACATAATTCAGAAAATATAGGTCATTATCAGTCCAAATAGTCATAGAACAAACTTAGCTAAATTATGTGCCACTAAACTAGTCTCGCTAACCCAAAGAGATACAACTCTAGCCGCCAATAGTGTTTTTAAAATTTCTCTACAAATTGTGTACATATTTAATGAACTTCTACAATACTTTTTTTCTTATTATTATTTTGAAATGGACAATACTCTATTCTATATATATATATATATATATATATATTGAAAATTTTTATAGTATGTACTATTGTTTTGCATCTATAAAATAAGGACGTTTTTTAGACTGTTGATGAAGATGACTTTGGAAGGTATATTTTAACTATTAAGTTATTGTTTACATTACATTAAAGCCAATTCTTGGAACTATTAAAGCCTTCTCTCCACTGACAAAGGCTGATTTTTTTAGAAAAAAAATTAATTGGCAGGTTTTTATCTGACCTATGGTTCCTTTCCCATTCTATCAACTTCATGGTTACTCTTTCTTCTACAGATGATTGGACTCGATCATCGATTTACCTAAAATCCCAAGAGACTCAGAAACTAAAACTACATAAAAATGAATATGTATTGACGTAAAGATAAAGAAACAACATTAAAAATGAAGAACTAGCACACATACGAGGTAAATCCCAAGGTTCAAAGGCGCAGAAATTTATTGTGGCCAAGACAGGGTCGAGGACATCATTCTTTCCCTGATACTTTCTGTGGGACTGAATCTGATCCAACAAGCGCATTTGTAGGTAATACTATTGCGTTGCAACTCATTGAGTTTTTTTAGGTAAGAAAATGATTGGAAGAGGAAAATGGGTTAAAGGGTGTTACAGATTAGAGGTGAAGAATCAGATTAATTCGAAGCACAGAGTAATCAAACTAAGAGCTTTTAGCCATAACACCTCAAACTCAAGACTAGGAGTGGAGCTAGGTATATATATTTGTAAGAAACAAAAGAAACACAATAAACTTTTGTTGGAGCAAATCCGTACATGTTGGTTGACTTGAATTTAGTTTGATTATATTCATAGACACAAGAGAAGTGTTAGTGAAGGTTCGACTTTTTACTTAAGCTCTCTTTATCTAATATATGGTTCTTTAGCCTAGTATATCCCTAGCAAGCCATTTTATGGTAAGTGGATGGGAAAATCGTGGGAGCTCCGATCAAAATTTCGGACAATAATTTGCATGTGGATGATATATTTGAAAATTGAGGCTAAACATACAAGTGCTTCAATGGAAGAAACTAGAGAAAAGAGGTGGGAGAGAGAGTACAGAGACTAATTTATTTTTTGATTGATTTATTAAATTATTTTTTTTAAAAAAATATTATTAAAAAATAAATTTACAAACAATCTTGTATAGTCAAAATATTAGTTATTGTTATTTACTCATCTATTTATCACCGTTAGATTTATTATTTATGGTTGTAAAAACTTCCCTAAGGACAAAACTAATGTGTGTACTATAGATATGTCCTATATTTATTTACTTACGTTGAAATTATGTAAGCATATGGAGTTCATGATTCATTATTTACTAGGGAATGAAAAATATGGTACCTTAATGGATAGAAAAGAAAATTGTTTACAATATATACAGAAAAAGTGAAGACGAGATTGGAGATGGCGAAACCTGAGCGTCTGAGACTTTATCAAATATTTCAGCCCCCACCAAACGACAATCTAACGGTTCATTGAGGGACTGTAAAGACGTTTCACCATACACACAACACATCACTGTCACTACCAGCCTTAGGTGACTTAACAGGACCACCCCTCGTAATGAAGGGCGGGGTCATGGAGAAGAACCAAGGTTCGAACCGCCCGCCTTGTCCGTCCAAACCGCTCTTTTCTCTACTCCCTTCTCCCCCACTCCTGTACACATTATTCCTTGAACTCTCCATCCCACCTAATACGACGTCGTAGCTCGAACAACGCTTCAGCTTATTCCCACTCTTAATCTCCAGCTGTCTTCTCACTTCCTCCAGAATTCTTAACGTGTACCTCTCCGTACACTCCCCGAGTTGAATCAGCGAGTGACCCGTCGAGTGTGACCTTGGCAATTTTTCCGCTGCTCTCGGTCTCGGCGGTTCATTTTCGTTAACATTGATCACCACTGAATGATGATCATGATTTGATTCGCTGAGTTCAGCTCTAGAGCCTTCCCGATTTGACTCGTCCATCGACTCAGTCGCTGCAGCCGTGACGGAGGAGCAACAGACGGTGCCGGACTCCGCTGAAAGTAGAGTACGGCAAACAGGACAAGTCACGTGAGAAGATAACCAGGCTTCGATGCATTCCGGGTGAAAGACGTGATCACATTTTGGCAATAAACGCAGCGTTTCTGAGTCGTCGAATTCGCTCAGGCAAACCGCGCACTCGAGGGCGGCCTTTCCGATCTTGAGGTCTTTGACCGCCGAATAGACTAAGATCGGAAAAGTATCAATTACGGCCGGATCTATACCTTGACGCTTGCGTAATGCTCTGGCGGAATTACGCGGTACGTCGTCGGCACTGGTTTGGGAATCGGCGCAGCGGCGGAGGTAAATGGAGAAGAATCCCATGAGGAAGAAGGCGCATACGAGGAAGACGATAACGATTGCCATTGACGAGTTGAAGTTGGCCAGGTAACCGTATGAGTTGTTCTGCGACTGCAACTCAGGGCCAGGCTGCGCATCGACACGGCCGAGGTGGAATGTAACGGAGGAGAAGAAGAAGGTGACTGCGAAGTGGGCCCCCGTAATGCCATGTGGCTGATTGCTGGAAATGATCCAACGGTGGAGATTGTTTCTGTACTTTTTCATTTATTAATAATCTAAATCTGGAATAACAGAGAGAGAAAATCGGAGATGTAATGGATCTCCTAGTGGGAAGAGTAAAGAGTTTTTTCGGATATGAGTGTTCGATTACATTATAGGTTTTTTGTTCCACGTGGCAGATAAAAAGACGTTGAAGGCTCTGGATTGGTTTGGAGGGCAAGGAAGGGTGGGAAAGAGATTGTGATGTTTGTTGTAAATTGTAATATTGAAAAATATATTGAAATAGTTGTTATTAATAAGATTTACAAAAATTTAACAGATATTAACAAAAATCATGTAGAGTGATGAGGGAGGGTCTGGATGAATCTGATCCTATCTGTATCATCCGGATAGAAGAATAAAAAATACAAGTAGGAAAAAAAAACCACGGGCGTAGACAGTTGACAGAATAAGTCGGTTCGAACTGATCAAAACAGACAACAAAAAGGTATGTCAATTAATTAAAATCCTTGGATTTTTGGGTGTTTGTGGGTCTCCCACGTCATAACTTTTGTTCACGAAGCCCAGCGAAATGAATAGACTCTTTGGAATTATGCCATTTAATGATGCTCGCAGCCATCATCAACTTTGTTTAGGCCATTATATACATTATTTGATCATTATTATCATTTATAAGTCACACAATATATATCTGAATACATATTTAATTAAGAAAAATGTTACAGTGGTCGAAATGTAATATTATTATTAATATAATTTAATATTTAATTTCACTTATTTTAATTTAATAAAAAGTATAAAAAATCACATTAATTATAAAAGGGATTAAAATGCCAAATTATAGAGGTAGTACTAGTAGCCCATAGCAATTGTTCTTTAATTAAGTATGATCAGTCACTCAAAAATTTCATGTATAGTCCACCATCATGTGAATTTCGATTAGAATTCAATAATTAAGAATCTAATTCGTCTTGTAGTATTTTTTTATTGCTATCCAATTACTTTTCGGCAATGGAGTTTCAGTTAAATATTCGTAAAATTTTATGCCCAAACGAAGAAAATAGTGATCATGTATGTATATCATTCATTAGGTACTATTTGGATTATGGTGGAATGAGGTTGGAGAGATAGAAACAGGATAATGGTTTAAGTTTTGGATAACGTTAATGTTGGATATATGATTCATAAGTGGTATTTCTAAAGAATTTTCTTAGATAAATAAATGGTTTTTTTTTTTTAAACAGCATAAATTAAAGCTATTTGTAGATATTTATATATTGGGAAAAAAACAGAAAAATACAAAAAAAGAAAAAAAATTACAAAAATACTTTGGGCCGGCCCATTAAACATTTATAAAGTTCACATACAAATATTTACAAAAATACCACATTCACTAAGCCTTCAGCTGTACAGAGCGAA
Organism: Cannabis sativa; assembly: GCF_029168945.1. Taxonomy (NCBI): domain Eukaryota; kingdom Viridiplantae; phylum Streptophyta; class Magnoliopsida; order Rosales; family Cannabaceae; genus Cannabis; species Cannabis sativa. The sequence continues at coordinate 65,628,045 of NC_083604.1, read as the reverse complement.
CCAAAATACCGCGATCGTTTCAAAACCGCAAAACAACCAAAATAAAACCAAAACGATAAAAATACAACTATTAATTCTGGCGAAATCAACTGGAAAAGAAGACCTGCAATGATCTAAACAGAAAATGACGAAAAAAAAATCAGAAAAACTGTGAAGAAACTGAAATTACACATTTGTTTTCTATTTTATTCGATCAAAATAACTCCCCCTAATATCGAAATCTATATTCATGAAATGTAGATCTGTAACAAACAGATCTGGAGCTCCCACCAAATCCAAAACAATGTATGATGTGAAAAATTAAAAAAAAAACTCATAAATAATACATCTACGTTATATACAGTTGCATTTTGATTGATTACTGGTTTCCAATATATATATATTTTTTTAGAAACACAATAAGAAGAGCAAATTTCGAATTAAGGTACAACCAGTTACGTATAAGTCAGTTTATTTTTTGTTTTGGTTGCCTTATAGTTGCATTATCGTTTTATGTTAGTTTATATATTATGCAGGAATTTAATTTGACGGGGACTAAGAAATAGTAGTTATACATAGTAAGTTTTGTGCAAAATAGTTGCATATTAGTTTTATAATGAAATAACATATGCAAGTAGCAAAACTATAATAAAACTACAAAACAACTGTATACAAACTAAAATACAGGAAAAATTCTTTGAACATCAACATCCATGATAAATCTCATTGTTACCCATTGATGATATAAAAATGGACAGGAAACAACTAGACAAAAAACATATTAAAAAAAAAAATACATACAGAAGGTGTTTACACTATTAAAAAACTATGAAAAAACTATTTCAAAATGAGAAATAATCAAATGAAGAAACTGAAATGAAAAACAATAAAACATCTCGAAAAACAAAATAAAACAGAAATTAAGACTAAACAAACAAAAATGAAAAACTCATAAAAAGAACAAATAAATTAAATTAAAAAAATAGAAGCTCTAAAAAACCAAACAAAACTAAAAGAAATGTTAAAATGAAAAACCTAAAATAGTAAAATCGATAAACAAAAAACACACTAATGTCAAATACGAAAAAAATTTCAAAAAGGGGGGAAACGAAAAAGAAACCGAAAACAAACCTCAGATCGAAGACCAGCTCCATCTTAATCATTTTTTGAGCATTATCTTTATGAATTTTTTCCTGGGCAGCAACCTTTGATTTTTTTTAGGAGGAGCTTGCTCACGTTTCGACAGTTGAGAAGAAAAATCGGAGTTATCGTCTTATTCCTATTAGCTACAGGTTTCAACCCCATTTTAGAACTTTTCTTTGGCAAAGGGGAGGAGAAGAGTTCAGCTATGGAGGTTTTATTTTTTAAAAAAAAAAAAAAACTGAAAAGAAATTGAAAATAATAAAAAAAAAAAAAAAGGAAGAAGAGAAAAAGATAAGTGAATGATGTAAGGTGTGATTGATATAAGTCATCAATCAATGACGTGGTTGCATGTATGGAATTGATGTGTAAGTGGTATAATTGTAATAAAAGAAAGAGAAAAGGTAAAAATGATGATGTAAGCGTGTAGGGGTTTTTTTTTGTAATAAATTGAGTAAATTAGATTTTTGATGTAAAAATTTCTTATATATTTTAAGTAGGAACTCTTAATAGTTTACTTATAATAAAACTAGTTAACAAACCGCGCTTCGTCACGGAAACTTAAAAAATTTTAACATTACTAATTTTCGTATAATTTTTATATGAATAATATGAGAAGGTAGGTGTACAAACGGGTCAGCTTGACATGTAAGTACAAAATCTCTTTTTTATAATGAAAGCCCGACATGGTTCATATAACACTCTTCTTAAAATTGTTCTCAACATTGTATATCACCTGTTGTAATTAATGTATCTCACTAACTCGCTATCATTTTGGCTTTCAAAAAAATAAATCAAGCAATAATTTAAGATAAGTTAGGTGTAAAAGAAATAATTTAAGATATATATATAGGGACACGATTTTGTCCCATGATGTACTTTCACAGAATATATTCCGCGGTACATTAGATGGGTCTCAGGGTACGTTACTAGATCAATCACAGCCCTCAGATCAAATAACTCCTCCATCTAACGACTGTCGTACATCACGGAATACATTCTGTGAAAATATATTACAGGACAAAATCGTGTCCCTATATATATATATCTATATATATATATATATATATAGAGAGAGAGAGAGAGAGAGAGAGAGAGAGAGAGAGAGAGAGAGAGAGAGAGAGAGAACCAAAGTTCAATTAGTAAGTGATTGAACAAAAATGTGTGAGTTATCATTTTTTAAAAAAAAAAAAAAAAAAAAAAACTGATTGAATTTGGATTGATTTTTTTTTTTTTTTTCATTCATATCTATCAATAATCGTATCACAAAAAATACAATTATTTGCATAACTTTTTTTTAAAAAAAATCTATATGATTACTTTAGAAAAGAATACATACACTTTGGTAAAAAATCATACATTTTTCAAAAGACCATGCTTGTCAAAGTTTCTTCCTTCACATTAAAAAATATAATTTGGTTGAAGCAAAAAATAGAAAATATAATTAGATAGATCTTTATAAGCAAAGAATGGAAATGAGTAGTAATTTAGTTTTTATCTTTATAATATATATATATATATATATATAAACTATAATAAAATCATCAATCATAATTAAGGTTTTATTAAAATTAGGTTTAAGATCTTTATAGTTTTTTGTTTTTATTTTTTTTTTTAAAAATTAATTGGGATACAACTATAGATATAAATATTTTAAATTGTATGAGTATTTTTAATTTATGAAACCAATTAATATACATTATAAAGCCGAATAAAAAATTAAAAATTGAGAGAATTAAGGAGAAAAAGAAAGATGACTTTCAAGCAATTTTATAGCGTCATGTCACCGTCTCATACTTCTCCTTTATATATATATATATATAAATATATAGATTACTTAAAAAAAATCAGTTAAATTAAATATTTACTTAAAACTGTGATTATAAAAAAAGGTCTCAACCTTAGTACTACAAAAGTCAGAATTCGCGACGGTCCTAAAAATATTTTTTTGGGGGGACCGTTGCTAAAAAAATTAAGTAACTATTTAAAACAGTCAAGAAAAATTAGTATTCCCGACAATTCATAACAGTAATTACAAGAATAGGCGACGATTTTAATTGAAAATCGTAAATTTATTGGGCCCTTATACCCGGCGGTAAAACCGTCGGGTATAAGGGTCCAATTAAAATCGTTACCTACTTCTCGCCACATTTTCTACGTGTCCACCTACTTCTTTTCTATTCTCTACATGCCCACCTATTTCTTCTCCATTTCTCACACCCTAAAGCGAAAATCTTAACTCTCCAAAACCCCACCCACGCCTTCGCACCATTGCCCTCCTCTCTCACTGTCTTCCTTCGTCTCTCGATCTTCCTTTCTTCTCGTCTCTCTCGTCCACCGATCTCTACCCGCCCCTCCTCCCGTCGGTCTCCCTCTCCTCTCCGTCGCATATGTCGGACCACCACCACCTCCCGTCGCCTCCCGTCCGTCTCCCTCTCTTCGAGCTCGGTATAAATACATTTATATATTTTTTTATTTAGTATATATATTTATTTTGTTATTGTATAAATTTAATGTGTTTTAAAGTTAGTTGTTATGGTAATAAAATTAATTAGTTGTTTTATTTTAATTTAGGTAAAATTATAAATTAATGCAGAAAAAAATGGGAGAAAATACAGATTTTTCTGCCGTTAATAGCAAAAAAATCTGTATTTTTTTTTCTCTTTTTTTTTTTTACATTCCTGACGGTTTAAAAACCGTCGCCTATAACCTGTTATAGGCGACGATTTTAAACGTCGGGAAGTTCACATTAGGGACGGTTTTTAACCGTCGCCTATTTTGCCCATTTTGCGACGGTCGTATAGGCAACGGTTATAGAATCAGACGGGAATACTTTAAACGACTGTTTAAAAACGTCGAGAAAAACCATTTATGTATTAGTGGTAAGTCATTTTTGTTTTTTGAGAAATTTTCAATATTATTATAAATCAACAGCCATTTACAATAATAGAGAAAATAGAATAAGGAATTTCTCTTATCCAAGATACGTCTTCATCCAACTCTAGAGCGTACTTTGCCAAGCCATGGGCAGCTTGGTTAGCCTGCCTACAAGCATGAGTAACAGTAACTCTAGAGAAAGAGGATAAAAGACAATGTACATCAGTGATTAGATCATTAAAACATGACAAGTCATTATGATTAGAATTTAAAGCAGAGAAAACTCTTAGTGCGCCTGTTTCCACAATAGTGATTGACAATTGGTATTGTGAAGCCCAATTTAGACTATGAAAGAGCGCCTTTGCTTCCATTTCATCACTTCGAAAGCAACCCTGAACTTGTTTGGAAAGTGCAGCAATGACTTCTCCTTTGTAATTGTGTACCACCGCACCAATTCCTAATGTCAGATTCTTGGAGTTTGTTGCAGCATCCACATTCATTTTAAGCATGTTCATAGCAGGAGGCTTCCAAATTATATCATCCATGGCCTAGTGAAGTTGGACATTGTCATGTACAGCTGAGATGATCGGCTGGTGCCTCATTCTAGATGCAGTCTGCTGGTGCTGGTGAGCATGAAATCAGATCTGGTCAGTTTGGTTCCTTCCAACTTGTTGACTGTTAAAACAGCCAAGAGGAGCCATTGTTGTAAACTTCAGACATAATGTCTTTACATAAATTCTATCAACACCATATATGTATGCAATATGTATATGAATTCTATCAATTCTATCCCAGTTTATCCATTCCCTATCAGCGTCCCTTATCTTCCCCATACTAAGACAATGTATCCTAGACTTAATGACATATTTTACCTGTGTAACAAAATTATTTACAATGTATCCTAGACTTAATGACATATTTCACCTGTGTAACAAAATTATTTACCGTTTGAACCTCTTGATTCCACACAGCTTTGTTTCGTACGTGCTTTCCATATCATGTATACACATGAATTAAATTGAATACCATGATATAAATATCCCTTCTCAGTTCACTCATCATGCTTCATCTAATCTAGTTCAATATCCCTTTAAATCTATATAGGTTAGTGCCAAAAACCAGACTATGTTAATACTCTCTTGAGACAATATTGATTAAACGCACATTTAAAAAACCGATGTTCGTGTGTCTCAAGGTAAGTTCCTTACATATATCGCAGTTCTACATAATAAGATTTTACTATTAATTAGTGGGTTTTATTCATTACACCAATTTAAAATACCAGTTCAGATCATCAAATTTAAATTAAACAAATTATATCAAAACAGAGACACCGAGTGAAAATTACCATGAAAAAATGAAGAAGCGGCCCAAGTAGTGGTTCTGCCAATAACTAAGCCTATTCCAAACTAGAGACATCGAGTAACACCGTTAAGTACCTTTTTTCCGATGGCTAACAGGGTGGTTTTGAGAGGGAAGGTAACTGATTATGGGACTGACGGTTATGGTTGTAAGATCCATGTGACAAATGCAAAAGATTGTGGGAAAGGTGTAACAACTGAAGTTGATGTGCAGAAAATTATATCAAAGCTTATGTGGTTGAAAGAATTAGGTGCCTTCGGGTCTATTGCGGTTAAGTATTTTTAACTACCTATTTTTTCTTTTTAACTAACTTCTCTATTCAAACTCATCTTTTCCCTCCCCTTTTCGGTTTTTTTCTGGTTTGCCTTTCGCCTTCTTCATCTACTTTTGGCCATCTTTTGTGGATCTCTGCTCTGTTTTGATGCTGCTTTACCTCTCTGCACTGCTGGTTGTCGATCATGGATCCCATTACGAATGCTCTCAACAATACTTTATCCCTTACGGAGGAAGAGGGTTCTGTTTTTGCCTTACCAGAGGAGGCTGCAACTTCGTCTATCCCGACTTCTGCTCATCTGATTTTTGCCTGTGTACTCACTGATAACTATGTCCATAAGCCAAATTTTATTGAACAAATGTCTGGTCACTGGGAGGGCTGTTATCCTGCTGTTGTTTCTGCTTATGGGGAGGAGTTATTTAAAGTTTCTTTTGGTTGTGCTGGGGACAAGTTTAGAGTGATGAACAAAGAGCCATGGCATTTCCAAAATCACCTTATCGTGATGCACTCACCAACTGCTCTGCAAAATGTCTCAACCAATGATTTGATATTCACCCCCTTTTGGGTGCAAATATACAGATTGCCTTTCTTAAGCAAGTCCAAGACCCTTGCAAGAGCTTTAGGAAATCTCATTGGTGAGTTTTTGGATGTTTATGAGGAGTCACTTGATGAGGGGTGGGGTCCTTTCCTTCGGATTCGTATTAAACTGCCAGTTAATAAGCCTCTCCCTCGTGGAGAAATGATCAGCCTCCCTAAAGTTCGTGATGAGTTTTGGATTGATTTTTGGTATGAGCATCTTCTGGAATTTTGTTTTGAGTGTGGATACCTCGGACATCCTTTTGAAAAATGCATCAAGTTTATGGAACGAATGGATAATGGTAATGATGATGATCTCCCATATGGTCCTTGGATGAAAGGTGCCAAGCTTCCTTCTACGGGCTATGATAAGTATCAGACCGATTTTTCCAAAGGCAATGCCTAGCCTTTATTAACTCGTCTGGCTCAAACCACACTAACTTCAACCATCCCACGCCTCAATGCCACAGCACCCCCTAACCCGAGTATGTTTTTGGGTTCTGAATCACCCTCAACTTTTTCTTTCTCTCGTCCAACTTCCACTTTGCCTACTGCTGGTTTTTCAACTCCCAGAACACACATAACACCACTAACTTCCTCCTCCATTCCATCCTCCTTAGTAACTACATCCACTGCCTCTACACCAACCAATCCACCCGCTACCAATCCCCATGTTGACAATTCTCTCATTGCCATTAATCTGTCCAATATCTTCACCCCGGATGTAGGTTCTGTTTCTAGACCATCCATGCCCGTGGCTACCTATCCACCAACCATGTCACCCAATATTACTTCCCATACCCTTCCTTACTCTACATCACCTTTCTCTTTGCCCATATATTCACCCACACCCGCTGTCACTACAATCACTACCGCCTCACCTTCTTTGGGTTACACTACTGCTAATAACAAAGAAAACATCCCACCTACTTCCACTACCAAGAGGCAAAGTGATCAACTTTCCATGCGGTAGTTTCTCAAAAGATGTCGTAATCAAAACTCCCCTTTGTCATTGGGAGAAATTTCTGGCCATAATGTTTCCAATGATGATATGGATTCGGATGGCTTCATTGACAATTCCGCGGAATTGCTTTGCAATCCTGCAATCCATTATGAAAATCCTAAGTTGGAATGCACGGGGATTGGGGAACCCGACTGCATTTAGGCATCTCCGATTGCTTGTTAAACAACAATCGCCCCATATTTTGTTTCTTATGGAAACAAAACTTCCACCAAACTCTATCTCACTTTTCCGGCAAAATTTGAATTTTAGTAATGGTTTGGAATCACCACGTATTGGTCTTAGTGGTGGTTTTATGCTCTTATGGCAGCAAAGTGTTGATGTCACCTTACTCAACTTTGGTCGAACCTTCTTTGATTGTCATGTAAAGGCTGAAAACGATGCTATTTTTCACTTTTTTCGTTTTTATGGTGCTCCAGATGCTCAACATAAGGCTGATTCTTGGACTCTTTTACAACGTTTAGCTGATGTCTCTCCCACTTTACCATGGCTTGCCATTGGTGATTTTAACGAAATCCTCTCCAATGAAAATAAAAGTGGTGGCTGCCTAGGGAATGAAACACAAATGGATGAGTTCCGTAAGTCTTTGGATCATTGTAAGTTACTTGAAACTCCCTATGAACGTGACCCCTACACATGGATAAAAAATTGGACTGCTGTAGACACGATCAAGGAGCGACTCGATTGGTGCTTTGTCAATCTCCTTTGGGAAAACACCTTTTCTATGCCTTAAGATCACCATCTGGATTATTTTAGCTCCGGCCATAGGGCAATTTCTGCTATATTCCAACCCATTGACTCTCGGCTTCAGCAGGAAAAAAGAAAAAGTCGTTTCCGATTTGAGAAAATTTGGCTTTCTGACCCTCAAAGCAAAGAAATCATCACAGCAAGTTGGAACTCTGTTGTGATAAATCCAACACGCAAGTATACGTATCGTTTTAACAAGTAATACTCAGGTAAGTGAGATCGTTCCCACGAGGACTGTAGCTAAGTACCAATCAATTGAACTCTTATTTCTATTTGGCAGAATCAATAATAAGGTTGAATAATTAAATAACTAAAAATTAAAAAGCAGGATAATAATAATAAAAAATGTAATTAATTATGGATGAATATTTAGGGAAAAGAATCCTGTTGATTTAATTACCCAATTGTTAATGCTAATTACTATTCTCTTTCTCAATGTGAATGACAGATTATAAAAATTAACCTAACTCTTTTCAGATCTTTTAGGTCCTAAATCACATGTTATCTAACCATCTCTGGGATAGATTAACATATAATCAGCATTAAGCAATAATCTAAATGTCACAAAGGCTATGCAAATACTTTCGTTTCACATCAAAACCTAGTTTATCCAATTTTAGCATTCCCAATTCTCACTTTTCAGATTTTGAATTAGGATCATAGAACATGAAGAAGGTGATCAATCTTAAACATGTAATTAAACACAAATATGGATAAATTCACAATCAAGAAAGGAGAAATAGCAATTATCATTAACCAAAAGTAATTTCAATCAACATTCATCATCTCCCTAAATAGGAGTTTAGTTCATAAAATCCATAATAACATCCATAATCAAAACTAAAACAGAAATTAACATAGAAACTAAGAGTTTAAGAAAGAACTAGTTGGTGATTGCATTCCGGATCGCCACAATTGCTTCCTTTGCCTCCTTCTTCATCTCCAGGGTTTTATTTTTGCCTCCCTTCCTTCTAAAACATGAACCCCTTAAATAGAAATTAGGGTTGCTACCTCTTTGAAAAAGTCAAAAACTGCCCAAAAATCTCGTTTTTCGCCCCTAGTCGCGACTACATAAAGCCTAGTCGCGACCATGGGCAAAATACAAAAAAAATCTCGCTGTTTGGCTCCTAGTCGCGACCATGAAAAAGGGTCGCGACCATAGAAAGTGGTGGTCGCGACTACTGGAGCAAAATTTGACAGCTTCAGCATCTTTCAGTAAAATATGCATAACTTTCACATACGAACTCCAAATGAGTTGATTCAAGATGCGTTGGAAAGAAGAAAAAGAAATCTAAAACTTTTATGTTTTTACTTTTTCCAAAATCAGATTAGAACATAGTCAAATTTAAGCTTGAAGTTTCAGCTTTATTTTCTTGCAGAATTTTCTCTATTCTATAGCTTGTTATTTTCCGAAATTCGATCAATTGATATATTCCAAGTGTGAAACCTGAAATCAAAGAAAACATGCGTAATTCTATTCCAAAAAGAATAACAAAGAAGGAAAACAACTATAAAAAGTGACCCAAAATGTAGGCTAAAAATAGCCTAACAAATTCCCCCAAACTAGATTCTTACTCGCCCTCGAGTAAGATAAAAAAAAACTAACTACGCTATCAGATAATCACTACACTGCTGACTCATGCTCTGCTTTCTTCCTTGCATAAACTAGAATTTCAACCCTACTAACTCTAACAATTAACTCAGATGCTCAATTCATAACACTATGTATAACCACAAAATTTATCCATATGTGAAACATTGTTTATAAAAGTTTTACTCTTTCCAACAGCTCCACAGCCCGATAACTCATAAGCTTGCATGCTTACCTTTCTCCACTAATGTTGACAATATCCTTTGGAATCATTAGGTCTTTTCAAGGTTTAGGATTATGGCTCAGATATTCAGAAATAGACAAAAGAAATTTTTTGGCTCAAGATATCATAAGCACACAAACAGAACCCACAAACTTCTTACTTTTCTTTTTCAAAACCCCATAGTGTTCCCACATTTACCAAGATTGAGAGAAGATATCTCTATTATTTTTCCCAACATCACTGAATTTTTTTTTCAAACACATTCTTACTTTTTATTGTGTTTTTTTTTCATCATTCACATTTCATCATCATTTCAATTTTTTTTCAGTGACATTGAATTACACATTTTTTTTCTTTTCTCAATCTTACAAGTTCTTCTCCCTCTAACTATTTTCTCACACTAAATATTTCTCTCCCCCAAACTAATTATTTAGCTTATGATATCATGCATATAATGGTGAAGAAAAATCAATAGTATGGTTAAAATTTTTCGGATCAATGGGTGAAAAACATAACGGGTTTAGGCTCAATAGGGTTAACTAGGGATAAACATTATTATGGTAGGCTTGAAAGGCTCAAACTATCCAACAAATGCCTAAATCATATTCCAATTGAACACTACCAAGGATTTCGCCTCAAAAGAATAAACATGCAAGTTCTAAGCTATCATGTCAATCTTACCACAAACCATAGTAAAACAATTATAACAATTTTCACAGATTGAGTAATTGCAATTGTACACAGGTTTCTAAGCATCCAAACTAATCCAAAGAGTTAACAGAATCAAGCACACAGTTATTTTACAATTTCAGATCACATTACACTAATCAGCAGTATACAACTATCCTCTAGCTTATTGCCATTCCTTAACTAAAACAAAAAAAAACTAAAACAGAAAATTAAAATGCAGAAAATTTAAAAAAAAAAATTAAATCTCTCTCCCCAAACTAAATATGACATTGTCCCCAATGTGACATTAAAGAAAAAGGAAAGGAAACTTACCTGAGCGCCACATCAACAAGCGGTTGACGCCCGTAATAAGCATCATGCTGGACAACTTGAAAGTTGTTTTTAAAAATGCCCTCAAGCTTGGCATGTAATGAGTTTGAACCAAAAGCCACACCAACAACACAAGACTTTCGATGATGAGCTTGGGGAGAAGCCTTTCGTAGCTCGTAGAGGATATAATATGGTGTTGATGAAATATATGGATCCATTGGTATTTTGTTTGTCAATATCATTGATGCAGTTGAATCAATGATGTCATGTTCTTCCTCATCCTCCAATGTCACAGTTTCAACACTTTCATCTAACAACCCTTCTTCTTGTTGCTCACTCTTCACTTGCCTATCCATTCCCTCACTTATGATTTCATATTCAATGATTTCTTTTTCACAAGGATCTTGATCTTCAACTGTAGGCTCATTATCTTCCTTGTATTCAAATAATGACCCTTCTTCATTGTACCAACAACTCTCATAACTTTCATCATTGGAGTTATTACATTCTGAATCATGAGTCATTGAATTATCACATAAAGATCTCACCATGTCAGTTAAGCGATTAATCTCTCCTGGAAGTGATTGTAGAAGTGATAGTAGTTGCTCCTCTTTTTCAGTTTGTTGGGATAAATTTGGGCAATAAGGTGGGTATTGGTGACTCCAACCCTGAAGTGATGGATTCCAATGCCAATCGTAATCAAAATCTGCCATATCATTCAACAGATTTATTACATCATAGCCTCTCATTAATAAAGGCGCTCCAGTTGCCTCTGCTCCATAATCAACCCAGCTTCTTGTTTCATCGTTAAGTCCATCATACAAGAGCCATGTAAAACATCCACTTGAGAAAGTGGGATAACATCTCTCTCCAAGCTCTTTAAATCTCCTCCAAGCAGAATAGAATGGTTCATTGTGTTGTTGGACAAAATCCTCAAGATATAGCATCTGGATTTATCTTGCAGTTCAAACTCATAAGTAAAACATTTATAAACTTAAATAAAAAGAAACCAAATTAGAATAGAATTCAACTATATTGATATTAACTAAAACAGTCCCCGGCAACGGCGCCAAAAACTTGTTGTGATAAATCCAACACGCAAGTATACGTATCGTTTTAACAAGTAATACTCAGGTAAGTGAGATCGTTCCCACGAGGACTGTAGCTAAGTACCAATCAATTGAACTCTTATTTCTATTTGGCAGAATCAATAATAAGGTTGAATAATTAAATAACTAAAAATTAAAAAGCAGGATAATAATAATAAAAAATGTAATTAATTATGGATGAATATTTAGGGAAAAGAATCCTGGTGATTTAATTACCCAATTGTTAATGCTAATTACTATTCTCTTTCTCAATGTGAATGACAGATTATAAAAATTAACCTAACTCTTTTCAGATCTTTTAGGTCCTAAATCACATGTTATCTAATCATCTCTGGGATAGATTAACATATAATCAGCATTAAGCAATAATCTAAATGTCACAAAGGCTATGCAAATACTTTCGTTTCACATCAAAACCTAGTTTATCCAATTTTAGCATTCTCAATTCTCACTTTTCAGATTTTGAATTAGGATCATAGAACATGAAGAAGGTGATCAATCTTAAACATGTAATTAAACACAAATATGGATAAATTCACAATCAAGAAAGGAGAAATAGCAATTATCATTAACCAAAAGTAATTTCAATCAACATTCATCATCTCCCTAAATAGGAGTTTAGTTCATAAAATCCATAATAACATCCATAATCAAAACTAAAACAGAAATTAACATAGAAACTAAGAGTTTAAGAAAGAACTAGTTGGTGATTGCATTCCGGATCGCCACAATTGCTTCCTTTGCCTCCTTCTTCATCTCTAGGGTTTTATTTTTGCCTCCCTTCCTTCTAAAACATGAACCCCTTAAATAGAAATTAGGGTTGCTACCTCTTTGAAAAAGTCAAAAACTGCCCAAACATCTCGTTTTTCGCCCCTAGTCGCGACTACATAAAGCCTAGTCGCGACCATGGGCAAAATACGAAAAAAATCTCGCTGTTTGGCTCCTAGTCGCGACCATGGTCGCGACCATGAAAAAGGGTCGCGACCATAGAAAGTGGTGGTCGCGACTACTGGAGCAAAATTTGACAGCTTCAGCATCTTTCAGTAAAATATGCATAACTTTCACATACAAACTCCAAATGAGTTGATTCAAGATGCGTTGGAAAGAAGAAAAAGAAATCTAAAACTTTTATGTTTTGACTTTTTCCAAAATCAGATTAGAACATAGTCAAATTTAAGCTTGAAGTTTCAGCTTTATTTTCTTGCAGAATTTTCTCTATTCTATAGCTTGTTATTTTCCGAAATTCGATCAATTGATATATTCCAAGTGTGAAACCTGAAATCAAAGAAAACAAGCGTAATTCTATTCCAAAAAGAATAACAAAGAAGGAAAACAACTATAAAAAGTGACCCAAAATGTAGGCTAAAAATAGCCTAACAAACTCTTCATCTGTAACTGATCGCATTGCTACTGTGATTGGTAATTTCCAAGATTGTGCAGCAAACTTACAAAGATGGCATGTTGGTAATTTTGGTAATATGAAGAAAAAAATCTCTGAAGCTCACTTACAAGTAGAGAGACTCAAGAATGCTCTACACCGAAATGCTGAAGCTATGCAAAATCTGAAGCAATCCGAAACTATTCTTGATGATTTGTTGGAACAAGAAGAAACTTATTGGCACCAACGCTCACGGATTGATTGGTTACATTCGGGTGATCGCAACACTAAGTTTTTTCATGCCAAAGCCTCGGCCAGGAAAACAAATAACACTATCAAGTTCCTACAAACTGCTGCAGGCAATCGGGTATCATCAAAAATTGCTATGCTCTCTGAAATTCATAACTACTTTGCTGGTATTTTCACTGCTACAACCTTAGACGAAGAAGCTACAACTGCTACTTTGGATGCCATTCCTACAACTGTGACTCCTGAATTAAATTTCGAGCTTTTGTTGCCTTATGTAGCTGCTGAAGTTGAGTCAGCTTTACATTCCATGGCTCCGGACACAAGCCCAGGCCTAGATGGTATGTCTCCAATGTTCTTTCAACAAAACTGGGATGTTGAGGGAGATTTGGTCACTAAAGTTGTTTTAAGTGTTTTAAATGATGGTGCGGACCCTTCCAAGTTAAATAAAACACTTATCACTCTCATACCAAAGATCAAAAAACCTCAGCGTCTTCAAGATTTTCGCCCAATCAGCCTTTGCAATGTTATCTCTAAGTTGATTACAAAAGTGCTTGTTAACCGTCTCAAACACAATCTTCCATATGTGATCTCCGAGATGCAAAGTGCTTTTTTGCCAAACCGGTTAATTACTGATAACATTCTCGTGGCTTTTGAGTTGGTCAATGCTATCAAGAACAAAACTATGGGTCGTAAGGGTGTTGTATCTCTGAAATTGGATATGAGTAAAGCTTTCGACCGTGTCGAATGGAATTTCCTTGAAGCTGTTATGGGTAAAATGGGTTTTGCTAGTGGCTGGATCACTCTTGTTATGACATGCTTACGCACAAACAATTTCTCTTTTCAATTAAATGGAGAAGTGTTGGGCTCACTTATTCCATCAAGAGGTCTTCGGCAAGGCTGTCCACTTTCACCTTACCTATTCCTAATTTGTTCTGAGGGACTATCACGGATGCTACAACATGAAGAAAACCTTGGTCACCTTCAAGGTTTTAAGTTAGCTCGGCATGCACCTTCAATTTCTCACTTGTTTTTTTGCTGATGACAGTCTTCTTTTTTGTCAAGCTTCTGAGTCTTCTTGCCTTGCTATTAAAAGATCTTTAGACTTGTATGAAAGAGCATCAGGACAAGTTCTTAATTCGGATAAATCTGTCATGTCTTTCTCTCCCAACACAACGCTGGCTGCCCAAGTGTTCTTTCATAGACAGCTATCAATGCCAATCTGTGAGTGCCATGAACGTTACTTAGGCTTGCCATCTTACTCTGGCAGAGATAAAAAGAGAATGTTTAGTGATATTAAAGAGAAAATTTGGAAGCTTATGCACACTTGGAGTGAAAAAAATTTCTCAGCGAGGGGGCGGGAAGTTCTTCTCAAAGTCGTGGTCCAATCCATTCCAACTTATGCCATGAGCTGTTTCCGTTTGCCTGGTTACTTTTGCAATCAACTTGAGTCTATGATGGCCAATTTTTGGTGGGGTTTGAATGAAAATGGTAACAAGATTCATTGGCGCTCTTAGAAACTTTTATGTCAAGGGAAAGAAAATGGTGGTATGGGTTTTCGCTCTTTTGTACATTTTAATCAAGCTATGCTCGCTAAACAAGCTTGGAGACTTTTTCAACAGCCCAACTCTCTACTTGCAAGGCTTTTAAAAAGTCGTTATTATCCAAACAACTCCTTCCTTGAAGCTTCACTTGGCCACTCCCCCTCTTCAACTTGGCAAGCAATCCATTGGGGCCGTGCACTTTTGCTAGCTGGATTGCAGTGGAAAATAGGTGAGGGTTGTCGAATTAGTTGTGCTAACGACCCATGGATACCAGGTCACTCAACTTTCAGTCCATATCATTTTACTGGGCCTGCTGATGCTATGGTTTCGAACCTCATTACAGCTGAAAGACAATGGGACATGGCCTTACTCAATCAATGGTTCTCACCACCTGATGTAAATCGTATTGTAACCATTCCTTTGAGTTTTTTCGTAAAGATGATATCCTTATCTGGCATTACAACCATTCGGGTGAATACTCAGTTCAAACAGGGTACCATTTGGCTGCCTCTCTTGAAGAAAGTGACAATAGCTCATGCTCTTCATCAACTGCCGCTTGGTGGAAATTCCTATGGTCGCTGAACTTACCTCAGAAAATTAAAATCTTCATTTGGCGGGTCTACAATGATGCCCTTCCTGTTGCTACAGCTCTTGTTAAACAAAAGGTGATCACAGATTCAACATGCTCAATATGTCATCAAGCTTGGGAATCCATTGGACATGCCCTCTTTGGATGTAAGTATGCTAAATCGATTTGGAGGCACGCTAATTTTTCACTTGACTGGAATAACTCCATGTCAATGCGCAAAGGTGATTATATGGTTCACTTGGCTGCCATTCACTCCAAAATTGAGATGGAAAAGATTTTTTGTGTCATGTGGTCAGTTTGGACTGAGAGAAACATGGTTGTTCATGGAAATAAAGCTAAAACTGCCAAGGATCTTGCTTTTTTTGCATTAAATTACTGGCAGAATTTTCAAAATGCACAACAAAAATTTCGTCCAGATCTACCTCAGTCGGCTAATCGCTCTCCAACACCAGTTGCTGCTCAACCTGCTGGTGCATCATTTGAAGTTGCCAGTATCCCGTGGACACCTCCAGCTCTAGGATCGCTCAGGATGAACGTCGATGCTGCTGTGGACAAAACCAGGAAGATCACAGGTGTTGGTGCTCTAATTCATGACTCAAATGGTCATGTGGCTGCTGCCTTCTCCAAACCTGTTATTGGCAGTTTCGAATATCATGAAATGGAGGCACTTGCTCTGTTTCATAGCTTAACTTGGGCTCTACAACTCCAGCTGCCGATCTCTCAAATAGAAACGGATGCTCTTCGAGTAGCTAATGCTTTATGCAAACCTTCATCTGCAATCTCTTCTTTTCAAGACTTTATTGTTGATATTTCTAGTCTTTTGTCCTTTTTCCCTAATGTGAGTGTTTCTCATGTCAAACGTTCAGCCAATATGGCGGCTGATAGTTTGGCTAAGTTTGCGTTAGGGGTGGATGAGACTTGTTTTTGGTCGGATTGTTTTCCTCTGCCTTTAAACTCTGTTATTGTAAATGACTTCAATATTTAATTTATAATAACAAGTTTATTTCTTCAAAAAAAAAAAAAAAAAACAACTGAAGTTGATGTGCATTATTTGATACCAGATGGCGCTGAGAGATTGGCAAAAGGGAAATTATAGTAAATGACCCCAAATCATAGGAGTATGTTAGTTTATGTCCTCTTTTCAAAAAAATATAGCAAATTTCCCTAAATCATAAGACTATGTTAGTAAATGTCCTTATTTCAAATTGTTTTTTTTTTTTTTATTATTTTTTATTTTTTTAGAATTAGAAGCAAATTATTTAAACATTATGGTATATCTTTATTAGTTTTGTTAAAATCTTTTTTATTTAAAAGTTATGTCAATTTTTTTAATTTTTTATGAGTTGTTTTGGGTTGTTGGTATATAAATTTTGTTGTACGGTATATTTCTATTTTGTTGTATGATATATTATTATTCTTAGATGATATTTATTTTTTATTATGATATGTATAATAGTGGTATATAATTTTATTAGCATAATAAAAATATTTTAATGTATGTATATAATTTTATTGCCATGCTACATATATTTAATTATTATTTTTATATTTTTTGATTAAATGATTATTTATTTTAAATAATATTTAATTAGTTTTTATTTTATTATATACAATGGTCATGGTATATATATTTTAATTGTGGTATATAATTTGGTTAGTATAGTATACATACATTACATATATATATATTAGTAATCTATATTTTTATTATTATTATATTTTGTATATATATTTTGGTGTATGGTATATGTATTTTTTGTTATACGGTATATAATTTTTTTAAATAATATTGAAGTTTTATTTTCTATTGTACTTTTGTTGACATGATATATAATTTTATTAGCATCCTATATATTTTTATTTTTACTTGTTGTTATTATTATATATATTTTTATTGTAAGGTATATATTTTATGTTATATGGTATATAAGTTTTATTGTATAGTATATCATTTTATTTTAGATAATGCATGTTTAGTTTTTATTTTAGTATACATAAAGGTGATATATAATTTTGTTAATATGATATATATAATTTTTTTTAATAATATTATATTATTTTATTTTATTTTTTATTGTAGGTATATACGTTTTATTGTATGGTATATGATATTATTTAGTATACTATATTATTTATATTTAATATGATATTTAGTTTCTATTTTATTGTATATAAATTTTTTGGTATGTATTCATATTTTAATGGTGATATATATAATTTTGTTAGCATGATATATATTTCTTTTGAGTATTAATTTAGTATTGTTATAATTTCTTTGTGGTATATAATTTTATTACTACGGTATATTAATTTTCTGTACTACGATATATCTAATATTGCTGTATATATTTAAATGATCTAATATATTTATTTATTTTTGTTACAATATAATAATATGCAATACTAAAAAAATTATGTAACTTAATTTTGTTATTATATATATTTTTTTTAAAAAAAAATATGTGATAAAGCTATTTTTATAATTTTTATTAGCTAATTTATTAAATTTGGCCATTTTCTTAACTTTTTTAAAAAGTGGACATTTACTAACTTAATTACTAAATTTAGAGTCATTTTGCATCTCAACACCTAGCAAAATTATACTAAGCAAGTCGAATGTGGATAATGAGATTGATTTGGACGTAGATAAGCCGAAGGTTGATATTAATTTAAAAAGCTGTGTGTTGTGCAAAGTACAAAGTCATGAGTCAACTTTGGGCCTGCATCTTACAGATGGGCCTGATAAGTTTGGACTTGATATTGCAGAAAATAAGTTAGAAAACGGGGGAAGTTGAAAAATACCATTTTTATTAATCAATTAATCAAATTTATCTCTAATTTAATATTTAATTGAAACATACCTCTTTTTATATGTATTGTATCCAAAATACCCTGACATAAGAGAGTCACATGGAGAGTATCTTGAAGTGACAGGGACACAATTAGTACAATTTTTAAAAAAAGAGGTAAAAATGATAGACTTTAAAAAAGAGGGTAAAAATAAAAGAAGACAATATAAAAAGGATATAGAGTGTAATTTCCTCTTAGAAAACGGTGGAATCATGAATAGGGCTCCTCTCATGAATAAGGGGTATTTACAAAAATGTGGGAAAAAAAAATTTAGTTTACATAAATATGGTAAGAAAATTTAATAGAACAAAATATGGCATTTAAAACAAAAAACTTAACATATATATATGGAATATGCTATTTGTATTACCATAAAAAATATTAAAATTCCCAATCATGTTTTTTTTTTTAAAAAAAAAAATTAAAATAAATAAAAGTACAGTGATGGCCAGAGTTGTCATTGGTGCCAGAAAAGTCGTTTGAGTTGCTGTTGTTAGAATTTATTGGGGTCACAATTGTATATATAAAATGTGTGTTGGGTCATCAAATAAATAAGTCAAATTTATGTGGTCTATTTTGGAATAAAGTTTATGACTTAAGGGCATGATTGTCATGATTTTAATATGTGGATACCAATTAGACAATTTCTATATTGATGAGGGGCCAAATAGAAATAGTCAATAAATATTACCAACAGGTTTGTCTGTTGGTAATATAACGGGTAATGGTCCCATTTGCATCGTATCTTTTCACTCTTGTATCCTCATCACCAAGAGAAAAACTTTCAGAGAAAGGTTTTGATGCAAATTGGATTAAAGGTCGATTCTATGGACTCCGGTACGCTTCCGGTATTCCTTAATTTTATTGTTTGATTCTTTTGAATTAATTAGGGCTATATACAGATTTACGGTATTTCTAACATATGGTATCAGAGCATCCCTAAATTAATTCTTGAGGATTTATATAAGTATATATGCGATGAAGATGAAATATATGTGTGATTAAAGCATAATGCATGCTTGTACGATTAAATAATACCAGTTTCTTATATATACAAGATTTAATGGTATCGATTACTAGTTTTCATATGGCAAGATTTACAGTAATCTTGTATATCATATCGACTACTCTGTTTTTATTTGTTTTGTTGTTATGCCTTTTTTGTCGATTACTGGTATAATATATATTCAAGTGATTTTGAAAGTTCTGCAAAAGCATTTATAATGCTTTACGATTCAAAATCATGTTTTGGTTTATATGAGTTCATGCAAGAGATTTATATATATATATAAGTCATATGCATTCTGCTAATGTATGAAATTTTGCAAACGTCACCGACAATATATATTCTGCTATTTGATTATGAAAGTAATCGTATATATATATATATATTTATATGAAAGTAATTGTTTACAGAATATATTAGTTAATGCATTTAATATATGTGTGCATCATTTTATTAATTTTGGAATAATTCAGTAACAATTAAATTTAAATTTTAGTTTAAAGTTTATTAAGAATATCTAATATTTAATTAAATTAATTGAAACAAAATATCACCAAAGTGATCTCTTTTGTGTAGATTAATTTAATAAAAATATTATGATAATTGTGTGTATGTGATTCATAAATTTATTAACTAACCCAAAGGTGAGTTAATATTTGGATGAATTTCATGCATGTTTGTGGTGATAAATGTGAGACAATTATAAGGTATTTTGTGTGAACAATGCGTTAGTCCAAAGATTGCATATTGTTTGACATAATTTATTGTCAATATTTGATCACTACAACAAGAGTACCGCTTACAATTAATATTACTGTCCAAAGACTTAATATTAATATTGTGTTTGGTATCTTGAGATGGGATTAACCATTATTTGAATTTATTGTTTTATTTGGATTCTTATATGAGCATGTTATTTATGTAATTGTATTGTTCTTTTCAGCTGTTGCTAGTGTATCTGCTAATCTTAATTCGGTACCAGTCCTTAATGGTAATAACTTTAAGGACTGGAAGGAGAACATTTTTATTGTTCTTGGCTGTATGGATCTTGACCTTGCATTAAGGATGGATCGTCCTGCTTCTCTTACGGATACCAGTACCTCCGAGCAAAGGAGGATTTATGAGAAGTGGGACCGTTCAAACCGCATGAGTCTTATGATCATTAAGCGCGGCATACCTGAGGCTTTTAGGGGTGCGGTGTCCGAGGAGGTCACCGATGCCACAACTTTCCTTGCTGAAATTGAAAAACACTTTGCAAAAAGCGATAAGGCGGAAACAAGTACTCTTTTAAAGAAACTTATTTCCATGAAGTTTAAGGGCAAGGAAAACATAAGGGAGTACATTATGGAAATGTCTCACCTTGCTTCAAAGTTGAAGGCACTAAAGCTTGAGCTTTCAGATGACTTGCTTGTGCATTTAGTGCTTATCTCTCTTCCTCCACAATTCAGTCAATTTAAGGTCGGCCATAACCGCCAAAGGGAGAAGTGGACTCTTAATGAGCTCATTTCATTTTGTGTTCAAGAGGAAGAAAGATTGAAGCAAGAGAAGACTGAAAGTGCTCATTTGGCAAGCACCTCTAAGGATAAGGGCAAGAAAAGAAAGAATGAGGTCAGTCAGATAAAGGTCCTGCACATAAGAAACAAACTCAAGCCAATAATGATGATGCTTGTTTCTTTTGTAACATGAAAGGACACATGAAGAAGGAATGTGCTAAGTACATTGCATGGCGAGCAAAGAAAGGTACATTTCTTACTTTGGTCTGTTCTGAGGTAAATTTAGCTTCAGTACCAAGAAACACTTGGTGGTTAGATTCCGGTGCTACTACTAACATCAGTGTTTCTATGCAGGGTTGCCTGAGTTACCGAAAGCCAAATGATGCTGAAAGAAGCATTTATGTGGGAGATTGAAAGTCGGTAAATGTGGAAGCAATAGGGCATTTTAGGTTGTTGTTAAGTACTGGTTACTATTTGGACTTAATAGATACTTTTGTTGTACCGTCTTTTAGACGGAATTTGGTTTCTGTTTCTTGTTTGGACAAATTGGGTTATTGTTGTTCATTTGGAAACAATTGCTTTAGTTTATCTATTAATTCAAATACTATTGGTACTGGTTCACTTATGGTTTATGACAACTTATATTTGCTTGACACTGTTGCTTCTTATAATGAAACCTTGAATGTGGAATCACGTGGTACTAAGCGTAAAATGGATAATGAAAAATTAAGTTCCTTATGGCACAAACGGTTAGGTCACATCTCTAGAAATAGAGTTGAGCGACTTGTGTCTGATGGAATTTTAGATTCAATTGATTTTTCAGACTTTGATGTTTGTATTGAATGCATCAAAGGCAAACAGACCAAAACAAAGAAATTGGGTGCAAAAAGAGCTACTGATGTCTTAGAGTTGATACATACAGATATATGTGGGCCAGGGAATGGTCAACGATATTTTGTATCATTCATAGATGATTACTCAAGATATGCGTACCTATTTCTACTTCATGAAAAGTCTTAAGTGTTGGACGTGTTCAAATCTTTTAAGGCTGAAGTTGAGAATCAACTTAGCAAAAGAATAAAGCAAGTCAGGTCTGACCGTGGTGGTGAGTACTATGGCAGATATGACGGATTAGGTGAACAACGTCCAGGACCTTTTGCCAGATATCTAGAGGAGTGTGGAATTGTCCCACAGTACACTATGTCAGGATATCCTAGCATGAATGGTGTTACTGAAAGACGAAACCGTACTCTTAAAGATATGGTAAGGAGTATGATCAGTCATTCAACCTTACCAGAATCACTCTGGGGAGAGGCACTTAAGACAGCAGCCTACATTTTGAATAGGGTACCAACTAAAGCAGCTGCAAAAACACCTTATGAGCTTTGGACAGGGCGAAAGCCCAGTCTTAAGCACTTTCATGTTTGGGGATGTCTAGCTGAGGCTAGGCCTTATAGGCCAAATGAAAAGAAGCTGGAACCCAAAACTGTGAGTAGCTACTTTATTGGATATTCTGAACGATCTAGGGGTTTCAAGTTTTATGATCCCAAAGTAAAGAATATATTTGAAACGGGAACTGCAAAGTTCTTTGAGGATATTGAGTTTGGGGGGAGAAATACGGTTAAAGACTTTGTTTTTGAGGAGGATTTAGAATCAACCACTCCTCTTGAGGATGAGTTGATTCCTATTCCAATAATGCTTTTGACAATATCCAGGATTCCATTCCTAATATTGATCAAGTTTTAGATCAAGAGCAACCAAACATAGTCAATCAAACCCCAGAGGTACAAACTCAACAACCTCAAGAACAAGTGCCTTTGCGACGATCCACTAGAGAAAGAAGAAATGCTATTAATCCAGATGAATATATAGTGTATCTTCAAGAACATGAGGATGGCATTGGAATGATGGAAGATGATCCAATCAACTTTCATCAAGCCATGAAAAGTTCTAACTCTTAAAAGTGGAATGATGCCATGAATGAAGAGAATAAGTCTATGCAAGACAATAAAGTTTGGGAAGTTGTCCCATTACCAGAAGGTGTAAAACCAATTGGTTGTAAATGGATATTTAAAACCAAGAGGGATGAAAATGGTAATGTGGTGAGGTTTAAGGCACGTCTTGTAGCAAAAGGCTATACTCAGAAAGAAGGCATTGATTATAAAGAGACTTTCTCTCCGGTTTCATCGAAAGACTCTTTTAGAATAATAATGGCACTTGTTGCTCACTTTGATCTTGAGTTACATCAGATGGATGTTAAAACAACGTTTCTCAATGGAGACATTTATGAGACAATTTATATGGAGCAACCAGAAAACTTTGTGGTTGGTGACCCAAAGAATATGGTTTGCAAATTAAAGAAATTCATCTATGGACTCAAGCAAGCTTCCCGTCAATGGTACCACAAATTTCATCAAGTGGTTCTCTTATTTGGTTTTGAGATGAATGCTGTTGATGATTGTGTGTATCATAAGTTTAGTGGGAGTAAGTGTATATTTCTGGTTCTATATGTCGATGACATATTGCTTGCCACTAATGGTATAGGCTTATTGCACGATACCAAGAGATTTCTATCGAAGCATTTTGAGATGAAAGATCTTGGTGACGCCTCTTTTGTTTTAGGAATTCAAATACATCGAGACCGTTCTCGGGGTATTCTTGGATTATCACAAAAGGGCTATATCGATAAAGTACTCAAACGGTTTGGCATGCAAGATTGTAGACCAGGTGATACCCCTGTCGTTAAAGGAGACAAATTTTGTCTTAAACAATGCCCTAAAGGAAGCCTTGAAATTCAGGAAATGCAAAAGATTCCCTACGCTTCGGCTATTGGGAGTCTTATGTATGCTCAAGTTTGTACGCGTCCGGATATAGCGTACATTGTTGGAGTGTTAGGCAGATACTTAAGCAATCCAGGAATTGATCACTGGAAAGCAGCCAAAAAGGTTATGAGATATTTGAAGAGAACAAGAGAGTACATGCTCACATATAGGAGGTCAGATCACTTTGAGATCATTGGATACTCTGACTCTGACTTTGCGGGATGCCAAGATAGTAGGAGATCAACTTCGGGCTACATATATCTGTTAGATGGTGGAGCTATATCATGGAGGAGTGCAAAACAAACACTCATAGCTTCATCCACCATGGCAGCAGAATTTGTTGCATGTTATGAGGCATCCAACCATGGTATATGGCTGAGGAACTTTGTCACTGGGCTGCGCATTGTGGATGGAATTGAAAGACCACTTAAGTTGTGTTGTGACAATAAATAAGCTGTATTGTATTCCAACAACAACAGGAGCTCGACTAAGTCAAAACACATTGACATCAAGTTCCTTGTTGTAAAAGAAAGGGTACAAAGTGGGCAGATTTGTATAGAACACTTAGGTACAAACTCCATGATTGCAGACCCCCTTACTAAGGGTTTGCCACCCAAGGTCTTTCACGAGCACACTGCTCGTATGGGTGTTTTAGATTATGAGGATATCTAGATTCAGTGGGAGTTTGTCTTTAGTGTGTTTTATTTGTTTCATGAAACATGTGTATTTGGATATTTTTCTGATCAGAAATTATGTTATTCAGTTTATTTCACTTTGTACATTTAAGCTAAAGTTTTGATCTCCATAAAGTAAAGTAGGACCAATTGAAAATTGACATGAATAGATCACCATGCATGTAATTTTCATACCACATTATCATAATTGATCTATGTCATTTGGCTATGTTGATAAATGTGACCATTGATGGGTTTAGTTGTGATTGATACAACGAAAATCGCTTTGATCCTATGTTGATATAGTTAATGGACGAGATTGCACATGCCTATGGTTATGATGACAAAGTTATGAGCTCAATAAGGTTAACACATTTATATGTATACATATGTGACCAGTGGGAGATTGTTAGAATTTATTTGGGTCACAATTGTATATATAAAATGTGTGTTGGGTCATCAAATAAATAAGTCAAATTTATGTGGTCTATTTTGGAATAAAGTTTATGACTTAAGGGCATGATTGTCATGATTTTAATATGTGAATACCAATTAGACAATTTCTATATTGATGAGGGGCCAAATAGAAATAGTCAATAAATATTACCAACAGGTTTGCCTGTTGGTAATATAACGGGTAATGGTCCCCATTTGCATCGTATCTTTTCACTCTTGTATCCTCATTACCAAGAGAAAAACTTTCAGAGAAAGGTTTTGATGCAAATTGGAAGATCATACCAATAAAGATCATTTAAAGGTCGATTCTATGGACTCCGGTACGCTTCCGCTATTCCATAATTTTATTGTTTGATTCTCTTGAATTAATTAGGGCTATATACAGATTTACAGTATTTCTAACAGCTGTCAGTGCTGGAAGAGTCGCCAGAGTTTCTGTAAGTGTTGGAAAAGTCACTGAAATCGGCATTGTTGCCTAAAAAAATCACTAGAAAAGTCGTCGGAGTTCGACGCCGGAGTCGCCAGCCGAGTCAAACGTTTGAATCTAACTTAAAGAAACTAATTATATTTATCAGCTAACTAAAATTATGAACAATGAAACAAGTTTCTTAAGATAACAAAAAATATAAAACTTAAACCTTTATTACATATAAAAAAAAACTATCAATTTTACGGAAATCAGTTATTTATTATAGCCAACTAAAAAGTTGAACAGACATAAAATACCTAAAAAAAATTAGTTTCAAGAACTAAAAATAAATATATAACATTATGAGATGATAGTTTGAAAAAAAAAATTAACATACTTAAAAAAAAAAATACCAAAGATGAATCTTTAGAATTTGGATCAGATTTTTTTTTCTTCTTGATAAGTAACCTTCATATGAATTTTAATTTTAAATGGAGGAAATTTCTTTTCATGGTGAGCACTTAAATTTTTTAGCAACATCTTCTATCGTATTTTGTTAGAGTTTGACTCAAATTATTTATTTATTTATTTATATTTGTAAAGTTACAATTTCTTTTTAGGTAATTATTAATTATGGGAAAAAAAGTCTTAGTGGCCAAGTTTTGAAAAGTCTTCCTAAGGAAGCTTTGGAATGTCTTGGTCCCCAAGTTGTCTTGATGCCCAAGTTTTGTAACCTTATAAATATGTGTTATGTGTGACAGAAAAATAGTGAGTTGTGAAAAGAGAAGTGTGTGAGTTTGTTATGTGGTGAGAGTGAGGAAGAAGCAAATGGTGTATTGTGATTTGGGTAGAGAGATTGAGATAGAGAGTGTCTGTAATTTTGAAGTAATAAGTGAAATATATCTCTCTTTGTGGGTTTGGTAGTTTTACCAAACTGAGGAAATTACTTTGCTTCGTTTCTTTGTTGTTTTGCTGCGCTTGAAGTCTATCGTTTTCCCTAACAAGTGGTATCAGAGCCAAGGTTCAGATTAACACAGAAAATGTCAAAGATGGTGTCTTCCACAAAATTTGAGATCAAGCTTTTTGATGGGAAGAATAATTTCAGTTTATGGCAAAGTACGGTGAAAGATGTGTTGGTGCAAAGGGCTCCTAAAGGCACTGTAAGGAAAGAAACCTGAGAGTATGACTGATGAAGATTGGGAAGAGTTGCAGGCAAAAGCGGTAAGCACTATTCGTTTAAGTTTGGCTCCTGAATTAAAGTATAGTATATTGAATGAAACATGTCCGTCTGAGTTATGGAAAAAGTTAGAAAATCTTTATATGTCAAAATCCCTAACAAATAGATTATATTTGAAGAAGCAGTTATATGAATTAAAATGGTTGAAGGAGAAGATGTTAAGGATCATATAAATAGATTTAATAAAAGCATAACTCAATTGTTAAGTATAGAGGTCAAAATTGATGAAGAGGATCAAGCTATTATTTTGTTGGCATCTTAAGCAAAATCATATGAGACATTAGTGACTACACTTTTGGTTGGAAGGACTACTTTAACTGTAGATGAGGTGTCAACTGCTCTTTTGGAGACAGATTGAATCAAGCAACCAAGTGGTGTGTCTCATACTAATCAAGCTCTTGTGACAAGGTCAGAATCAAGTCGTGGTAGGAGTACATCGAGAGGAAGATATGATGACAAAAGAGACAATCGCGCTCATTCACGCTCTTCGAGGAAAGTGGAGTGCTACTATTGTCACAAAAAGGGACATGTTAGGCGGAATTGTGAAGAGTGGACTAAGCATCTTGAAGCAATGAGGAATTAAGAGTGTAAAGACACATCAGATTCCACAAATGTTGCTGGTGAAGGCTTTGAAAGTGACTCTGATGTTCTCTCTGTTGTAGCTGATGAAAACTTTTCTGACTCTTGGATTTTGGATTCTAGTTGTTCGTTCCACATGTGCCTGTATAAGGAGTACTTTGACACTTACAAGGCATATGATGGTTGTACTGTTTTGATGGGCAATGATTCTAGCTCTAAAGTTATTGGAATAGGAACTGTTAAGGTGAAAATGTTTGATGGTGTTGTGAGGACACTAACTGATGTGAGACATGTTCCAACATTAAGGAGGAGTTTAATCTCTTTGGGAGCTTTGGATACTCAAGGTTGTGTCTATTCCGCAAAAGATGGTGAAATAACTATCAAGAAATGTGGCTTGGTAGTTGTGAAGGGTAAGAAAGAGCGAAATTTGTATAACTTAATCGGGAAGACTATTTTAGATGGAGCTGTGAAGGTGGAGTCAAGTCACAAAAGGAATTTAGTTAGTGCGAAGGAATGTGACAAGGTGAAGAAGACTCCAATTCCAGTTAAAAGTTGTTTGAAGAAAGAAGACATCAGTGGAAGATTGAAGAACGTGAAGACAAGTGCTCAAGTGAAGTTCAATGAGAGTATGAATTCGTTGCATATATACTCTTATTGATGGTTTGAGTTGTGAGTTTAGAAAAATTTGAGTCAAAGTGGAGATTGTTAGAGTTTGACTCAAATTATTATTTATTTATTTATTTATATTTGTAGAGTTACAATTTCTTTTTAGGTGTAATTATTAATTATGGGAAAAAGAAAGTCTTAGTGGCCGAGTTTTGAAAAGTCTTCTTGAGGAAGCTTTGAAATGTCTTGGTCCCCAAGTTGTCTTGATACCCAAGTTTTGTAACCTTATAAATATGTGTTATGTGTGAGAGAAAAATAGTGAGTAGTGAAAAGAGAAGTCTGTGAGTTTGTTATGTGGTGAGAGTGAGGAAGAAGCAAAGGGTGTCTTGGAATTTGGGTGGAGAGATTGAGATAGAGAGTATCTGTAATTTTGAAGTGATAAGTAAAATATATCTCTCTTTGTGGGTTTGGTAGTTTTACCAAACTGAGTAAATTACTTTGCTTCGTTTTTTGTTATTTTGCTGCGCTTGAAGTTTATCGTTTTTCCCAACATATTTTTACTAGAGGAATTAAATTCCATCTAAACGAAAACACAATAAATAAATTAAAACCAGTTTTATCATACAACAACAAATAAACACTATGAAACCAAATAAAAATCAGTTTCATCACACAATAGCAATGAAGATTATGAAAATAAATCATAAAACTATCAGTACATCACAAAGATACTTTTCTTGTAGTGGTTGGAACTTCTCTTTTTTAGACCTCATGTTTTGTAGGTCTGGTGTGTTCTTACTCTATGCTTATGTGTCTTATTAATTGAGTGATTTTTTCCCTCTCTAGTTAATGTTAGGAAACTAATTATAGGATATCAGGGCCGGCCCTGACTTTCAGTGGGTCATAGAAAAAACAATTATTTTGGGCCCTTATTTAGAAAAAAATATGATATTTTTCAAAATCAGTAAAAAAAATGGTATAATTTTAAAAGGTAAATATTTTTTTTTTGACCCCTAGGATAGGTGGGCCCTAGGCACAGGCCTAGCCCGCCTATGCCCAGGGCCGGGCCTGATAACAATTTGGCTCATATGGTTGTTGTTGCCAAATATTTTTCATTGTAATCCCATCATCAAAATGTGTAGTTATTATTATTAAGAGCAAGGTCTTATATTTGGATTTGGAGATACTCCTTAATTTAACTCTTTAGTTTATTCCCTTTTTGTTATGAAAATTACTGTCATCATCTACATTCTCTTTGATTAAAGATCTTGTATTTAGATTTGGAGATGCTCCATTTATGAATTTTTCGATTTATATAAGTTTCACAAAAATATTGAAACATGAATTTTTGTATTGTATTTTAAAAGTGTATAAACTCCCCATATATTATATTAGTCCGATTAAAAAAAATCAAAAAAATCAAAATCAAAATCTTCACATTAGTAAAATTGTAAAGTTTGATGATAATATGATAAAAATAATTGTAATGAAAAGTGTGTTTGGATTAGTTATTGTCAACATATTTTGTTGGTGTCAATATAAAAAGTTTAGGATATTATGTATTAGTAAAGTTTAAACTTTGAGGATTAAATTTTTTAATTTTATTATTTTATTATAAAAGTTATTTTTTTTTTAATTTTTTTTATTATCTATTTACTGTTATATAAAATTATTCTAAAATTTAAAAATTGAGATAGAGAAAATTACATGAAAATGTACAATTTTTCTTCCCTGCATTTATCCTTCATTTTATAACTGACACAATAGGTAAAAAAAATATTTCAGCAATTTATGCGTCATTTAAAAACTGACGGTATAAATTTTTAGTGTCATTTTTCAAATTGTTGGTTTCAAAATGAAAATAATTGTTATTTACGTCATTTAAGAAACGACACAAATAAAAAACTATTTATACGTCAATTTTATAGATCGACGAAAAAACTATATATGTCATTTAGAAACTAACGAAAATACCTCTTTTTGTAGTAGTGTAAGATAAATTTCTCAGCCCGCGAGAAAAGTTTTGTTAAAGAAAGACCATGAATCTGCAATAACAAAGAAGGAACCTCGTGATATTAAGACCAATGATGTTAATGAAAATGTGCATACAATCAATCAACGAGAATAACAGACAAGCATTCAATGCCATCAATTCGATAATTTTCATAACCGTTATAATCGTTCTAATTTTACAATCAATAGCTATTATTATTGTAACACTATCATTATGACTACATTTGTAACCGTCACCTACTATCTATAATTGTAAGTACACCTACTCCCATTCAAAGGGAGCTGATCTAAATAATAAAATATAAAGCAAATCTCGAACTCTTGTTGAACCCCTATAATTTATGTGTCTTTTCTATTATATTTTTACATACTCGCATACATTTTACATTAGAATATTTGAATACTCGTTATTTTAAGTGAGTATTCACAATTTTTATATTGTCTAAATTTTTCCAACAACAATATACATATTGATCATAAACTTTTCTTATTTTTTTAAAAATTTATATTCTTTTTTGTTTAAAAGTTTGTCTTTCAATTTTGAACCAGTTCTTTTGAAAACCATAATATACAAATAATAAGAAGGTCGTGGCCATTTGGGGGATGTATGTATATTTATAAGCTTCCGGTTAGCTAGACAATGAGATGGCACACCTTCTTCTGTCTAGGGTATATGGCCCCTTGGTCTTTTGTCCATTTCTGTATTCTCAAAATAACTCAAAACAAAACCGTGAAAAGATATATAATAACGACAATGAGAAAGATCTAGAGCCTGCAGTTTTGTCTAGAAATGAAATATAGAAAAGTAAAATAAAATCAAAACTTCACATCATAACGTTGGTGTGTTCTTCATTTTGAATACAAATATGCTATATAAATCTTAATTTCTTACTAATCAATAAAAAAGGAATCTCTCAAAATAACAGCATACAGTAAAAATTACCAAATTAAGAAAAAGTGCGTTATTTATAAACTAAAACTATACATCTTTATATACTACTTCAATGGAAACAGGCTATACTTTAAGTCATTATTTCCGGGTTATGGGCACAGTGTAAGGGTTAGTATTATTTAGTAAACTAATTACTAATTAGGCTGATTGATAAAAAAGGATTCTCTTCTCTTCTGGCAAAACTATAGAAAATGCTTTAAAAACCCAATTAATTTGGTTGCATCTCATGTCATTTTGTGAAAATGTACACGCGGAAAGCAAAAGCTGAAGGACATAAAAGACATGAGTGGAGAAAACCAGGCTAGAAAGTGAAAGAAAAATTAAAATAAAACCAACTCCATTTCTTTGCTCCCAAAGTCTCATTCATGTGATATAATATTACAATAATAAGGACAACCAAATAAAATCTAGTGCTGTTTTGCTTCACTTTTTATTTATTTATATATATTTCTCTCACTCTCTTTTTTGTTTTTTTTTTGTTAGAGAAGAACTAGGGCCCAATATTGACTCGAACAGTTGTATATTGGAGTCTTGTGGTGCACAGTACTCTGTATTGTCTAATCATTTGCTGATTGGGGTTCGGGATTGGTGGTGAAATTATTTTCGTACGGAATTTTATGTTTTTATTGATATTTATTTATTAGCACGAAGAAGAAAAAAAAAATTGATCCATTATTTGGAGATAATTCATCCACACGGGGCTAGCTTTTGGTTTTGTGAATTAATTAATATTGTTCCAACTGAAACTCAAATGAGTGCACATGTTCGTTAGAAATATGGATTTGTAAATTAGTTTTTAATTTCTTTTCTTCTTCTACTTTTCATTATATTTATTCAATTTCTTCTTTATGTTTCCGATGTCAGATTGGACACCACATCTTTTTTCTGGAGAAACTTTTCAGCTGAATAATTTGATAGATTTAGCACTCATAAGAAAGAATGTATTTCTTAAGAAAAAAAACAAACACACAAATAAACCTGTAGTGTACTGTTCCACCACCATTACTTAATAATTCATGTATATAGAAACATATATAAGTTATATTTCGAGCCACATTAATATAGAAAGTAGAAACATATGTATATATAGTGCGTAGAAATAATTGATTAGTACTTATGGCATTTCTTCTCCTTAATGTTGTTGATCATCAAATACTTAATTAAAAAATTTCTCAGCACGAAAATAAATTGCATATTTGAGTTACCCTATTATTATAGCTAGCAATTTGATATACAACAACAATATATGGTACAATACATAACATGATAACATCAATACATCATCAATAATATATATGACTTAACACTGCATATCAGTTTTATTGTAACCATGGTTACATTTCTTTTGACCTATCTATATAATCATCGGTCACCAATAAGTGATTTTTTTTTAAAAAAATAATTAATTTAATACAATTAATTATATAATTACCAATAATAATTTTTTACTTTAAATGTTTAATTAGACGCTTTTTCACGATTAATAATTTTTAATTATATAATTTTTTTAATAATTACATCATTTAATTATAGTATTTGTAAAAAAATCTATTTTTCACAAAAATTAGATTTCTACTTTTTTTAAAATTAATTTTTTCGAATGATTAATTAGTTCTTTTGTTAAAAAAACATTTAGGTAATTGGTCCACAACAGTAATGTTATTTTTTTATTTAAAATTTCATATAAAATTATATATTTTTAAAATTTATAAAATATATATATATAAAATTAAAGATCATTTATTAAAAATAACATAGTTCTAAAAAATAAATTTAAAAAAAATCAAGAAAATAACGTACTCGATATGCATGTTTTTCTCTTCTTCTTCTTCTTCTTCTTCTTCTTAGCTCTTATCTCATAATCACATCAAACAAAGTTGTTGACTTTTCGATTGTGTTTATCAGTGAGATTCATATAATTTTTTCTATTTAATTATTTTTCTTTTAGTACTTTCTATACCATGTTTGAGAAGCAAATGAAATACCCTAATATCAATTTTTCTTATATTTAACAAAGCTTGCTTATACGATACAACCTTAATTCTTAATTGATATAAGAAGTATATAATTGAGCATTTTTATTTCATTAAGTTATGTAAGTTTGAGTTGGCTAATAATTTTAATTAATTGTATATGTTTAATATCGATCACAACTAGCTCAATTCAGCTACATACACACATCTATGACACCCTCTTGTTATTCTCATCTTTAGATTTGTTTCTTGCGAAAAAGTTTATCCTTTAACATCATTCAATATTTCATTTTGGTCTCATCTTTAGTTTTGCTTGTGGCAAAAATATTACAGTTGTCTAAAAAAAATTATTTTTTAATCTTCATGCAATCAAAAACAAAAAAAAAAAAATACATTTTTTTATTTAAAATTACATTAATTACTAACTTTTATCATAAATTAATTATGAATGCTTAGTAGAGTTTAAATATCTTAAATATTCATCGGTAGTGAAGTAGGTTTTTAATATATTGTACTGTCAGATCGATGGGTGGAATAATATGCATGTTAAAGTAGTTTGAATATCTTAAATATTCATCCGTAGTGAAGTAGATTCTGTGAATATATGTACAATAGTCGGATGAGTGGTAAACTTTATATTGCTAAATATTGTTGTGATTATTTTATATTGTTTTGAATTGTGTTTTGTTGTTATTAATAAGTTTTAATTTTTTGGAAACGTTGAATTATATTCGTTATGCTGCTGAAATTTTAGTAGAATTAGGATAATATTTGATTTTAGTTTCTCTTAAACTTGGTTGTTACGATTTTATCGGAAGTGACTTTATCGGAAGTCAAGTGTTAGGTTATATTTAGCCTATGTTTCGGGTCTATCAAGTAAGCATTTTCTCAGTTATTGGTGTCTTTTGGAGCGGTTTTACGCTTGATTTTCCTTGTTTCAGGTTCCCGGGGTATCAAAAGTCAAATTCAGTCAATTGATGAAAAGACGAGAGAAATTGGTAAAAAATTGAAAAAATCTGCTCACTGGGTGTCAATAGTCGCGACTAGCCAGAAGCTAGGTCGCAACCCTTTTCTGTGGTCGCGACCATGGTCGCGACTTGGGAGATTTGGCAGAAACTCAGTTTTTCGAGTTTTGCCTGTAGTCGCGACAAGCCTTTAAGTTGGTCGCGACAAGGTACAGAAAAACGTAGTTTTGACCTAATTCAGATTTTTTCTCAATTGGAGGCACACCTTTCATCCCTATATAAGAAATACGACTCAGAAGGTCAAAGTAAGCAAGAACTGACCTGAAAAAGTGGATGAAAGATGAGAGGAAGCGATCTTGAAGACCCGAAGCGATATCACCTTCTAGTTTCTTTCTTTTACTCTTATTCTTTCTTTTATGTCTAGTGTTGTTTCAGAATTAATCATGGATGTTTTTATTATTGTTATGAGCTAAATTTCCCATTTAGGGAGGATGATGAATGTTGTTTTAAGTTTTTGCCTAGTTAATGAATAATTGTCATTCCTCCATCTTGATTGTGAAAATTATCTATATTTCTGTTTAATTCCATGTGTAAGATTGATCACCTTTTACATGTTTTATGATCTCAATTCGAAATCTGAAAAGTGAGAATTGAGAATGCTAAAATTGGATAATCTAGGTTTTGATGTGAAACGAAAGTATTTGCATAGCATTTGCGACAATTAGATTATTGCTTAATGCTGATTTCATGTTAGTTTAATTAAGAGATTAATTAGAGAACGTGTGATTTAGAGCCTAAAAGATCTGAAAAGAGTTAGGTTAATTTATAATCTGTCATTCACTTCAAGAAAAAGATAGCAATTAGGCATTAACGATTGGTAAACTAACAACAGAATTCTCCTCCCTGTTCCCTCATCTTGATTAATATTCATTTCTTATTTTAACTTTCTGAATTATTTTCCTGAATTTGCAAAAAGTATTAATTTTCCAGATAGAATCATAAGTATAAAGATTAATATTACACAAAATTATACTAACTTCTACTTTGGTATATTTCTTTTGCTGAATTTCTAACCTATCTCTTGCAAAACTGCTTTTATCTATTTCAGGTATCTTAAGTGCATGCGCCGCCAATGGCAAGGAGTTGTATTACCCGTTGACCTTGAAATCAAGAAAACTTGTAGGAGGAACAAAAGGCAAGAGAGAGTTTCAGCACCTGCTGAAACACCAGAAATCATGGGTGGCAATGCCAATGTTGCAAATAATGGAGGAAACAATGGTAATAATGGAGGTGCCGTTGAAGATCAAGCTAATGGTCGTAGCTTGAGAGATTATATCCTCCCAACTCTTACAGGGGTTCAGTCATGTATCAGGCCACCGACAGTGGATGCTAACAACTTTGAAATCAAGCCTGCCATACTTCAAATGGTGCAGTCCTCAGTGCAGTTTTGTGGACTCCCTTCTGAAGACCCCAATCTTCATCTATCGAACTTCATGGAACTATGTGAGACTTTCAAAGTCAATGGAGTTAGTGATGATGCCATTCGTCTGAGACTGTTTCCATTCTCACTTAGAGAAAGAGCCAAGAGTTGGCTGAATTCCTTGCCTCCCAACTCCATTGCCACCTGCAATGACTTGGCAACAAAATTTTTGTCAAAGTTCTTTCCTCCAGCAAAGTCTGCCAAGTTGCGAGGAGAAATCAACAACTTCTGTCAGCAAGATAATGAATCTCTCCATGAGTCTTGGGAGAGGTTTAAGGACCTTATCAGAAAGTGCCCTCATCATGGTATAGAGAAGTGGATGCTGGTTCACAACTTCTACAACGGGCTGGTTGGTAACACTAGAACTCTTATAGATGCAGCAGCTGGTGGAGCATTTATGAGAAAGAGTGCGAATGAGGCTTATGATCTGTTGGAGGAGATGGCCCTAAACAATCAGCAATGGCCAACTGAAAGAAGTCACACTAAGAAGGTAGCTGGTGTGCTAGAGGTTGATGCCATTACAAAGCTGACAGCCCAGGTTGAGGCCCTGACAAAGCTGATTGCAGTACAAGCCAAACAAGCTCAAGTGATCTGTGAGATATGTGGAGGACCCCATCACTTTTCTGAGTGCCAAGCAGATGTGGATGATTTGCCAATGGATGAAGTAAAAGTCATTCGAAATTATTCTCAGAACAACAATAACTATGGGTTCAACCAAGGAGGTAACTGGAGGAACAGTGGGTTCTATCAACAGAGAAATCAGAACCAGACACAGAACCAACAGTATACTCAGCAACAAAGCTCTAGTGGAAATTCTGGTTTGCAGACAGATTTGTTGTTACAATTTATGACTGAAACTAGATCTTCCATTAAAGATTTGCAGACTCAAATGGGGCAACTAGCAACCCAGGTAGCAACCCTTCCTCAAGGAAATTTGCCTAGTACAACTGAAGTTAATCCTAAGGAAAACTGCAAGGCAATTACCCTAAGGAGTGGTAAGAAATATGATGGGCCTGAAATGATACAACCAGTGGATGAAGAGATTAAAGATCAACCACCGCCAATTCCAACATCAACAGAAAAGAAGGCTACTGATAGCCCTGCACCACCACAACAGTCTCCACCAATCAGTATTGATCATCATGTGAAGATACCTTATCCTTAGAGACTCCGAAAGACCAATCTAGAGAAGCCGTTCACAAAATTTCTAGAGGTCTCTAAAAGACTACACATCAACATTCCTTTTGCTGAAGCTTTAGAACAGATGCCTAGTTATGTGAAGTTCATGAAGGAGATTCTGTCTAAGAAGAGAAAAATGGAGGACTATGAAACAGTGGCTCTAACTGAAGAGTGTAGCGCCATTCTGCAAAAGAAACTCCCTCCCAAACTCAGAGATCCAGGGAGTTTCACTATTCCTTGTACCATTGGGAGAATTGAAGGAATAAATGCGCTATGTGACTTGGGAGCCAACATTAACTTGATGCCTTTGTCTGTTTTTAAAAGACTGAAGTTGGGAGAAGCAAAGCCAACCACGGTAACTCTACAATTGGCGAATCGATCACTAGCTCATCCTAGAGGAGTCATTGAGGATGTGTTAGTCAAAGTTGACAAGTTCATCTTTCCAACTGACTTTATTGTTCTGGATATGGAAGAAGATAACAATGTCCCAATCATTCTTGGCAACTGGCCAAGCTTTGATCGATGTTCAGAAGGGTGAATTAAAGCTGAGAGTCCAAGGAGAAGAAGTGGTCTTTAATGTGTAAAAGGCAATGACATACCCAAAGACAAGTGATAATTGTCTCTTCGTTGATTTGATTGATACAATTGTGAATGAGAAAAAGCTGATAGATGATCCTCTCGAACTGAGTATAATTGAAGATGATTTGACGGAGCAAGAGGGACAAGATGTAATGGGTTATTTGAAATGGCTTGATTCCTATGGGCCATTGAACAGAAGGTATTATGAGGAGCTAGGAGTGGTGCCGAAAGAGCTTGTGCCATCTACTGAGAAACCTCCAAAACTTGAGTTGAAGGTGCTCCCTAGTCATCTGCGGTATGAGTTCTTGGGAGAAGATAAAAAGCTGCCAGTTATAGTGTCAGCTTCACTTTCTGATGTGGAAACTGATAGATTGCTGAGAGTACTTCGGGCGCACAGCAAGGCTATTGCATGGACACTGGGTGATGTCAAGGGAATCATTCCCTCAACTGTGATGCATCGAATTCTGATGGAAGAAAATGCTAAACCAACAATTGATGCTCAACGTAGACTCAATCCACCTATGAAAGAAGTTGTCAGAAAGGAAGTGGTCAAGTGGTTGGATGCTGGAGTGGCTTACCCCATCTCAGATAGTAAATGGGTTAGTCCGGTGCAAGTAGTTCCAAAGAAAGGGGGAATGACAGTAATCAAGAATGAAAAGAATGAGTTGATTCCCACAAGAACAGTCACTGGTTGGAGGATTTGTATTGATTATAGAAAACTCAACAAAGCAACCCGGAAAGATCACTTTCCCTTGCCCTTCATAGATCAGATGCTAGACAAATTGGCGGGGCAAGAATATTACTGTTTTCTTGATGGATACTCTGGATACCACCAAATAGCCATAGCACCTGAAGATCAGGAAAAGACTACTTTCACATGTCCCTATAGTACTTTTACTTTTAGAAGAATGCCATTCGGATTATGCAACGCTCCTGCTACATTTCAAAGGTGTATGATGGCTATCTTTTCGGACTTAATTAAATCTTGCATCGAGATCTTTATGGACGACTTCTCGGTCTTTGGTTCTTCATTCGATCATTGCCTAGAGAATTTGGAGAAGGTACTAATCACATGCGAAAAGTCAAACTTGGTCCTAAACTGGGAGAAGTGTCACTTTATGGTAACAGAAGGGATAGTTCTGGGACACAAAATTTCAAAAGCAGGGATTGAGGTAGACAAAGCTAAAGTGTCAACAATAGAGAATTTTCCACCTCCAGTTTATGTAAAAGGAGTAAGGAGTTTCTTGGGGCATGTTGGTTTCTACCGAAGATTTATTAAGGGCTTCTCAAAGATCTCTAAACCATTGTCCAGTTTACTTTTTAATGGCATTCCTTTTGAGTTTGGAGAAAAATGTTTGAAGGCATTCCAGATTCTTAAACAAAAATTGATTTCAGCACCAATAGTCACTTCACCAAATTGGGAGTTTCCCTTCGAGTTGATGTGCGATGCAAGTGATTATGCAATCGGAACGGTCTTGGGTCAAAGGGTTGATAGGGTGTTTCACACAATCTACTATGCTAGTAGAACCTTGAATGATGCTCAACTAAATTACGCCACTACAGAGAAAGAGATGCTGGCAATTGTGTTTGCTTGTGATAAGTTCTGACCCTATCTAATTGGGAATAAGGTTGTTGTCTACTCAGATCATTCGGCGATTAAATACCTTATGACCAAGAAGGATGCAAAGCCAAGATTGATTCGGTGGGTACTTCTACTCCAGGAGTTTGACTTAGAGATAAAGGACAAAAAAGGCACTGAAAATTTGATAGCAGATCATCTGTCAAGACTAGAGTTGGAAGAGAGCCAGAATACGAAAGAGGTACAGATAAATGAGAAATTTCCTGATGAACAACTCTTTAGTGTGAGGGAAAACCTGATGGTACCGTGGTATGCTAATTATGTCAACTTCTTGGCTGCAAAAATAACGCCTCCTGAGCTTTCTCGTCAACAATTGAAGAAGTTCTTTTCTGAGGTGAAACATTATTATTGGAAAGAGCCAATCCTCTATAAGCATTGCGCTGATCAGGTAATTAGAAGATGTGTGCCTGAAGAGGAGATGTACTCTATTTTAAATCATTGCCACGCTTTACCATGTGGGGGACATTTCAGTGGGACAAGAACTGCTGCTAAGGTGTTGCAGAGTGGATTCTTTTGGCCAACACTCTTTAAAAATTCTAGTGTGAAGGCATGTGATCGTTGTCAGCGTACAGGTAATATCTCAAGGAGAATTGAAATGCCTTTAACGAGAATCTTAGAAGTGGAATTGTTTGATGTGTGGGGGATAGATTTCATGGGTCCTTTTCCTTCATCTTTTAGCAATCTGTACATCTTATTGGCTATTGACTATGTGTCGAAATGGGTTGAAGCTGCAGCAACACCACAAAATGACGGTAAAACAGTTCTCCGCTTCCTTCAAAAGAACATATTCACTAGGTTTGGTACTCCCCGAGCAATCATAAGCGATGAAGGGAGTCACTTCTGCAACAAACAGTTTGAAGCACTCCTTTTGAGATATGGTGTCCGTCACAGAATTGCTCTACCGTACCATCCGCAGAGTAATGGCCAAGCTGAAATTTCTAACCGGTAGATAAAGATGTTTCTGGAGAAAACAGTGCAGAGATCAAGGAAAGACTAGTCAAGAAAGTTAGATGATGCACTGTGGGCATATAGAACAGCATTCTAGACACCGATCGGGATGTCACCATATCGGCTGGTGTTTGGAAAAGCTTGTCATCTACCGGTGGAATTAGAACACAAGGCCTATTGGGCTACGAAGACTCTCAACATGGATTTGAAGGCTACATGAGAGAAAAGATTACTGCAATTGGATGAATTGGAGGAGTTTCGAAATGAGGCTTACGAGAATGCTAAGATCTACAAGGAGAGAACCAAGAAGTGGCATGACCAAGGCTTAGTTAGGAAGGAGTTTCAACCTTGGCAGCAAGTTACTTTTCAATTCAAGGTTGAAATTATTTCCTGGTAAGCTAAAGTCAAGGTGGTCAGGACCGTTTACCGTGGTCAAGGTGTTTTCCTATGGAGCTGTGATGTTGAAAGGTGAAGGTCCAGCAACCTTCAAAGTTAATGGACAGCGTTTAAAGCTCTACTTGGGAGGTCGAATTGACCAAGCCAAGTCCGTCATTATTCTGGGGCCTCTCTAGACAACAACTCAGCGTCCGACTAGATGACGATAAAGACAACACTCTTGGGAGGCAACCCAAGTGTTTCCTTTAATTTTTCAGACTTTTTGGTTATGTTTTTAGTTTATGTGTTAGTGTTTTTAGTATTTTAAATTTGTAGTTAAGTACCAGACATTATAATTTTCCAGTTCAATCGTTAAAAACGTAAAAAAAAATTTACTTTTCGGGACTGGGAACCCAGTGGTCGCGACCACTAGGTTCCTGGGTCGCGACCAGGGTTCGTGCTAGTCGCGACTACCCCAATTTCCAGAACCCTTGATTTTTCAAATTCAAGCTAGTCGCGACCAGCCCATGGGCTAGTCGCGACCAGCTTTCGAAATTTCTATAAATACCCTATTTCCCCCCCCCCCCATCCATTCAACCCTACACAAATTCAAAATAAACCTCTCAGCTGCCCAAGCTTTTCTCTCTTCCGAAAAATTCAAATTTTCTTCACCATTCTTCAATCTTTCTATCTCTTTACCGATTACTCGATCCCAATTCATCTTAAAACCCAATTTTACTCATCAATCTTCACTTTCCATCAAAAATCACACCAAAAATCATCAATATTACCCCCAAATCCGAAAATACCTTTATTCTTCATCTTCAACCTCAAGTTTTCAAGGATATTCAACAATGGAGAAGGAGTAAAAGCTTCTGTGGGTTTGTAAGTATCACTTCCAACCATATCTAGGAATTTGATTTACTATTTATAAATTTTGGTGGTAATAGTGCATATTGTGATAAAATTGTTGTTGATATTGGGTTTGTTGAAATTGTATTGTGGTATTGTTGTCGTATTGGGTTAGTTGGTGTAGTTTTTAATTTTTGGGAAGTAGATATTTAAGGGGAGGTGCTGTCCAATTTTTCTTAGAATTATTTTGAAAGAAAAAAAAAAACAAAAAAAGAAAAAAAATAAAGAAGAACGAAAAAAAAAATTCACAGAAAATCGGGCCAAAAAGAACAAGGCATGTTGAAGAAGGTTCGACGTCAAACCCGCCAGCTACGGGTTTCGATAGAACCCGATTTGTAAATGAGGAGGCTCAAAATCGTTTCATGAGGTTAAAAATTAGACCTTACATTAAAGATCGGGGTATTGAATTCCCTGAAAACCCCTTGAGGCGTCAACCTAGGTTCGAAGCTATTCGGGCTCAAATTGAGAGGATGAAATGGGGTAGTTTTGTGGATGCTCGGGGCCGGGCGAATGTGACTATGGCATGTGAATTTCTCGCCAATTGGCCCGACCGCGGGAATGGGGAGGTGAAGGTGCGGGGTAAGAAGGTTCCTGCTACTGCTGATGCATTCAATGTTATGATGGCCAAGACGGGTCGCCAAACATTCTACATAGGTGTGAGATAAACCCGGTGGCGAAGACATGGTTGTACTTCGTGAGTGCTCAGTTGGTGTCGAGTAAACACTTTTCAGATGTCCAAATGGATCGCCTCAAATATGTGTACGCCATCATGAAGGGGTACAACATTAATATTGGACAAGTCATCAGAAGCAGCATTGAGCAAATTGTACAAGGAGCCACGAGTGGTGGTCTTGGTTTGGCGGGTGTAATAACTGAACTCTGCGGGGCATATGATGTGCCACAACTGGAGTATGATAACACTGTGGTGCCACTACAAAAGATGGACATCACATTTATCAACAGGCTAAAAGAGCCACATCCTTATGGCCAGCCTCCACCTAATGCACCACAAGGCCGAAGGCGGCAAAGAGAGCCTAGTGTCGAATAAGAGGAGGAACAGCCCCCACAACTGCTTGGGCCTATCGATCCGGCGATGCAATATACTCATGCACATCTGAGTTATATAATTTGGCAGAACAACCACATGCAAAACTATATGGTGCAGAGGAGTATACATGATGAGGGACAAGTTCACCAACTCAACTCTCTCATCAACAGAATGAACATCGAGATTGATGACCCAAATTACTTGGCGCCACCTCCTCGGTTTTATCCATATGATCAGCCGCCGCCACCCAACCCTTTCTGAAAGGGTCTCAGGTAAGTCTCTCCTCTCTGCATTTCATTGTATACATTGGGGACAATGTAATATTTAGTTTGGGGGGAGAGATTTAAAAAATTTAATTTTCTGCATTTTAATTTTCTGTTTTTATTTTTATGTTTTAGTTAGGAATGGCAATAAGCTAGAAGATAGTTGTATGCTGCTGCTTAGTGTAATGTAATCTAAAATTACAAAATAACTGTGTGCTTGATTCTGTTAACTCTTTGGATTAGTTTGGACGCTTAGAAACCTGTGTATGAATGCAATTTGTCAATTTGTGAAAATTGTTATAACTGTTTTACTATGGTTTGTGGTAAGATTGACAGGATAGCTTAGAACTTGCATGTTTATTATTTTGAGGCGAAATCCTTGACAATGTGTAATAGGAATATGATTTAGGCATTTGTTGGATAGTTTGAGCCTTTCAAGCCTACCACAAAATTTTTATCCCTAGTTGACCCTTTTGAGCCTAAACCTGTTTTGTTTCTCACCCATTGAACCGAAAATTGTAGCCACACCATTAATTTTGTCTTCACCATTTTATCCATGATATCATAAGCTACACAATTAGTTTGGGGGAGCATAAATATTTAGTGTGAGAAAACAGTTAGAGGGAGAAGAACTTGCAAGATTGAGAAAAAGAAAAAAAATGTGTAACTCGATGTCACTGAAAAAAAAAACAAGAAAAATTCCGAAAAAAAAAACACCATAGAAAGGAAGAATTATTTCAGTGATGTTAGAAAAGAAAAAAATATATATATCTTCTCTCAATCTTGGTG
This sequence comes from Cannabis sativa, assembly GCF_029168945.1. Lineage (NCBI taxonomy): Eukaryota > Viridiplantae > Streptophyta > Magnoliopsida > Rosales > Cannabaceae > Cannabis > Cannabis sativa. Next base: position 65,585,143 of record NC_083604.1, on the reverse strand, counting down.
AATGTGGGAACACTATGTGGCTTTGAAAAAAAGAAAGAAGCTTGTGGGTTCTGTTTGTGTGCTTATGATATCTTGAGCCGAAACCGTCTTTTGTTGATTTCTGAATATCTAAGCCATAATTTATAAACCTCCAAAAGACCTATTGATTCCAAAGGATATTGTCAACATTAGTGGAGAGAGGTAAGCATGCAAGCTTATGAGCTATCGGGCTGTGGAACAGCTGGAAAGAGTAAAACTTTTATAACAATGTTTCATGTGTGAATAAATTTTGTGGTTATGCATAGTGTTATGAATTGAGCATCTGAATTAATTGTTAGAGTTAGTAGGATTGAAATTCTAGTTTGTGCAAGGAAGAAAGCAGAGCATGAGGCAGCAGTATAACGATTATCTGATAGCGTAGTTAGTTTTTTTTATCTTACTCGGGGGCGAGTAAGAATCTAGTTTGGGGGAATTTTGTTAGGTTATATTTAGCCTATGTTTCGGGTCTAACAAGTAAGTATTTTCTCGGTTATTGGTGTCTTTTGGAGCGGTTTTACGCTTGATTTTTCTTATTTCAGATTCCCAGGGTATCAAAAGTCAAATTCTGTCAATTGATGAAAAGACGGGACAAAATGATGAAAAATCGGAAAAATCTGCTCACTGGGTGTCAGTAGTCGCGACTAGCCAGAAGCCAGGTCGCGACCCTTTTCTGTGGTCGCGACTTGGGAGATTTGGCAGAAACTCGGTTTTTTTGAGTTTTGCCTGTAGTCGCGACCAGCCTTTAAGTTGGTCGCGACCAGGTACGGAAAAACGCAGTTTTGACCTAATTCATATTTTTTTCTCAATTGGAGGCACACCTTTTATCCCTATATAAGGAATACGACTCAGAAGGTCAAAGCACTACAAGAAAACCAACTTTTGCCGGCGCATTTTTACGCCGGCAAAAGTACACTAACTGTGCCGGGAAAGCTTTGCCGGCGCAGTTGTGCGCCGGCAAAGCTTATCTGGGAAGCTTGGTCGGTAAAAGACTTTTTACCGGCGCGTAGAGTAAATGCGCCGGTAAAACTTCCTTTTACCGGCGAGAAATTACGCCGGTAAAAAATAAGCGCCGGTGTTAAAAAGTGCCCTTATCCGCTATGAACCTGCTTTGATAAAGTTTTGCCGGCGCAATAGTGCGCCAAGAAACTATTGGTGCCAATCTGACGGTTGGCGCCAATAATTTTTGGCTACTTTTACCGGCGCAGGAATGCGCCGGCAAAAGTATTTATTATTTTTTTTGAAAAAATTAATTAATTATATTTAATTAATTATAATTTATTAAATATAATTAATTATTTTTTTTTTAAAAATAATAATAATATTATATTAACAAAAAAATCAACATAATTTACATTAAAAGATAAACAAACATTAATTATATTATGTTCTACTAAAATCAGTATATAAACAAAATGTTAAATGTTCGAATCGGATAATAAAAAAGTAAAGTTCTATAGGCGGGTAATGTCGTCATCGTTGTTTCTCCGAGTCTCGGGAGGCTGCGATGACGATCCAGCACTGGGAGCGGCCGACGATCCGGCACTGTGAGTGGGCAATGGTGGAAGATCCATGGGAGGCAAGTTGAAACCCGGCACAGCTCGAGAAAGATACTCAAACTGATCTTGGAATCGTCTGAGGTAGAGTTGTTGTGTCTCATACTGCTGCCTCGTATGTTGAGTTGTCTGCTCCGCTTCCTCCACTTTTTTCTGTAAAGCCTCGTACTGTTCCATTGTAACAGTCGGTGGCTGAAGGATGCGTGGCAGGTGCTCTTTTGGCCCCAACTCCCTTCGGGCCTCGGGAGATGGCCAAAGCCTCTAAGATGTCGAGATCGTTCCACGAGTACTTGCGTCATAACAGGAAAGTCTCGGGGTACCGTGTAGGATCGACAGCAGGCTCATCGGGCTCATCTTCAGTGGGCGCTGGTTGAGTTGCCGCTATTTCAACCATTTGCTCCTAAAACAAACAAATAAGTTAAATGGTTAATTTTAATACAAAATAAATTGAAAGAAATAAATAAAAATTGAATTAAAATGTAAACTTACGTAAGCTTGTTGTGCGTACTCGTTGCGCCAATTGTTGCCTTTATGGTGAAACTTTTGAAGAGTTTCCACCGCAGTTGGCAGTTTTCCTGTGTCGGGGTTAGCCTATTTTCAAGAGAAAATATATTAGTATTGTTATTTTACTAGAAAAATTTAAATGAATGATAGTTAAATATAAACTTACCCCCTCGACAACATGTGAAACAATAGGCTTGGAGCCCCAGCCTCCTAGAAATTTCATCTTACCCCGACTTTCTTTATTTTTCGCTGCTCTCGCCTGAAATTAATAATTTTTCTAACAATTAATTATTTATTATTGACTATATAAATTAAACATTACTAAAATTAGAAATTTTAAAAAAAATGTACCTTTTGTTTGTCTGTGCTCCAATAAGCGATGCAGTCACTCCACACCTCTTGAGTTACTCCCTCAGGAGGTGACATGTCGGCCCTCTCCTGTCCAAGCTCCTCAATATTTTGTATCCACTTTTTCTTGCAGTCTGCCCTCCAGTCACGTAAACCCTTTGACATCTCGTACTCACCGTAGTCTACGAATGTAGGGTTATCTCGTGGGAGGACAAACTTGGTCTGCAAAAAGTTACACATTAATACATTAATTACAATTTAATAAGAGTATAGTAATTTAGAAATTAAAAAAATTATTAAGACATACCTCAAGTCTATCCCAGAGGGCATTGATGTCAGCTCTACTGACATCTTCCCATTTGAATTTATTAATGGGGATAGACATCCGAGTCATCCATTTCGCCATATTGTTGAATTTTTTTCCGTTTTTGCCGACGGGGGTGCCAGTCTCTGCGTGCAGCTCAATCTGTAACTTGGCAGATTGTGTTTTGGAGAGCTCCTCCTCAACATTCTTGCCTTTGTATTTACCTCTGACCCCTTTCTTTTTCGAACTGCTGCCACCTGGTGTAGACATACTACATATACAACACTTTATTATAATTTGGAGAAGCGTATTTAAGAGTCCTTACTGACTCCGCCTCTCTAAACGGGTCTAAGGTATTTCGTGCATGTGTAAATTTTTTAAAAAAATTATCACTATGTGATAATACAAATACATTTGTTAAATCCTATCTTTGGTGTATAACCAAAGAGATCAAGAAAAGATAATACAAATTTAATTTTATGCTATTTTACAATATCTTATCATATACTTTACAATATCTTATGCTCATTTATACTTATTATAACATCATTTTATTACATTTTCACTTTTATTATTTAAATTAAAATTACAAACTTTTTTAAATTTATAATATCACTTTATTATATTTTAAATTGTATATTACATTTTTCACTTTTATTATTTGTTTAATGCTATATTATTTAAATTAAAATTACAAACTTCTTAAAATTTATAATATCACTTTATTATATTTTAAATTATATATTACATTTTTCACTTTTATTATTTTTTTAATAATTTATTATTAAATTAAAATTACTAACTTTTTCAAATTTATAATATCACTTTATCATATTTTAAATTATATATTACATTCTTTAATTTTTTTTTCAATCATTTATTAATTTTTAATCATTTTTTATTTAAATTAAAATTACTAACTTATTAAAACTAATAATATCATTTTATTATATTTAAAATTATATATTACATTTCATAATTAAATATTTTCCTAATTATTTATTATTTAAATTGAAAATATTTTTTTTAATACCTAAAAAAATTATTATTTTACTAACTTTTTAATTACATATTTTCAATTTCAATTTCAACATTCAATTAATTTTACATTTTTTCTACTAAAATTTCGGCAGCATAACGGCTTAAAAAGTGTAAACCCAAAATTTTTAATACCTATAAATAACACAAACAAATATTTCCATACAATATATACACAAACAAATAATCCACCCATCCAACAGCAGTCAATTTTATCACAGAACCTACTTCTCTAACATGCATATACATATTAACTAATAACAAACACTGCTACGTATACTAAGCGAAAGCAAAAAAACATACCTGAATCGAGTGCAAAAATGACAACTGCAGGCAGCTAGCGGTAATCCCGAGCGGTCGAACACGGACCTAATTCCATAAAAAAGTAAAACCAAATTAAAAATTTAATACCTATAAAAATTTAAAAATTTTATCACATATCCATTATTACCCTACACTAACTTACACATACACACACACATACACATACACATACACATACACATACACATACACATACACATACACATACACATACACTCACACACACACACTCACATACACTTATACACACACATATACATATATATTTACATACATATATACATACATACACACACATATATATGCATACTTCTTTACATACATACATATATATATACATACACCAATATACACATACAAATACATGCATACTTATATATACACACCCACACCCACATACACATACACATACACATACACATAAATACATACACACATACATACATACATACATATACACATATATATACACACCCACATACACATACATACACATATATATATACATAATCCCACATACACATACATATACATACATACATGTATTTATACACATACATACATTTATACCCACATAAATATACATACACATACATACAGAAATACATACATATACACATACATATACTAATACACACATACATACACAAATCTATACATATAAACATTAAAAAAAATTAAAATTAAAAAAATTAAAAATACCTTAAATAAATTGGAGGAGGTGGGGCTTGGTGGTCTGCGGTGGTGGCTGGCGTAGCTCGGCCGCCGTCGATGGTGGTGGTGGCCGACGGTGGTGGTGTTGTTGGAGGTGGTGGTGGTGGTTTTTTTGAAGAGAAAAAGAGAGGGATTGAGAGGGATTGAGAGGGGGGGTTAGAAATTGAGAGAGATTGATAGAGAATGAGAGAGAATCAAAGAGAGATTGAGAGAGGGGGGCTGAGAGGTTTTCAGAGAAAACCTAGGCAAAAAAATGAAAAATGGAGGAGAAGAAGGGGGCTTCGTGCTCCTGATTCATATATATACTTTTACCGGCGCATCCAATTGCGCCGGTAAAAGTGTTTTTAAAATCTGACCAAAGTAGCCAAAAACGAGCGTTTAAGTAAATACTTTTACCGGCGCAATATATACTTTTACCGGCGCACAATTGCGCCGCTAAAAGTATTCTCACTTATCACATCAAAATCCACACGTTTCCTTTAACACTTTTACCGGCGCAATGGTGCGCCGGTAAAAGTATTCCCACCTACCAGGAAATCCACGCGGGAAGTTTCCCTCTCTTTTTTTGAGACTTTTACCGGCGCAATTATGCGCCGGTAAAAGTAAACAAGCGCCACAATAAATGAAATGAAAGGCGGCAAACTTCTCGCGCCTGTTGGCGCTTCATTTGGTAACTTTTACCGGCGCATATTCAGTATTGCGCCGGTAAAACCAGACTTTTACCGGCGCAATAATGCGCCGGTAAAAGTAAAGCCTAAATGGAAGTGAGAATTCAGATTTTGTTTTATCTCGACAACCTTTACCGGCGCATTTGACGAACTGCGCCGGTAAAAATGCCTTTTCTTGTAGTGAAGTAAGCAAGAACAGACCTGAAAAGTGGATGAAAGAGGAGAGGAAGCGATCTTGAAGACCCAGAGTGATATCACCTTCTAGTTTCTTTCTTTTACCCTTATTCTTTCTTTAATGTCTAGTGTTGTTTCAGAATTAATCATGGATGTTTTTATTATTGTTATGAGCTAAGTTTCCCATTTAGGGAGGATGATGAATGTTTTTTAAGCTTTTGCCTAGTTAATGAGTAGTTGCCATTCCTCCATCTTGATTGTGAAAATTATCTATATTTGTGTTTAATTCCATGTGTAAGATTGATTACCTTTTACATGTTTTATGATCTCAATTCGAAATCTGAAAAGTGAGAATTGAGAATGCTAAAATTGGATAATCTAGGTTTTGATGTGAAACGAAAGTATTTACATAGCCTTTGCGACAATTAGATTATTGCTTAATGCTGATTTCATGTTAGTTTAATTAAAAGATTAATTAGAGAACATGTGATTTAGAACCTAAAAGATCTTAAAAGAGTTAGGTTAATTTATAATCTGTCATTCACTTCAAGAAAATGATAGCAATTAGGCATTAACGATTGGTAAACTAACAACAGGATTCTCCTCCATGTTCCCTCATCTTGATTAATATTCATTTGTTATTTTAAGTTTCTGAATTATTTTCCTGAATTTGCAAAAAGTATTGATTTTCCAGATAGAATCATAAGTATAATTTAGTAGTAATTAATCCAATTCCCTGTGGTTCGACCTCACTTGTGTGAGCTACTACTTGACTGTGTATACTTGCGTAGTGTTCATAATTTTCGTAATATCAAGTACATAATTTTTGGTATGAGGTATGCTTTCTTAGTTGTTAGGGTTTGACGCGTAAGTCTCACAAATTATAATTAATAATAATTTAGCATACCTAAGGATGAATACAATGTCACTTAAAATTTAAACATACCAATGATGTATCATAAAACTTAAACTAAAGTAAAGATAATTATGTTTCTAGAATTAGAACCCTAAATTCTATTATCCTAGAAAGCACTTGACTGATAAAACTCGAATTAAAATATTAATGGAAAATGCTATGATAATTAGAAATTATCTAAGTCATCATCACTTGTTTTATCTTGTTTTAGGTATACTTTCTTTAACCTATACTTTTATAAGAATTAACAAGTAGATACTAAATATTAATTTTAATACTTAACAGAAGAACTCTATTAATTTATTTTAAGTAAAACAACAAATTAAAATACTATACATTATTTATTATTCAAAATACTAATTATTATACAAAACATTACTTAAAGAATTATAAAAATAATATTAATATACTAGAAAAAAAAAATACACACTCATATTATAAAATTTAAATATATAAAAATATTAAATTACATAAAAATTGAAATATTACATGTTATTTATTATTCAATATACTAATTATTATACAAAACATAACTTTAAAAAATTATAAAAAAAGATACTAAAAAAAATACAAACACATATTATAAAATAAAAAATTTTAACAAAAAAAAACTTATATTCAAACACTCAAAGTAATCCAAGTAATGTAAATGTGTATTTATTTAATTTTTTAATTTAATTTTTATTTATATCTATTATATATAATTTATACTTAATTTAATTATATTAATAATAAAATAATATATACATGAAAAAAAAATTAGTTTTTTAATAAAAATAAAAAAAAAATATTTAAAACACAAAATTTTAAAGCTGAAAAAAAAAATTATAGGAAACCCCTACAGAGTCGGTTATTTCATAATAACCAACGCCGTAAGGATCCTACGGAGGCAATTTTTTCATAATAACCGACGCCGTAGGGTCGCTACAGCGTCGATTGTTTTTAACCCTTTTAGCGTCACTTAGAACAGCGTCGGTAGCGAATTTTGCTAAAATTGACGCTGAAAGGCCTTAAACACTGCCTGTAAAGCCTAATTTTGTAGTAGTGTCATTACTTATTTAATGTGTTCTTTAGTTCATGTGATCATTTATTTATTTATTTGATTTATAAATTCATCTAAATCTTTATCACACTGATATTCTTGTTTATTGTGTTGTCAATACAGTGGAAAGTAATCAAGATTGTGTGATTAAATGTATTTCTATAATTTATCACTACACAGGGTTTAACTGATAGGATAATCTACAATGTAGTTACTTGCACCTTGGATAAGTGCTATGTCCTTTCCAAGGCATTGGCTAAAGTAAGCTTGGGTTGGATGTATGGAGTATGCATCGAAAGAGACCGATATTGAACTTGGAATAGATATGATAAAGCTACCGTAATATCTATTCAATTCAATATCATCTAGTTGATATTCTTAGATCAAATGATCTCAATCCTGTGATTAGGTTCTAGTTCAATTGTATTATTTGTGTTCTTCAATCTGTTCGTTAAAGTCGACTAATGGATCTTCTCGTGACATATAGATTAAGGACATGGGAGTGGGAGCGCTAATCATAGATACAGAATCTATAGCTTCTATCTAGACATAGAAGTGAAACGATGATTTCCTTCGAGCTTGGCTTAATAGAGATAAATATTAGAGCGCTTATTTTAGTGATTATATTAGTTCACTATCATTTATAGGATGCTAAGTATTTTAAGGATAAAATATATTGAAGGGTGTAACGGTAAATTTGTCCCTATGTAAATCATCTATAGAGGATCGTTCATTATTAGAATTATAACCAATGGATAATTTATAGCGTATCTATATCGTGAAACATATAGAGCATTCTATATAATTGAGAGTGTGATTCCAAATCTATAGTGGTGCAAGGAGGAATTAATAAGTCAAGGAATTTACTTGGTGAATTCTAGATCTGCTTATTGGAAGCTCAGTTATATTGGCCCATGGTCCCCATACTAGTTGAGACAAACTGCTTGTAAGACTCAGTTAATTGATTTTAATTAATCAATTATAATTCTAAAATACTATGTCTAGTTTATGAATTTTCACTAAGATATCGCTTGATTGTGAAGAAATAGAATTTTAGGGTTTATTTGTTAATTAAGAGACTTTGTGGAGTCTAATTAATAAATAATATAAATGACAATTTTATTTGATGATTAATTTTAATTATTAAATAAATAATTTTAGCATTTATAGGATTGAAATTGTAAAAAATGGTATTTGTGAAAAATAGATTAATGGTTGACAAAATGACAAAAATCTAACTAGTGATGGACCCACATAGGGGCCGGCCACTTAGTCTATTTTTTGTCATTCTTTTATCATTTTATATTCTAAGTAATTCAATCATAACCCTAAGTGAATTAGTATAAAAAGAAAAGAATGGTCTCATAATAATCCAATTAATGATGCATGACCTAGTTTTCTTCTTGTGAGACAACTAGAGAGTTTGCGACTTCTTCTTCTTCTTTTCTCTTCTCTAATTTGAAATCCTTAGTGTTTTTTACCATTAAAATTCAGCCTTTAGTGATTAAGTGCATGTCCACCCATATCAAGTTAGTCCTCAATCATAGTGTGTAAGACATGTGAAGAATCCAAACAACTGAAGGAGTTTCGGACTCAGATCTTGATTATACTCTGCGACAGAAACGATACAAGGGTTAGAGATCTGAGGGAATGAGTCATTTGATTCCGCTGCAACTAATATAAGGTTTCTCATACTTTATGTGTTTATTTTCATCGTTTTAGAAATTCATATTTAGGATGTATACTTGTAAGTAAATTTAGGTCCTAGTAAAACATATTCCAGCGGATCCTAAGATTTGATACCATTTGTTGTGCAAAGATGCACACTCAAGAACAAAATTAAAAATTACAATGAAACAAGAATTGGATTAAAAACATAGTTGAATTAAAATGAAAAGCAAAACATAATTACTAGTTGTTGGAAATTATAGTTCTAACCAACACACTTTAAGAAGCAAAATTAATGTTATATGCAAATTGGTATTTTTCTAAAATTTATTATTTTATGTATCCACAAAATAATAGTGTCAATTTTATAGCTAATACAATTTACCAATATTTGTTCCAGGCCCAAAGTGAAGAGCCCAACAACCAATCAAGTCAACATTAAAAGAGTTATACCAACTCTTTATTCTCACCAAAGGTCTCGGCCCACACAAGCAAAAACCAGCCCAAAGAAAACAAGGTTTCTCTCTCCAATCAACACCTTTTCTCAATGTATATTCGGCCCACTAAGTCTTCAGCCCAAGAAGACACAAAAACAAACCCTAAAGATCTAACCCTAGTATAAAAGCCAAAGATATAACACAAAACCTAAAGCTTTCTTCTACATACGGCAGCCACAAGAATCTTTTCAAAATAATTCAAAAACTTTCCAACTTTTCTTTCTTTCTTATGGCAGAATACAAAGCAAGATTCAAGGGTTAGGGTTTTGTATTTTTCCTTTCTCTTCTTCTTCTTTACAACCGAAATACAAGGGTTCTTAAATGTTCCTTTTTTTTTCTTCAAGCTTTTTCTTTTATCCTCTAATGGCAGCAAGGATTTTTATGTGTTCTTCTAATATTTTCTTTCTTCTTCTTTACTAGCTACAGCCGAACCTAGGGTTTCTTCAAGCTTCTCTTTCTCTTCAAATGGCAGAAATGAAAAGGCAAGGTTTTCTATCCTTTCTTCTTTTTCTTACAGCAAGCAAACTTTTATGGGATCTTCTAATATGTATTCACTTTCTTGCTACAGGTTCAAGAGATATAAGTTTCTCTTTGTTCTTCTCTATATACCCGAAACTACACCCAAAAATACAAAGCTTCCACCTTTTATTTTCGGCAGTAGCAAAAATGGTGTTCTAGGGTTTTCTAGGTTTTATTTTCTTACTCTCCTTTTGTTCTACCCGAAAATACAAACCAAGAAAACCTAAGCTTCTAACCGAAATACTAACCCAGAAAAACTCTTTAACTTTCGGCCAAAAAACACATCAAACCCGAAAATAGCAAGAACACTCAACATACACACAAATACAAATATGAACAATATAGAGATTAGGGTTAGAAATACAAACAGAAATGATAAAGATGGAGACACCAAATTTGATCTCGGAGTTCGCCCAAAACAACCGGCTACTTCTCCTCAGCCTCAGCTTGATTCCACTAATCATCAAACAAAGGTTACACTTTTGATTTACAACAGTTTGTATTTCTCTCTGTTTTTCTCACTTTTGATACTAACAAAAACTCTCTTTTCTTTTACATGAACACTCTAGGAGGAGCTCACATGGAGATGACAACTCTTAGCCAAAAGGCTCTCATTTTCTCTGTTGTTGAATCTATTGTTCTCTCTGGCTGTGACTATTTACTTTTTGTTGTATCTCTTATTTTTGCTCTGTATATTATTGCTTGTTGTATCTGAGAAAAGCACCTCCTTTTATACGTTACGTGATCTAATCTAGGCGAGCCCAAAGATATTTATTAGCTATTTTATGCTTGTCTTTATGCTTGTCTTTGTAACTGTCTTTGATGAAAGGGTATATTTGTCAAACCCTATGATTAGTGTTATACAACTTAAGGGTAAATAAGTGAATCTGAAACAACAAATTCCACCCAGATTCTCTTATTTACCCAAGGATAGTTGATAATGCTATGAGGGCTTGAATGACCCCAAAGGTCAGTACCATTTGTTTATCCCTAGCATGTTCAGTTTGAACTTAGCTAGGACAAACACCATGGTCTTCATGTTTGTGACACCTCCTTGTGTCACCTTGTTTTTCTCTCTTGTATAGATCAAGTCATAAAATCCTTCCATTTGGTTTTGTGACTTTCTAAACGCAAGTATAACACATGTGGTCTTCTTTAAGTAACTTAAAATCCATATGATAATCAACCAATGTATCTTCCCAGTCAATACCATATACTTGCTAACAGCAACTATAGTATATGTTGTATCTGGTATGGTACTCAACATGAAATACATCTTTGAATCAATCCCATTAGAGTTGAGGATCTTACTCATATCCTCCAACTCTTTATTTTTCTTACTGCATTTTCCTTTATGTCTAAAGGGCCACATATGTTTCACAACACTCCTTCCCTTGGGTTTTGGAACACAAACCCAAGTCTTCTCTTTACCCAAAGAGTCTGTCTCTTCATCCATAGCACAGTTCCACTTCTTAGCATTTTTGCTCTTCATAGCTTCTTCACAACTTTCTGGTTTGTTCTTCTGTCCTTGCAAAGCACTTAACAGTGCATATGCAATGTCTTCATTCCAAATGTTGAAGCTATACTTAGGATTCTGTCTAGGTGCTCTTTTAACTTTGTCTCTAGTCAACTGGTAGTCTTCCAACTCCTCTGCTTGACTTTCCCTTAGGTTTCCTTGTTCCACATGAACAATCTTCTCTCCCTGTTCCACCTGAACAGTATTTTCTCCATGTTCCACTCGAACAATGTCTTCTCCCTGTTCCACCTGAACAGTGTCTTCTCCCTGTTCCACCTGAACAGTGTCTTCTCCCTGTTCCACCTGAACAGTGTTTTCTCCTTGTTCATCACTTGGAGTAGTAGGTCTTAGATCAACGTTGATTGAGTTACCTGCATGGTTAGTACTAGGGCAAGAACCTAAAACATTTGGGTTAGTAGCAATGCATGGAAAAATATTTTCATCAAATATTGCATCTCTACTATTAATAGTTTTAAAACCTTTTTCTCTTACCCAAAGTCTATACCCTTTTGTTCCTTCTGAATATCCCAAAAATACACACTTTAGAACTCTAGGCTCTAACTTTCCCTCTCCTTGGTGTGCATATGCTGCACACCCAAAAACTTTTAAGTGGGATAAATCTGGTGGTTTCGACCATCTCTCTTCGGGGTCTTTAACTCCATGGCATTTGATGGACTTCGGTTTATCAAATAAGGCTGTGTGAAGTCTTGCTTCTCCCAAAATCCCGTAGCTAACCCCGCTTGGAATAGCATGCACTTGGCTTTATTTAAAATAGTCTTGTTCATCCTCTCGGCTACTCCGTTTTGTGGCGGGTTTAATCTTACAGTCTTATGCCTTTGAATGCCATTGTTCCTGCAATACATGTTAAACAAATCGCTGCAGAACTCTAGACCATTATCGGTCCTAAGAGTCTTAACTCTTTTGTTAGTTAAATTTTCAATTGAAATTTTCCATTCTTGAAATTTTACAAAGGCATCATTTTTATGTTTCAAAAGAAAAACCCATACTTTCCTAGAGTAGTCATCCACAATGGATAGAAAATAACTACTCCCCCCATGAGTAGCGTATTTTAAAATTTGGACATAAATCAGCATGTATATATTCTAAAATTTCTTTAGAATTATGTGTCACACTTTTAAATTTAAGCCTATGATGCTTACCCAATGTGCAAGGCTCACAAAAATCAACTTTACTTACTTTATCCTTGCATAAAGATTTTGTTCACTCATAATTTGCAGCCTTTCTCCTCATGTGCCCAAGTCTTCTATGCCATAAGATTGCCTTAGAATCTTCAAGAGTTTCTGTTGTGTTGTGACAATGTGAAATTGGTTCTCCCTTTAGGTAGTATAATCCTTCTTCCTTGTAGCCTTTCATTATGGTCATGGAACCTTTGCTTAGTTTCATTGTACCTGTCTCAATCTTACTCACAACACCAAGGTCATCTAGCATACTTATAGAAATTAAATTTCTAGCTAAGTTAGGCACAAATCTTACACCTGTAAGAGTTCTTACAATACCATCATACATTTTAAAGCTCACATTACCTAAGCCTTCAATATGGCATGTTTGGTTGTTGCCTAAGATGACCTTCCCTCCTTTAGATTCCCTGAAATCAGAAAGTAAAGATCTATTATTAGTCATGTGAAAAGTGCATCACGAATCTAAAATCCATTCTTCTTTGAATTTAGTTGCGATAATGTAAACTTCTCCACTCATAGCCATCACTTAGATTGGCTTCATGCTTCTTTCCCTTTTCCTTTGAGAAATGATTCTCTCTCCCCGGTTTGAGTCACCATTGCTACCATCTTGTTCTTCCTCTCGTTACTTTCTTCCAAAAATAACAGTCTCTTCTGATATGCCCCGGTTTACCACAGTGATAGCAGCCTTTAGGATCTTTCTGTCCTCTTGATGGAGACTTCCCATTTCCATATCTTCCACCCTTGGAAGAATCTTTGCTATTACTCCTTCCCCTATTGTTCCAAGGCTTCTTCTCATGAGGCCTTCCTCTACTCAAGTTCAGCTCACCATTAGAGCTCCCCAACTTGTCATTCTTCATCTCTAAGTCCATAGACTTTAGTGCAGAGATGACTTCATCTAGGGTAATCGAAGTTCTTCCATACTTTATTGCTATCTTTACATCCTTATAGGATTCCGGTAATGAGTTGAGAATGATGATTGCTTGGTTTTCATCACTCAACGCTTCTCCTTCTCCCGAGTTAGCCAACTCTATATGCATCTTCAGAAATTCATCTAAGTTGTCTTCAAGACTTTTAGATCTATTCATCTTGTAGCCAAAGATCCTTTCTTTTAGAAAGATCTTGTTTGTTAGTGACTTTTGTTGGAATTGCACTTCCAACTTCCTCCATATCTTCTTTGAGTTTCTTCCTTATCAACCAACCTAATGATTGCATCACTTAGGTTGAATATGATAATCCCGATGCATTTTCAAGATACTCTTCTTGCTGTATCTTGGTTGTTCCTTCAGGCCATTCAATGGGTTCTTCAAGGACCCTCAACAGCTTCTGTTGTGCCAGTAGAGATCTTATTTTCCTCCTCCATATTCTATAGTCACCTGATCCATCAAACTTATCAACATCAACTTTAAAATTACTCATATTGTATTTGTTAAAAAATCAAATTAGATAAAGGTTTAGAATGTCCTCCAAATCTCCAATATCTAATTCCTCCTCTTCATGTCCATCCTTGTGTTCTTGATTTTCAATATCTTTCAAACTTGCTTCTTTGATTGTATAATTTTGAATCTCTTTGCGGAAATAATTTGGCTCTGATACCACTGTTGGAAATTATAGTTCTAACCAACACACTTTAAGAAGCAAAATTAATGTTATATGCAAATTGGTATTTTTCTAAAATTTATTATTTTATGTATCCACAAAATAATAGTGTCAATTTTATAGCTAATACAATTTACCAATATTTGTTCCAGGCCCAAAGTGAAGAGCCCAACAACCAATCAAGTCAACATTAAAAGAGTTATACCAACTCTTTATTCTCACCAAAGGTCTCGGCCCACACAAGCAAAAACCAGCCCAAAGAAAACAAGGTTTCTCTCTCCAATCAACACCTTTTCTCAATGTATATTCGGCCCACTAAGTCTTCAGCCCAAGAAGACACAAAAACAAACCCTAAAGATCTAACCCTAGTATAAAAGCCAAAGATATAACACAAAACCTAAAGCTTTCTTCTACATACGGCAGCCACAAGAATCTTTTCAAAATAATTCAAAAACTTTCCAACTTTTCTTTCTTTCTTATGGCAGAATACAAAGCAAGATTCAAGGGTTAGGGTTTTGTATTTTTCCTTTCTCTTCTTCTTCTTTACAACCGAAATACAAGGGTTCTTAAATGTTCCTTTTTTTTTCTTCAAGCTTTTTCTTTTATCCTCTAATGGCAGCAAGGATTTTATGTGTTCTTCTAATATTTTCTTTCTTCTTCTTTACTAGCTACAGCCGAACCTAGGGTTTCTTCAAGCTTCTCTTTCTCTTCAAATGGCAGAAATGAAAAGGCAAGGTTTTCTATCCTTTCTTCTTTTTCTTACAGCAAGCAAACTTTTATGGGATCTTCTAATATGTATTCACTTTCTTGCTACAGGTTCAAGAGATATAAGTTTCTCTTTGTTCTTCTCTATATACCCGAAACTACACCCAAAAATACAAAGCTTCCACCTTTTATTTTCGGCAGTAGCAAAAATGGTGTTCTAGGGTTTTCTAGGTTTTATTTTCTTACTCTCCTTTTGTTCTACCCGAAAATACAAACCAAGAAAACCTAAGCTTCTAACCGAAATACTAACCCAGAAAAACTCTTTAACTTTCGGCCAAAAAACACATCAAACCCGAAAATAGCAAGAACACTCAACATACACACAAATACAAATATGAACAATATAGAGATTAGGGTTAGAAATACAAACAGAAATGATAAAGATGGAGACACCAAATTTGATCTCGGAGTTCGCCCAAAACAACCGGCTACTTCTCCGTCAAGCCCTCAGCTTGATTCCACTAATCATCAAACAAAGGTTACACTTTTGATTTACAACAGTTTGTATTTCTCTCTGTTTTTCTCACTTTTGATACTAACAAAAACTCTCTTTTCTTTTACATGAACACTCTAGGAGGAGCTCACATGGAGATGACAACTCTTAGCCAAAAGGCTCTCATTTTCTCTGTTGTTGAATCTATTGTTCTCTCTGGCTGTGACTATTTACTTTTTGTTGTATCTCTTATTTTTGCTCTGTATATTATTGCTTGTTGTATCTGAGAAAAGCACCTCCTTTTATATACTGTTCTGTGATCTAATCTAGGGCAGAGCCCTAAAGATATTTGTAACTGTTTTGTAACTGTCTTTGTAACTGTCTTTGTAACTGTCTTTGATGAAAGGGTATATTTGTCAAACCCTATGATTAGTGTTATACAACTTAAGGGTAAATAAGTGAATCTGAAACAACACTAGTTTTAGAATCAAATAAGAAGATGAACAAATAAATCCTATAATGGTTAAATCTTTATTGATGATGAAGATGGATCCGAGTACAGAATAACTCAAAAAACCACTCTCAAATTACAAAGTAAATCTCACACTGTGAGTCTCAAGATCAGATACTCCAGCTCAATATACAACCCTCCAAAACTGAATTACAAATCTCGATAAAGGAGAGAATGAATGAGGTATTTATACCTGTCCATTTTAGAAACTAAAAAAAAAAAAACTAATTAACTTACTAATAGGCTAAGCTAGCTTATATTTGACTTAAAAATTGAATCACTCTACCACATCACTAATGGGAGTGATCAACTGGCTCAAACCACACACAACAAGTTCTCGAAAAAAAATCAACATTTTCACCAACCGGAATATCCTTTTTTATAATAGTGTACGGTCTACTAAATAAGCCCATCGAAGAATAAAATACATATGATAAAACTGTTCTAAGTATGTATTTTAATATAATTAAAATAATTTAAAATACATCTTCCCACCCAATTAAAATCAAAAGATAAATAATTTAAAAATATATCAGTATCTCTCTTTATAAGTCATATAATACATCTTCCCACCCAATTAATGGACAATAATAACAAAAATATAGAAAGATATAATGTATAGAATCTCACAGTTAATTATTAACAACAATTAAGTTTGCTGATATAATTCTTTCTATATAAACCCGAACACCATCTCTATTAACATCGCAACCCACCTAATATCATAAAAGAAAAGCCTGGTTCATTTGAAAATGGCCTATCCAAGAATCGGTAGCGCTGCCAACTTCTCAGGAGGCGGAGGTGGCGTAACGGTGGTGGACTGCCATAAACAAGTCCGCTCATGGCAGCTTTTTCGCTCTTTCATGGAGCTTATTATCCCATGCTGCAACATTCATAATAACGATAATGATGATCAGTACCATCCTAATCAAAACAAAACAATAGCCAAACACTACCCCCAATCCCATTATTATTACTTCAACTATAATTCCCAACCAAGAATTTCTTGTTCCTCCACTTCATCATCTTCCTCTTCTTCCACTTGCAACGTCGTCACTGGCACCATATTCGGATACCGACGGGGAAAAGTTAGCCTCTGCATCCAAACATCCCCAAAATATTCATCATCTCCCAATGATGCTCCTATTCTCCTTCTGGAACTCGCCGTTTCGACCAAGACTCTAGCTCGGGAAATGAGAGGAGGAAATCTCCGAATTGCCCTGGAGACTACTAGCCATGATATTCAAGCTGAGTCTACTATTCCGGGGTATAAACGTAATTGTAATAATCACAGTACTTCTCTTTTGTCCACTCCAGTTTGGACCATGTACTGTAATGGAAGGAGAGCTGGTTATGCGGTTAGGCGGCGGCCGGGGAAAAGTGACTTGGAGGCGCTGAAGCTCATGGGATCGGTGGTAACCGGTGCCGGAGTTATTAGCAAGAAAGAACTTAACAATGCACCAAACGACGTCGTTGGGGACGATGAGCTTATGTACCTCAGAGCTAACTTTGAGAGAGTCTGTGGGTCGGAGAATTCCGAGTCGTTTCATTTGATTGACCCGGACGAGTCTATTGGTCAAGAACTCAGCGTTTTCTTATATCGTTCACGGTGATTTTTTCTTTTCTTTCTTCCTTTTTTTTTTTTTTTTTTTTTGGAAAAGAAGGAAAAAAATAAATAATTAAAATTGGTTTGTTAATTATGGAATATTAAGTATATCTCTTTTGCTTGTAAATTATTAGTGCCCTGTAATAAGTTCTCTACTTTCTTGTGTTTTTTGAGCTGTGCTAGCTTTTTGTTGAAGCAAGCTTTATGATCTAGATTTGGGGTATTAATATTATTTTTTTATAAGCTTTGTAACCTTGAGATATTGATCAATGTTTATTAACTACTAGTACTTTTTTGGTGTATTATAGAATTAAGTGTTAAATTTACATGTAAATGACTCTCTGGCCATTAAGAGCCTAAATAAAAATGAGACCGAAAGAATTAATTCAACCTACTTTTGTTTAATCTTCTTCTTCTGTTTATTATTATTATCATTCTTATTCTTATTATTTACTTTTGTCTTTTTGGATCGATAATGATTTTAATCTTAGAATAAATTAGAGCATCGAATATTCTCAGTAGTACATATGAAAATTTGAAAGACCGATTGGTGCTAGTGTATATTGTAACAGCTGATTAGATAGAAATATATGCTGGTGTATATTGAAAGTGAGACCATATATACCGGCCAAAAGTGTTAATAATAAATATGTTTTGTCAAATGTAGAAGTAACTACAGCATTTTGATAACGGACAAATAAAAGTAAAGTAGCTAATAAAAAGCATAGAATAAAGATAAGAAATATTTCTATATATACATAAACATTATTTGTCTTCCTTCTTTTGCCTTTATAAATATATGCATGTTTTTTTTTTGTCCGTTCTTAAATTTTATGTGTAATGTGGAAATTAAAGAGTAATTAACATAAATAATGTTTTGGTGTGAGAAAGCTTTTGTTTGATAAAATGGGTATGCATTCGCATGAGCTGTTTGTGATTCCCTTTGTCGTTGCGTCAAGAAATATTGGACATGACGACGAGGACGTGTGTACTATTCTACAACGCTCGATCGTCTCATGTATATTGTATATATAAAGCTAGCCCACATCTATTTCAATTGGGATTCGTTACACTATAAAGCTAATTTTCTAATATTTTATTGTCTTAATATGATCTCCACTACTGCTGCTCACACGCTTAATTTGAATTTATTTATATATATACATTACTCATAAATATATATATGAAAAATTATCCTTTAATTCTCTGATTTCTCAAGCTTGGCTAGATAAATGGAGTCATTAATTATATAATACATCGCTGTGACTCATCAACTTTTTTGGGTTGGGCCTTCATTGAGAGACAAGAGTTATCTATCGTGTAGTGCAGGTGCTTGTTGGGGAATTCTCTGAGGGAATAGGGAATAATAGGAGTAATACAACCATAATACTTAATTAAAAGTACAAAAATGTATTATATCATGAGGAGAAAAATTATTATAACTTTTGACAAAATAATACAAGATACAATGAGTACAGAAAAAGGAAAAGAAGAAATATTGTGGAATATCATTTTCTCTGATCACATGAACTCGTTCTAAACTTTAGAAATACTGATAAGAATTGATTTAGCAGGTCTCATTTCAAGCATCTAAAGACTAATGTATTGTCACAAAATTCTAACAACACAACAAGTAATTTCAACTAGTGTATCACAAAAGTGAACAATAAGCTTTCTATTAAATTGGCATTTATATATAGATGGTTAAGGTGATTTATAGTGCAACTAACATGTGTTTAGTAATACTTTTTTAATAATCAGTTTTTTTGTTTTTAAAATTAGAAAAATAAAAATATTTTCTAATATCGTGTTCTATAAAATTGTTTTTACTTTTCAATTTCTTAATTGAGAATTTAAATTTTAAAAACAAAAAAAAAAAAATCACTTTCAAAATTTTTTTAAATATTTTTTTAATCAATATTTTGGACTCCGACCCTAACTTAGACCTTGAAAATCGAACACGGACCTAGCCCCAAACTTGGACCCGCCCCCGGTCCCGACCTCAGACCCCGCCTCAGACTCGACTTAAATAAAATCAATAAATAAAACTAAAAATAAAATTTATAGAACACACTTTTATTTTTTATTTTAAAATTAAAAAACAAAAGTGGTTATAGAACACATTTTTGTTTTTCAAAAACAAATTTTTTTTAAAAAAATTACTTTTATTTTTGTGATTAAATTTTTTTTAAAAAAAAAAAGTGTTACCAAATGCTACCTTAATTAACTAGAATTTTCAAATTTGTTTTGGTTTTCGGCTTATGCCCAATAACTAGAAAAGTCTCCACACATCTACATAAATCTAATTAATTCTTTTAAATGCTCAAGCCTAGAAAATTATAGAGAAATGTTAATATGTAATTATGTACAGTCGGTGGTGATTTTAACACTCTCCCTCAACAACGACTCTTCATGCTAGTTGTTCTCTGAGTTTTTGAAATCTACAAGTGTTGAGTCCTTTAGTGAATATGTCTGGTATACTTGATCTTCGCTTTTTACTTGGTGCATCTCTAACTCCTCTCGTGAAACTTTCTCTCTAAGAAAATAATAATGCACTTCCACATTTATTTGAGCATGAAATATTAGATTTTCTATTAAGCTAATAGCAGACTGGCTATCACAATAAAGTTGCACTGCATAAAATATATAGACTATTTAAATCCTTTATTATCAACCATGAACTCTGTGAAAATTGATCCTCTAAACCAACTATTTATCCAACTCACCTAAACCCACTAATTTAACTAACTTTTTGTTATGTTAGTTAGTAATTAGTTGGTGCTATTTCCTAATATGAGTTGTACCTATAAATAAGTCTATTCTTTTCACTTTAGGATATAGAAGGATAAGAGAGAGGATTTGAGAGAGTTGTTAGGGTTCTAAGCTGAGTGTTCTGTTCTTGAAGAGGGTCAACAACAAGGGGTATACTCGGGTTGGAAGAGAGAAAACTGTGACTGTTTTCTCTGGTTTGTTTCGATTACTACAGGGTTGTGATTGCTCTTAATCTTGTAATTGTATTGATACTCTCTTATTCCACATATTAATGAAGAATTGGTGATGCTTCTCAGCTGGAGTATGGCCAGGGATCATGCTGATCTCTAGGACCGGAACCAGGATAAAATCGTGTGTTGTTCTTTGTTTGATTTCTGGTTTTGATTCATTGTGTTGTTAACCATTTTGTGTTCATTATTGCTGTCCAAGTTGTGAGTTTATTGCAGGTTTTAGGATTGAATTCTTGGTGTTATTGTTGATGAAATTACAACAAAATCAGAGCTTAGGTTCAAGATCCAATTGAGGAAGTCAAGAATCAAGATTCAATCAAGACTCATCTGCAACCAGTCATGGCAGGATCAGCAAGATTTGAACTTGAGAAGTTCAATGGGACAGGGGACTCTGGCCTATGGAGGGAAAGTTTGAAGGGAATTCTTGTTCATCAAAAAGTTTCCAAGGCATTGAAACCCAAGGGAGAACTCACTGACAAGTTACAGAAGGAAGAACTTGAAGATATGGAGGAATTGGCATACTACACTATCATAATGTACTTGTCCAATACAGTGAGAAGGAAGGTTCAGAACATGAAGACAGCTCGAGAACTATGGAGCAAGCTTGAAGAGATTTACATGAAACCCTCTCTAACTAACAAGATTAATTTGTTAGAATCTTCATATGGTTTTAAAATGTCTTCTCATTTGTCTTTAGATGATAACCTTGATGTATTTAACTAAATCATTATAGGATTGGCTAACTTGAAGCACACTGTTGATGACGAAAGCCAAGTTGTCATTCTTCTCAGATCTTTGCCACCTGCATATCAGGAATTGAAAGCTGTTATCAAGTATGGAAAGGATACTCTTACCCTTGATGATGTTCTTGGAGCCCTGAAATCCAAAGAACAAGAAATGGCCAAGGAGAAAGACAATGTCAAGGATGAAGCTTACCTTGCCAGAGGAAGAGACAACAACAGGCGCAGAGATCACTACAGAAAAGATCATTTCAAAGGCCAACATAGATCCCAGTCAAGATCAAAATCAAGAGGAAAATACCATAAGGACAGAAAATGTTATTTCTGTGGGAAAATAGGTCACATCAAGAGGTTCTGCATTTAGTTTAAGAACAAACTCAAAGAAGACAGAGAAAAGAAGCATGATTCTGCTTCTAATGTTGAAGAATCAGATCATTGCTCATCTGATGGACTTGTACATGATTTCAGATCAAAGAATCACTAATGATTGGATTCTTGATTCTGGATGCACATACCATATGTGTCCTACTCTTGAAAATTTTATTGACTATAGGAAAGTAAATTATGGTACTGTACTAATGGGAAATGACAATTCTTGCAGGGTAATTGGCATTGGAAAGGTTGTTATTAGGCACTTTGATGGTACTGTTCGAATGCTGCATGAAGTGAGGCATATACCAAAACTTAGAAGGAACTTGATATCACTTGGTACTCTTGAGGATGAAGGCTACAGTTACAAGTCTAGCAATGGTCAGATGAGAATTGCAAAGGGGTCTCTTACCATCATGAAAGGTGAAAAGAAGAATGGTTTGTACATTTTGCAAGGAGAAACAGTGATGGCTTGTGAAGCTAGTGTTGTGCAACACCAAGAAACTGAGATGGAAATGTGGCATAAAAGGATGGGTCACATGAGTGAACAAGGGATCAAAGAACTAACCAAGCAAGGGCTCTTAGGAAATTTCAAACCCAACTCATTACCTTTCTGTGAAGCATGTGTGTTGGGGAAGCATCATAGACTGAAGTTTACATCAGGTCATCATTGTTCTAAAAGGCCATTAGAATATGTTCATGCTGATCTGTGGGGTTCTCACAAGGTTGGAACTCACTCAGGTAAACACTATTTTTTGTCTATTGTAGATGATTTCAGTAGGCATGTATGAGTTTATTTACTTAAAACCAAAAATGAATGTCAAGAAATTCAGACAATGGAAAATTGAAGTGGAAAATCAATATGAAAGGAAATTGAAAGTGCTTAGGACAGATAATAGTTTAGAGTTCATTAATATTGAATTTGGCTTGTTGTGTTCTGAATTTGGAATTGTTAGACATAGGACTGTTAAGCACACACCTCAGAAAAATGGTGTTGCTGAGAGGATGAATAGAACTTTGTTGAACAAGGTTAGGTGCTTGTTGATTAGTTCTGGTTTAGGTAAAATCTATTGGGGAGAGGCTTTGTTCACTGCATGTTATTTGATTAATAGGAGCCCTAGTAGAGTGATTGATTTAAAAACTCCCTATGAAAAATTGCATGGCACTACACCTAAACTGAATCACTTGAAAATATTTGGCTGCACTGCATATGCACACCAGAAACTTGACATATTTGAACCTATGTCTATTAAATGTTTATTTCTTGGATATCCTAAGGGTGTTAAAGGATATAGACTATGTCATGTTGAAAATGGAAAACCTAAGATTATTATATCTAGGAATGTAGTCTTTAATGAGCATGATTTCATGCACTTGACAGCCAAGGAGCGCAAGGGTTCTGATGTTGCAGGTACTAACAGGGATGACCTTGCTGAGTTGGAGATCAACACTGACAAGATTGAAGTCTCCATTGAATTACCCCACACACCAGAAGCAAGGACATCTTCTGAGGTGGAAACACAGGTTGCAGACACAACTGAGGTTGGTACAGATACAACTGAGGTGGAATCCGTGGAAACCATTCAAGATGATCAACGAGATTTGACCAACTATCAATTGGCTAGAGACAGGACAAGGAGAGAAATTAGACGTCCGAGGTATGTTGAAGCTGATTTGATAGCCTATGCCCTGGCTATGATACAATCTGATAGTGAACCTGAACCAACTACCTATGAAGAAGCAATTGCATGCAAATCAAAGAAGAAATGGCTTGCTGCAATGGGAGAGGAGATGCATTCCTTGAAGAAGAATAGAACTTGGATTCTGGTGCCAAGACCAAAAGATAAGAAAGTTGTCTCCTGCAGATAGTTGTTCAAAGAAAAAGAGGGAATGTCAGAGGGTGAACCACCTAGATGTAAAGCTAGATTGGTAGCTAAGAGATTCACACAGGTTGAGGGAGTTTATTACACAAATATCTTCTCACCTGTTGTGAAGTACAAAACCATTAGAATGATGTTAGCCATTGCTTCACACAATGACTTGGAAGTTAAGCAGTTGGATGTCAAAACTGCTTTCTTAAATGGTTTTCTAGATGAAGAGATATTCATGGAACAACCACATGGTTTTCGGGTGGGAAATGGCAAAACTGATCTGGTTTGCTTGCTTAAAAGGTCATTGTATGGATTGAAACAGTCACCTAGACAATGGAATCAAAGGTTTAACCAGTTTGTTCAGAGTATTGGCTTTTCAAGGTCAAAATTTGACTCTTGTCTCTACTACAAGGAACTAGGGACAGCTAAGGTTGTGTACCTATTACTATATGTTGATGATATGATGATCATCAGCAAAGACAAAGCTGAAATACAAGCCATTAAGAACAAACTCAACTCTGAATTTGAAATGAAAGACTTGGGAGCAGTCAAGAAAATCTTGGGGATAGAAGTCATAAGAAACAAGCAAGAAGGAAAGATGATGCTAACTCAGAGAAGCTACATTGAGAAGGTGATCAAGAAGTTTAACTTAGAGTCATCTAAGGCCACTGCAGTTCCACTTGCAGGGCACTTCAAGTTGTCAAATGAGTACTGCCTTAAAACTGAAACTGAAAGGGAAAATATGAGAGGTGTACCATATGCTATGGTTGTTGGATGTCTAAGGTATATCATGGTCAGTACTAGACCAGATATAGCACATTCTCTAAGTGTTTTGAGTAGGTTTATGGCAAACCCTGGGTTAGAGCATTGGAATGCTGTAAAATGGCTGATTAGATACTTGAAAGGGACAATCAAGTATGGTCTGATCTATCAGAAAGACACATCTGATGTGAGGTTAGAAGGCTATGTTGGTCCTGACTATGCATCAAACAGGGATAATAGAAGATCTACCACTCCCTATGTGTTCTTGGTTATCAAAAGCTGTATATGTTGGAAATCACAACAACAACAACAACCATGGTGGCACTGTTAACTACTGAATCAGAATTCATGGCCACCACTGAAGCTTTCAAGGAAGCTATTTGGTTACAAGGAATATTGCAAGAGCTGCTGCTGCTCAAAGACAAAGGGTTAGTCTATTCTGATAGTCTGTTATCTATTCACCTGTGCAAGAATCCTGTATATCATGAGAAGAGCAAGCACATTGACATTAGATTGTATTGGATTCGAGAGAAGATTGAGGACAAGGTTCTGGAATTGGAAAAGGTGCACACAAGTGACAACCCTGCTGACATGGGAACTAAGGTTCTCACATTCAACAAACTGATGCATTGTCTCAGTTTGCTAAACATTTCGAGATATCACATCATCAAGGCTTCAGCAAAAAGATTCTAGTAGGCTGCTTTAGAGAATCAAGGTGGAAATTTTTGGAAATTGATTCTCTAAACCAACTCTTTATCCAACTCACCTAAGCCAACTAATTTAACTAACTTTTTGTTATGTTAGTTAGTTAATTGGTGTTATTTCCTAGTATGAGTTGTACCTATAAATAAGTCTATTCTTTTCACTTTAGGATAGAAGGATAAGAGAGAGGATTTGAGATAGTTTCTTAGGGTTCTAAGTTGAGTGTTCTGTTCTTGAAGAGGGTCAAGAACAAGGGGTGTACTCGGGTTGGAAGAGAGAAATTGTGACTGTTCTCTCTGGTGTGTTTCGAGTACTACAGGGCTGTGATTGTATTGATACTCTCTTATTCCACACATTAATGAAGATTTGGTGATGTTTCTCAGCTGGAGTATGGCCAGGGATCATGTTGATCTCTAGGACCGAAACCAGGATAAAATCGTGTGTTGTTCTTTGTTTGATTTCTGGTTTTGATTCATTGTGTTGTTAACCATTTTGTGTTCATTATTGCTGTCCAAGTTGTGAGTTTATTGCAGGTTTTAGGATTGAATTCTTAGTGTTATTGTTGATGAAATTACAACAAAGTCTCTTGAGCGGCCATTGATGATGCTTTGTATTTTACTTCTGTAGTTGATAAGGACACTATTAGTTACCTTTTTTTTACACGAAGATAATACTCCAGATCTAAGCATTAATACATATTGAGTTGTTGATCATCGTGTATCATGATCAGTAGCATATAATCCGCATCACAATATCGAACAATCTTGCACTTATCACATTTTTTTTTATAAAGGAGACCATAATTAATTTATCTTTGACATATCTCAATATTCATCGAACTACTTCTAAATGTGGTTTCTTTGGTTGTTGCATATATCTGCTTACCACTTCGACTGCATAATAAATATATGGTCAAGTCAATGTAAGATAGATTAGACTCCAGACTAGAGGTTTATACATTGTTCCATCAGGCAAGTCCTTCCCAACATGAGCACATAACTTTGTATTAGCTTCCATAGGTGTTGAGATGGGGTTGCACTTGAGCATTCTAAATATTTACAGTTTGTCTTTAACATACTTTTGTTGATAGAGAAATAAATCTTTCTTAGTTCGATCGACTTCTAATCCAAGAAAGTGTTCTAATTCGCCAAGTTTTTTCATTTGAAAGCGAACTAACGAGTTCTCCTTCGTTTGATGAATCTTTGTTTCATCATCTCTAGTGATAATAATATCATCAACATATACTGGAACAATCACCATATTTACTTGCTTTACTTTGACAAATAAGCTTGAAACACTACAAGAAAATAGACTTTTGTCGACGAGATTTTGCATCGATAAAAGGTAACTAAACCTCATCGGTAACCTTTTGCCGATGGTACACCTCACTGACAAAATTTGTCGGTAACAGATGTTCAAAAAAAGAGGATTTTTTGGTGAATTTTGTTCGTTCGCCAATAAGGATCACTTTTTCTGATGAATTACATTGTCGGCATAAATCCTGCCCCCGAAATTGTCTCATCGGTTGAGGCTTTTTCTGCCAAGTTTTATCAGTGAACTAAGTTGCTGACCAAACTTTTGTGCCAATTTTTGACTTTCCACAAAAGTTTTGCTGGCGCAATTAACTTCACCAACAATTTTTAAAAAAAATATTTGTTTGATATAATAATAAAAATAAAATATTATTAAATTTCAATTAAAACTAATAATTCATAAATAATAATACAATAATATAATCTCAACTACATTATAAAACTAGACTTTCATATTAGAATTATGAAAAAGCTCAATTAAACATTGTAAAACTAAGTAAAAAAAGTCATTCTTATAGTTTATAAAAATTAGTAATATTTACACTGAAATTTGTAAAGTAAACTCAAATTATAAATCAATATCATCATCATCATCGTCATAATGAGTGGGAAGGGGCAACCTGTGATGAAGTACAAGTGCTAGGAGGACGTATCGGTAGATTCGAAGCCATCTCGGGCATGTTGAAGCTAGGAATGACGCTGAACAAATACTTAAACTGCTCCTGAAACGTATTCATGTATTGATTCTGAGTATGCATCATTTGTTGCTGATAAGAATTAAGTACTTCCTATTCTTCCACCCTTCGCTTCAATCTCTCATATTTCTCGACGCTAACAGTAGGTTACCCAGAGGAACTTGTCTTCAGAGTTGTCATATTTGCTCTATTAGAGTTAATATCAAGTGCTTCTAATTCTTCCTTTAGTTTGAGTATTTTATCTTGATAAATTGAATAAAATCTCTCTAGTTTGAGTATTTTGACTTTGATTAGGTCATTCAATTGATAAAAAACAGGTGCTAATAAAAAAAAATGCTTTATTTTATCATTAACTCACTGTATATATTTATATATATTTGTAATTGCGATAAAAATAAAGATTAACAAGAAAATAAAATTCAGCAATAGAAAGATTTAATCAAAGATGGCAAATTAGGAAAAAGAATCATGTTGATTTAATTACCCAATTGTTAATGCTAATGACTACTCTCTTAATGTGAATGACAAATTATGACAATCCTGAAGATTGAGCCCGGAGTGGGCATGATAGTCATCTAGGAACTCCCTTTCAGACTCAAATATCATTCCACAAGAATCTCTGGGATGGACAAGTTAGCTATGTAAGAATAACATTCGGAAGATACCTAATTTTTCAGGAATAACTTTTACAGACTTTTTTATTTGGAGGAACTATACCACAGAGTTTTTAAAATAAATTGCGTGGCACTGATGATGACAATGGATTGTAGTCTGTTACCAAGATTTTACAACTATGATTAATTTTACTGTCAGAGTTTCCTACTCAAACGATTTTAAAATAATTATTAGAAGTTTTTAAAATTTTGTTATCCAAATTTTTAGGAGTGTCCCTAATCTGTGTTGCTTATGGATTAGTTGTACATGATCTTCGGATGAATAGATAGCTTATTTGGCTAGATATAAATATTCTTATTATTTTGATTATCATTTGTGTTGAATCCTCACCCTCAAAACAATTTGTTACAGCAGTAACAATGTTCAAGAAACACAATTCAAAACTAAACCAATTACAAAACCAAAACTTGAACTTAACTGAAATAAGACAAAGAAAACTTAACTCAATAATAGATGAATGATGGATCTTTATTGAATAGGAATAGTTAGTAGTACACAATAGATTGAGCCCAAGATTACAACTCAACACAGTAAGTAATTACAAAGAAATGCCTCACATTAAGGGAAATCACTTCAAGAGTGATACTCCCTTTTTACATCCCTCCACACACTCTCACTACGATCTTGGACTCTCTCTCTCTAAATTGAATCTAAAGTATGAGCATTGGAGATTAGAGATCAGAACTCTCTCCCAGACCTCCTCAAATAACCCCTATATATAGTTGCTGGTGGGTCTCCTTTAAGTTGGTATTAAAGCCAACTGTTATAAATTGCAGCAGCTTTCTTCATATTCATCTGATAGGCAAACAGATAGACATACTGACTTGAGAGGTTAAGTGAGTTTAATCCCAACAATGGCATAAATAGTATTTATTTGATGAACATGAAATATATAGTATTCATAACTAGCAACTTGTATTGACGTTATTATATTTTTAATAAATTTTTTCATTGCAAAAAAAATATATATATCTAAGGAAAGAGAAATTTATATTTCTCTATTTTTGTAGTAAAGTTTATAGGATCGTTTCTTATTTTATTCGTTGTTATATGTATATTGTTTTGTTTTATATTTTGTAGTACTTACGGTTTTGTTAAGTTGTGGAAGTTATGAGCTACTTGAAGAAATTTCACAATGCAGCATACATCAAACAAGTTTTATATATTTTAAGAGCAGTTCATGATTGTTAAAGTATTTACATTTACTATATGTAGTTTTTAAGATTTATATTTGGTAAACTGAAATTTTGTTTGTATTGTCTTGCTGCCCCAATCTAAGGTTTCAGTAAACAATCGCTGGCTCTTGAATTTTCCTGAAAAAACCATCTTTGACATACCAACTATTCATTTCATAACTTGGAAGTTGTATTTTATTCTTGGCTGCCAATGACCAAATTGTTTTTGAATTTTCATGCTCCTTATTTAATAGTTGACATTTATTACCTTAAATATGGTCTTTACTTTTATATTTATTCTTTGAGGATTACTTATGTTTACCCTACCATAATTTCTGTTTTTATATATACTAACTACACTAGCAGGGCCGGCCAGAGGGTAGGACAGTCGGGGCCTCGGCCCCAGGCCTCACAATTTTAGAGGCCCCAAAAAAATTAAAATTGATATATATGCATATAAAAATAAAAAAAACATATAATATATCAATATTTAACTCAACAAGTTACATGAAAAACGTATGGCATAATTGGTAATCGGGGCTTTTGTTGGCATTGGGGCTGTGGGTTCGATACTTTAGTCATTTTTTAGACTTTAGTTATTTGTTAAATGCAAACCTTACATAGCATTTCATAAATAAATAGCGTATAAAAAATATATTGAAGTAATTTATAATTTTTAAAATATTTTAACATACTATTAATAATAAATAAAATGTATATTTATTATTTAATTTTTTAAATATATATAATTTAAACATATTATTTTTTTTTTCTTTCAAATGTGTTAAAATATATAACACTTTAATAAATATGCTCTTAATAATTAAATATTACTTGATTGAGTTAGCATACGTTAAATAAAAAAATTAAAATTGATATTGTGTCAAAATTTAATTAAAATTTATTTTAAATTTTTATATAAAAAAAGGTCTCATTTCAAATTTTGCCCTAGGCCTTTCATCACCTTAGGACGGGCTTGTACACTAGTTGAGTTGAGTTTCCTGGAAACAATTACGGTTCTATAGTTTGGTCGCATGTAATGCTCGGATGCAAGGGATGGGCCTCAAGAAGGAGAATTTGATTTTTTATGCTTACATTTGGTTAAAAAAAATTTCCTAAACAAATAATAACTCATATTTGTAGGATATGAAAACTTTTATGATATCCCTAAAATACCTCCCATTTACATCACCCCCATTTACACAATTGGACCCCCCATCGGACCCCACATCGGACACAATCGGACTCATCGTACTATATCTGCTACCAATTTTTTTTTTTTTTTATGTTTTTATACATAAAAAAATAGCATCAGGTGACCATTGGACCACCATCGGACCCCATCGGACCAGATCTGCTACCAATTTTTTTTTATATTTTTTTATATATAAAAAAAAAAAAGTAGCATCAGAAACCACCATCGGACCACCATCAGATCCCATCGGACTACCATTTTTTTATTTTTTTTTTATGTTTTGCACTAAAAAAAAGTAGCATTAAGTGACCATCGGACCACCATCGGACCTTCGTCTTCAACCTTAACTCATTTTAACAACAGGAAGGCATCAGACCACTATCGGACCACCATCGGGCTTGACAAAAAAAAATCAGTTTTTTGCCCAAAACTCAGATCTAACCATTTTCGACCCTTCAACATCTCGGAGGTAGTCGGGTCTCACGGTGGTCGTCTGTGTAGGCGATCTGTGTAGGCGGTGAGGGGTAGGTTCAGTTTTGGTGAGGGTGAGATGTTGAGGCAAAACCGAGAGAGATAGAGGAAGAAAGAGAGTTGAGGTTTGAAAATGAGAGAAGTATTTTTGGGTTTATTATAAAGTGGTCGTATTTTTTAAATTTTGAAATGTATTAATTTATGCATAAAATTTTAAAGTATTTTATGGATATTTTTCCAAATTTTCCCTCAAGAATGACAACTGAAAATAGTGATATTGCCTGACACAAGGTACCCTCCATTCAGTTTTATATAATGAATGAATCATTCATAACCGAAAAATTTTGTTTGGACATGTCTAGTCGCAAAAAAAGTTAGTAATAGTTATTTTAATTATATTATATATTAATATTTTATTTTTTAAATAATAACAATTATGGGCTCCACTAAAAATTGATATTCAGAACATGGTTTGTTACAGTTCTTTTATTTATTTTTCTATTTCAATTTATCAATCTCTCTATTTGAAATATAATATATAATTTAATTTATATTTCTATATATGCAACATTTAGTATTGGCTAAATGGCGGCAAAATTCCTAAAACTTTCATTTTGGTTTCACTTAATCCCAAAATTCAAATTTGGACTGTAAAAGCTCCAATACACGCATTCTGATAGCAATTTAAAATTTTTGTCCATTTTAGATGTTAAGTGCCATGCTGGACTGGACACAGTGTACACGTGGCACAATTTTATTCGTCCACGTAAAAAATTATTTTAAAAAAAAATAAAAAAATTAATTATTTTAAAAAAAATAAAAATAAAAAAATTCTTTTTCTTTAAAATTTACAAATTTTAAAATTAAAAAAACAATTTTAAAAAAATAAAAATTAAAAAAAAAAAAACCCTAATTCCATATCCCATTCCCTTACGCCCTCCTCCTCCTCCTACTTCTTCTTCCTCATCTTCTTCTATCTTATTCTCTGCTAAAAAAAACCCTAACCTAAACCTAACACACCTCTCTCTCCCTCCAATCGGACCACCAATCGCACCAAAAAATCCCTCCAAATAGACCCCAGGCCCACCTCTGTTCACACCTCCAATCACACCTCCTTCTTCTCTCCTTCTTCTCGGGCCGAACCAAACGTAGAGAGAGAAAGAAAGAAAAACGAGAGAGAGAGAGAGAGAGAGAGAGAGAGAGAGAGAGAGAGAGAGAGAGAGAGAGAGGAATTGGGCTAGGCGAAGGTGGTTTGGGTTGGCTGTGGTCGGGGAATCAGGTTGGGCGAAGGAATCGCACCTCCTTCTTCTCTCCTTCTCACCCTGGACATTTCTAGTTTGGGGATGGTGGCGATGGCGATGGATGGGAAGGAAGGAAGGAAGATGGTGGCAATGGCGATGGCTGGGAAGGAAGGGAATGGTGGTGGGTGGTGGCTGGGAAGGATTCAGGGTTTAGGGTTCTCATGGCAGAAGCCATACGAACCTTTATTGTGGACAAAGAAAAAGAAAAAGAAAGGAAAAAAAGGAAAAAAAAAATTATTTTTTTTTATATTTTTTTTTTAATTTCAAATTAATTTATAATTAATTTTTTATTTTTTTAAAATAATTTTTTACATGGACCAATAAAATTGTGCCACGTGTACATTGTGTCCAGTCCAACATGGCACTTAACACCTAAAATAGACGGAAATGTTAAATTGCTAACAGAATTCGAGTATTGGGAGTTTTACTGCCCAAATTTGGGTTTTGGGAGTTAAGTGAAACAAAAATAAAAGTTTTGGAGAGCTTTACCGCCATTTACCCTTTAGTATTACTCTGAATTTATTTCAATTAGCTATAGTCTTTAAAAGTAGTATTTTAGTGATTAGTGATTATAAGACTTTATTGTCAGGACTTTTTTTTAATTATTTAATTTTTTTTTTTGTAAAACGATCCGCGAATAAAGTTACACGTGCTTTAACAAAAACCTCTATTCATGTTGTTGATTGTATTTTAGTAGGTAAACATTTCATCCTTACTTTTGGATAAAATTTAATAAAGAAGTTTTTTTCTTTCAATAAAAATATTATTTAATCTTTATTTATATAATAATATTATATGATATTTATTTTAAATTACTTAATTTTATATTGTTACATAAGGCAGTTATTGTTTTCAATTTTTTTTTTATTGTTAAAGAATTTTAAGTTATTTTTTTTTTTTTTGAATGGAAATTTCATCTTATTATTGAAATTAAACCCTTACATCCGCTACCAAACAAGGCAGCAACTCAGTTGGAACAGTCTCCAAACTGCAAGTACAATCAGGATATAATCTAGCAGCTCTAGCAAAACTATGAGCCACTACATTAACTGATCGCTTAACGAAAGAAATAACAACATTATTAAGAGAAGCAAGCATAGTTTTACAATCTTGAATGACGCTACCAAACAAGGAAATCATATCAGTGGAACTATGAATAGCTTGCACAACACACAGAGAATCGGTTTCAATGTAGACTTGAGGCCATCGATTCTCCTTCAACCAACTCAATACCTCCCGAATGCCTATAGCTTCGGCAACAGCCACCTCAACTTGAACCGCTGTGTATTTCATCTTTCCCGCAATCAACAAACCATCGGAGTTTCTAGCCACCATACCCAAACCGAAACTCCTTCCATCATTAAACATTGCCGCATCTACGTTTATTTTGACACTAGTACCATTCGGAGGTGTCCACTGCTCACACACATCAGCAGCCGTTAGTATCGGCCACGATGAATCCGAAGATATTTGAGCAGCTTTCCATTGGTCAAGATAGCGAAACGCATACGCAACAACGTCTTCAAAAATGAAAGGTTTCTTGTTCCACACCAGGTTGTTCCTGGCTCCCCACACAGCCCAACACACGGCCACAACTCTGCAAATTACAGCAGCCGGCTTGTTGCAGAAAACCGCACTGCACCAGTCAAAAAAACCAGCACCAGGAGCGACAGATGTACCAATTCCAACACGGTCCCAACATTTGCTGACCTCTCGACAAGTAACTAAAGCGTGGAGAATAGTTTCTTGTTCAATATGGCAGATCGGGCATAAGGGACTTACATCAACACGCTTAGTTCGCAATTGCACCACCGTTGGCAAGCAGTTATTGCAAGCTCGCCAAACCAGATTTTGCATCTTCGAAGGAAGCTTCAGCTGCCACAGCTTACGCCAAAAAACATCTCCAGCATCATCAAACCAGTTACCTTTCAACTTTTGTAAGAGAGCATAGGCACTCTTAACAGAGAAAGTGCCCGAGTTCTCTTTGGACCAAACTAAATGATCAAATGTTTGAGTAATGTTTAGTGGAATGGCTTTGATCAAAGTACGGTCTCTTTCCTCAAAAAGGTCATTTAAAATTTCATCATCCCAAGTTAGCTCCCCTGGTTTCATAAGGGAATTGACAGTAGCAGTAATCAAGGACGGGTGGGAAGAAATAACCTTAGGATTTTCTTCATGTGGAAGCCAAGGCTCACCAGTGATCTGAATTCGGGTACCATCTCCCACACACCATCGAATTCCATGTTTCAAAAGCGACTGAGATTCCAAAATACTTCTCCATACAAAACTCGGGTTTGAACCCAATTGAGCATTAAGGAAATTACCATTAGGGAAGTACCTTGCTTTGAACAAACGAGAGGCTAAAGACTGAGGACGAGTAAGCATACGCCACCCTTGTTTGCCAAGAAGAGATAAATTAAAGTCTCGCAGATTACGAAAACCCATGCCTCCTCCTCTTTTATGTAAACAAAGTTTATCCCAAGCCATCCAGTGAATGCCCTTGTTTTCATCTTGTGAAGATTTCCACCAAAACTTACACATTGCTCTTTCAATATCATTGCTAATCTCAAGAGGAAGTAAAAAGACATTCATAGCGTAACTAGGGAGCGCTTGAACGACTGATTTTATAAGAACTTCTTTTCCTCCTTTAGACAAAAATTTTCCTTCCCAACTCTGCAATCTTTTTTTCACCTTATCTCGTAAGAACCCCAGCACTGAAGTCTTGTTTCTACTCATTGTACTAGGTAATCCCAGATAAAAACTGCCTTCATCAGCCACGGCCATATGGAGATAGTTGCAAATCTGCATTTGGGTAGGATGATCCGTGTTGAGACTGAAGAAAATAGAGGATTTTGCAAAGTTGACTTGCTGACCTGAAGCACTCTCGAACTTGTGAAGCAATTCTTGGATACGTTGAGCTTCCTGAAGAGTTGCTTTACAATAAAGATAGCTGTCGTCTGCAAAGAGCATATGAGATATTCTTGGTGCCCCATTAGCAACTTTACAACCATGTATCCACCCATTTCTTTCATATTTATAAAGAAGGGAAGATAAACCTTCTGCACAGATAATGAACAAGTAAGGAGACAGGGGATCCCCTTGCCTTATACCTCTAGAAGGGCATATCGGGCCAACCTCATAAGCATCATGGATTACTTTATACCTGGCTGTCGAAACACAAGTCATGATGAGACGTATCCAATTTTCCACAAAGCCCATCTTTCTCAACATTGCTTCGAGGAAAGGCCATTCAATCCTATCATACGCCTTACTCATGTCGAGTTTAAGTGCCATGAAACCCGTCTTCCCTTTCCTCTTTCTCTTCAGGTAGTGGAGAACTTCAAAAGACACCAACACGTTATCCGATATTAAACGACCCGGCACAAAGGCGCTTTGAGAATCAGCTATTATCTCACTCATAAACGGCTTCATCCGGTTGGTCATGACTTTGGTGATCACTTTGTATAGAACATTGCACAGAGCTATCGGACGAAGGTCTTTCATATGTTGCGGGTTTTTCTTTTTCGGAATTAAGACAATATTAGCTTCCCCACATCCATCTTCAAGGACACCATGCTCAAAAAAGTGTTGCACCGTTCGAGTAACATCCCTCTTGACTATTTGCCAACATTTTTGATAGAAGGCAGGGGTCATTCCATCAGGGCCTGGACTTTTGTCTGGATGCATTTGGAAAATTGCCTTCCTTACCTCCTCCTCCGAAACAGGCTTTGATAACTCTTCATTCGCTTGAGTCGAAACCATGGCCGAAAATATAAAATTTAATAATAATTATAATAATAATGCAAGTCATTTAATATAAAAGAGCATGTTAACTAAAATTTAATAATAAAATATTAAAAATGGCATAAAGATAAATATAAAAGCAAAGTTTTTATTGTGATGCAAATTTTACTTTATGTCATATTGTGATCTAAATTTGGATCACTTTTTGTTATGTGACATATTTGCATTACAATTTGATGGAGTAGACTTTTAACAAAGTGAACTATATTTTGGCATTTGCATCACTTATTTGTATCTCCATTGGAGATGCTCTTATAGTGACTATTGTTTTTATTTTTTATTATTTTTATCTATTCATGCTTATTTTGTTTATTTGTAGTGAAAATAAACTATAAATTTGCTACAATAATTTTTGTTTTTGTTTAATTTATTTTGTTTATTTTGTTTATTTTGTTTATTCATGCTATAATTTATTTATGTGTAGCTAAAACACTATTGTTCCTTCAAGCTTTCAAAGAAAGAATAACAAGTTAAATTGGGTGACTCTAATGATGACATTGGGTTAAAATCTGTTACCAGGATTTTACAACTGTGATTGCGTGTACTATTAGAATTTTCTACTATAATGATTTTAAGATTATTATTAGAAGTTTTTACAAGTTTGTTATTGAGATTTCTAAGAGCGTTCCTAATCTGTGTTGTTCGTAGATTAGTTGTACATGCTTTTCGGATGAACGAAAAACTTGATTTGCTGGATGAATATCTATATTTTTTGTATGGTGTATAGTATTATCTTGATGATCATGCATATATAGTATTTATTTGATAAATTGGAGATGTATAATACTCATATTATTATATTTCTAATGAATTTGTTCATTGCTTTCAAAAAAATATTATTGGGAATAGCATCCTTCATTAAGATCACTCTAAATCTAAAGCCATCTTTTATAGACCAAAATATAAATCTTCTTGACCACCTGACCAACAAAGAAGTATCCCACAAAAAGTACCACCAAAAATCTGAAGTATGACAAGGGCAAGGAAACAAACCCCATAATTGCACCAATTGGAGTAAATGGGATTGAGATTCCAATGGCAGAAATCACCACTGTGGAGCAAATTATTGGCCATGAGGCGAACTCCTGAA
The DNA here is from genome assembly GCF_029168945.1 of Cannabis sativa. Classification (NCBI taxonomy): domain Eukaryota; kingdom Viridiplantae; phylum Streptophyta; class Magnoliopsida; order Rosales; family Cannabaceae; genus Cannabis; species Cannabis sativa. The sequence goes on along the minus strand of NC_083604.1, from coordinate 65,548,065 downwards.
TGAATGGGACCTTCTCTGTTCGGAACAAGTGGATGATTAGAGTTTGCATCAGGAGCCCTTCAACGAACCAAGCTGTGTGGAAGAATTTAAGGTCTTCTAGGGTACGGGCCTTGTAGTAAAACCAAATGAAAAGAAGGGTGGCTACATCACAAAGAGTACACACAGGTGCATTCCATAAGATGAACATAGGTAAACCTTTTTCAGACCATTTTTGTGGGATTTTGACATAATCATCTTCCATTTTGTCCCATGGGATTGCAATTTGGCCAACACTATACAAGAAGTTTTGTGTTAGGAGCTGCCTAGGAGTCAATGGCTCATTCTTGAGGACCAAATTTGCTATCAGGAGTGAGATGACATTTCCTATATTGGCAGTGACAGACATCTTAATGTACTTCATGGTGTTCCCGAAAGTAAGTCGCCCATGCTCAACTCCAGCAACGAGGACATTGAGATCTTTCTCAAGCAATATAATGTCAGAAAAGTCCTTGGCTACAGATGCTCCAGAATCAACTGATATACCTACATTGGCAGCATCCAAAGCTAGTGAATCATTTATTCCATCTCCTAGAAATCCAACGATATGGCCACCAACTGTCTGCAATGACTGAACAACTCGAAGTTTTTGTGTTGGAGTAAGCCTAGCAAGAACTGTGGCTTTTTTGACAGTCTCATGAAAGGTTTCCTGCTGGAGCTGCTCAAGTTCAGGTCCAGTAACCACATGCGTGGTTTCGATGCCAACTTCCTTGCAAACCTTTCTAGCCAAAGAGAGTGAATCACCGGTCAGTACCTTTGCTTTTACTCCCTTCTCAGCTAACCGCCATAGGGCCTGCTTTGCCGAGTCTTTAGAAGGGTCAAAAAATGTTATAAGGCCCAGGAATACCATATCAGATTCTAAGGTGTCAAAATTGTTGCTGCTCTCAGTTGTTGACTTCTGCATGATAAATATTGCATTGTTAGCTATTGGCATTAGGAAACCGACCTTTATTCATTGCATAAGAAATGAGAAAAACTAAATGATGTAGGGTCAAAAGATAAGATATTCAGGCACACCGTTTTCAGTCTCTTTGTAGCTACCCCAATAACTCTTAAACCTTCATTGCTTATTTCTTCACTCATACCTAAAATTCTTTGATAGTCTTCTGGAGTGAAAATAGTGATTTCACCCCTATCAACATGCTCCACAAAAGAACAAACTCTCAATACTTCTTCCAGTGCTCCTTTTGTTACCATGAACTTTTCATGGAAATGCTGGTTTATGTTTTCTGAGACCTCCATTTCTAGGATAATAGATACTCGTCTTCTTATGAAATCAAAAGGAATCTCATCTATCTTTCTCCACTTGGAGGGCTGAAACCTGTATCCATTTGTGAATACATATGCCAAAATGGCGTCATCCAGGGGATATTTCTGATCCGTTTTAAAATATGAGTTTAGAAAGGCATAACATAAAACCTTTTCTCTGGGCATACCCCAGCAGTCAATATGATTAACCATAATTGCTATGTTCATGGTTAGTGTCCCTGTCTTGTCAATGCATATGATATCCCTGTATTAGAAATTGATACACATTTCTACAATACTAAATTAAGTCTAGAATTTTCTACACATTTGTAGAAAAACATACTCTAAACTTTTAGATAATTGTAGAATAATTTAGAATTTTCTAGACATGTAGAAATCCAATAGAACATAGGCATTTCTAGAAAACTTTAGCCTAGAAGTTTCTAGTTATGCATGCTTAAGAAATATGTAGAAATGTATGGATAAAATCCTTGAACTAGAAAGATCTAGAAGAAATAATTCTAGCCATAAAGTGTAAGGGGTGAGCAACTATAAATACCCCATCAAACTTCCAAATTGTAACTAAGCTTGAGTAGCCAAAGTAAGTCTTTTACTACTAGCCTACTACCTTGTCTCCTCTCTTACTACACACATAAAAATTAAAACACTACATAACTCTTCCTTGTCTCACCAATCATCCAACTTATCAACATCATCAAACTATTAACTACATATCCACCTATTCTAAATAAAACCAATACAAATTTATTCTCAAACCATCAGTGGTATCAGAGCTCCGTTCGATCATATATCATTGGGCGTAATCTTTTTCACTCATCAAACATGAGTTCAGAGTACAATCGCTCTTCACTACCTCTTCCAATTTTCCATGGAGAAAACTATGATTTTTGGTCCATCAAAATGAGGACCTATTTTCGATCACAAAATCTATGGAAAATTGTTGAAGAAGGAATCACTATTCCGGAAGATATTACATCTCTTTCGGAAGACCAAAAGAAGGCACTCGAGGATAATCAACAAAAGGATTCTCATGCATTATATTGCTTGCAACAAGCTATGGCGGACAATCTTTTTCCACGAATTATGACAGCAAAGAATCTGCAAAAGAAGCATGGGACACGCTCGGCAGAGGAGTTCCAAGGAATGTACCAAGGTACGCACAAGCTAGACTACAAAAGCTTAGAAGAGATTTTGAGAATCTTAGAATGAAAGATAATGAGACTGCAAAAGATTACTATTCTAGAATTAAAGAAATAGTAAATCAAATGGGAGCCTATGGAGAAATAATTTCGACAAGAATATAGCATAAAAGATACTAATTTCTTGGTACGTAAAAAATATGATTCAATAGTTTCTGTGATAGAGGAAACTAAAGATTTAGAAACTCTATCACCAACTGAACTAATGGGCTCTCTTGAAGCATATGAAAGTAGACGAGAAAGGCATAAGGAAAGTGAAGTAGAAAATGCCTTTCGCCCAAAATCAATTCGCTGGCCTCAAAAACCAAAAGCCGATGGGAAAAAGACACAAGAAAAACAAAAAGAAAATAACGACAAGTATCCTCCATGTGGCATTTGTAAAAGAAAAAGTCACTTGGAGAAAGACTCGTTGGTTCAAAGGAAAACTACAAAGGCCAAAATTGTAAAAAATTTGGCCACACCGAAAAAACTTGTCGTTTAAAGAAATCCCATCAAGCTAATTTTCCGAAGAGAAAAATGATGAAAATAATCTCTTCTATGTCCGCCAAGCCGCAATAAGAAGGAAAAGATACTTGGTATCTCGACAAAGGGTTGCAGAACTACATGACGAAAAATGAAAGCATCTTTTGTAGTCTTGATAGATCCAAGACTAAAGTCAAAATCTGTAATGGTGACTTCATGGAAGCAATGCAAGTAAAGGCACCATTTCCATCGACACTAAAAAAGGCAAGCAGATACATCAATGATGTACTCTTAGTACCCAACATTGATCAAAACCTACTTAGCGTAGGTCAAATGATTGAAAAGGGTACTCTTTGCATTTTGAAGGAGATTCTTGCACAATATATGATAAGCAAGATAAATCCTTTCAAATTGCAAAGGTAAAAATGAAAGAAAATAGATGCTTTCCCATACAATGGAGATATATGCAAGCAATGTGGCAATGCAAGCGCAAACAGATGAGTCATGGCTATGGCATAGAAGGTTTGGTCACTTAACTTCCATGGGCTTAAGATCCCTGCTGCAAGAATATGATGCGAGACCTCCCAAAGCAATTAAGGAGATCAACACACTGTGAAGGATGCATGCTCTGGAAACAACATCGACAACCTTTTCCATCCGGCAAAGCTTGAGAGCCAAAAAGCCACTTGAGCTAGTCCATACCGACGTCTCATGGCAATGCGCACTCCATTAAATGACCAAAACAGGTACTTCATTCTCTTCATTGATGACTTTACTATAATGACATGGGTTTATTTTATGCAACAAAAGTCGCAAGTCTTCGATATTTTCAAAAAGTTCAAATCCCGTGTCGAAAGACAAAGCGGTCACTACATCAAGACAATTAGAAGTGATAGAGGCAAAGAATACACTTCTAATGAATTCAACAAGTTCGTGAAGATGAAGGGATGGAGCACCAACTCACCGTTGGATACGCACCAATGTAATGGTGTATCCGAAAGGAAAAACAGATCAGCATGAGGCAAAGCAAGAGCCATGCCGTTGAGAAAGGTCTCCCAAAACGATTTTGGGCAGAGGGCAAGAAGCACCTACCTACTTACTCAACCGATGTCCAACCAAAGCCGTGCGTAATAAGACGTCGATCGAAGCTTGAGCTGACGTAAGCCATCGCAAAGCATCTCAAAGTCTTCGCCGCATATGCCACTTCACATTCCAAAAGAGAAAAGAGGCAAGCTTGATGAGAAGGCAGAAAGGAATCTTCTTAGGCTATAGTACTCAATCAAAAGGTTATCGAGTCTATAGCTTAGAAACAAATAAGCTAATAATCACGAGACGTAAAATTTGACGAAGATGCCGCATACAACCTGGGAGACACAAGAAGGAAAGAAAGACAAATAATATTCCTCTACCGCCAAGACAAGAAACGATCAAAATGAAGTTCTTACTCAACCAAGAACACAAGAACCTCGCACAAGTCATAGAATCTCCGCCGCACTACCCGCAAGGCGAACAAGACCACTATCGAAATCTACGAGACATGCAACTTAGTACTTATGGAGCCGTAAAGCTTTGAAAGCTTTCATAAAACAAGAAGTATGGAGAAAAGCTATGAATGAAGAGATAAAGATGATTATGAAGAATGAGACTTGGGAGCTTGTAGATCGTCCACAAGACAAAGATACTATAGGAGTCAAGTGGGTCTACAAGACAAAGCTCAACGCAGATGGCTCTATCCAAGAGCACATAAAGCAAGATTAGTTACGAAAGAATACTCACAACAATACAGAGTCGACTACAACGAACTATTTGCTCCAGTTCGACCCCTCAACACTATTAGAGCTTTAATAGCTCTAGCTGCACAGAAGAAATGGAAGATTTTTCAACTTGATGTGAAGTCAGCATTCCTAAATGGTTATCTTGAAGAAGAAATTTATGTGGAGCAACCTCAAGGGTTCGTGGCACAAGGACAAGAAGATAAAGTCCTCAAATTGAAAAAGGCTTTATATGGCCTAAAGCAAGCTCTGTAAGCCTGGTATAGCATAATTGACAGCTATTTTACCGAACAAGGATTAGGTAGGAGCAAGAGTGAGCCAACTCTTTACATTAAAACTCAAGGTAAGGATGATACACTAATTGTCTCTTTATACGTTGATGATCTCATCTACAAATGCAATAATGAGAAGATGATAAAGATGTTTAAAGAATACATGATGAAAAATTTTGAGATGTCCGACCTGGGATTAATGCACTACTTTCGGATCGAAATAACTCAAAAGAAGATGGGATCTTCATCTCACAAAAGAAGTATACATACAGACACTAATGAAGAATCTTCAAAATGGAGTGGATGCAAGACTCGATCAACTCCATTAGACAATAACAAAGCTCTCAAGAAGGAAGATGGCTCACCGAAAGCCGATGAATCAAAATTTCGAAGTCTAATTGGCAAATTCTTTTATATCTATCTCTACAAGACTGCATATAATGTACGCAACGCTAGTCTCCTATCAAGATTCATGCATGATCCAAGTCAAGTTCATCATGAGCAACCAAGCGAATCCTCAGATACTTGCAAGGAACAAAATTCTATGGAATATGGTACAGAGTTACAAGTGACTCAAAACTTGTTGGCTACACAGATAGTGACTGGGCAGGATCCATGGACGACATGAAGAGCACGTCAGGATATGCCTTCACACTTGGATCAGGAATATTTTCATGGGCATCAAAAAAGCAAGCAACTGTTGCGCAATCATCAGCAAAAGCAGAGTATATTGCAGCAGCAATGACTACAAGCCAAGCTATATGGCTTAAAAGAATACTAAAAGACATGGGAGAATCACAGAAGGAGGCTACAAAGATATATTGTGATAGCAAATCAACCATAAAGAATGGCGAAAAATCCAAAGATTTCAAGAGAACTAAACATATAAGCATCAAGTACCATTTCATCAGGGAAGCAGAAGCAAACAAAGAAATCGAGCTCAAGCAATCGCAAGACCGAAGAGCAGCGTACATATTCACAAAGGCACTACCAAGAGGCAAGTTCGAGCTACTACGAAACATGATTGGAGTTACAGAAATGTGTACCAAGGAGGAGTATTAGAAATTGATACACATTTCTACAATACTAAATTAAGTCTAGAATTTTCTACACATTTGTAGAAAAACATACTCTAAACTTTTAGATAATTGTAGAATAATTTAGAATTTTCTAGACATGTAGAAATCCAATAGAACATAGGCATTTCTAGAAAACTTTAGCCTAGAAGTTTCTAGTTATGCATGCTTAAGAAATATGTAGAAATGTATGGATAAAATCCTTGAACTAGAAAGATCTAGAAGAAATAATTCTAGCCATAAAGTGTGCAAAGAACTATAAATACCCCATCAAACTTCCAAATTGTAACTAAGCTTGAGTAGCCAAAGTAAGTCTTTTACTACTAGCCTACTACCTTGTCTCCTCTCTTACTACACACATAAAAATTAAAACACTACATAACTCTTCCTTGTCTCACCAATCATCCAACTTATCAACATCATCAAACTATTAACTACATATCCACCTATTCTAAATAAAACCAATACAAATTTATTCTCAAACCATCACCCTGCAACAGAGGGAGCACATGATCAAGTTTTACAAGAAATAAAACACAATGTGAATTTTCTTTTCTACTTGAAGAATAGTAGTGTCTGGAATGAAATTAATATGTACTAACTACAAAACTTCCACTTTATGCTCATGACAAGCCCTCGAGAATAGGGTGGTCAATGAGTCTTTAATCTTTTTCCTAAAACATTTGGTGAATGCATTCTGCTATTTTGATTTTATTTTACTTATCAGGAGAGCATAGCCCAGCACTAAAAAAATATACCCCTAAACTCAAAGCTTTTTCATGTACGTTCCAGTGAAGGAAGAGGAAAATAATTAAAAGAAAATGACAGAAATAAGGCTAGTGTTTTTTGTGTACTTGATCAGCTTAAAGAAACCCATCAACCTAAGTCTGATTTGAACTTGATGAAATGGAATTCCATTGTACTTTGCATTCGTGTGTGTGAACGAGAGAAAAGGGTCTTATATAACTACACGTGAAGCACTTACATAGATCCCATGTCTCGTATGGCAGTTGCGCTCTTGACTATACATCTATCTTTGGCCATAGCAAGAGCTCCTTTGGCTAGACATGTGTTCACAATGAGAGGAAGCATTTGAGGAGTGAGGGCACTTGCAACTGAGATTCCAAATAGAAAACTACCACTCAGGATGTGACACGAAAGGTCAGCAGTTACAATAATGATTATGACTACCCCAAGAATAACAGTAACCACAACGTAAGATATGCAGCATATCCCTTTCTCAAAGTCATCAGGTAGTCTTTGCTTCCCCATGGTTGAATACATGGTACTCATGTATGTCTTGGATCCAGTTGAAACTACCAGACCTGTGCCGCTACCTGATATTACATTTGTTCCCTGAAATATGTCATCACAATTCGAGATTCTATTCAATGGTAAGAAATAATGAGTGAATACTAAGTTACACTATTACAAAATTAAATAATTTATTCGAGAATACTTGAGGCCACAATGGATGTTTTGTTTAACACCACATGCTATGTCAGTTTGTTAGGTGTAAAAGAAGAGTAAAAGAGTAATTATACCTACCATGAAGCAAATGTTCTTTAAATCCAACAAAGGAGTGGTAATATCTTCCTTGATATCAGCTGTCTTCTCAGTTGTATAAGACTCCCCAGTTAATGAGGCCTGACTGTACAAGAATTATTAGAAGAGTCAGTGGCTTTTAACTCTAATATTTTCTTTTGAGAGATAACAACGAAATGACGTGAATTCCGATCTACTAAACAGCGAAATTATCAGAAACAAATACCTTACAACGAGATATTTTGAAGATAACAATCTTACATCTCCAGGAAAAAGATTTCCAGGCTCAAATATGACAATATCACCAGGAACAACATCTCTTTGATCAACTTGTACTACTAATTCTGTTTGGACAACACGGCCAGCACATCTTTGAACTTTGATTGGACACCTTACAAATTCTGAAAGTTTCATGGCTGCTTTTGAGCTGCTATATTCCTGAATTGAGCAATAACAATATTGTTATAATCATGCCTTATTAATAGAAATAGAAACAAATAGTTTCATCCGTGAATGAAGATAACAAGCAACAACACAAGACAATATATACCTGATAAAATCTGAGAGTAACACTAATGAATACCAAAACCAGCATAATGCATCCATTTGGGCCATCACTGGCTATGTATGAGAGTGCAGACAAGACAATCAAAATGATATTAAAAGGGTGAAAGAAAGCAACCCATAGAAGATGCCACCAGCTTGGAAATGAAAAGTCAATGGGAACATTTGGGCCAGTTTCTTTCAATCTCCTTTGAGCTTCAGTGAAACTCAATCCTGTAAATAAGTAATTGAATGTTCTATGTTGAGATGACTTTACTGAACTTGACAATGTATAATCAAATACCACACATGTAATACTAGCATTTCATCAAACACTTAAAAAAAATAAGAACCATAATGTTAAGAAATGTTAAAAATAACTAAATAAATAACACCCACCCCTTTCAGTGGATTGAACATACTCAAAAACTAAATCCTTTTCAGACTGAGCCAGTGCATACAACCAAGAGTAAACTTTTTCTTCTTCCTCCGTCCTTGACCCGCCATCAATTTTATCTACAAAATTCAATGAACACAACAACAATCCGCCCTCAATGAAAGCTGGCAGATGCCCAAATATCAATTCTTCATGAAGAGTAACCAAAAAAGAAAGCTAAAGAATCTGACATACTTCGGCAAAATAGCCTCCAAAAGAAGGCAATGATCGAATTAGGAAATCCATCTCTCTGGGTTTCTGGGTTGTGGACGAGATTTTCTTTAATGGGTTTTGAATAGGGAAGCTGAAGTATATTTCTACTAAAAATGGTGGGAAATTTGAATCTTCCCATGGCAGAAAGTTGAAGAGCAAAGATAATAGTATGTGAGGAGAAGATAAAGTTATTGGACACATTATAAGTGAAACAGAGAGATTTTAGAGAAAAGAAAAATAAGTGGGAGCTTTGAACAGAAGGTAGAAGAATTACCGGAACAAGAATGGAAGGTAGTACTGGTAGAGTTGGAGTACGTAGTGAATAAGATACTTGCTGTTGACTTTTATTGGGGTTTCTCCATTTTTTTTTAAAACTACCAAACTTTCAAAATGACCGTTAGGTTGGTTAACAATGATAATGAAAGAAGAAGAGCAAAAGAAAAAAAAAAAAGTGGGGATTCTCCTGGGTTAGTTAGTCAATGTGGTGGGACCAAGTTAGATTTAGAAATTGGAATGGGCAGGCTCTCAATACTTTATTATTTCACATGACTCTTTTCTTAGATATTGATACACAAGAAAACTATTAACATGGGAGAAAAGGCACAAGAAAACCCAACAAATGAAACAATATAGCAATATCATTAATGACTTAAGATCCTTATGTTCAAGTAGAAGAAGAAGAGATAAGTTGTGAAAAAAAAAGTATAGAAGAAGAGATAACATTAAAAATAAATAATAGGGATATTGGCGGCTAAATCACCTAAACTTTACGGTTTGTAACACTTAACCACCAAAACTGAATTTTTGGCGGCTAAACTACCTAAACTCTGGTTCCGTTTTGCTCTGCACACCTCCGTCCAAAAATCAGCGTTAAGTGCCACGGTGGACTGTCCACGTGTACACACTTGCACACGTGGCAAATTTTTAGTGGTCCACCTAATATTAATTTTAAAAAATAATTATAAATATTAAAAAATAAAAAAAAAAATGAAAAATATTTTTTTTTTTGCTTTTTCTTTTCTTTTTCCTTTTCTTTTCTTTTTTTTCTTTTATTTTTTTTTTCTTCTTCATTTTTCTACAGAACCCCCCCAGCCCTCTCTGACCCCCCTAACCCGACCCTCCATCTCCGCCCAGCCCCAGATCAACAAAACTCTGATCATCACGCGAGTCACCAACAACAATCGAACCACCTCCCTCCACCTTCAACACCACCATTACCTCCATTCACCTTGTCAACACCCAAATCCCACTAGCAACTCCATCACAATCTGTACAACCACACATAACATCAAATAAAGCTATAATCACCCACCATCTTCACCACAGCTACTACCTCCATCACCATTGTCACCACCCATCACCATAACCTATATCTCAAATCCAAATCTAACACTAAAAAATAAAAATCAATATGTCCATCTGTTATAACACAAAACAAAAAATAAAACTAAAAAAAAATCTCTGTATCAAACCCAATTTGCCACAAAAAACCCAAATTAATATCTCAAAAATAAATAAATAAATAAATAAAAAGAAGAGATCTAAACTTCCTGAAACCCCCATCCTCGGATCCACGAACAGACCACCGTCGGCCGTCATTGGCATAGGCGAAGACCCCGTCGACTTCCCCATGGTTCCCAAGTCCCAGAATCCTTCAAGCCCAAGAACGCCGTCAATAAAGCGTCGTCCTCCACCGAGAACAAACGCCTTTCCCATCTCGATGGTCTCTCTCCATTAGTCCTTCTCTCCAAATCTGAATAATCACTGGTTCACACACAGAGAAGCAAGGAAAGAGGGTGATGTGATCGTGTCTTGTGTTAATTTTGCAAGAAGAGGAAGAAATGAAGAAAGGAAGAAGAAGAAGGAGTGGGTGGGTGTGGGTGTGGGTGTTTGATCTGCGAGAGGAGGAAGAAAGAAGAAGAAAAAAAAAAAGAAAAGAAAGAAAAGAAAAGAAAAGGAAAAAGAAAAAAAAAAAGTAAAAAAAAAATATTTTTATTATTTTTTTAATTTTTTTTAATATTTATAATTATTTTTTAAAATTAATATTAGGTGGACCACTAAAAATTTGCCACGTGTACAAGTGTGTACACGTGGACAGTCCACTGTGGCACTTAACGCTGATTTTTGGACGGAGGTGTGCAGAGCAAAACGGAACCAAGGTTTAGGTAGTTTAGCCGCCAAAAATTTAGTTTTGGTGGTTAAGTGTTACAAACCGTAAAGTTTAGGTGGTTTAGCCGCCAATATCCCTAAATAATATTTACTTTCGTAAGAAAAATATTATATTTTTTGAAAACAAAACCGATCAGTAAAAGAAATATTTATATGAAATGAAATCATCAATATGCTGTCATTCATGATCAAATGCAATGTACAAATATGTCATTGTGTTAAGGGACCTAAGGCTACTAACAGTTAGTCAGTTATTTCTGTTATTGGGGTTTAGTTCTGGTTGTAACAACTTTTCTGTTGCTTTTCTTGTTTGCACGTGGTGCATTCCTTTGTATATAAGACATGGCCGGCCAGAGAGTGGGGCAGTCGGGGCTGAGGCCCCAGGCCCCAAAATTTTGGAGCCCTGAAAAATTAAAATTAATATTATATATATAAAAATAAAAATATAATATATGTATATATATAAATTTTGGTTCAATAATTTTCATAAAAAAACATATAGCACAATTGGTAAGAGAGGTTAATGTTAGTTGGTGGGTGCTGTGTTTGATTCCTGTCATCTTCACATTTTGGGTGTTTTAAAAATTAAAAGGTATTGATTTAAAATTTGTAAAGATTATGTAGCATTTCAATGCATTACCTAAAAATTACTTATTATATGGAGATAAAAGAGTTAATTATATTGTGTCAAAATTTTAATAATAAATAATATCTTTTAGCAAAAATAAAAAAAATATATATTTTAATTTTTTATAAAAAAAAAAAAAAAAAATCCCCTTTTTAAATTTCGCCCTACTCCTCTTAACACCTTGAGACGGCCCTGAAATAAGAAGCTAGTCTTCTTTCTCTATTAATGAAAATGCTCTGTTTCACTCTTTCTTTCCTCTTCTTCTGTTTCTTTCTTTCTTAAACACTAACATTGAACAACGTAAAAATTAAGAAATTAAAAAGTTTGAAAAGAACGCGTATTGATACATTTCACTTACCCTCTATGTTAAACCTTTGTGCCATTAGAACCAGTAACCAGAAACCATGAAAGGCAGAGCAAAGAAGAGAAAGAGAGAAAGAACAGAGAAAGAGTGGAGAAGGAAAGAAGATCTCATAGAATCAAATGTGATACAAGATATTTATACAAGCTGAGATGAATAACAAACTAACAGAAAAATATAATTGCAGCTAGCTAACTAACAACCCCAATAAACACAATCATAACAGACTAACTAACTCTCAACATTAGTCTTAACATCGCCCCTCAAACTCATAATTGAAAGGTCTTCAATTTTGAGTTTGCTTCTAAATGTTGAGAATCGTTGGCTGGATATGGCTTTAGTTAGCCCATCTGCTAGTTGATCAATGGCAGCAACATGTTTGACTTGTATCATTCGATTCATTACCTTCTCTCTGACAAAGTACAGATCCAATTCTATGTGCTTTGTCCTAGCATGTAGAACTGGATTCTGTGTAAGCATTATAGTACTAAGGTTATCACACCACACCATAGGAGGCTGAGCAAGCTGTATGTTGAGTTCTAGAAAACAGATAATGGAGCCAAGTGAGTTCAGCTGTAACATTAGCAACACTCCTATATTCTGCCTCTGTACTCGAGCGAGAAATAGTTTGTTGCTTCTTGCTCTTCCAAGTAATCAAATTTGGACCAAAGAATATGGCAAAACCAGAAGTGGACTTTCTGTCGTCTGGATTTGACGCCCAATCAGCATCACAGAAGGCAGTAAGATCGTAACAACCTGGTTTAGTGAAGTGAAGTCCATGACTCATTGTGCCACTAACATATCGAAGTATCCTCTTTACAGCTTGCCAATGAGTAGTCAAGGGATTTTGCATGAATTGGCATACCTTGTTGACACTAAAGGATAGCTCGGGTCTTGTAATTGTAAGGTACTGTAAAGCACCTACAATTGATTTGTACATTTGAACATCTCCAATTGGTTCCCCCTCGTAAGCAGATAAGCGAAGGCCACTAACCATAGGAGTTGGTGAAGGTTTAGACCCGAGCATTTGGGCTTTGATTAACAAGTCTCTTGCATACTTGGTTTGACAAAGATGAATCCCATGATCTGTATAATTGACCTCAATTCCCAAAAAGTATCTAAGAGGACCAAGATCTTTGAGGGAGAACTGCTTGTTAAGTGTGGTAATCAGATTGGTTACAGCTATCTCATCACTCCCTGTTATTAGAATATCATCAACATATACTAGAACTAGTGTTGTTGACTTGGGCGAATGACTAATAAACAGTGAGTGATCAGATTTGGAAGAGATGAAACCAAGAGAGGTCAAGCTGTATTGTAATTTCTCAAACCAAGCCCGAGGTGCTTGTTTAAGACCATATAAAGCCTTGTTTAGTTTGCACACTAAGTGTTCTTGACCAGGAATCTCAAAACCTGGTGGTTGAGTCATGTAGACTTCCTCTTGTAAATCACCATTGAGAAATGCATTATTAACATCCAATTGTCTCACAGACCAACCTTTGGATAAAGCCAGAGTTAACACAACTCTTATTGTAATAGGTTTGACCACTGGGCTGAAGGTTTCTGTGAAATCAAACCCTGCTTGTTGGTGGAATCCCTTAGCAACCAATCTTGCTTATGTTTGAGCACACTACCATCTGGATTCTCCTTCCTCTTATAAACCCACTTGCATCCTATGGCTTGTCTTCCTTCAGGTAATCTAACAAGTACCCAAGTTTTGTTTCTTGCCAAGGCAAGAATCTCATCACCCATAGCATTGTTCCAATGCTCTTGTTGTAATGCCTCTTTTAAGGATGTAGGTTCTCTCAAAGCCATAAATGCCTTAGGTTTAAACACTCCAAGCTTAGACCTGGTTGTCATATGGTGAGAGTTGTTTCTTCCAGGAGCATTTAAACAACCAGTTAGGAGAGGTAAGGCTGCTGGAGAGGAGAAACAAGGTCCTGGTCTTGTATACGGGTGCGGGTACGGTATACGGTGCGAAGGCATGCGTGATGATGAACCAGCAGACACAGCAGCACCATGTTCAGGAGCTTCAGCTCTCTGTGATGCCATGGAATTATCTCGCACAACAGGGAGGTCACTGATGTGTGTTGCACCAGGCAACTCGACTGAGAAATCAGTATTAGGGAGGTCACTGATGTGTGTTGCAGCAGGCAACTCGACTGAGAAATCAGTATTAGTTGAACCAGATGTTTCTCCTGCAGCAAAAACAGATGGCTGGTCTGTGTGCAAGTTGTTAGCAGCATTATTACAAGCAATAGGATTAGGCACAGGCAAATCACATAAAGCATCATGGTCAATGTGAGCTGAAGCATTAGGGACAACATTATTTGGGTTCAGACCTGGTGAAACAAGATCAGCATAGGTATAAATCTGTTTAGAGTGAGGACACACATGAATTAATGCTGAAATACAGGAAGGAAGTTCAGTGGTTTTGCAAGCAGTATGTTGGCTGACATCTTGCTCAAAAGGGAAGGAAAACTCATCAAAAATAACATCTCTCGAAATGTATAACCTACCCTTAGAATCAAGACACTTGTAACCTTTATGGTTGAGACTATAACCCATAAAAGTACAAGGAGCTGATCTGAATTCAAGCTTGTGCTTGTTATATGGTCTGATATTAGGATAGCATTTGCACCTAAAGGTTCTGAAAGTTGTGTAGTCGGGCTTAGTGTGAAACAAGGTCTCTAATGGAGATTTATTGTGTAACAAGGGAGTGGGAAGCCTGTTATGAATGTAGACAGCAGCCCTAAATGCCTCATCCCAGAACTTAAGAGGTAATGAGGCTTGAGCAAGAAGAGCTAAGCCATTTTCAACTATGTGTCTGTGTTTACGTTCAGCTAAACTATTTTGTTGATGAGTAGTGGGACAAGGATGTCTATGATGAATCCCACTATCAGCAAGGAAGGTTGTAAATGATCTATATTCACCCCCAATCTGTTTGTAAGGTTTTAATAGACTTGCCAAGTTGTAACTCAGCTTCAGCTTTGAAATGTTAAAAGGTTTTCAAGGCATCGGATTTGTTCTTCAAGAGATACAACCAAGTAAATCTTGAATAGACATCCACAAAATGAACATAATACTTATATCCATTGAAGGATGTTGTGTGGGATGGTCCCCACAAATCCGAGACAACCAGCTGCAATGGCTCAGAAATCACAGTAGTGGAAGCTTTAGGAAAGGGAAATTTATGAATTTTCCCAAGGCAACAAGCTGAACAAATGGAAAACTGAGATTCTTTATTAACAGTAGGAAGATTACAAGTCTTGAGAATGGTTTGAACAACCTTCTCTGAGGGGTGTCCTAGTCTATTATGCCACAAAGTAAAATTGTTTTGAACATTGGTATTACACTTAAAACAATTAGACATAGTGACATAAGTGTTATTCAGAGTAGCAACAAAAGTACACTTAGACTTAGGAAAATCATTAAAGGTGCTGCTGGTTTGAGAATGGTTTAGCTGAGAGCAATTGGTGATCTTGGCTTGGTCAGAGGTTGAGTAGATAGGTCCAATTTGGGAAGGATCAAAAGTATATAGGCCATTCCTGTGTTTCCCCATCAGCAAAGTGGTATGACTCACTTCCTCCTTAACATAACAAACATCAGCATGAAATTCAAAATAGACATTATTATCCTTTGAAAACTTAGCAACACTAATCAAATTCTTTGTAATTTCAGGCACATGAAGGAGGTTATTTAAGACAAGAGAATGAGAAGCATGTTGAGGAACAAAATAAGATTGACCAATATGCTTTATTGACAAACCTGTACCATCTCCAACATACATTTGATCCTGTCCACCATAGTCAAAGCAATTTGCAATGTTCTGAACTTGAGGAGTGCAATGGTTAGTTGCTCCCGAATCTGGATACCACTTTCCATCATCCATGTTGCTATTTGTTGCAATGTTAGCTTGAACCTGCTGAGATCCATTACTGCTTGTGTTCAAACCAGAATTCATACCAGAATTCATACCAGCATTTGCAGAAGTCATACCAGTTTGTACACCTGAGAATGACTTATCAAACCGATAAAAACAATCATGTGCTGTATGCCCAAACCGCAAGCACAACTGACATTGCACTTTGTTATTGACATTGTTTCTAGATCTTCCTCCTCGATGATAGAAATTTCCTCCTCGACCACCAGTATTCTGACCAGAGAATGAGCCAAATTCAATCCCTCGATTAAAATTTCTGTTGTTAGAGAAATTTCCATACTGGCCAGTTCCAATAGATTGAGAGTTACCACGACCAAATTGTTGTTGTTTGAACCTTCTCCACGCAACATTAGCTTCCATCCATGAATCTTGATCATCGGTCACAAGATTTGCACTCAGATCCACATCTTTTCCAGACTTTTCTATCCTCGATTCAGAAGCTAAAAGTAAAGCCTCGATCTCACCTACTGTGTATTGTTCAACACGAGTATTGGTGGAGATCACAAAGGTGTCGTACTCGCTCGGGAGACCCTTGAAGATTGCTGCAACATGATCTCGGTCACTCAAAGTTTCTCCCACAGAAGCAAGAAGATCCACATGCTGTTTTACTTTCAGTAGGTAATCATTGAGGCTTAATGTTCCTTTCTTCAAGTTCTGAAGCTTTGTGCGAAATTCCAGTATCTTTGAAGAAACTTGAAGAGTGAAATGTTTCTCCAAAGAATTCCAGATCTGATGTCCTGAATTGCATCCTACCATCCTCGTGAGAAGCCCTTCAGTCATCGATGACAGCAGCCATGAGACTAAGAGCTGGTCCTGTACTTCCCAGTCGATGAAGGTTTGGCTGACTCTGTTTTGATTACGATCTTCATCCGTCGCGAACTCTGGTGGTGGTGGTTCCTTGATGAACTTCAAGAGTCGATTTCCTCTAATGGCTGCAAGAACTTGCTGTTTCCACAGCAAGAAGTTGTAGTCATTGAGGCGAATCGAAATGTTATGATTGAAGTACACCGGTTCTAAAGAGACTCTGTTCTGTGTAGCTTGATGATTATTGACTGCTGCACCATTGTTGGGGATCCCTGCTGATCCAACCGTAGCCATGTTTGCACTGAGCGGAGGCCAGCGCTCTGATACCATGTTAAACCTTTGTGCCATTAGAACCAGTAACCAGAAACCATGAAAGGCAGAGCAAAGAAGAGAAAGAATATTTATACAAGCTGAGATGAATAACAAACTAACAGAAAAATATAATTGCAGCTAACTAACTAACAACCCCAACAAACACAATCATAACAGACTAACTAACTCTCAACATTAGTCTTAACACTCTATAATTAAATATTTTACTTTTCAAAAACAATTCGAAAAGTCATTAAAGAAATATAAAAAACTCAAAATTTAAGAAAGTCATGAATCGAAAAAATTTAAATAACAATCATAACCAAACCTTGAACGATTATATATAAACATATAACAATCGTCCACAATCATCAAATTGCATATTAAAATTTCACTAGAAATTATAGTTATAGATCTGAAAAGAACTGTTGGCAATAATGTTATAAGAATGTTTATATGAATTTGCGGATGCGGAATGACTATGTATAGTGAAGACTGAAGAAACTCATTGATTGGATCATGAAAAAAAGATGAATCAGAAAAGAAAAATAAAATAATTAAAAAAAAAAACAAACAAATTCTTATTCCCAGTATATGTTAAGCAAAAAAGAACTTGAAAAGAATTTTTAAATTTTTTTATATATATTAACATTATTGAGTAAACAATTACAGCTCTCCGTTTTGACAACAACTTTTTTGCAAATTTGAAAGGCAATAAAGAATGTGATGGTTAAACAGCAACAAAATATCGCGTCTTCAGAGAATAATTATCATCAATGGTGTGACTTATAACATCTCAGAAGGGATTTTGTCACAAGACTTGATTAAGGTAGGACAGTGTATATGCTAGTCCTAACCATATTAGTATCATAAAGTTTTGTGTGTTGGCTGACTTCCCTGCATAAATATAAATCATAAACTTTTAGGAGAAGAGTTTGAAATAGATGTTGATCTTGAACAAAATGATAGAATCCTTTATGTATGTGTGAACAAACATATGTGAATCTCAGAGTTAACTAAAAGAGCAAATAAGCCTGAATAATTACCCAATTGGAGATAATTGTTCCTGATGTTCCATTCAAAATCCCAATGTTTTCTGTCATTTTTTAATGTCCAGTAAGCCCATCCAAATGAAGCTGCATTATAAACCTCCAGCTGAGCCCTACCAAAGTCTTGATAATCTGTTTGAGAACCACTTGTAACATTCCACTCATTCACCCACTCTCCTGAAAATACATCAAGCTTTCAAGCATTATAACTCATACAACCTAAACATGAAGAAATAAAAGTATCTCATAAATAGAGAATGAGGTAGCTTGAACTTTTACTTATAGACCTTCTCTATTTAAGCTTGGCACTTAGATCTTCTCTTCAAGTATATTAAAGTATAAATGGATCTTGACATACCAATAAAAATAAGTGGGCCATTGGCATTGTTCAAGGCTTGCAGTTGAGCTTCCCTGCTCTTGTATATGAATTGTATATTATCCCAAGAACTCATATTCACAAAGAAAGTGTCAAATAGATTGTAATAGTGCAAATCAACTACTAAATTATGCGATCCAATGTTTGCCTGATAAAGTTCCAAGGGATCTGCATTTCCGATTCTTTGGCAAACTATTACATACGATGATGCAGAGTATTTCCGTACAATTTGATAGCCTTGTCTGTAATATGAAACTAAGGTATCCAATGGAACTGTGGCTGCAGATGGTTCGTTTAATAACTCAATTCCCAACAGCACTGGGTGCTTTGCATACCTGCAAACAATATTCATGTTAAGAAAGGACATGTCAATCCTGAACTAAATTGACTTTGTCGTTTTCAGTGGTATTCATGAACATTATTTCAACAACACCTCATAACAACAGAAAATCACCAGCCAGTTCTTTCCATTAATCATTATGTGCATGAATTGGTATGTCTTACTGGAGATTAATTTAATTTCTTTTCAGTTTCCATGTATATGATGTTAACTACATTATGTAACTAGCTAGATGGTGCATAATTTCTTTTATGAATTCAGTTGCAATTAAAGTTTACAGAACTTATAACACACAAGTGAGTAAGTTTCACTTATTAAAACACAATTTTCAAATTCCGAATAATGTGCAAAAATACCTGGAGGCTAGAAAATCTATAACATGCATTGTTTGTGAGATGTAATCTGGAGTCGGCCAGTTTGTTGAACCATCTCTACTTGAACTATGCTCCATGCCATTTTGGGAACCAGGCGCAGCATGAAGATCAATAATGCATCTTATATCGTATGATCTGCACCAAAGTTTTTAGTTATATAAGAAAATTATTGTCTAAATACTTCTATATATAAATTTAAAGTAGTAGTTGTCTGAAATAAGGTGTAAACAAATCCTACTGTGCCCATGAAAATGCATTATCAAGAGCTTCCAAAGTTCCACCAATGTACGGAGCAGGAGGATCAGGATCATAAGCAATCCACCATCCGACTGGTATTCTCACAGTATTAATTCCATGTCTATTTAAAAAATTGAAGTCTTCTATAGTGATAAAACTGTTTCTATGTTTCTGCAGATTCAAAGATGTCCAAACTATTGACAAAAATAAAAGTGTGCAAAATAAAAGAGTACTTTGTGATAATTAATGAAAAGGAGGAAGAGAAGTTGAGGAACATGAAGACATGGAGTTACCTTAAGAACCCGTTTAGCCTCATTGTGTCCATAGCCATTAGCCAGTTGATAGTCTCCGTGCAAGTTATTTGAAACGATTACCATTTGAAATGTGGCTGCATTACTGTCCCATCCCGGCTTCCCTGGAAAGTCTGCTGTAAGCTGACCTCCTAATGTAGCCTATCAAGTAAAGTCCACAATATCATTTTAATTATTAAACTCTAATTGGATATTTTGGATAGATAATCAAATTACTAAGACAATCTAAATAGCCTTTTGGGTCTTTACAAATCCATTTTAATCAGAAGTTTCAACAATAGTCAACAATTATGATGAAAGCCCCATGGCCAAATTAATGAAACATGCTACCTACATTGCAAATTTGAAAATGGTCTCATGCTGCTTCTTCAGGATGTCAATATGGTAAAAAAAAATTGCTTCCAATTGTCTAGAATAACAGCAGAAATATTTAAAAGCTGACCTGCAAATAGGCTCCAGTAGTCGTTTTTATGTGAACCCTATCATTGTTCCTTTCAACATCAAATGTTTCTGTAGTTGAAGGAGATCCAGCAGTTGCAGAAACAGAGCATCCTAGACCAGTACACGTCAAAAATTGGCCTTGAGATGTTCTGAACTGAAATTGTGATGAGGAAACTCTCCATAGCTACATAAATGACAGAAGCAAAACATTTTTGAATGGTTTAGCTATGAAAGATTGAGGCCAAATGGGAAATTAGCTAACATGGGCAAGATTAGTAGTTTGTTTAAGACTTCAAATCTCAAGATGCATTAAGCAAGACTATCTAACTAAATACTTAGGAAGTGAGTTTCAATTAGCATGCTGCAGACAAATGAATGAGTCATCAGAACAGACCTCTCACCCTTGCCTGGAACCTTCAAAACTACACAAATCAAAAGCAATCTAAGAAAGTTTGATCTTTCAAATCCACTAATACATAGCTTTCTTCATCATCAACCAATCTCTTGCTTCCCTTTACATATCAAAAAGCACTAACCAAAACTATCATGTTTAACTGATATATTTATCGTTGCACTGAATCCAAGAAAAGTTCCAAATAAACAATAAATTTTATGGTGCTCCATGCTTAAACAGTTAGATTTTTTTTGATCTATTTTTAACATTCTGAAGTTGGGTAATTTGCAAGATAATTCCATTCACGAAAAAAAAAAAAGTGAAACATAAAATAAAAAGCATAACAATGTGGTGAGAATCTAACCTTAAAGGTTTCCCAGGAAGAAGGTGAATCTCTATCCACGGTTACATTCATGCCTCCACCATTCTCAGCAGACAAGTACTTCTGTCGTGTTAGTGACTTGATTTGGACCTCTGTTCCGTCCTGAAAACCATATCCACAGAATACAGATGGGTCAATTCCAAAAGGTAAAGCAAACCCACAAACCTCCAAACTATTCTAAGAAGGAAAATGAAGCTTACAAGCATGTCTCCATTAGAAATTCCATCAAACAATGAAGGCTTTATCCAACCTTCAATTACAAGCCACCCTCCCAAGTTTACTGCTCTAACTTTAGAATCCCCATGTAATCCCTCCACTTAAACATGCAACAGATCATAAACCAAGTAGTAAAAACAAAACATTCTCAATGAACAATTTGCTGTAAAGGAAAAACTTCCCCAAAAACAAACAATTAACAAGAAATTACAGCAATATAAATTACCTGAGTGTCCTCCATAGAAGAAGAGGCCAAAGAGCAGCAGAAATGTGAATGCCCATTTGCTGAAAGCCAGTTCCATGGGAAATGCATCCCTCAAACATACCAATCATGCCAAAAATATGGAAGCCATGTTCTGCGAAAAGAAAAAGGAAAAAGGAAAAACGGAGGAAAACCAAAACCCAACAAAGAATGAGAAGAACATTCAAAACTTTAGACAAAACCCACCAGAGGGGAATCTAGTAATTCCTTCCTTATCACTCAATTATTCAAAAAACAAAAAAAATACCAAGTTCATTGTTGTAAACAAGCACAAAGATTTTGGGATTACCTTTTCCTATTAGATTAATAATATACCCCTTTCTTGCATAGAATTAATTAATAAGTATGCTTTCTATACCTTTGTCAAGACCCAATAGTGACGAAACAAAAGCCAAAGTTAGAAATAGAGAAGAGAGAAAAGAACAAATGTTCTAAAATGCAAAGTGTTCACACGTAAGGTTGTACAACTTGGAAAGGCAAAAGATTGGAGAAAAAAAGCTCACTTTGCTTGGAGATCATGACTGTTGGAGTCAAGTTCACATTTTCACTTTTCAATAGGAAAGATGACCTCAAAAATGTAAAAGCCAAAAGATGAGAAGAACGTGTAATATTTTAAAAAGCCAAGCCCTTTTGGGTCCTCAAATGAAATGGGAAAAGGCTCCACCACCTTATATTGCATTATACATGTTTTCTACTACGTGGCTTATCTTCATGCACTAGCTTCCTTTGCCATTTTTTCTGGGGTAAGAGCTTCCTTTTCCAGATTTGATTTTGTCAGAAAAACTCTATTAATTTTATATGTAAAATACTAAAATAAATTCTTCTTATCATCTACTTTAGTGCACTGCTTGTTGCAGAGCCTCATGTTAATAGGCTAGAAGAAACAAATTTGATAATGTGCTCCTCGGGATCTTCTATAAGTATCAAAATAGGACAATTCTAGTGAGTTAGTTGTGTGTTATTTGGTTAGTTAGTGAGCTGTATAGGGAGTGAGTTAGCTTCTCTTATGACAATCTAAATAGCCAAATAAACGTTATTGTTTATAATTAGTTATTATATAGTTAAGAAAATTTATAGTTAACGTATGCTATAAATTGGAAGTTTTTTACAATGTATACTATCAATTGGGAGAACTAATTACTATTTATCGAATTGATTCCAAACGTACGTTCAAAATTCAGTCTTCATTTTCTATTTAATCTCCCAATAGTAATTGACAGAGTCTTCATTTTTATTTGGTTTCCCTGCTTTATCTCTCTCCTTTGCATCCCCCTCTTTGTTTTTTCTGGGTCAATTCCATGAACCTATTTTTTTTCCGTGGGTCAACAAAAGCTCTTGACAGTGGTGTGTCAGAGTAAAGGACGTAGGTTTATCTTTTTAACTTGAGTTACTTGGGTTAGAGTGCTTACCACCGAGAATGCTTAGTTGTGGATGACAAGAGTGAGGTATGGTGATAATCTAACATAATAAATGACAAAATGAGGATGAAAATCAAAGGAAGTAGCCACATTCTAAAACTAATTAAAATCATTGAAGAAGATGAAGATAGTGAATGATGGAAGTACCAAAGCCAAATAAGTAAGTGTCTTTAATATTGTTGTTGTTCACTAATATCCTCTCTACATTGTGTAGATTTTTATACTAATTTCTGTATTTATAAAAATGTTTTAAGAGTAGTTTGATATATATGACAATTATTTGGTTACTTAGATGTTATGTATTTGTTCTAAAGGCAACATATTATATTAAGGGGTGTTTGGAATGGGTTAATGCTAACAAGGGAATTGTAATGTGAAACATTACTTGTTTGTTTTGAGACTGTAGCGTTAGAATGTTATTCCCTTAATATTATAACTACCCTTGAAGAGGGTAATGTTGATACTTTAAAAAAAGGTAGGATTGAATCATTACCTTCTATTATATTAATTTGAATAGAATTTTTGAATTAATAAATTAATTTAAATAACAATAATATTATTATTTATTATAAATAAAATATTACGGTAGATATTTAGTTTGTGAGATCGGTTTTTTTTTAACGGAGTTATTTTTATATTATAAGCAATAATATATGTATATTCATTATACATAAATTTTATGCGGATGATGTACACATAAATGACATAGCAAACAAAAATAAATAATGTAGTGATAAAATATATAGAAATATTCATTTTAATTAATAAAAAATACAATAAAATTTAATATGGGCTTTTCATTTTTACACTTGAAATAGTTTTTTTTTTTTTTTTTTGCATTTTTACAAAATTCTACATAGAAACCTCTATTGCAACTAACGCTGCAACCTAAATTGCAACAAAAAATCGTATAAAACCCATATTGCAACTAGCGCTGCAACCACTTTAGAAACCCAAACCGTAAATTTGAAAAAAAAAAAAAAAGTTAAAAAAACAGTATATGGGGTAATTCCCCAATTTAATATTTACTAATTAATAAATAAATTTCTTTAATAAATAATTATTTTATTTTTATATATAATTAACATTAAATAAATATATAAAAAAACATTTTTATTTTAATTTTTTAAAATAATACATAAGATTCATGTATTCAACCAAACGGTTTAATTTAATTAATAGGAATATGATTACATATTACCCTACACAACCAAACACAGTTTACACATTTCCCTATAATCATATTCTCCTTCATAATATTCCCTATAATCAAATTATTTTGAACACCTCGTACCAAATACCTCCTAAGTACCTTCTTTTTTTTTTTTTTTTGAAAGCGGTATTTAATTACTTTTCTATGTAATAGTATAAATATATCAAAATGTTTTTATCATAAATTATTTTTCTAATTATTTTGTATTGATATTCATGTTAAAATATTTCTAAAATATTAAATTTGTTTATTTATATAAGATTAATTGATCAATATAATTTTTACAAGAACAGTGGGAAGCACGATAAAATTTATATAAATAAGAATTATAAAAGGATTTTTACATTTGGTGTCACATTTTGCTATTTTTTTACATTTTTATCATTATTCGGTTATTTAAACATTTGTTGACCTCGCTTTTAGCCAACGACAACGAGTCTAATTTAATAAGCGATAAGTAATTTGTAGCAATCGATATATAATACAGCAATATAAAGACAGAGGAATTTTATAGAGGTTCAGCCCCGAGCAGTTCGGTAATAGCCTAATCCTCGTTACTTGTATTAACTTAAGAACAAGGAGAAATGTTCCTTTTCTTATAGCTCTTACAACAGTATCTCTGAATATATAATTCTTAGATAATATCTTTAGGGTATAGTCTCAACTGAACTGTTTGCTCCCTTTTTGCCCAGTGAACATGCATCGTTATTTATAGGGCTAGTAAGCTTGGAGAGGAAGAGTTTCCCCTCTCGTTACAATGTGTATAAACAGAAAGATCGTGTGATCAATGCTAAGTACAAAGATCGTGGGATTGATGCTGAATACACTGATCGTGGGATCGATGCTGAATACAGTGATCGTGGGATCGTGTGTATGCCATATCCTTGTAGTCTGATCCCCAAGTTATAGGGATTTCGTTGATGACTCACGATGCGAAAGTTGAATTCGCTAAGTGTTGGTTGCTCTGCGCGGATTGTTGAAAGCTTTGCTCTAGGCAGGCCAGCGAGGCATCCTGCTCGGACTATTCCCTCCGAGCAGATACTCCAAGTGGATTCCAAGTGTCACCATTATGCGATGCCACGTCAGAGTGCAAAAATTGGGATAACATTTGCCCCCCAAGTCTGTACGGGACTTCCGAAATTGCGTGTAGACTTCATCCGAGCTGCTTCTGCCTTTGGATGGGGACACGTGTCAAGCGCGACCGTCCGAGATTCGATGTGAGGATGACTGGGCGTCCCTTCGGTTTTCTGCTAATAAATGCCATGACAATTAATATTTCGAAATCTGATTTTCTCTCTCCACGGTTGACGGCTGCACTTGATTATTTTTTATTTCCCATATTTGCTTTTAAGGAGGGAAACTGAGGCCTCTGAGGTTCCTTTAGAATGATTACCTCTTTTCGTGACTTGCTTATAAATATCAACCAGCATTGGCACATAAACTCATTCTCACCATCCTTCTTTGCTCAGTGAGTTCAGAGCGAAAAGAGAGGTTTTTGGCTTTAAGTTTGCTGAAGTGCCTTTATCAAAAATGCTTGTTGAATTGACGTTGCTCGAACCCACATATCTGACTCTTGAGTAAGTTTTCTGATTTCCTTTATGCTTATGTTTGCATGTTTACATTTCGAATGTATCTTCGACTTTGCTGTAGAAAATATCCAGGAAACGCTAGGTACAGAAACTTCTGTGATTCTTCTTTGTCATGACTTCATACGATTTTACAGCCATAATGCTTGTTTTCTGAACTGTGTGTCTGTCTTTCATCTTGCTTATTCTAAGCTTCATGAAATTTTTTGCCCTAACTCGAGAAAATTTCAAACTTCTTGAGCTTTCACTTCTCTTTGATAATTCTTGTTCTTGAATCTGTTGAGAACTCCTGGTCGACATATTTGCTTGTTTATCGTTCGATATTTCGACCAAACACTCATCTTGTGTGTTGTCTTTTGTAGATGAACTCATGTGAGTTTTGGGAGAACGGACATCGGATCGACCAGGACCTGCTTCAACTTTTGCACGAGGATCATCCTCGTCTTCATTCTAGCCCACCTTCATATAGTGAAGGACATTCTCCAAACCCTGTACCCAACCATAGAATGATGGCTCGTACAAAGAAAACAACGCGTCTGGCTGACGCATTTGACCCTCAAGTGGCTCAGCACGCCACTTTGCCTAGCGCCGAACAAGATCCAGCCGTCCAGATGGAGGGGGTGTTGGGTTTTATGCCCTAAATAAAACTCTTTACAATCTGATTAGTAATCAATATAAGAAATTTGAAGTGATTAATGTTTGCATGAATTTTACACGCTAATGGTTTAATATGTTTATTACATTTACACACAGAATCAGTTAAATCCAGATCATATGTTTATTCACAGTTACAGTATCGTCAACACAGTGGAATGTGATTGTGATCATATGAATCAAAAGACTAAGTCTCTGTTTCATCAGTGTTTTGGATTTACACTAATGTGATAATCAGCGATGATGTGTACTTACACTTGGAGTAAGTGTTAAGTTCTTCCCAGGACATTAGTAAAGTATACTAGTTTCGAATGTATGGAGTATACATTGGACTGGACCGATATTGCAACTCAGTTAAGATATTACAAACTTACCGTTATATCTTTCCAAGTCAATATCAGTAGTTGATCTTAAGATTAAAAGAATCTAAATCCTGAAATGCTTAGGCTCAACTCAGGAGTACTATTCATGTTCTTTGATTTATTAGTTAAGCCTACTTTTGGGTCAGGGTGATACGTATATTTTGGGAACATGATAGTATGATTGAGTGGGAGTGCTGAACATAAATATGGAATCTATAGCCTATTTGGTGTATAGAAGTCAAGTGATGATTCCCTTCGAGCTTAGCAAATAGAAGTAAATGGATGAGCTCTTGTTTAAGTGACTAATTCTTAGATCACTAAACACCATTTACAGGTAGCTAAGTGTTTTAAGGGGAAAAATACATTAAGGGGTGAGAACGGTAAAATTATCCCATCTCGATGTAAATCGTCTATATAGAGGATATTTGATCACAATAAGATTATAACAATGGTTAAATGAGATATCATATCTATATCGTGGAACATATAATATGCTCTATATAAGTCTAAGAGTGCAATTCTAAGTTCTAAGAGTGGATTCAACGAAGAATTAATAAGTAGGAATTTACTTAGTAAATTCAGTTCACTTATTGGAAGCTCAGCATATAGATCCATGGTCCCCATTCTAGTTGAGAACATACTGCTTGTAAGACTCAATAACTGATTCGTGATTAGTCAATTATAATTCTAAAAGTTAGACTATGTCTAATTTGTAGTCAATTATAATTCTAAAAGTTAGACTATGTCTAATTTGTGAATTTTCACTAAGCAGGGGCGAAATTGTAAAGAAAAGAGATTCTAGGTTTATTTATTTATTAATAGACTTTATATGTCTAATTAATAATTAAATTAAATGACAATATTATTTAATAATCTATTTTAGTTATTAAATAATTAGTTTTGACATTTAAAAGGTTAGAATTAGAAAATTAGAGTTTTTGAGAAAATAGAAATAAAATTTGTTAAAACTGCAAAACTAAGTGGGGCCCATTACTTACAGCTTGGCCGACCACTTTATGTGGAATTTCAAATTGATATTTTCATTATTTTAATGCCAAATAATTCCTAACCTAAACCTAGTAGTTGTCTATAAATAGAAAGTGATTGCTCAGTCAAAACAACAAGTTTTCATTATTCTTCTGACAGAAAATTTTCTCTTCAAAAAAACTGAGCCTTCCCTTTTCTATACCTTGGCCGAACCTCTCTCTCTCTTTTCTTCTTCTATATTTCGAACCTTAGTGATAGAGTAAGTGGCCACACACAGCAAGTGGTAACTCAATCATAGATTGGAAGACTGTGAAGGATCAAACACAAAGAGAAGGACATTCGGGCTCAGATCTTGATAATACTCTGCGACAGAAAGGATACAAGGGTTAGAGATCTGAGTGGAAGGAGACATTAATTCCGCTGCATCAATGTAAGGTTTTCTTAACTTCATATGTGTTTAATTTATCGTTTTAGAAAGTTCATATTTAGGGTGTTAAACAACATACTTGTGAGTAGATCTAAGATCCTGGTAAAATAATTTCCAACAACTGGCCTCAAAGCCATGGTAGTTTATTTGCTTGCAAGAAATTTGGACTTTAAAACGATTGTTTGATGTTTTGGATGGTATCATGTTGTATTGAGTGTTATATGATGATTGATTGATGTTTGTGAATTTTCTTGAAAAATAATTGAATATCTGTTTCTGGAATTATTTTTATTGGATAGTATGGAAAAAATTAAGCAAGTTACCTTTTTACAGAACTCAATTTCGATTTAATTTGAATTAGTTATGATTTTTTGAAGTTTTAGAAAAATTTCGCGATTGAGCAACAGGGACACGCACGCGAAAATCATGCAATCTCCTCCCTGCGCCGTGTCCCCTCGCCCAAGCATCCCTCATGCGCCGTGCGGACGGGTATGCACTGCATACTGTCTGTACAGCTCGCATTTTTTTCGTTTTTCTTCGTTTTTTCATGCTATTTCATGGATTTAAGTTCCGATTTTTTTGTGTAGTTCTGTATATATACATTTACTATTCCTAATTCAATTCTAATTATCATAATTAATTTAATTAATATTTTTTAAATTTAATTCATGATATTAGTGTAATTTGAATTTGAAAAATAGTAAATATCTATCTTTTTTGCTTAATTATCTATCTTATTTTTAAATTTGATTATATCTTATCTTATTTTTAAATTTAAGGGCAGATATTAATTTTTTTTTAAATTAAATATTTTTTAAAATTATTTTACCTTATTTAAATTTAAAATAAGATAACTATAATCATGATATTTTAAATAGATGTAAGATTTTTTTTGCTAACTTTTAAATTTTTTTATTTTATTTATAAAAATTAAATTTAAAATCTGAAAAAGATATTTAATTTATCTTTTTTAATTTTTATTTAATTTTTTATTTATAAAATAACATTTAATTTTTAAAAGTAGTTAGCAAATTTTGAAATGATATTTAGGTTAGTTGAAACCTAATTTTTCAAAATTATAGGTTTAATTTTAAATATTATTTTATTATTATTATTCGAAAATAAATAATTTTTTTTTATTTTTCCGAAAAATTAAATATTAATTTTATTCATTTATTTAATTATTTTATTTTTCGAAATTTATTTATTTAAAATTAAATAAATCCTACTTCCAACTATCCAGCTAACCTTATTGCAGGAGTATGTGGTTTTAGGTTGTTTGTAAGTTTTTAAAACCTATTATTGCTTGATTGCAAATAGCCATGGTTAACTTAGTGACAGATCCAATGATCTTATTTTAACTCATGGCTCCCTTGGTCAAGTAAATAATTTGTAGAAGGTAAAATTTACAATCTTCTTTCATCTGTGTATGACCTAGCAACATGATAGGATCTATCCAAATTTATGTAGATTTTTATACTAATTTCTGTATTTATAAAAATGTTTTAAGAGTCGTTTGATAAATATGACAATTATTTGGTTACTTAGATGTTATGTATTTGTTCTAAAGGCCACATATTATATTAAGGGGTGTTTAGTATAGGTTAATGCTAACAAGGGAATTGTAATGAGAAACATTACCTTGTTTGTTTTGAGACTTTAGCCTTAGAATGTTATTCCCTTAATATTATAACTACCCTTGAGGAGGGTAATGTTGATACTTTAAAAAAAAGTAGGATTGAATCATTACCTTCTATTATATTAATTTGAATAGAATTTTTGAATTAATAAATTAATTTAAATAACAATAATATTATTATTTATTATAAATAAAATATTACGGTAGATATTTAGTTTGTGAGATCGGTTTTTTTTTAACGGAGTTATTTTTATATTATAAGCAATAATATATGTATATTCATTATGCATAAATTTTATGCGGATGATGTACACATAAATGACATAGCAAACAAAAATAAATAATGTAGTGATAAAATATATAGAAATATTCATTTTAATTAATAAAAAATACAATAAAATTTAATATGGGCTTTTCATTTTTACACTTGAAATAGTTTTTTATTTTTTTTTTTTTTTGCATTTTTACAAAATTCTACATAGAAACCTTTATTGCAACTAACGCTGCAACCTAAATTGCAACAAAAAATCGTATAAAACCCATATTGCAACTAGCGCTGCAACCACTTTAGAAACTCAAACCGTAAATTTGAAAAAAAAAAAAGTTAAAAAAACAGTATATGGGGTAATTCCCCAATTTAATATTTACTAATTAATAAATAAATTTCTTTAATAAATAATTATTTTATTTTTATATATAATTAACATTAAATAAATATATAAAAAAAAATATTTTTATTTTAATTTTTTAAAATAATACATAAGATTCATGTATTCAACCAAACGGTTTAATTTAATTAACAGGAATATGATTACATATTACCCTACACAACCAAACACAGTTTACACATTTCCCTATAATTATATTCTCCTTCATAATATTCCTATAATCAAATTATTTTGAACACCTCGTACCAAACGCCTCCTAAGTACCTTCTTTTTTTTTTTTTTTTTTGAAAGCGGTATTTAATTACTTTTCTATGTAATAGTATAAATATATCAAAATGTTTTTTATCATAAATTATTTTTCTAATTATTTTGTATTGATATTCATGTTAAAATATTTCTAAAATATTAAATTTGTTTATTTATATAAGATTTATTGATCATTATAATTTTTACAAGAACAGTGGGAAGCACGATAAAATTTATATAAATAAGAATTATAAAAGGATTTTTACATTTGGTGTCACATTTTGTTATTTTATTTTTTTTACATTTTTATCATTATTCGGTTATTTAAACATTTGTTGACCTCGCTTTTAGCCAACGACAACGAGTCTAATTTAATAAGCGATAAGTAATTTGTAGCAATCGATATATAATACAGCAATATAAAGACACAGGAATTTTATAGAGGTTCAGCCCCGAGCAGTTCGGTAATAGCCTAATCCTCGTTACTTGTATTAACTTAAGAACAAGGAGAAATGTTCCTTTTCTTATAGCTCTTACAACAGTATCTCTGAATATATAATTCTTAGATAATATCTTTAGGGTATAGTCTCAACTGAACTGTTTGCTCCCTTTTTGCCCAGTGAACATGCATCATTATTTATAGGGCTAGTAAGCTTGGAGAGGAAGAGTTTCCCCTCTCGTTACAATGTGTATAAACAGAAAGATCGTGTGATCAATGCTAAGTACAAAGATCGTGGGATTGATGCTGAATACACTGATCGTGGGATCGATGCTGAATACAGTGATCGTGGGATCGTGTGTATGCCATATCCTTGTAGTCTGATCCCCAAGTTATAGGGATTTCGTTGATGACTCACGATGCGAAAGTTGAATTCGCTAAGTGTTGGTTGCTCTGCGCGGATTGCTGAAAGCTTTGCTCTAGGCAGGCCAGCGAGGCATCCTGCTCGGACTATTCCCTCCAAGCAGATACTCCAAGTGGACTCCACGTGTCACCATTATGCGATGCCACATGAGAGTGCAAAAATTGGGATAACATTTGCCCCCCCCCCCCAAGTCTGTACGGGACTTCTGAAGTTGCGTGTAGACTTCATTCGAGCTGCTTCTGCCTTTGGATGGGGACATGTGTCAAGCGGGACCGTTCGAGATTCGATGTGAGGCTGACTGGGCGTCCCTTCGGTTTTCGGCTAATAAATGCTATGACAATTAATATTTTGAAATCTGATTTTCTCTCTCCACGGTTGACGGCTGCACTTGATTATTTTTTATTTCCCATATTTGCTTTTAAGGAGGGAAACTGAGGCCTCTGAGGTTCCTTTAGAATGATTACCTCTTTTCGTGACTTGCTTATGAATATCAACCAGCATTGGCACATAAACTTATTCTCACCATCCTTCTTTGCTAAGTGAGTTCAGAGCGAAAAGAGAGGTTGTGGCTTTAAGTTTGCTGAAGTGCCTTTATCAAAAATGATTGTTGGATTGACGTTGCTCGAACCCACATATCTGACTCTTGAGTAAGTTTTCTGATTTCCTTTATGCTTATGTTTGCATGTTTACATTTCGAATGTATCTTCGACTTTGCTGTAAAAAATATCCAGGAAACCCGAGGTTCAGAAACTTCTGCGATTCTTCTATGTCATGACTTAATGCGATTTTACAGCCATAATGCTTGTTTTCTGAACTGTGTAACGTCTGTCTTTCATCTTTCTTATTCTAAGCTTCATGAAATTTTTTGCCCTAACTCGAGAAAATTTCAAACTTCTTGAGCTTTCACTTCTCTTTGATAATTCTTGTTCTTGAATCTGCTGAGTACTCCTGGTCGGCATATTTGATTGTTTATCGTTCGATATTTCGACTAAACACTCATCTTGTGTGTTGTCTTTTGTAGATGAACTCATGTGAGTTTTGGGAGAACGGACATCGGATCGACCAGGACCTGCTTCAACTTTTGCACGAGGATCATCCTCGTCTTCATTCTAGCCCACCTTCATATAGTGAAGGACATTCTCCAAACCCTGTACCCAACCATAGAATGATGGCTCGTACAAAGAAAACAACGCGTCTGGCTGACACATCTGACCCTCAAGTGGCTCAGCACGCCACTTTGCCCAGCGCCGAACAAGATCCAGCCGTCCAGATGGAGGGGGTGTTGGGTTTTATGCCCTAAATAAAACTCTTTACAATCTGATTAGTAATCAACATAAGAAATTTGAAGTGATTAATGTTTGCATGAATTTTACATGCTAATGGTTTAATATGTTTATTACATTTACACACAGAATCAGTTAAATCCAGATCATATGTTTATTCACAGTTACAGTATCGTCAACACAGTGGAATGTGATTGTGATCATATGAATCAAAAAACTAAGTCCCTGTTTCATCAGTGTTTTGGATTTACACTAATGTGATAATCAGCAATGATGTGTACTTACACTTGGAGTAAGTGTTATGTTCTTTCCAGGACATTAGTAAAGTATACTAGTTTCGAATGTATGGAGTATACATTGGACTGGACCGATATTGCAACTCAGTTAAGATATTACAAACTTACCGTTATATCTTTCCAAGTCAATATCAGTAGTTGATCTTAAGATTAAAAGAATCTAAATCCTGATATGCTTAGGCTCAACTCAGGAGTACTATTCATGTTCTTTGATTTATTAGTTAAGCCTACTTTTGGGTCAGGGTGATACGTATATTTTGGGAACATGATAGTATGATTGAGTGGGAGTGCTGAACATAAATATGGAATCCATAGAAGTCAAGTGATGATTCCCTTCGAGCTAAGCAAATAGAAGTAAATGGATGAGCTCTTGTTTAAGTGACTAATTCTTAGAACACTAAACACCATTTACAGGTAGCTAAGTATTTTAAGGGGCAAAATACATTGAGGGGTGAGAACGGTAAAATTATCCCATCTCGATGTAAATCGTCTATATAGAGGATCTTTGATCACAATAAGATTATAACAATGGTTAAATGAGATAGCATATCTATATCGTGGAACATATAATATGCTCTATATAAGTCTGAGAGTGCAATTCTAAGTTCTAAGAGTGGATTCAACGAAGAATTAATAAGTAGGAATTTACTTAGTAAATTCGGTTCACTTATTGGAAGCTCAGCATATAGATCCATGGTCCCAATTCTAGTTGAGAACATACTGCTTGTAAGACTCAATAATTGATTCGTGATTAGTCAATTATAATTCTAAAAGTTAGACTATGTCTAATTTGTGAATTTTCACTAAGGAGGGGCGAAATTGTAAAGAAAAGAGATTCTAGGTTTATTTATTTATTAATAGACTTTATATGTCTAATTAATAATTAAATTACATGACAATATTATTTAATAATCTATTTTAGTTATTAAATAATTAGTTTTGGCATTTAAAAGGTTAGAATTAGAAAATTAGCGTTTTTGAGAAAATAGAAATAAAATTTGTTAAAACTGCAAAACTAAGTGGGGCCCATTACTTACACCTTGGCTGGCCACTTTATGTGGAATTTCAAATTGATATTTTCATTATTTTAATGCCAAATAATTCCTAACCTAAACCTAGTAGTTGCCTATAAATAGAAAGTGATTGCTCAGTCAAAACAACAAGTTTTCATTATTCTTTTGACAGAAAATTTTCTCTTCAGAAAAACTGAGCCTTCCCTTTTCTATACCTTGGCCGAACCTCTCTCTCTCTTTTCTTCTTCTATATTTCGAACCTTAGTGATAGAGTAAGTGCCCACACACAGTAAGTGGTAACTCAATCATAGATTGGAAGACTGTGAAGGATCAAATACAAAGAGAAGGACATTCGGGCTCAGATCTTGATAATACTCTGCGACAGAAGTGATACAAGGGTTAGAGATCTGAGTGGAAGGAGACATTAATTCTGCTGCATCAATCTAAGGTTTTCTTAACTTTATATGTGTTTAATTTATCGTTTTAGAAAGTTCATATTTAGGGTGTTAAACAACATACTTGTGAGTAGATCTAAGATCCTGGTAAAATAATTTCTAACAACTGGCCTCAAAGCCATGGTAATTTATTTGCTTGCAAGAAATTTGGACTTTAAAACGATTGTTTGATGTTTTGGATGGTATCATATTGTATTGAGTGTTATATGATGATTGATTGATGTTTGTGAATTTTCGTGAAAAATAATTGAATATCTGTTTCTGGAATTATTTTTATTGGATAGTATGGAAAAAATTAAGCAAGTTACCTTTTTACAGAACTCAATTTCGATTTAATTTGAATTAGTTATGATTTTTTAAAGTTTCGGAAAAATTTCGGGATTGAGCAACAGGGACACGCACGCGGAAATCATGCAATCTCCTCCCTGCGCCGTGTCCCCTCGCCCAAGAATCCCTCATGCGCGCGCGGACGGGTATGCACTGCATACCGTCCGTACAGCTCGCATTTTTTTCGTTTTTCTTCGTTTTTTCATGCTATTTAATGGATTTAAGTTCCGATTTTTTGTGTAGTTCTGTATTTATACATTTACTATTCCTAATTCAATTTTAATTATCATAATTAATTTAATTAATATTTTTTAAATTTAATTCATGATATTAGTGTAATTTGAATTTGAAAAATAGTAAATATCTATCTTTTTTGCTTAATTATCTATCTTATTTTTAAATTTGATTATATCTTATCTTATTTTTAAATTTAAGGTTAGATATTAATTTTTTTTTTTAAATTAAATATTTTTTAAAATTATTTTACCTTATTTAAATCTAAAATAAGATATATAATCATGATATTTTAAATAGATGTAAGATTTTTTTTGCTAACTTTTAAATTTTGTTATTTATTTATTTAAATTAAATTTAAAATCTGAAAAAAGATATTTAATTTATCTTTTTTAATTTTTATTTAATTTTTTTATTTATAAAATAACATTTAATTTTTAAAAGTAGTTAGCAAATTTTGAAATGATATTTAGGTTAGTTGAAACCTAATTTTTCAAAATTTTAGGTTTAATTTTAATTATTATTTTATTATTAAATTTCGAAAATAAATAATTTTTTTTTTATTTTTATTTTTCCGAAAAATTAAATATTAATTTTATTCATTTATTTAATTATTTTATTTTTCGAAATTTATTTATTTAAAATTAAATAAATCCTACTTCCAACTATCGAGCTAACCTTGTTACAGGAGTATGTGGTTTTAGCTTGTTTGTAAGTTTTTAAAACCTATTATTGCTTGATTGCAAATAGCCATGGTTAACTTGTTGACAGATCCAATGATCTGATTTTAACTCATGGCTCCCTTGGTCAAGTAAATAATTTGTAACAGGTAAAATTTACAATCTTCTTTCATCTGTGTATGACCTAGCAACATGATAGGATCCATCCAAATGTGTGCTTGTGTGAGCCTATATGTTTATTTTATTATATAGATGCATATAGGTTGTTGCTAAATAAAATATCACACCGTGATAGATTTTATTTAGGTCCATTTAGTTTTTGGACCTATTCAATTAATAACAGTTATTTATTTTAAGGTTAAATTCCTCTCTTTTGGGCCTTGTGTGGCAGTTGGGAGCCATAGAAGTGGGTACGACATACTGAACCCAGCACCTCCTCACATGAACTACCCCAATTGTGAAGGCCCATTTGCCTGATTTGAATAACTGTACTAGGTTAATTATATTAGTTTGACCTAATAAAATTGAATTAGCAACATAATTAACTTTTAAAATATATGAAAATTTATTTTTATTTTAATATTTTAAAGTTAATTTTAAGAAAAACACTTTTAGTTTTAGATATTATTTCTAGACAAACTATTTGTATTTTTCTTGTATTTAATTAAATAAAGAATTTTAACTAACTAGATTCTTTCTGGAGCTTATTTAATTAAATATTCCTATTTAAGTTATAAATTAGTTATTTTAACTAATTTTTCATATCTAACTTAAATTTGAATATTTTATTTAAATTTAAAATTAAGTTGAGGAATCCTAAGCATTAGTTATTAAAGATTCTTAAGATATTTTTTTAGTTTTAAAACTTAAAATGGAATATTTTTCAAATTAAGTGGTTACAACTTAATTTTTGATATTTAATTATTTGAAAATATTTAAGTTCTAGATTTTTTCTATACAACTTAAATTAGATATTTTTCAAATTTTTTGTTGAAAAGATACTTAGTCAAATAAGATATTTTCTAGATAGTTATTTCTAGACTACTTATTATTTCTAATATTTAAATAGGAAAATATATACATTGTGAAATTAATTATTTAAATAATTAATTTTGGTACGATTTTATTTAAGTATTTTTTTTCCTAGTATTAAACTAGAAATTAATAATTAAGCCTTCTCTACTCTTAATTATTTATTTCTTGAATTTAATACATTTAATTAAATTGAAAAATTAAATATCTAAGTTGATTTTCATCATGATACTTAAATATTTATTTTTCATGACACTTAATTAAATAGAATATTATTTTTAGGTTGAAATTTAATTTTTCAACTTAAATTTAAATAATTTTCAAAAATATATTTCTTCTTTATTTATTAATCAATTTCGAAAATTGCATTTTAATTATGCAAGTAATTTTTGAATTTATCTTGAAAAATAGATTAAAGTTGTAAATTAATTATTTATTTTAATTAATTCTTGGACCAACTTAAATCAATGATTTTTTCATTTATTGATTAATTTAAAATAAATGAATTAAAATATATTATTAGAAATTGAATTAATTAGTCAAAAGAAAATCTAGATAGGTGATATTTTTGCTTGAAGTATTTTTCTAAGTATTTATTATTTTTAGTATTTTCGAAAATTTAGTATAGTTTTATACTTTATTTTTCAAAAATACAATAAATATATTCTTATAAAAATTTATTTTAAGTTGCTAATAAATTTAAATTAATACAACTTAAATTAATTTTTCTTAATATTTATATTTAAAATTACTACTAAGATGGAAATAATTTATTTTATTTCAATCACCATCTAAGTATAATTTTATAAATATTAAATTAAATTCTTATTTTGAATTTTAATTCTAAATTCGATATTTAAATGAATATATTTATTAGAATAATAAAGAAAATACATTTTAAAGAATGAGCTTTATTATTACTAAGATATTCGATCTCCATTGTTGGTTTTACATCGTGTTTGTTTTAGTGAGTAATCCTCCCTAATGGAGGAACGTTCATTAACAATTTCGCACCGTTTAATCTCGAAAGATAAGTAGTTTGTAAGTGTTTTATATGGTATGGATCACCCTAATGGTGGCGACCATATTTGACTTGCAAATTATGAAACAATGGTAGAAACTCATAAGATAGAATAGCCTTGACTCTCGCCTAAACGGGACAACGCTGGATTCCAATCTTGATCGAATAAAAGGTTGCTAGAATGTTTAACATTTTAGACGAGCTGACAACTCTATTCAATAGATGGTAGCTTTGACTCACCCCTAAACGGGACACTGATATCAGTTTGTTGAAAAACCTTGGAAATTATTTAGGATTGAATTTTTTTTTGTATTTTCTCTTATCATTCCTACATGCTATGTGGTTATAATTTCTGAATTGATTTTTTGTTAAACCATTATTGATTTCTATTATTTTGTAGTATCCTGTATAACCATGATGAATTCCATGTTATCACTGTTGACTGAAAATAAGCTGAATGGATCTAACTTTTCTAAATGGAATGAGAACATTAATATCGCTCTCATAGGAGAAAGTGCCTTGTTTGTTTTAACTGAGCTATCACCTGAAGTGCCTGGGGATAATGCATCCAAAGCTGTGAAAGAAAAGTATGAGCGTTGGCAGAAAGCAAATGACAAAGCTCTATACTTTATGCTTTCCAGCATGGTTGACACCCTCAAAACTCGGTTTTCTAAAATCAAAAAGGCTGCTGAAGTAATGACGAAGTTAAATGAGCTATTCGGTAGGGCATCACTTCAGTCTCGCTTTGACGCGACTAAGAAGTACATCAATGCACGGATGGAACCCCATCAAAACGTGCGTGATCATGTTCTCCTCATGGCAAGTTATTTCGAAGAAGCCCAGGATCATGGTGCTGAAATGGATCATACTACTCAAGTAAGTCTTATCTTGAATAGTCTGACTCCAGCATTTCTACCATACACATCCAATTATGTCATGAATAAGAAGGACATAGACTTTCATGAGTTAGTCAATGACCTTCAGACTTATGAAAATTTGATTGGAGGACCCAAGAAGAAAGGGAGTAAACCTCACAATTCTGGGAATGGTAATGGGACGGTAAAACCTGAAGCAAATATTGCATCTGCTTCGAAACCCAAAACGAAGAAGAAGTGGAAGAACACCAAAAAGCGTGCAAAAGCCATGAAAAATAAAAAGGCTGCTGCTTCTGGTGATGCTGCACTCAAAGGAAAGTGTTTCTACTGCAATGAGAAAGGTCATTGGAAACCCCAATATCCTAAACTTCTTGCAAAGAAACAAGGTATTTCTATTTATAAACTTTAAAAGTTTTAGTGGATTATTATCCAATTGGATATATGATTCTGGACTAACTTTGTTTATTTGTTTCTTCTTCTAATAGGCCAAGCTACTTGAACTCAGATGAGTTGGATCGGAAAGCTGGACCAAGGGTGAAATCGTCCAGATGAAGATGAAGCTCTTCTATCTATTTTTGAATTAATTGTTTTAGTTTAAAGACAATTTGGATTTCGAATTTTAGTTAGGGATATTTATCCCTGTTTTTCTCATATTGTTGCAATACTTTTTTTTATTATTAATAAAGTTTATATTATTTTTGAATTCAAACCAATTGCAATTAATGAGATTGAGCTTCATATTTACTTTATCTTAAACACAATTACCACATTATAGTTATATGTTTGTATGTGTAAGTGTTTTTATTACTGATGCAAATTCTATAATATTTACAACTCTTCATAGAGTTGTATTAAATAAACACTAGAAATTAATTCTATGTTTATTAATAATTGTTAATTCTAATACAATTATTAAGAATTTGTTTAATAAAAGGATCTTTTGATCTGATAGGGGTGGAGAAAAGTTAAAAAAACTATGCAGTTCAACGATCTTTTATATCTAATGAACTCTGGATAGTATTCAACTCCACATAAACTCTATTACACTTAGAGAATCATGATCTTTACAACCTTTAGGGGTGGATCATAATCTCTATATACTTAGGGGTGGAGTTTATCCACAATACCCTATATGTATATTCTTAGGGGTGGAGTTTACTCCATAATACCCTATGTTACACATATTTTCTTTAAACATGGAAGTAATATAATGACTTAGCTATTATTAATATAAATCCTTGATCTTAATTGTATGTTCCAATTCGTTTTACTGTTGTAGTAAAAGTTTGATACCTATAAAAGTTCTTTGATAAAGTTTCACACTACCTTAATTGAGTGGGAGAATTTTAAAATTCTATACCCATCTTCATTAGGTTGATACTTGTGATATGTACTTAAGAACACTACTGAAAAGCAAATCTAACCATTCATGTGGATAGGTATAACTTGTCAGAATTATGAGAATAAGATAAAAGAACTCTAGTTCAGTCTATTCGAATGACTTGAACCTAGAATTCTTAATCCTCATAAAATTTTATGGTATCTTAATTTTGATTACTTAATCTCTGGCATGTATTTTTCACTTCAAATACTAGTCTGCTATATGTTGATGACTTAGTCTTAACTTAAAGTTTCAAACTAATACAAAAGTCACAACTAGATAACTCTCCAAACAATAAAGAGGTTAAAAGCATTATTTAACCAGACATCTGCTATTGAGTGGGAGCTATCTGAGATGTAATCAAATATGGAGCATTAGAAGATATTCAAGAAAGGTTTATGAAAGTGATCTATATGTTAGATATTAAGGAACTGTATATCAGTTATCCTTGTATCTCACCAACTCATTCGAAATTATGAGATGGTGGTTACTTTGGGGGTGGAGGAATTGTTCTATAATAATTCAAGGTCTACCAAAGAAGAATTATAACTTTGTAAATTCGAAATTACCAGAAAGTTATATTACTGAAGAAAAGTCTACACTGTATTATCTCAATTCCATATTTTAAAATATGAGAGATATGTATTCTGTTTATTCAGATATACTTTAAAACAGTAAAGATTTCAGTATCCCTTGATGAGTAAAGCATATAGTAAAGGATGTTTCATAAGTGTATTTATGAACTAGTTTCCAGAAATTTAGGTGGATTCAAATATACTACACTTGATCTGAAGATCAAGACATCAGATTGACCTATTTGCACACTTTGTTTTATGTTAGTGCAAGTGGGAGTTTGTTGGGTTTTATGCCCTAAACAAAACTCTTTACAATCTGATTAGTAATCAATATAAGAAATTTGAAGTGATTAATGTTTGCATGAATTTTACATGCTAATGGTTTAATATGTTTATTACATTTACACACAGAATCAGTTAAATCCAGATCATATGTTTATTCACAGTTACAGTATCGTCAACACAGTGGAATGTGATTGTGATCATATGAATCAAAAGACTAAGTCCCTGTTTCATTAGTGTTTTCGATTTACACTAATGTGATAATCAGCGATGATGTGTACTTACACTTGGAGTAAGTGTTATGTTCTTTCCAGGACATTAGTAAAGTATACTAGTTTCGAATATATGGAGTATACATTGGACTTGACCGATATTGCAACTCCGTTAAGATATTACAAACTTACCGTTATATCTTTCTAAGTCAATATCAGTAGTTGATCTTAAGATTAAAAGAATCTAAATCCTTATATGCTTAGGCTCAACTCAGGAGTACTATTCATGTTCTTTGATTTATTAGTTAAACCTACTTTTGGGTCAGGGTGATACGTATATTTTGGGAACATGATAGTATGATTGAGTGGGAGTGTTGAACATAAATATGGAATCTATAGCTTCTACTGGTGTATAGAAGTCAAGTGATGATTCCCTTCGAGCTTAGCAAATAGAAGTAAATGGATGAACTCTTGTTTAAGTGACTAATTCTTAGATCACTAAACACCATTTACAGGTAGCTAAGTGTTTTAAGGGGCAAAATACATTGAGGGGTGAGAACGGTAAAATTATCCCATCTCGATGTAAATCGTCTATATAGAGGATCTTTGATCACAATAAGATTATAACAATGGTTAAATGAGATGCATATCTATATCGTGGAACATATAATATGCTCTATATAAGTCTGAGAGTGCAATTCTAAGTTCTAAGAGTGGATTCAACGAAGAATTAATAAGTAGGAATTTACTTAGTAAAT
Source organism: Cannabis sativa (assembly GCF_029168945.1). Classification (NCBI taxonomy): domain Eukaryota; kingdom Viridiplantae; phylum Streptophyta; class Magnoliopsida; order Rosales; family Cannabaceae; genus Cannabis; species Cannabis sativa. The sequence continues at coordinate 65,506,156 of NC_083604.1, read as the reverse complement.
TCGGTTCACTTATTGGAAGCTCAGCATATAGATCCATGGTCCCCATTCTAGTTGAGAACATACTGCTTGTAAGACTCAATAATTGATTCGTGATTAGTCAATTATAATTCTAAAAGTTAGACTATGTCTAATTTGTGAATTTTCACTAAGGAGGGGCGAAATTGTAAAGAAAAGAGATTCTAGGTTTATTTATTTATTAATAGACTTTATATGTCTAATTAATAATTAAATTAAATGACAATATTATTTAATAATCTATTTTAGTTATTAAATAATTAGTTTTGGCATTTAAAAGGTTAGAATTGGAAAATTGGCGTTTTTGAGAAAAAAGAAATAAAATTTGTTAAAACTGCAAAACTAAGTGGGGCCCATTACTTACACCTTGGCCGGCCACTTTATGTGGAATTTCAAATTGATATTTTCATTATTTTAATGCCAAATAATTCCTAACCTAAACCTAGTAGTTGCTTATAAATAGATAGTGATTGCTCAGTCAAAACAAGAAGTTTTCATTATTCTTCTGACAGAAAATTTTCGCTTCAGAAAAACTGAGCCTTCCCTTTTCTATACCTTGGTCGAACCTCTCTCTCTCTTTTCTTCTTCTATATTTCGAACCTTGTGATAGAGTAAGTGCCCATACACAGCAAGTGGTAACTCAATCATAGATTGGAAGACTGTGAAGGATCAAACACAAAGAGAAGGACATTCTGGCTCAGATCTTGATAATGCTCTGCGACAGAAAGGATACAAGGGTTAGAGATCTGAGTGGAAGGAGACATTAATTCCGCTGCATCAATGTAAGGTTTTCTTAACTTTATATGTGTTTAATTTATCGTTTTAGAAAGTTCATATTTAGGGTGTTAAACAACATAATTGTGAGTAGATTTAAGATCCTGGTAAAATAATTTCCAACAGGGGGATCATGAAGGGGACGCTGAGGTCCAGCAGATCGAGGAGTAGGGCGATGTACGTCGTGGCAGGTCCTCCGAGGCGGAGGAAGAGGCAAAGGTTGAACCCTCAAACTACGGGAAGTACAACAAAGCTGGGGAGCTAGTCGATGCTGACGGAGACGTCCTGGTTGAGGGCGTAGACTACGTCAGTGAGGAACTTACTGTTGCGGTTCCTCATAGAAGGCAGGGTGCCTTGGGCGTCAGGTGGGTAAGCCCTCCGTCCAGGGTTACTAAGGCACGCCTTCGAACTTTCGACCAGGGCGGATACCTAGGCGAACTGGATTGCTACATTCCCGCCCACAACAATCGTGCCACAAACCCTGAAAGGGGGATGTGTGCCTGGTCGGGTGCCCATGGTTAGCAAGGGGCATTGATGCCTTTGCGTCAATACTTCAAGAATGTGGCGGACTTCTTCGGCCTCTGCCCGGCCCAGTTCACTCCTAAGGGCATTAAATATCTGTCTGGCCTCTTCGTCCTCCACGCTTCCCAGGAGTGGGGTACTCCTTCTCCTCACGAAGTTGCCTGGTTCTTTGATTTGAAGTCCACTCGCAAGCAAGGCAGGTCGGGGTACTTCTATTTCTCTCAACCAGGCTTCAAGTGGTTGACGGGCACAGACGACTCGGCCATTAGCAAGATTGGGCGTTTTGCTTATGAGTACTTCATGGTGGATGGCACGGGCATCAGTCATACTCGGTTCTAGCAGATTCCGACATATCACCGCCCTCCCCCCACTCTTGCTCTTAGGGATATATAAAGCTCAAAAACTTGCCCGACTGCCGGGGGAAGACCGAAATATTATCCAGTTGACCTCCGAGGATAACTTTGTAAAGTACGGGCTCTATCTTAAGGACTACATTCCTAAGTCCGTGATGGGGAAGAAGAGGAAATCTGGTGGTGGACGGACCGAACGAGCTCATCCAGAGAATGAGCTGATTCAACTGAAGCGTGAAGCTAAGTTAAAGGGAGGTGCAAGGACCAAGCAGTATGCTCAGGAGCCCTTGAATCCTGAAGATGAAGTTGAGGAAGAGCAGGTGACTCCACTTAAGAGGAAGAAGAAACTCCCGGCCCCGCCCAGGCCTGTTGAACATGCGATTCGCATAAGAGAGCTCATTTCACCTGTTCGGCCATCCCCTCCTGTGTTCGGAAAAGGGAAAGCTGTTATGTCTGAAATAAGAATGATGTCAGGTGATGATGGACAAATGAGTCTTATTTGGGCAGTCACCTTGCATGTCACTTTGTCTTGTTTTTGAGCTTCTTGACTATTATGCCTTATGTTTCTGATCTCTGTTTTTTCTAACCATGTTGATTTTCGTTCTGTACAGACATGTCTTGGCAGATGCTTGACGCTTTGAAGAAGAGAATAGGCGGAAGCTGTAGCGCATCTCCTCCAGCCAAGAAGTCTAAAGGCAGTGAGGGGTTCTCTTTTAAGGAAGAGAGGCCTGCTGGGGAGGTCATTGATCTTTTCGAGGAGCTAACTATTGCAAACTCCTCTACCCCAAAAGCTGCTAAGTCCAAGGAGTCTCGTGGAGGAAGCTTGAATAGGTCTGAACCATCGAAGGGCGGGTCTAAGCTGGTCAGAAGTGAACCCGAACAGGTGCGGGCACCTACTCCACCTTTGTCGGTGCTTCCGGAGGCCAAGAAGGGCAAAGAGATGCTGGCCCACTATCTGAACCAGCTTGTTCCTGAGGTCAGTGAGCAACTGGCTGGTGATGACAATGTCTCTTCTTTGGAGCTGCTGGTGGGCGAAGTCTTGAAGGAGTTCACCAGGGTACAAGAATGTCAATGGGGCGGGTCGGATCTGATCCGGCTATGATCCGACCTGATCCATATCATGTAAGGATCTGCCCCGCCCCGCCCCGCTTGATCAGATACTCGGATCGGATCATATCCGACCCACCTTATACGGATCGGATCTAATCCGACCCAACTTTTTTTTGTAGAAAAACAAATATATTTTATATCTAAATTTATATTTTTTTTCTAATTTTTTTTTAACTAATAATGCATTATTTTTTTCTTATATATTTTTATTTTATTTACCAAGATTAAAAAAAAAAATCTCAAATTCTTATCACATAAAAATGTAATTTTACTATAGAAAAATTTCAAAATTTACTAAATTTTTGAAATTCCACTAATATTATCATCAATAATAATATAGTATGATGATTACATGAAATAAATCTCCTCTAAAAAAATACATGAAATTAACAATAAATTTTTTATATATTGTTCTAATTTTTAAGATTTACTGTGTACGGCTCCTAAAAAAAATTATGTTAATAATAAAAGTATAATTTAATTTATAAATTTTAAAAATGAAAACAATTACCGTATTCTCATTGTCTTGATCATCAGTAACACCCAAGTATGAGGTCTCTACTATATACGACGATACTCTATCGGAAACCGTAAGCCATTAGACTGACATATCTTCATGGCATTCATTAGACTGAACTGCCTAAATCTTGAAAATATTACCAGATGAAACCAATTAATGTGAAAGGAAAAAATATCATAAAATTTCTTTTCTATTACTTAAATCATAAAAGTTAAGTAACAACCAATTATCTTCATATCCCACTTGTTGCCAAAACATATTTCATTTGTTAGTGATAAGTATGATGATTCAATTTTTTTTTTAAAAAAAAAAAAATTAAAAAGTAAAAATGTTTTTCTTTTAAAAAAATATATATTTAAAACGGATCGGGTCAGATTCGATCTGTAAAAAAATTAAGTGGGGCGGAGCGGATCTGATCCAAGATCCAATAAGTATCCGAGTGTTTCGGATCAGTAATGATCCGTCGGATCGGATCACTGACCCGATCCGAATAAATGGATCTTTTTGCCATGCCAACTAGGGTAAGTATTTCTTGACACTTCCCCTTAATCTTCTGTACTTAGCTCAAATGCTAAAGTTTTTTCTCTGTGTAGGCTGGTCTGAAGTTGGCCTACACTTACTCCGGGGCTAAGTCTTCCGCTTCCAGGAACACGGCTCTGTCCGACACCATGAGGGCGGAGGTGGACTTGGCCAAGAAGGATGCTGACGTTGCCAGGGCGGAACTCGGAGCTGTTCGGATGGAGCTGGGTGAAGCCAACAAGAAGCTCTTTACCGCCAAGAAGAAGATAACTGAGCTGACTAAGGATCTCGAGGTTTCTGACCGTCTTGAAGAGACCATCGAGACCTTATCTGCTGAAGTGAACAGTCTTTAGGATGAGATGACTTCTCTTCGAGCAGTTCTTCATCGGGTGGAGGAGGAGAAGAAGACTAAGGAGGAGGAGCTTTCGGCCGAGGTGGCGAGGTTGAAAGAGAAGGTTAATGCTCTAGAGACAGCCGGTCTTGAGCTTTTCTTTGACTTTTGGAAGGCTAATCCTCAGGCCAACTTTGACTACTTGGGTGATGCTAAGGACATGTACCTTGAGTTCTGCGCGTCCTAAGTGGCCTATGGTGAAACTGAGGCGGCTGCTTCAACCTCCGGCCAGAGTGCTGATGTACCTCCCTGTTGTCGAGCAAATTTCGCAACACCAAAAAGTATGATTTAATCGATAAGACAGGGAATTATTTGAGAGATGACAAGTGCGAGTATTCAACCTAAAATGGCGAGTACTCGGATGGGAATGCGAGAGTAAACAACAAGGCTGGAAAAAATAAGTAAGACGATGGATTATAGTGGTTCAGTCAGATTTCGTTCTGCTTAGTCCACTGTAGCAAAGGATTCGTAGGTCCATTTTCATGGTGGATCACCCCTTTATATACAAAGTAGGTGTCCAATCGGTTACATGAGGATCACATTTATTGTTAATCCATTATTTACACATTGAATTGCAATGACTAAACTCAAACAACGTTAACATTAATAAATGTATGACAGTTACTAAATTCATCAACGTATGCGTCTTTCGCATCTGCGAGTTGACCGTTCATGTTCCGTCTGTTGAGCTCGTAAGGTCGTCAATACGTTTGGAACGTTTGCGTCATTAGGTAATCGCCCTTTGTAGACGTCGCATGTTGAAGCTGGTAACATCTGGATATGCGAACTTATAATGGTCTGTTAGGGCTATTGGGTCGTTGGGACCAAAACCGCATCATGGGGCATTGGTCTCTATACTCGTCGTGGAGGTATAGAGGGGGACACTCGCACATGTTCTGACATATGCGAATTGGATCTACCCTGCATGATGAGAATTATGGTTATGCGGTGTGACTTAAGTCGCACCTACAGTATCTCGCTATTTTTATCCTGCGCGAGGTCTAAACTTCGAGAAATCTCTCACGGACATTCAGCCTTCATTGGAAATCTGAATACACGTGTCCTTTAAAGAGGAGTCTGGTCTCGAGTTTCTAGGTGAGAGAAATCTCACTATAACACATGCCCCTAGTTTCGCGACGTGACTAGAGCGGTCACTGAGGGAAACTATTACTCGAGAGACAGGTGAAAGGTTGTCACGAGGAGGTGACCTTTTGGTTGTCCCATCGAGGGTTTCGAAAAATGACGGCTGTAATAATTAATTTTTATTATCTCTAGGATGCCACGTCACAAAACCCTTCGGTTTTCGTGTAGGCGTGGCCATAATTGGCCGTTAGATTGGGCGACCTTAGGCATTCTGACTGCCACGTGTCATGATCCCAATTAATAAGGGATATGGGTATTTAAACGCTTTGATACGAATCAAATTTCCCCATTTTCCCTCTTTTCTCTTAACTTCCCTCTAGTTCATACACTTCAGAAAAAAGTTCATCCCCAGATTTCTGCCAGCTTTTACAACATTTCCAATTTCAGGCGTGATCGAGAGCAGTTCGCGGGAATCAAAACTAAAGGTTAGTTTTCTGCATTTTTCGTTTTTGTTTTTAGAGAAATTGCGCTTTACTTTCTGGGTTTGGATTTTTTCGAAGACTTTTTAGGAGTGTATGCTAGTGGGTATTTATGTGTTTTGGGTCAATGAAATTGGGTAATATTCATAGTATAGGGCCTGTAAATTGACATAACCGCATACAATTCATAGGCACTGATTCACGTCTCGAATGCTCGTGGACATTCGGATGAACAATTTGAATGTTCGCGGGTGTTCGGATGAACAATTTGAATAATCGCATGTTTCCAAGACTTATTTCCGCTTAACTATTAGCTAGATCTTTTAGGATCTTTACATGTCGCGGGCTGAGTGGTGAGAGTATTAATTGCCATTCCAAATGGTGGGTGTGTCACAGTATTCTAATGGCTATATATGCGATTATATGCCCCTTGAGATACTGAGATACACCCAGCCATTTGTTGACGTGCGTTAATGCTCGAATGACCGTACTCTTTGGTTGATAGGTAGTCTCGAAACGGTGGGAGTCTCCCAGTAACTTCAGGGTTATGCTCGAAAATGCATACCTCTTGAGTCACTGGGATACGCCCAGCCGTTTCTGGAGGTATACCGCACAACCGAGGATGCGTGAATTTCTTGCCCAAAGATAGTTATATTTCTTCTCGCATGTTGATAGGAGGGTCAGTTTTCGCATAGAGCTTGACCTTCCTGTCGAATGCGACTTTTATAATCTACTGCAGGTGAGATCACTTATCTTTATTTTTTCACACATCCATCACGCTGAAAAGATCTTCTATCTTTCAGATGAGCGATCTATCGGATAGCCAGCAGCTCGGCTCAGGAGGTCGCGCCTTTGACGGGGAGTCGGACCAAGAGAGAGACAGTTTTCTCCTTACGGACATCTCCGAAATGGAGGCTGCGGAGATAGAGTTAGGTCCGATGTCTTCCGTAGACATCGAGAGGATGGTACAGGAGCTCGCTGAACCTGGGACAATCGATATCCGAGATAGCGAATCCACAGTGTCAGCACGCAACTACCTCATACATACGAGACATGCTCCCGACATCGAGGTCGAGGAGGTGGAGGAGGAATGGACCACTCCGGTCCGTGAGTCAGGTGGGGAAGAAGAGGAAGCGGAAGGGAGTGGGACGGATTCGGTCGACGACTCCCAATTGAACGAACCCTTCTCATGCGAAGATTTAGTCTCGAGGGTCGCCAAATCTGACTTCACCACCTTCGTGAGGTTGAATTTGTTGCGACTTGCGTTTCAACGTCCCAAACCATCTCAGAGAGCGCATCTTCCGTTCACCAACCCTGCGATCATCCCTACAGAGGACGTGGTCATCTCAATACCCATTCTTCGATGTGGTGTATCGGTCCCATTTCATCCTTTCGTCGCAGCCATTCTCAGGCGATATGACGTATCGCCCTTTCAGCTAACACCCAACAGTTATCGCACTGTACTAGCTTTCTATGCGATGTACATGGAGTATGCTCATAGGGCACCGTCAGTAGAGGAGTTTAGTTACTTCTATGACATAAAGAGCGTGGGTCTTCATAACGGCTTCTATTGCTTTAGTAAATGGGCGACTTCTGAAATAAACGGTGTCGAGGGGATGGTATCGAACATGGGTGACTGGAAGTCGAAGTGGTTTTACGTTTTTAAGGTTCCTGGGATTAGAACTGACTTTAATCGCAGACCCAGTATGTCGCGTATTTGTTGACTTAGATATAATTTGTACTTTGTCCTCCGAGATCTTTTGCTAACTCGCTTTTTGTTGTTATCGCAGATAGACCAGCTCGACCAACTCTTGACTCGACTAGAAAGGAGACAGCTGAAATTCTCGGGAGTCTTCCGGTACAAGATCGCGACTGGCGATTACTGTGCACAACTGCGAAATTGCGAGAACACCAGCTGATCCCTGAGAACGCGAGTCTTCAACGGGAGCCAGTATATAAAGAACCATCTGAGAAGCAGCAAGAGCGGATTGACAAACGTCTTTCTAAGCAAACTCCTCGGCAAATTTCAGGTAACTCGTCTTTTTGCTATAAACTGACGGGTAGGATTGTGATTTTTTACTTATCTATTCTTTTTGCTTGTAGACATGACTTTTTTGAAGTCTGCCCCCGTCCTGAAAATCAAGCAAAAGGGTGGAACACCGGCGACTTCGCCGGTCGTCGCCCAAAAGAGGAAGAGCGATGTGATGGCTTCGCTTGTCGCAGATTCTTCCAAGAAGTTGGCCAAGACTACTCAGGATAAGGGGAAGAAAGTCGTCATCGACTCTCCAGTTCGTGCTCGCGACTTCCTGGCCATGCAGGAAAAATTCTGGTGAGATCCCTTACAAGGATCTCGTTGCCCGATCTGCGGGCGGCCGCGCAATCCATGGCTTTGTTCATAAAAGCCGCGGCTACTCCTTCTAAGGAAGCCGACTCGGCGAAGAGGCGAACGCCCATTTTCAAGAAAATATAAAGAAGGCTGAAGCGGGGAGGTGGCGAGGATTGAGGAACTTAACAAGGCCAAGGAGAAAGAGCTCGAGGAACTCGGCGGGGCAAAAGAACGGGCGGAGCTCGAGGTGAAGAAGTCGCAGACAACGATTGCCGAGATGACTCGCGACTTGGAGGCTGAGAAAGAGAATGGGAAGAAACAGTACGATCAGGCTGTGTCTGATTATATTTATACCACTCTTTCTAAAGTCCCCGACTTTGACTTCTCGCTTTTTGGAGCTGAAGCTGCTGAGATGGCTGAAGCCTTTCGGGCCATGTCGCCTACCCAGACTCAAGGTGGGGGAGGCAACCTTCTAGACGAGGTCGAGGGCGTACAGGCTGAAGAGGTCGAGAATGAGGTCGTCAGCAAGGTCGTGGATGAGGCTGCTCCTGATGAGACTACTACTGCTGCTCCAGATGCTTGATTATCTTCCAATTGTTGTTTAATTTCACTCTTCTTTTTTTTTTTTTATATATGCGGTACATGGGTACTCGCACTTATGTACTTGAACAAATTTATTTTACCTTTTGAACAAATTTCTATCCTCGCGGGGATAGCTTACATTTTAATATTTACGCAGTACACGGGTACTTGCGATTTTATATATTTTTAACTTTGATTACAGCTTGGTGTAATCGCAATTTTATATATAAATATATATATGCGACTTTAATTACAGCTTGGTGTAATAAAGTAGGAGAAACTTTGAAGTTGGTAAATTAAATTACTCGAAAAACTTAGCAAGTAGTTTTATTCATGCAATTAGTAATACATGCGGGCATACATCCCCCTATACTTAGAATTTATTTTGAACAAAAAATATCTAAGTATAAGTACCGAATTATCATAACTGAATAACGCGAATAATACTGATAATAAAATTTCAAGCTCTCGCTATTCCATGCTCGTGGAATCGCGGTTCCATCGAGTGTTGCGAGTCGATAAGTGGCATCACCAATTTGATCTGCGATTATGTATGGTCCTTCCCAATTGTCCCCAAAGACTCCATGAGATGGGACTTTGGTGTTTGGCATTACCCTTCTAAGGACCAAATCTCCTACTCGCAGAGGTTTTATCTTTACTTTCGAGTTAAAGTACCTTGCTGTTCGTTGCTGATAAGCCGCGTTTTGTAGTTGCGCTTTATCACGCTTTTCTTCTAAAAGATCAAGGCAAAACAACTGATTCTCGTTGTTCTGCGGGATATCGAAAGCATCTCTGCGTAAGGATCCTGCCCCAACTTCTACCGGCAACATGGCCTCACACCCGTAAGAAAGCGAGAAGGGTGTTTCGCCAGTTGTAGATCGAGGGGTTGTATTGTAAGACCATAGGACTTGCGATAATTCATCTGGCCATGCCCCTTTGCGATCCTCTAATTTTCCCTTTATGGTGTGCTTAAATATTTTATTGACTGCTTCAGTCTGTCCATTACTCTGCGGGTAAGCGACTGCGGAAAAGGCTTTTTTAATCCCTAAATCATCGCATAGCTGTCGCATTTCTTTACAGTCAAACTGTTTTCCATTATCTGAAATGAGTTTGTGCGGAATGCCAAAACGACAAATGATGGAAGTGTAGACGAACTCGCGTAACTTTGTCGCAGTGATGGTTGCGAGTGCTTTCGCTTCAGCCCACTTCGTGAAATAGTCGACCGCGACTACAGCATATTTGACTCCGCCTTTTCCCTTGGGTAACTCACCGATTAAATCAATTCCCCATATTGCAAAGGGCCAGGGACTCGTGATAGAATGGAGGTTACTCGGGGGTTGGTGTGTGTAAGTGGCTATTCGCTGGCATCTATCACACTTTTTTTGCAAATGCGAGGGCATCTTGTCGCAATGTTGGCCAGTAATATCCTTGTCGCATAATTTTTAAGGCAAGGGAATTACCTCCAGTATGATTTCCACAAATTCCCTCATGCACTTCACGCAGTATGTAACCGCAACCTTCTCCACCGATACATCTGAGAAGTGGTTGACTAAAACTTCGGCAATACAAACTCTGGTCATATATCACATAACGGGCTGCTCGTTGTCGCAATTTTCTTGCTTCTATTTTATCGTCAGGTAGGAGCCCCTTGTCAAGGTATGTGAGGATAGGAGTCATCCAGGTAATATCCTGAACGTCATCGATCTCCATGATTGTTTCTCGATCTATGGTTGGATGAGACAATACATCTACCGGAATTACATCGAGTAATTCGGCTTCTCTGGTGGAGGCCAGTCGGGCCAATGCGTCTGCGTGGGCATTTTGAGTACGCGGTACTCGAGACACAACTACATGTTTGAACTTCTGCATTATTTCTCGAACGATGGCTAAGTATTTAACCAATCTTCCGCCTCTCGCTAGGTATTCTCCACTCACTTGACATACCACGATTTGAGAGTCGCTAAATGCTTGTAGATATTCGACTTTCATCTCGAGAGCCAATTTCAGACCTGCGATTAAAGCCTCATACTCGGCTTCATTGTTAGATGCAGAGAATTCAAAACGTAGAGCAGCGTGTACCTTGAAATTATTCGGACTGATTAACAAGATCCCGCTGCCAGAACCTTCATTATTTGAGGCTCCATCGACATACAATGTCCATACCTCTTTGCCCATCATGGCGATGTCATTTCCACCCTCTATAACCGCCACCTCTGTGCTTGGGAACTCAAGTATAAAATCTGCCAGGGCTTGCCCCTTGATCGCAGTTCTTGGTTTATACCTGATGTCGAACTGACTCAACTCCATCGCCCACTTTAACAAACTTCCCGATGTCTCTGGCTTTGCCAAAACCTGTCTTAAGGGGAAGTTTGTCAAAACTTCAATGCTGTGAGCCTAGAAATAAGGTCGCAATTTTCTTGAGGATATTATCAAGGCGAAGGCCAGTTTCTCCATTTGAGGATAACGCGTCTCGGCGTCTAATAATCGCTTACTGACGTAGTACACCGGTTGTTGACGTCCTTGGTCCTCGCGGACTAGTACTGAACTGATCGCGTACTCGGAGACGGCTAAATAAATAGACAAAACCTCTCCGGGCAATGGTTTTGATAGAATTGGAGGTTGCCCCAGATGCGTTTTTAACGCTTGAAAGGCCTGCTCGCATTTCTCATCCCATTGAAACCTCTTGTTACCTTTCAAAATCTGAAAAAATTCTTTACACTTGTCAGAGGATCTGGATATGAAGCGGTTTAAAGCCGCGACTTTGCCTGTGAGGCTCTGAACCTCTTTTGGCTTAGTCGGTGACGGCATTTCTACCAACGCTCTAATCTTCGCAGGATTGGCTTCTATTCCTCGTTGATTTACCATAAAACCAAGGAATTTTCCGGAACCCACTCCAAAGACGCATTTTAAGGGGTTTAGACGCATCTTATAGCGTCGCAATATGCCGAACATGGCCTGTAAGTGCGTAATATGATCCTCCGCATGTTGCGATTTTACGAGCATATCGTCAACATATACCTCCATTGTCTTTCCAATAAGATCTGCGAACATCATATTCACTAGCCTTTGATAAGTCGCACCTGCGTTTATTAAACCAAAAGGCATTACCTTGTAACAGTATAATCCTCGATCAGTAATGAACGAGGTATGTTCTTGGTCTGGTTCGTACATCGGGATTTGATTGTATCCCGAGTACGCATCCATGAAGCTTAAAAGTGCGTGACCTGCAGTGGCATCGACAAGCTGGTCAATGCTAGGAAGAGGAAAGCTGTCTTTGGGACAGGCTTTGTTCAAATCTGTAAAGTCAACGCATGTACGCCATGAGCCATTGAGCTTTGGCACGAGTACTGGGTTAGCTAACCAGTCGGGGTAAAATGACTCCCGTATAAAGCCGCAGGCAAGGAGGCGGTCAACTTCCTCTTTCAGCGCTTGGTACCTCGCGGGGTCCATTTTGCGGCGCTTTTGTCGGACACCTCGCACTTCTGGGTCAATGTTCAAGCGATGACACATGACCTGTGGAGATATCCCGACCATAACTGAATGTTTCCAGGCAAAAATGTCAAGATTTTGTTTTAGAAAAGTCGTCAAGCGTTCTCGCAACTGTATATTTAATCTAGAACCAATCTTTAAAACCTTATTATTATCCATAGGATCTATAGGTACCTCGATTGTGTCTTCCGCGGCTTGGGCTGCGGCGGTGTAATCAAGGATTCTTGGGTCCAAGTCTAGGTTGTCCACGTGCGGTACCTCCTCGATCCTGAGGATCTCCTGGCGAGGTGGTGGTGCATTCAAAAGGTAAATAACATTAACTGTCCTTTTTTCTGCGAGCTTAACAGCTGCATTGTAACATTCTCGAGAGTCAGATTGGACTCCCCTCACTGATCCTACTCCAGAGGGAGTGGGGAACTTCATTGTTAGATGATAGATCGAAGTTACGATCTTCATCTCCTTCAGAATTGGCCGCCCAATCACGGCGTTATACGCTGAGTATTGGTCGATTACTGCGAAGTCGGCCATCGACTTGGCAGTTATTGGGGTAGTTCCCAAAGTGATTGGGAGTTTGATCATTCCTTTGATAGCTATGACATCTCCCGAGAAGCCATAGATGCTCGATGTCACTGGCCGTAAATCCTTTTCTTGTAACCCCATTTGCTTGAAGGCTTGGAAGTTCAGTAAATTCACCGAACTTCCATTGTCGACCAATATGCGATGGACGTTGTCTCCACCTATATTGGCGACTATCACGAGTGCGTCAGAATGCGGGTGGTGGACCCATCTCGCATCGCTCTCCATAAAGACAATGTCCTCGCATTCTTTCTTGAAGAGCTTCTCCAGCCGTTCACCGAGATTGTTTACATTGGTTAACGGCCTCTCCTTAGCTTCTCTAGCATACCTTTCTTGTGACTTGCGAGAGTCGCCTGCGATATGCGGTCCTCCGATTATGGTTAAAATGTTGCAAGGCGTTCTCGAGCCACTCGCGTTCTGACTATCTTCTTTGCCATCCGCTTGGGGATGTCTTTCCTTGTTTCTCTTATATTTGTCGAACTTTCCCCTTCTGATCAATTCCTCAATCTCGTCCTGCAAGACCCAACACTCAAGGGTAGTGTGACCGATGTCTTTGTGGTACTTACAGAACTTTTTGGGATCTCTTCGGTCGCGATTTCCCCTGATGGGAGGCGGCTTCTTGAAGACGCCGTTCCTTTCCTCAATCGCATAGATATGGTCTCGAGGTACGGCAAGTTCGGTATAATTGACGAAGCGAGGTCCTCCTTTTCTTTTTGGCGAGGACTCCTTTTTTGGGGGTGACTTAGCCAGCTTCGGGCTCCGCGGTTTGCGTGGACTGCGTCTTCTGGGGCTTCGGCCCCTGGAATTCTTTCCTCGCGGACTGCGGGACCGCGATCGCGGTATGGGCGATCGCCGTTTGTTCTTGCCCTTTTCCAACTCCGCCAAGGAATTCTCGATTCTCTTATGAGGTTCGGCCATGGCGAAGAACTCTACCAAGGATTCTGGCCTTCGGGCCTGTAGTTCTTTCCAGAAGTCGGTTCTTGGCAAGATACCTGTTATGAGCATGCAAACAAGCGAAGACTCGGGGGCCTTCTCAACCTTCGTTACTTCGGCGTTAAAACGCTTGAAATAATTTTGCAAAGACTCACCAGGCTCTTGTTTGATATTGGCCAAAGTCGTATAGGGTGGCCTATATGTCATCGTGGCCTGGAAATGTGTGAGGAATAAGTCGACGAAGTTCTCCCACGTCGATATCGATGCCTCTGGTAATTGGGTGAACCAATCATGGGCATTCTCCTCGAGTGTGGCCGCGAGAATGCGACACTTCGCAAGTTGCGGTACCTGGTCCACTTCCATTATAGTGTTAAACTTTTCCAGGTAATCTAACGGGTTAGAAGTACCTTTATATTTGAGGGATTCGGATAAACGAAACCCCTTTGGAAGTTGGGCCTGTCGCACTTCTGCGGTAAAAGGCGAGGTGCCGTGCAGCTTGTATATGGGCTTACGCTGCTGCTCGAGCATCTTCAAGGCTTGCAGAAGCATACTTTGATCGATTCCTCCTGTCGCAGGGGTTGGAGTTGCTACAATAGCGGGGCTCGCAGCCACTGCGGCAAGGGTCGAGGGGATATTAATCCCAGTGATCGCGATCGGCGCGATAGGCGGGTTGTTAACTGTATTGACACCCTGATCGCCCGTATGGGGATCATGGAGCGTCTCCGTGTTATGCGGGTCGCGGGAGCGCGCCCTAAAGACTGCGTTGAGATGATCACGCAGATCACCTCGGTGTACACGATAGTGTCCTCCTTGCTGTGTCTGCACAGAGCCAGACCTCGTATACCTGCTCGGAGTGCGGCCATGCGAGGATGAGGAGGCTGACTCTGCGTCGTTATCTCGAGGTGGACGACTTCGAGGGTTGCGGCGCTCAGGATCCTCGTCGATTTGCGCGCTCTGGTTAGGCAACCTTGCAGATTGGTCTCTTGACGTCGGGTGATTCAAGTCCAAGATTTCAGGATCAGTTCTTCGTTCCCTGCGTACACGGTTAGTTTGACGTCGGGAAACTGTTACCTGAGGGTTTTCGTTACGAATGGCAGGGACCCGAGGAGGGCGTCGAGCTCGGCTCTGTCCATCTACCTCGGCTTGTAGTGCTCGCAGCTGATCCTGGATTGCAGCGTATTGATCAGTCGTGAGCTGGACCACTCCTTCGGACACGACCGCCGGGGTGACAGGGGGAAAGTGCATGGTTGCTGGTGGTTTGGACGTGCCTCCGACTTGAGGACCAGTTGTTTCTGGAAATAGGTTGAGTGGTCTGATGTTGCTCCTCCCTACCCCGCCGTTGATGACGTCTACAGGTGGCACTCCGGCTCCAGGCAATGGTACGCTCATCATTCCAATATTGATGGATTCGTTGTTAGCTCCATTAGCGTGATTTCCAGCCATGATGAGTGGTGTTCTTTGAAGTGAATATAATCTTACAGTCGAATTCCCACAGACGGCGCCAAATGTTGTCGAGCAAATTTCGCAACACCAAAAAGTATGATTTAATCGATAAGACAGGGAATTATTTGAGAGATGACAAGTGCGAGTATTCAACCTAAAATGGCGAGTACTCGGATGGGAATGCGAGAGTAAACAACAAGGCTGGAAAAAATAAGTAAGACGATGGATTATAGTGGTTCAGTCAGATTTCGTTCTGCTTAGTCCACTGTAGCAAAGGATTCGTAGGTCCATTTTCATGGTGGATCACCCCTTTATATACAAAGTAGGTGTCCAATTGGTTACATGAGGATCACATTTATTGTTAATCCATTATTTACACATTGAATTGCAATGACTAAACTCAAACAACGTTAACATTAATAAATGTATGACAGTTACTAAATTCATCAACGTATGCGTCTTTCGCATCTGCGAGTTGACCGTTCATGTTCCGTCTGTTGAGCTCGTAAGGTCGTCAATACGTTTGGAACGTTTGCGTCATTAGGTAATCGCCCTTTGTAGACGTCGCATGTTGAAGCTGGTAACATCTGGATATGCGAACTTATAATGGTCTGTTAGGGCTATTGGGTCGCTGGGACCAAAACCGCATCATGGGGCATTGGTCTCTATACTCGTCGTGGAGGTATAGAGGGGGACACTCGCACATGTTCTGACATATGCGAATTGGATCTACCCTGCATGATGAGAATTATGGTTATGCGGTGTGACTTAAGTCGCACCTACAGTATCTCGCTATTTTTATCCTGCGCGAGGTCTAAACTTCGAGAAATCTCTCACGGACATTCAGCCTTCATTGGAAATCTGAATACACGTGTCCTTTAAAGAGGAGTCTGGTCTCGAGTTTCTAGGTGAGAGAAATATCACTATAACACTCCCGTTCAAACAACAGATTTTACAGCTCCAATTGGCCCAGAAGAACCGAACCAAGAGCTTGGGACTCCAACTGTTTAAACATTTTTCCTTATATCTCTTTATTTTTCATGTATCTTATTCGGCCACAAAGCCTTTTCTAAGACATGATGACTGGCCAAGCGGTCTTTAAACTTAGAATTATTTTTCATTTTTATGACAACAGGCTGACCGGGCAGCTTTTAATCCCGGTATTACGTGCTTTTGTTATCCTTAATGAATTTCATTCTCTGTTTATAATTGTCATGCAATTGTGATTGTTTTATTTTTACCAAATGCTTTGTACAGGTATAGGTGCCCCCCAAGTGACCGAGCAGATGTATGACTCTTGGTCACTTGTCTTTTACAAATATATTGTATATCTGTTCGGTGTTTTGGGTTTGATCAAACCTTTTGTACGCACTATATGGTAAATTAGAAACATGCTGATAATTTCGACTCAATCTGAATTTTGAAATAACTATCTCTATTCATTTATTGATCGAAAAGTGTATTTGTTACCGTAGTAACTTACATCAGAGCTATTTGATCCAATCTGATCTTTTAGCTTATCATGATATAAAACAAATTGTAGACATAAGAAACTCAACTTTAAATGGCGGTCACCTGACCTGAGTACTTTGTTTCTTTTAGAGAAACCTTTAAGCGTAGTCCACCCACCCATTCACTTAAAAGCAAATGTTCATTCAGTACTTAAAGTGGTCATCCGACCTGGTACTTTATTGGTAGTATTTTTGTAAATGTTCCCCATTCCAATACCGTGGTACTAAAATGAGTTGTATTTTTTCGTCATACTTATCTAATTTGTATGCTTCGGAGTCGAGAACTTCGACCACTTGATACGGTCCTTCCCAGTTGGGTCCAAGTACAACTACCGTACTATCTTTGGTGTTTAGGAATACCCTTCTCAGGACCATATCTCCCACGAAGAATTTCCGAGCCTTCACTTGTTTGTTGAAATATCGAGCTACTTTTTGTTGATGGGCTATCTGTTGGGTTTTATGCCCTAAATAAAACTCCATTTCAATGTAATTCATTTTATTCAACATCAATAAAGAAACAGAAGTATTTTTCATTCATTTGTGTATGTTTTGGTTCATCTTATCAATTGCTTATCTATTTGATTTATAAATTCATTTGAAACCCTTTTCACATACTTGATTCTGTTTATTGTGTTGTCAACACATTGGAAAGTAAACATGACTATAAATTCCTAGATTTATCAGACATAGGGTTTTACTGATATGATAATCTACAACAGAGTTTACTTGCATTTGGAGAAATGCTATGTTCTTTCTAGAGCATTGGTTAAAGTAAAGCTCAAGTTGGATGCATGGAGTATGCAACGGAAGGGACCGATATTGAACTTTGACTTAGATTTATTAAACTTACCGTAATATCTATTCAAGTCAATATCGCCTAGTTGATCCTAGATCAAATGATCTTAATCCTGTTATGATTAGGCTCAATCTCAAGAGGTTATTCGTGTTCTTTGATTTGTTAGTTAAGCCTACTTTTGGGTCAGGGTGATACGTACATTTTGGGAACACGGTAGTGTAATTGAGTGGGAGCGCTAACATAAACATGGAATCTATAGCTTCTATCTGGCGAATAGTAAGTAAAGGGTGATCTCCTTCGAGCTTGACCAAACGAAAATAAATGGTGGAGTACTCATTTCACATAAGCTGAAATATCATTTATACGGGGTTAAGTATTTTAAGGATAAAATACATTGTAGGGTGTAACGGTAATCTAATCCTTTTACAGTGTAGATCATTCATTTAGAGGATCATTGATCAAATTAAGATTATAACAATGGATAACTAATGATGTGTCTATATGGTGGAACATATAGAGCATTCTATATACTGAGAGTGCAATTCTAAGTTCTATGCGTGGATTCAACGAAGAATTAATAAGTCAGTGAATTTAGGTTATAAATTCTTGATCTGCTTATTGGAAGCTCGGTTATATAGACCCATGGTCCCCCCCACTAGTTGAGATAATATTGCTTGTAAGACTCATATAATTGGTTTTGATTCATCAATTATAATTCTCAAATTAGACTATGTCTATTTGTGAATTTTTCACTAAGTAAGGGCAAAATTGTAAAGAAAGAGTTTTTATGGCATATTTGTTAATTATGATACTTTGTATGGTTCAATTAATAAATATGATAAATGACAATATTATTTAATAATTATTTATAGTTTTTATATAGTTAGAATTGGCATTTAAATGGTTGAATTTGAAAATTGGCATTTTTGAGAAAATGAGATGCAGAAATGATAAAACTGCAAAATTGCAAAAAGTGAGGCCCAAATCCACATTGCCTAGGCCGGCGACTTTTATAGGTTTTTTCATCTGATGTTTTCATTATTTTAATTCCAAACAATTCAAACCTAACCCTAGTGGAATGCTATAAATAGATAGTGAAGGTTTCAGGAAAATTACACTTTTACTTCTGATTTCCTTCAGAGAAAAATTTGAGTCTTCCCTCTCTAACCTAGCCGCCACTCATACTCTCTTCTTCTTCCTTGGAATTTCTAACCACTTAGTGATTAGAGTAGTGCCTGCACACAGCAAGTGATACCTCAATCATAGTGAGGAAGATCGTGAAGAAAGACATTCAACAAGAAGGAGTTTCAACACTAAAGAATGAGAGAAAGAGATCCAGGTTCAAATCTTGATAATACTCTGCGACAGAAAGGATACAAGGGTTACAGATCTGAACGGAAGGAGACATAATATTCCGCTGCACCCAATGTAAGGTTTCTAATACTTTATATGTGTTTATTTCATAATCGTTTTAGAAGTTCATATTTAGGGTGTTAATCAACATACTTGTGAGTAGATCTAAGATCCTGGTAAAATAATTTCCAACAACTGGCCTCAGAGCCATGGTAATTGATTTGCTTGCAAGAAATTTGGACTTAAAACGATTTGTTTGATATTTTGGATGGTATCATGTTGTTTTGTGTGTTGTATGATGATTGATTGGTGTTTGTAAATTTTTGTAAAAAATAATTGAATATCTGTTTCTAGAGATATTTTTATTGGATAGTACGGAAAAAATTAAGCAATTTACTTTTTTACAGAACTCAATTTCGATTTAATTTGAATTAGTTATGATTTTTTAAAGTTTTGAAAAATATCAGGGGTCGAGCATCTACCACGCGCGCGCACGAGGGCTTGTCTCTCGGACAACACGCGCACAGACAAGTTTCTTGTCTGAAACCGAGCCTCGTGCGTGCAGTGAGGCTGCATGCAGTCTCTGCGCCGAGGATTCTCGGTCATGCATCCTGATGCGCGCGCGCGGACAGTATGCAATGCATTCTGTTCGTACAGCTCGCAATTTTTTTGTTTTTCTTCGATTTTTCATGCTATTTCATGGAATTAATTTCTGATTTTTTGTGTAGTTTTGTATTTTGATTTTTACTTTTCAATTTTCAAATCTAATATCAGAAATAAATTAATTTGAATTTTTTAAATTTAATTTTAGATATTAGTGAAATTTGAATTTGAAAACAAGTAAATATCTATCTTTTTGCTTGATTTTATATCTTATTTTTAAATTTTATTATTTTATCTTATCTTTTGAATTTAAAGGTCAGATATTAAATATTTTTTAAATTAATTTTTTTTTAATTATTTGACCTTATTTAAATTTAAAATAAGATTATTATAATCATGTAATTTTAAATAGAAGTAAGATATTTTGTTAATTTTTTTTAAATTTTTGTTATTTTATTTAAATTAAATTATAAAATCTGAAAAATATTTTTTTTTTTATTTTATATTTAATTTATATAATAACTTTAAAAATTTAAAAGGTAGTTAGCAATTATTTTTTAAATGATATTTAGGTTAGTTGAAACCTGATTTTTCAAAAATTGTAGGTTTAATTTTAAATTTTTTAATTATTTTTTTTAAAACCAAAATATTTTTTTATTATTTAAATATTTTCTAAAATAATTATTTAAAATTAAATAAATCCTACATCCAACTATCCAATTCATCTTGTTGCAGTAGTATGTGTTTTAGCTTGTATGTAAGTTTTATAAAACCTATTATTGCTTGATTGCAAATAGCCATGGTTAACTTGTTGACAGATCCAATGATCTGATTTTAACTCATGGTTCCATTGGTCAAGTAAATAATTTGTAACACGTAAATTTTACAATCTTCTTTCATCTGTATATGACCTAGCAACCTGATAGGATCCATCCAAATTGTGTGCATGTGTGAGCCTATATGTTTAATTTTGTTATAGATGCATATAGGTTGTTGTTGCTAAATAAAATATCATAGTTTTTGATAGATTTTATTTAGGCTCATTTAGTTTTGGGCCTATTCAATTAATAACAGTTGTTCATTTTAAGGTTAAATTCCTCTCTTTTGGGCCTTGTGTGAGAGTTGGGAGCCATAGTAGTGGGTACGACATACTGAACCTAGCCTCCCCTCACATGAACTACCCCAATTGTGAAGGCCCATTTGCCTGATTTGAATAACTGTACTAGGTTAATTAAATTAGTTTAACCTAATAAAATTGATTAGCAACATAATTAATTTCATTTATTTTGAAATTAATTTAAGAAAACCATAGTTTAAAGAATTTTATTCTAAGCTAAACTATATGTATTTTCTTGTATTTAATTAAATATAGAATTATAACCAACTAGATTCTTTTTGAAGCTTAATTTAAATTTTTCATTAAATATTCCTAATTAAGTTGAAAATTAGTTATCTCTAACTAATCAACTTAAATCTGAATATCTTTTGAATTTTAAATTTCAAAATTAAGTTGAGGAATTTTAGGAATTGGTTATTAAGATTCTTTAGATATTTTTTAAGTTGATATTTTTTCAAATATTAACTTAAAATGGAATATTTTCAAATTAAGTATTAAGTGATTACAACTTAATTTTAATTTAATTAAATCTAATTTGAAAGATATTTAAGTTGATTTTTTAGATTCTTCTAAACAACTTAAACAAGATATTTTTTCAAATTTATTCTATTTCGAATTTTAATAATAATTAAAATTTAATTTAAGTTGGATATTTTTTTTTTAAATTTTTTCAAAACCAACTTTAATTTTTAATTTTTCATTATTATAATACGGAATAAATGATTAAATAAAATACATATTTTTAAAATAATGAGCTTTAATCAAGAGACATTCGATCTCCATTGTTGGTTTTACATAGCGTTTGTTTTAGTGAGTAATCCTCCCTAATGGAGGAACGTTCATTAGCAAGTTCGCACCGTTTAATCTCGAAAGATAAGTAGCTTTATAAGTGTTTTATATGGTATGGATCACCCTAATGGTGGCGACCATATTTGACATACAAAATATGAAACAATAGTGGAAGCTCATAAGATAGAATTACCTTGACTCTCGCCTAAACGGGACAACGCTGAATTCCAATCTTGATCGAATAAAAGGTTGCTAGAATGATTATTATTTTAGATGAATTGACAATTCTATTCAATGGATGATGCTTTGACTCTCGCCTAAACGGGACACTGTATCAGTTTTTTGAAAACCTTGGAAAATAAACTATGTTAGATTTAGTATTTTTATAACATATGTGATTATTTGTTATTTTCTGAACATGTGTATGAATTTATGAACCAAAATCTTACTTTTGTTTTATTGATGTGTTGTAGTGCCAATATGAATAACCCTCACCCCGATCCCCTCCTAGTTCATATCTTAGCAAAAGAACTCTATAGTGTGAAAATACATCCTGGTAGTTGCATAAACTCGCACCTGTTGATGATGAATCTGAAGTTCCAAAAGGCAAATCTACTAGGAATTGATTTATCAAGAGAACAATGGGTCCAATTCATTCTTAATAGTCTTCCTCCGGAGTATAATGAATTTGTTGTTTCTTACATGATCAACAATTTCAACTCCTCTGACATGGACAAGCTCGAAGCAGAATTACGAGCCCATGAACGGAATCTGATTGCAATTGGACCACCTGGGTTTGCAAATCATAATCAGAGGAAAAGGATTAAGCATGAAGGCTCTAGCAAAGCTGCTTCTTCAAGTACAATTATCAGACATAATCTTCTATGTTCGAATTGTAATAAAAAGGGGCATCAAGAAGAACGATGTCCCCGACTTCTAAACAATTCAAACGAAGGTAATGCTTTTGTCTTTGAATCATGTGTTTTAGAGAACGACAAATCCACTTGGATTGTTGATTCTGGGTCTACTAACCATGTATGTTCTTCACTGCAGCTGCTTGAAACTTGGGAAAATCTGCTTCCAGAAGAGTTAAAGCTTAAAGTTGGTAATGGCGAGTTAGTGTCGGTCAAAGCTAGAGGAAAAGCCCACATCAAGTTTCAACAAAGATTTTTAATTTTAGAAAATATTTTATTTATTTCAAACTTTAGTAGAAACTTAATTAGTGTCTCATGTTTGCAAACACAATCTTATATACTGAATTTTTCGAGTTCTTATTGTTCAATTTCTCGTAATGGATTTCAAATATGTGTTGCTTCCATGGAACAAGGGCTTTATGTTTTAAGACCAAATACACAAATCTCACTAAACAGTGAACTTTTCAATGTAGCTAAACCTAGAAACCTCAAAAGAAAAGAGATTGATAATGATGATCAAACTTATCTATGGCATTTACGTTTAGGTCATATAGGCTTTGATAGACTCAATAGGCTAACCAAAGACGGTCCATTGAAAAATGTCGTCTTAGGTGAACTGCCAGTATGCGAGTCCTGCCTGGAAGGAAAAATGACCAAACGTTCTTTCTCTGCAAAGGGAGGGCGTGCCAAACACCCCCTAGGGTTAGTGCATTCTGATGTTTGCGGACCTCTGAATGTAAAGCCCGAGGTGGTTATGAGTATTTTGTCACTTTCATTGACGATTACTCTAGATATAGTTTTCTTTACCTAATGCAAAAGAAATTTGAAACGTTTGAAAAGTTTCAAGAATTTCATGCTTTGGCTCAAAACCAATCAGGTAAAACATTAAAGATCTTGCGAACTGATAGGGGTGGAGAATATATGGATATGCAGTTCAAAGATCATTTAATTGAACTTCAAATTGAATCCCAATACACTGCCCCAGGCACTCCACAACAAAATGGAGTTGTAGAAAGAAGAAATCGCACTCTTTTGGAAATGGTTAGGTCTATGCTGAGTTATTCAACTCTGTCTACGTCCTTCTGGGGATATGCTATACAGATGGCAAATGACATTTTAAATGTTGTTCCATCTAAAGCAGTCCCTAAGACACCCGTCGAACTTTGGAATGGTCGTACACCTAGTTTACGCCACTACAGAATTTGGGGGTGCCCTCCTCATGTCTAGAGAAAGAAAGAAGGCAAACTTGAATCACGAACTGAAGTGTGCATGTTTGTCGGAAATTCTAAAGAGACTAGAGGTGGACTATTTTATAGTCACAAGGATAACAAAGTATTTGTTTCTACAAATGCTACTTTTCTTGAAGAAAACTACCTTAAAGACAACAAACCGAAAAGTAAAGTTGTTTTAGAGGAAATGCTTTCAGATATAACTCCTTCCAATGTTCCGTCCTCTTCCACTCAAGAAGAGGACAATCCCACTCCCTCAGTCGAACCTACTGAGAAAACTACTACCAAAGTTCCTATTCAGAAGATCACCGCTCCTCGTCATAGTGGGAGGGTTTCAACAAAACCAGCTCGTTATGGCTTGGATGGTGAAATCAATATGGTCGTTGGTGACGGTATTGAAGACGACCCATTAACCTATAAACAGGCCATGGCTAGTCCGCAACGGAAACGATGGTCAGTCGGCATGGATTCAGAAATGGATTCCATAAAAAAGAACAAAGTCTGGGAATATGTAGATGCACCCGATGACTATCGTCCAATCGGATGTAAGTGGGTTTACAAGAAGAAAAGAGGCGCTGGAGGCTAAGTCAAAACTTTTAAAGCTAGACTTGTAGCCAAGGGTTATACCCAAAGAGAAGGCGTGGACTATGAGGAAACTTTTAGTCTTGTTGCCATGCTCAAATCCATCAGAATTCTTCTCTCCATAGCTGCTGCTTTCAATTATGAAATCTGGCAAATGGATGTCAAGACTGCCTTCCTTAATGGGGTACTTGAAGAAACCATCTATATGGAGCAACCAGAAGGCTATGTTCTTCCAGGGAAGGAAAAGAAAGTTTGCAAATTAAATAGGTCTATCTATGGACTTAAGCAAGCTTCTCGCTCATGGAATAAAAGGTTTGATGAAATCATCAAGACCTACGGCTTTCTTCAGAATGAAGATGAACCTTGTGTTTACCAACTCAAGGAAGACCAAGTAGTAGTATTCCTGGTCCTTTATGTTGACGACATTTTGATTATTGTAAACAATATCAAGAAAATGACTCACATCAAGGAATGGCTTAACACTCAATTCGATATGAAAGATTTGGGTGAAGCAGCCTATGTTCTTGGTATTCAGATTATCAGAAACCGGAAGAACATATCTCACTACTACAATTCTACCCTTTAGTGACACTCTTTAGTGACTCGCACTTTTGTGCGGGTCACTAAAGAATTAAGGGTAAGTTTTAGTGACACACACAAAAAGACTTTAAAAATTTAGTGTTAGTAACGTATAATGTGTGTCACTAAAAATATGAGGTGTCACTAAAGATTAACTCTCATAGTTTTTATTATTTTTTTAAAAAAAATTATTGACCTATAGTGACGCGCCAATTGCGATTAGGTAAATATATCCCGACACACTTTGCATGTCACTATATCATAACCATAATTTTTTTTAAAAAAAAAAACAGCTGTAATTAATGTATTTTTTATTTATAAATATATTATATTTTCTAAAAATTAATATAACAAATCATTATTAATATACTTTACCTTTTTCTTAGGAAAAGTAAACAGTAGACTATTTTAAAAAAAATTCACATGTCAGATTTATATTTTATTACATATACGGCTCTCTCTCTCTTAAATCAATAACATTAAAAAACCTTTTTCTCTCTCTTTATCATACAGAGTCTCTCCATTCTCTTTCTCATTAAAATTGTTAAAGGGTTTAATAAAAAAACCCTAGCTGATTACATTTCCCCCTCTCGCCACCTCATCTTCTTGCCCTCTCTTTGATCATGTTTTTCATCACTCGGCAGCTGTTGCTACTCAGGCAGCCGAAGACTAAGGCCTGGCTCCAAAATCCTAAGGTGCAGCTCGCTTCTCTCTATCTCGATGTCTCTCCGCTCATCGTCACCACCTCGCTCATGACCTCTCTCTCTCTCTCTCTCTCTTTTCTGTTCAGGTTGATGGCGTTTGACGGAGCTTCTTATACGACGGGATTTTGGGTTGACGGAGCTTCTAGCTTCGTGTTCGAGGTTGGGGCTTGATGTTCATGGCATTGGATCTGAACTAGTTTTTTTAGGTTTATTTTGATTTTAAAATATAAATTGTGTATGACTAATCTCAATTTTTGTCTGTTTGATATAAACTAATTTAGGTTTTTTTTTTAGATAAACTAATTTTGGTTTTTTTTACATAAACTGATTCGGGTTAGTATGTAATTATTTTGTAACTTTTAGAGATTAATATGTTATTAGTTTAAAATTATGTGTATATAGCTTTAAGGTAAATTGTATAATTTATAAATTTAATTAATTAAAATTATTATTATTATATTTAATTGTATTAATATATAATTAATTTAAATTACTATTTATAATTTTTATTATATACAAAATTTGTAAAAAGAATTGTATATATATTTTTTTAAAAAAAATAAATTAAAACCTGAACTAAAAAAAATTGTATATATATTTTTTTAAAAAAAAAAAAAAAAAACTAATATAGTGGCATTTTTTGTGTGTCACTATATGTGCAAAATAATGAAAAAAAAAGAAAAAAATGATATAGTGACGTTTTTTGTGAGTTGCTATTAAATTTTCAGTCAGACAAAATCTGACTCTAAATGCTTACAGTGACACGCAATGAGTGACTGGAAAATACTTTAGTGACACGCGCTGAAGTGTCACTAAAAACTGGCTTTCCAGTCAGTCCCATTAGTGACGCGCAGTGAAGTGTCACTAAATAATTTTAGAGTCACTTAATGTGTGTCACTGAAACCTATTTTTCTAGTAGTGTCTCTTGCTCTCTCTCAAACAACCTATATTGACAAAGTTTTAGAGAGATTCTCCATGAATAACACCAATGGGGCGAACATGCCTTCTAGATATGGTATTTGTCTATCTAAGGAACAGTCTCCTACTGATCCTCAAGAGATAGAGGACATGGCAAAAATTTCTTATGCCTCTGCAGTTGGAAGTCTAATGTATGCAATGTTATGCACTAGACGTGACATCTGCTATGCAGTTGGAATCGTGAGCAGGTATCAGTCTAATCCAGGACAAGAACATTGGAATGCAGTTAAGTATATTCTGAAATACTTAAAGAGTACAAGAAATCTAGTATTAGTCTACAAGGGTGGTGCTTTAAATCCCATAGGCTATACTGATTCAGATTTCCAGGCATGTCTTGAAGACAGGATATCTACATCTGGGATGGTGTTTACTCTTGGGGTGGAGCAGTGGTTTGGAGAAGTGCTAAACAAACCGCGATATTGGACTCGACGATGGAAGCTGAATACATAGCTGCAGCAGAAGATGCTAAAGAGCTTGTCTGGCTAAGAAAGTTCTTCACCAGTATCGGTGTCCTGCCTGGAATGGAAAAGCCTCTGGTCCTACTTTGTGATAATAATGGAGCAATAGCCAGCAATAAGCAACCTCGACGCCACAAGAGAAGCAAACATATAGAAAGGAAGTATCACATCATCAGAGAATATGTGGCAAGAGAGGATGTACTAGTTGAGAAAGTGGACACAGAAGACAACTTAGCTGATCCATTCATCAAAGTCTTGGCCGTGACTGCATTTGAAAAGCACCGTCAGAACTTAGGATTAATTGATATGTACTGATTAGTTTTATATTAGTGCAAGTGGGAGCTTTTGGGTTTTATGCCCTAAATAAAACTCCATTTCAATGTAATCCATTTTATTCAACATCAATAAAGAAACAGAAGTATTTTTCATTCATTTGTGTATGTTTTGGTTCATCTTATCAATTGCTTATCTATTTGATTTATAAATTCATCTGAAACCCTTTTCATATACTTGATTCTGTTTATTGTGTTGTCAACACATTGGAAAGTAAACATGACTATGTGAATAAAGATTCCTAGATTTATCAGACATAGGGTTTTACTGATATGATAATCTACAACAGAGTTTACTTGCATTTGGAGAAATGCTATGTTCTTTCCAGAGCATTGGTTAAAGTAAAGCTCAGGTTGGATGCATGGAGTATGCATCGGAAGGGACCGATATTGAACTTTGACTTAGATTTAATTAAACTTACCGTAAAATCTATTCAAGTCAATATCGCCTAGTTGATCCTAGATCAAATGATCTTAATCCTGTTATGATTAGGCTCAATCTCAAGAGGTTATTCGTGTTCTTTGATTTGTTAGTTAAGCCTACTTTCGGGTCAGGGTGATACGTACATTTTGGGATCACGGTAGTGCAATTGAGTGGGAGCGCTAACATAAACATGGAATCTATAGCTTCTATCTGGCGAATAGTAAGTAAAGGGTGATCTCCTTCGAGCTTGACCAAACGAAAATAAATGGTGGAGTACTCATTTCACATAAGCTGAAATATCATTTATACGGGGCTAAGTGTTTTAAGGATAAAATACATTGTAGGGTGTAACGGTAATCTAATCCCTTTACAGTGTAGATCATTCATATAGAGGATCATTGATCAAATTAGGATTATAACAATGGATAACTAATGATGTGTCTATATGGTGGAACATATAGAGCATTCTATATACTGAGAGTGCAATTCTAAGTTCTATGCGTGGATTCAACGAAGAATTAATAAGTCAGTGAATTTAGGTTATAAATTCTTGATCTGCTTATTGGAAGCTCGGTTATATAGACCCATGGTCCCCCCACTAGTTGAGATAATATTGCTTGTAAGACTCATATAATTGGTTTTGATTAATCAATTATAATTCTCAAATTAGACTATGTCTATTTGTGAAGTTTTCACTAAGTAAGGGCGAAATTGTAAAGAAAGAGTTTTTAGGGTATATTTGTTAATTATGATACTTTGTATGGTTCAATTAATAAATATGATAAATGACAATATTATTTAATAATTATTTATAGTTATTAAATAGTTAGAATTAGCATTTAAATGGTTGAATTTGAAAATTGGCGTTTTTGAGAAAATGAGACGCAGAAATGATAAAACTGCAAAATTGCAAAAAGTGAGGCCCAAATCCACATTGCCTAGGCCGGCCACTTTTATAGGTTTTTTCATCTGATATTTTCATTATTTTAATGCCAAACAATTCAAACCTAATCCTAGTGGAATGCTATAAATAGATAGTGAAGGCTTCAGGAAAATAACACTTTTACTTCTTTTTTCCTTCAGAGAAAAACCTGAGCCTTCTCTCTCTAACCTAGCCGCCACTCATACTCTCTTCTTCTTCCTTGGAATTTTGAACCACTTAGTGATTAGAGTAGTGCCCACACACAGCAAGTGATACCTCAATCATAGTGAGGAAGATCGTGAAGAAAGACATTCAACAAGAAGGAGTTTCAGCACTAAAGAAGGAGAGAAAGAGATCCAGGTTCAGATCTTGATAATACTCTGCGACAGAAAGGATACAAGGATAGAGATCTGAACGGAAGGAGACATAATATTCCGCTGCCCCCAATGTAAGGTTTCTAATACTTTATATGCGTTTATTTCATAATCGTTTTAGAAGTTCATATTTAGGGTGTTAATCAACATACTTGTGAGTATATCTAAGATCTTGGTAAAATAATTTCCAGCACTATCAACTTTAAGTTTGCAGTGGCTCATTTTTCTTTGATTTCATCAAGTGATGCTGCTAGGAGTATGTGATTGGTACCTTGATTGTACGTCAATCTTCTGTGGGAAGTGTTGGGTTTTATGCCCTAAATAAAACTCATTTCAATATAATCAGATTTACTTATTAATATAGATCAGAAATAACATTTAATGATGCATGGTTCACATGATTTATTTCATGATTATATGTACATAATGTATAGATTCATCTGAAACCCTTTTCACATACTTGATTCTGTTTATTGTGCCGTCAACACATTGGAAAGTAAACATGACTATGTGAATAAAGTTTCCTAGATTTATCAGACACAGGGTTTTACTGATATGATAATCTACAACAAGAGTTTACTTGTATTTGGAGAAATACTATGTTCTTTCCAGAACATTGGTTAAAGTAAAGCTCAGGTTGGATGCATGGAGTATGCATCGGAAGGGACCAATATTGAACTTTGACTTAGATTTAATTAAACTTACCGTAAAATCTATTCAAGCCAATATCGCCTAGTTGATCCTAGATCAAATGATCTTAATCCTGTTATGATTAGGCTCAATCTTGAAAGGCTATTCGTGTTCCTTGAATTGTTAGTTAAGCCTACTTTTAGGTCAGGGTGATACGTACTTTTTGGGAACACGGTAGCGCAATTGAGTGGGAGCGCTAGCTTAAACATGGAATCTATAGCTTCTATCTGGTGAATAGTAAGCAAAGGATGATCACCTTTGAGCTTGACCAAACGAAAAATAAATGGTGGAGATCTCATTTCACATAAGCTGAAATATCATTTATACGGGGTCAAGTGTTTTAAGGATAAAATACATAGTAGGGTGTTACGGTAATTTAATCCTTTTACTGTGTAGATCATTCATATAGAGGATAATTGATCACATTAGGATTATAACAATGGATAACTAATGATGTGTCTATATGGTGGAACATATAGATCATTCTATATACTGAGAGTGCAATTATAAGTTCTATGCGTGGATTCAACGAAGAATTAATAAGTTAGTGAATTTTAGTGCTAAATTCTTGATCTACTTATTGGAAGCTCGGTTATATAGACCCATGGTCCCCCCACTAGTTGAGATAATATTGCTTGTAAGACTCGTGTAATTGGTTTTGATTAATCAATTATAATTCTCAAATTAGACTATGTCTATTTGTGAATTTTTCACTAAGTAAGGGCGAAATTGTAAAGAAAGAGTTTATAGGGGCATATTTGTTAATTATGATACTTTGTATGGTTCAATTAATAAATATGATAAATGACAATATTATTTAATAATTATTTATAGTTATTAAATAGTTAGAATTGGCATTTAAATGGTTGAATTAGGAAATTGGCATTTTTGAGAAAATCAGATACAAAAGGTGTTAAAATTGCAAAATTGCAAAAAGCAAGGCCCAATCCATGAAAGCTATGGCCGGCCACCTATTGTAGGTTTTTAAGTTGATTTTTTCATTATTTTAATGCCATATAATTCAAATCTAACTCTAGTGGAATGCTATAAATACATAGTGAAGGCTTCAGAAAAATAAGACTTTTTCCTGACACTTTCTGAATCAGAAAACCTGAGCCTTCTCTCTCCCTATCTGGCTGACCACTCCCTCTCTTCTTCTTCAATATTTCGAAATCCTTAGTGATTAGAGTAGTTCCCACACACATCAAGTGATACCTCAATCATAGTGAGGAAGATCGTGAAGAAAGATCATCAGCAAAGGAGTTTCAGCATCAAAGATTCAGAGAAAGAGATCCAGGTTCAGATATTGATAATGCTCTGCTACAGAAAGGAATCAAGGGCTAGATATCTGAACGGAAGGAGTCATTATATTCCGCTGCACCCAATGTAAGGTTTCTTAAACTTTATATGTGTTTAATTTATCGTTTTAGAAAGTTCTTATTTAGGATGTTAATAAACATACTTGTGAGTAGATCTAAGATCCTGGTAAAATAATTCCAACAACTGGTATCAGAGCCATGGTAATTGATTTACTTGCAAGAAATTTGGACTTTAAAACGATTGTTTGTATGATTTTTAGATGGTATCATGTTGTATTGAGTGTTATTTGATGATTGATTGATGTTTGTAAATTTTTCGTGAAAAATAATTGCGATTTTGTTTCTCGAATTATTTTTATTGGATAGTATGGAAAAAATTAAGCAAGTTAGCCTTTTACAGAACTTAATTTCGATTTTATTTAAATTAGTTATGAATTTTTGAAGATTTGAAAAAATCGGGGCTGTGTTGAAATTTTCCTGCGATCGCGAAACTGTCCGTACAGTTCACAATTTTTTTTTGTTTTTCTTCGATTTTTCATGCTTTTTCATGGAATTAACTTCCGATTTTTGGTATAGTTTTGTATTTATACTATTACTATTCCTAATTCAATTCTAATTATCTTTTTGAATTAATTTAATATTTTTTAAATTTAATTCAAGATATTAGTGTAATTTGAATTTGAATAGAATTAGTATCTTTCTTCTTGCTTAAAAATCTATCTTATTTTAAAATTTGATTATATCTTATCTTATTTTAAATTTAAAAATAAGATATTTATAATCATGTAATTTTTAAATGATATAAGATATTTTGCTAATTTTTTAAATATTGTTATTTTATTTATTTAAATTACATTTAAAATTTGAAAAAGATATTTATTTATCTTTTCTAATTTTTTATTTAATTTTTATTTATAAAATAACATTTAAAATTTAAAAGTAGTTAGCAAATTTTTGAAATGATATTTAGGTTGGTTGAAACCTAATTTTTCAAAAATTGTAAGTTTAATTTTAAATTTAAATTTTTTAAAAATTTCGAATTTTTCAATTTTTTTAAAATTTTTCGAATTTTTTTTTATTATTTAATTAATTATTTTCGAAATTAAATAAATCCTACATCCAACTATCCAACTAACCTTGTTGCAGGAGTATGTGTTTTAGCTTATGTGTAAGTTTTCAAAACCTATTATTACTTGATTGCAAATAGCCATGGTTACTTTTTGCCAGATCTAATATCTGATGGCTCCCTTGGTCAAGATAATAATTTGTAACAGGTATATTTACAATCTTCTTTCATCTGTGTATGACCTAGCAACATGATAGGACCCATCCAAAGTGTGCCTGTGTGAGCCTATGTGTTTAATTTGATTATAGATACATATAGGTTGTTGTTGCTAAAATAAATTATCATAGTTCTTGATAGAATTTATTTAGGCCCATTTAGTTATTGGGCTTATTCAATTAATAACAGTTGTTCTTATTAAGGTTAAATTTCTCTCTTTTGGGCCTTGTGTGAGAGTTGGGAGCCATAGAAGTGGGTACGACATACTGAACCCAGCACCCCCTCACATGAACCACCCCAATTGTGAAGGCTCATTTGCCTGATTTGAATAACTGTTTAACCTAATAAAATTGATTAGCAACATAATTAATTTCATTTATTTTTGAAATTAATTTAAGAAAATTATAGTTTAAAGAATTTTTTATTCTAAGCTAAACTATATGTATTTTCTTGTATTTAATTAAATATAGAATTATAACCATCTAGATTCTTTCTGGAACTTAATTTAAATTTTTCATTAAATATTCTTATTTAAGTTGATATTTAGTTATCTACAACTAACCAACTTAAATCTGAATATCTTTTGAATTTCAAATTTCAAAATTAAGTTGAGGAATTTTAGGCATTGGTTATTAAAATTCTTTAGATATTTTTTAAGTTAATATCTTTTCGAATATTAACTTAAAATGGAATATTTTCAAATTAAGTGGTTACAACTTAATTTTTGATATTTAATTAAATTTAAATTTGAAAAATATTTAAGTTCTAGATTTTTTCTAATACAGCTTAAATTAGATATTTTTTTTTTCAAATTTTGTGGAAAAGATACTTAGTCAAATAAGATATTTTCTAGATAGTTATTTCTAGACTACTTATTATTTCTAATATTAAAATAGGAAAATATTATACATTGTGAAATTAATTATTTAAATAATTAATTTTGGTACAATTTATTTTAAGTATATTTTTTCCTAGTATTAAACTAGAGATTAATAATTAAGCCTTCTCTACACTTAATTATTTATTTCTTGAATTTAATACATTTAATTAATTTGAAAATTGAATATCTAAGTTGATTTTTATCATCATACTTAAATATTTCTTTTTTATGACATTTAATTAAATAGAAAATTATTTTTAGTTGAAATTTATTTTTTCAACTAAATTTAAATAATTTTCAAAATATATTTTTTTTATTTTATTAATCAATTTTCGAAATTGCATTTCTTAAATGCTAGAATTTCGAATTTTATCTTGAAAAATAGATTAAGTTGTAAATTAATTATTTATTTTAATTAATTCTTGGATCAACTTAAATCAATGATTTTTTCATTTATTGATTAATTTAAAATAAATTAAATTAAAGTATATTATTAGAAATTGAATTAATTAGTCAAAGGAAAATCTAGATAGATGATAGTTTTACTTGAAGTATTTTTCTAGTGTATTTAATTAAATAGAAAATTAATATTTAAGTTGATTTTCATCATCATACTTAAATATTTAAATTTTTCTTATATATTTAATTAAATAGGAAAATTATATTTTTTGTTGTAAATTAATTTTATTAATTAATTTTGGGCCAACATTAAATTAGAATAATTTTTTCAGGATTTATTTTTTATTTTAATATGCATTTTTCGAAAATTGTATTCTTATATACTTTAATTTTTCGAAATGCAATATATATTTATAGAAAATTAAATTTGAGTTGTAAATTAATTTAAATTAATTTTGTAACAACTTAAATTGAATATTTTTCTAAATATTTATTGGAAATTATTACTAAGATGGAAATAATTCATTTTATTTTCATATCCATCTAAGTAAAATTTATAAATATTAAATAAAAATTTATATTTGGAATTTTTCATTCTAAATTGGAAATTTTAATTAAATAAATATATGTTTAAAATAAATAGAATAAATAAAGAGAATCAAAGAAAATACAACTCACTTTAAATAATGAGCTTGATTATTATTAAGATATTCGATCTCCATTGTGGGTTTTACACCGCGTTTGTTTTAGTGAGTAATCCTCCCTAATGGAGGAACGTTCATTAGCAATTTTGCGCCGTTTAACCTCGCATGATAAGTAGTTTGTAAGTGTTTTGTATGGTATGGATCACCCTAATGGTGGCGACCATACTTGACTTGCAAATTATGAAACAATGGTGGAAGCTCATAAGATAGATTGCATTGACTCTCGCCTAAACGGGACAACGCTGAATTCCAATCTTGATCGAATAAAAGGTTGCTAGAATGTTTAACATTTTAGATGAGCTGACAACTCTATTCAATGGATGATGCTTTGACTCTCGCCTAAACGGGACACTGTATGAGTTTGTTGAAAAACCTTGGAAATTTTTTAGGATTGTAAGTTTTAGTATTTTCACTTGTCATTCCTACTTGCTATATGCTTATAATTTCTGAATTGTGTATGAATTTATATTGAACCATGTTATTTTCTGTTATTAAGTTGTAGTTTAATTTCGAATCTTCATTGTTGGTCCAACATGTTTGTTTATCTAATGAGATAAATCCCTAGTGGATTTTCACCATTAGACATACATAATAGTGTAAGATCTTGAAAGATAAATATTGTATATGCAACATCTAGCTGTTCATCAATTGATGACACCTTAGACTAGTATTTTTACAATATGAAACAAGAAGATTACATAAATAAGATTACTTTGTCTTTCGCTAATCGAAGCATCATTGGATTCTTATTTATAAACGAAATTATCCTAATTCCTCTTAGCTTATTCATTTCGAATTAGCTCCATAATATATCATTGGATGAATGGTCTATAAATCATTTCATGTCATTATATTTTCTCTTTAGAAATTAAATGACGCATATGATTATAATCCCGAAATTCTATTCCCAATTGATATAAATCCTCAATCTTAGAAATCTCCTACTTATATGGGCAAATCTGACTTAGAGTTTGTATTAGTAGTGGTGGTCCAAGATAGAATTACTCATTATATTTGGTATAAATTTAAGTCTTTGACTTTAATTTTAGAATCCAAACAGAAATTTTCTTATATTTATAATTCCAGATACAATACAGTTACACTTTCTCAAGTGTTTAATATCCATCTTTTATTAATGGATTCAAACTGTATGGAATATGAATTAGGTATTCTGTGACCAGGATCCACTTGCACTATTCTAAGAACTCTTTGATGTAACTAAACCTATGTCATCATAGACACTACCACATTTTTTTTAATCTATGGCATTTGTATCTTGTTCATAGTGGATTTGACAAGATCAATCTCTGCAAAGAGTTAATTTGCCTATATCCACTGAAAGTAGTTCATCTCATTCGCAGATGGATGTACATTCAGGGGTGGATATGAGTTTTTCGTTGTATTCTTAAAACGATAACTCTAGATTATACCTTATGCAAAGAAATAGTTAGTAGATATGCAGTTCAAAGATCATTAAATTGATTTTTGAATTATATCCAAACTTACCTCCCCAGAAATTTCGAGTTGCATATTGATGATTAGTTACTAGTTGTTGCCTAAATCCTTCTATGGTAATACAATTTCAGAATGATGTAATGGTTGTATACTTAATGTAAATCATTACTAGATTCATGGATGACCTAATCAAAATCTTAAGAAAAACTAGAACTATTAACCATGGTTTGTTAGCTATTCTAAGTGATTAGGGGTGGACCATCCCATTGTCAATAGATAAGAAAGTATTTGTTCAAACAAATACTACTTTTCTAAGATAATGACTAAGTCTGAAAACAAGTAGAAAACAAAGGAGATATTTAATTCTTGATTCCAAAAGTGTTCTATCATCTTATATAACATATGATGATCCCACTGCCTCTGTTGTCTTGTCACAACCGAAGAGATCAATACCATTTAGTTTTCTTAGACATAATTCACGGTGCCTTGTCGTAGTGGGAGAGTTTCTAGGAACTCACCTTCTTATGACTTGGGAGACACTAGTGATTAAAATCCATTGTGAGTTTAAACAAGTAATGGATTGTCAAGATAAGAAACTAAGAAGAAAGCCAATATAACTATGGTTTAATCCATTCACATGGAATAACCTAAAGTTTTCTATTACAAGGACATAAAAGGAAATTTTAGTTAATAAGTCTATTCTATGGACTTAACAAACTTCCTGTTCTTAGTATTATAGGTTTGAGTTTATCTAAACCTATGGCTTGTGGTATACCTGGTAATTACTTACTCTAATGCAAGCAACTTACTTTAGTAAGATGCTGAAGCATTTTCTTTCTAATGGCAATCTATAGAAGCTTCACAACTTCTTAGGTATAGATTTTATTTATCTAAGGAAAAGTCTTAACTATTCCAGAAAAGATAAAGCCATGAAAGAATTTCTTATATCAACAGTGAGAGGTCTTATATATGCTTTTGTATGCCTTAGACCAGACACCTGCTGTTGAGTGGGAGTAATGAGTAGGTATCAGATTAATTCAGGAAAAGAACATTGGAAGACAATCAAGTAAATCCTAAGATTAAGAAGAGGAACTATATGTTAGTCTATAAGAGTGTGTTTAAAACTCTTAGACTACACCACATCAGATTTCGAAATTTGCCTATGTGCTAGTAAATATTTCTGATAAGATGGTGGTTACTCTGGGGGTGGAATAGTGATTTTGGAGAAGTGTAAAAACCTATCTGAAGTCTCTAGTTCTACCAGGAAGGGACTGAATGTTAAAGCTGCAGGAAAGGTACTTATTCAGTCTAAGGAAAGTTCTATACATCTTTGGCACCATTCCAAATTGCCCTAAACTACTAGTGTTAATTTCCTGATTAACCAAAAGTAGTTGCCAAAGATATAGAATCCAATATCCCAAGAGAGTAGACATATAGAGAGGAATTTTACATTATCAATGATTTTGTGATTAAAGGAAGAGTAATAGTGGAGAAAAGGTTATGGTTAATTCAACCTTTCAGATCGTATTACGAGGAGTTTACTACTACTACACTTGATTTGTATATGAAGGTGTTGAGATTATTTGAAACGCACTTTTTGTTTTATATTAGTGCAAGTGGGAGTTTGTTGGGTTTTATGCCCTAAATAAAACTCATTTCAATATAATCAGATTTACTTATTAATATAGATCAGAAATA
Source organism: Cannabis sativa (assembly GCF_029168945.1). Lineage (NCBI taxonomy): Eukaryota > Viridiplantae > Streptophyta > Magnoliopsida > Rosales > Cannabaceae > Cannabis > Cannabis sativa. The sequence goes on along the minus strand of NC_083604.1, from coordinate 65,468,952 downwards.
ACATTTAATGTTGCATGGTTCACATGATTTATTTCATGATTATATGTACATAATGTATAGATTCATCTGAAACCCTTTTCACATACTTGATTCTATTTATTGTGCCGTCAACACATTGGAAAGTAAACATGACTATGTGAATAAATTTTCCTAGATTTATCAGACACAGGGTTTTACTGATATGATAATCTACAACAAGAGTTTACTTGTATTTGGAGAAATACTATGTTCTTTCCAGAACATTGGTTAAAGTAAAGCTCAAGTTGGATGCATGGAGTATGCATCGGAAGGGACCGATATTGAACTTTGACTTAGATTTAATTAAACTTACCGTAAAATCTATTCAAGTCAATATCGCCTAGTTGATCCTAGATCAAATGATCTTAATCCTGTTATGATTAGGCTCAATCTTGAAAGGCTATTCGTGTTCCTTGAATTGTTAGTTAAGCCTACTTTTAGGTCAGGGTGATATGTACTTTTTGGGAACACGGTAGTGCAATTGAGTGGGAGCGCTAGCTTAAACATGGAATCTATAGCTTCTATCTGGCGAATAGTAAGCAAAGGATGATCACCTTCGAGCTTGACCAAACGAAAATAAATGGTGGAGATCTCATTTCACATAAGCTGAAATATCATTTATACGGGGTCAAGTGTTTTAAGGATAAAATACATAATAGGGTGTTACGGTAATTTAATCCCTTTACTGTGTAGATCATTCATATAGAGGATAATTGATCACATTAGGATTATAACAATGGATAACTAATGATGTGTCTATATGGTGGAACATATAGAGCATTCTATATACTGAGAGTGCAATTCTAAGTTCTATGCGTGGATTCAACGAAGAATTAATAAGTTAGTGAATTTTAGTGCTAAATTCTTGATCTACTTATTGGAAGCTCGGTTATATAGACCCATGGTCCCCCCACTAGTTGAGATAATATTGCTTGTAAGACTCGTGTAATTGGTTTTGATTAATCAATTATAATTCTCAAATTAGACTATGTCTATTTGTGAATTTTTCACTAAGTAAGGGCGAAATTGTAAAGAAAGAGTTTATAGGGGCATATTTGTTAATTATGATACTTTGTATGGTTCAATTAATAAATATGATAAATGACAATATTATTTAATAATTATTTATAGTTATTAAATAGTTAGAATTGGCATTTAAATGGTTGAATCAGGATATTGACATTTTTAAGAAAATCAGATACAAAAGGTGTTAAAATTGCAAAATTGCAAAAAGCAAGGCCCAATCCATTAAAGCTATGGCCGGCCACCTATTGTAGGTTTTTAAGTTGATTTTTTCATTATTTTAATGCCATATAATTCAAATCTAACCCTAGTGGAATGCTATAAATAGATAGTAAAGGCTTCAGAAAAATAAGACTTTTTCCTGACACTTTCTGAATCAGAAAACCTGAGCCTTCTCTCTCCCTATCTGGCTGACCACTCCCTCTCTTCTTCTTCAATATTTCGAAATCCTTAGTGATTAGAGTAGTGCCCACACACATCAAGTGATACCTCAATCATAGTGAGGAAGATCGTGAAGAAAGATCATCGAGAAGGAGTTTCGGCATCAAAGATTCGAGAGAAGAGATCCGTGTTCGTATATTGATAATGCTCGCTACGAAGGAATCAAGGGCTAGATATCTGAACGGAAGGAGTCATTATATTCCGCTGCACCCAATGTAAGGTTTCTTAAACTTTATATGTGTTTAATTTATCGTTTTAGAAAGTTCTTATTTAGGATGTTAATAAACATACTTGGGAGTAAATCTAAGATCCTGGTAAAATAAGTTTGCAGTGGCTCATTTTTCTTCGTTTTCATCAAGTGATTCTGCTAGGAGTATGTGATTGGTACCTTGATTGTACATCAATCTTCTGTGGGAAGGTGGCTTGAGTTCGACGGGCAGCATAGCTTCATATCCGTACGCCATTGCGAATGGTGTCTGTCCGGTTGTCGTTTTCTTGGTTGTACGATATGACCATAGAACTTCAGGCAGCTCTTTTGGCCAGTTACCTTTGGCATCTTCATGTTTTTTCTTCAATGTATCCTTCAAGATTTTGTTGACTGCTTCAACTTGACCATTTGCTTGAGGATGTGCTACTGCGGAGAAAATTTTGATGATACTATGGTTCGCACAGAAATTAGTGAAGGATTGGCTGTCAAACTGCTTGCCATTGTCTGAAACTATCGTGTATGGTAGTCCAAACTGGCAGATTATGTTCTTCACAATAAAGTCTTGAACTTTCTTTGATGTAATGGTTGCGAGTGGTTCGACTTCTGTCCACTTGGTGAAGTCGTCAACCGCCACCACTGCGTACTGCACTCCTTCTTTGCCCTTGGGTAATTGTTCGATCATGTCAATTCCCCAAATGGCGAAGGTGTTGGAATTTATTTTACCAGGATCTTAGATCTACTCACAAGTATGTTTATTAACACCCTAAATATGAACTTTCTAAAACGATGAATTAAACACATATAAAGTTTAAGAAACCTTACATTGGGTGCAGCGGAATTAAATGACTCCTTCCGTTCAGATATCTAGCCCTTGATTCCTTTCTGTAGCAGAGCATTATCAATATCTGAACCTGGATCTCTTTCTCTGAATCTTTGATGCTGAAACCTCCTTTTGCTGAATGTCTTTCTTCACGATCTTCCTCACTATAATTGAGGTATCACTTGCTGTGTGTGGGCACTACTCATACACTAAGGATTTCGAAATTCAAGAGGAAGAGAGAGAGAGTGGGTTCGGCCAAAGATAGGGAGAGAGAAGGCTCAGTTTTTTCTGAATCAAAAGTGTCAGAAGAAAAGTGTAGAAATTTAGTGTAAATTTCCTGAAGCCTTCACTATCTATTTATAGCATTCCACTAGGGTTAGGTTTGAATTATTTGGCATTAAAATAATGAAAATATCAGAGGAAAAAACCCTACAAAAGTGGCCGGCCATGCAAGGTGGATTTGGGCCTCACTTTTTGCAATTTTGCAGTTTTATCTTTTCTGCATCTGATTTTCTCAAAAACGCCAATTTCCTAATTCAACCATTTAAATGCCAATTCTAACTATTTAATAACTATAAATAATTATTAAATAATATTGCCATTTATCATATTTATTAATTGAACCATACAAAGTATCATAATTAACAAATATGCCCCTATAAACTCTTTCTTTACAATTTCGCCCTTACTTAGTGAAAAATTCACAAATAGACATAGTCTAATTTGAGAATTATAATTGATTAATCAAAACCAATTATATGAGTCTTACAAGCAATATTATCTCAACTAGTGCGGGGACCATGGGTCTATATAACCGAGCTTCCAATAAGTAGATCAAGAATTTAGCACTAAAATTCACTAACTTATTAATTCTTCGTTGAATCCACGCATAGAACTTAGAATTGCACTCTCAGTTATATAGAATGCTCTATATGTTCCACCATATAGACACATCATTAGTTATCCATTGTTATAATCCTAATTTGATCACTGATCCTCTATATGAATGATCTACACTGTAAAGGGATTAAATTACCGTTACACCCTACAATGTATTTATTCCTTAAAACACTTGACCCCGTATAAATGATATTTCAGCTTATGTGAAATGAGTACTCCACCATTTATGTTCGTTTGGTCAAGCTCGAAGGAGATCATCCTTTGCTTACTATTCGCCATATAGAAGCTATAGATTCCATGTTTATGATAGCGCTCCCACTCAATTGCACTACCATGTTCCCAAAAGGTACGTATCACCCTGACCTAAAAGTAGGCTTAACTAACAAATCAAAGAACACGAATAGCCTCTCGAGATTGAGCCTAATCATATCAGGATTAAGATGATTTGATCTAGGATCAACTAGGCGATATTGACTTGAATAGATATTACGGTAAGTTTAATAAATCTAAGTCATAGTTCAATATCGGTCCCTTCCGATGCATACTCCATGCATCCAACCAGAGCTTTACTTTAACCAATGCTCTGGAAAGAACATAACACTTCTCCAAATGCAAGTAAACTCTGTTGTAGATTATCATATAAGTAAAACCCTATGTCTGATAAATCTAGGAAACTTTATTCACATAGTCATGTTTACTTTCCAATGTGTTGACGGCACAATAAACAGGATCAAGTATGTAAAAAGAATTTCAGATGAATTTATACATTATGTACATATAATCATGAAATAAATCATTTGAACCATGCAACATTAAATGTTATTTCTGATCTATATTAATAAGTAAATCTGATTATATTGAAATGAGTTTTATTTAGGGCATAAAACCCAACAAACTCCCACTTGCACTAATATAAAACAAAAAGTGCGTTTCAAATAATCTCAACACCTTCATATACAAATCAAGTGTAGTAGTAGTAAACTCCTCGTAATACGATCTGAAAGGTTGAATTAAACACAACCTTTTCTCCACCATTACTCTTCCTTTAATCACTAAATCATTGATAATGTGAGATTCCTCTCTATATGTCTACTCTCTTGGGATACTGGATTCTATACCTTTGGCAACTACTTTTGGTGAAATTAACACTAGTAATTTAAGGCAATTTGGAATGGTGCCAAAGATGTATAGAACTTTCCTTAGACTGAATAAGTACCTTTGTAGCAGCTTTAACATTCAGTCCCTTTCTGGTAGACCTAGAGACTTCAGATAGGTTTTTACACTTCTCCAAAATCACTATTCCACCCCCAGAGTAACCACCATCTTATCAGAAAGATTTACTAGCACAAAGGTAAATTTCGAAATCTGATATGGTGTAGTCTAAGAGTTTTAAACACACCCTTATAGACTAACATATAGTTCCTCTTCTTAATCTTAGGATTTACTTGATTGTCTTCCAATGTTCTTCTCCTGAATTAATCTGATACCTACTCATTACTCCCACTCAACAGCAGGTGTCTGGTCTAAGGCATACAAAAGCATATCTAAGACCTCTCACTGTTGATATAAGAAATTCTTTCATGGCTTTATCTTTTCTGGAATAGTTGAGACTTTTCCTTAGATAAATAAAATCTATGCCTAAGAAGTTGTGAAGCTTCTATAGATTGCCATTAGAAAGAAAATGCTTCAGCATCTTACTAAAGTAAGTTGCTTGCATTAGAGTAAGTAATTACCAGGTTTACCACAAGCCATAGGTTTAGATAAACTCAAACCTATAATACTAGGAACAGGAAGTTTGTTAAGTCCATTGAATAGACTTATAAACGTAAATTTCATTATATGTCCTTGTAATAGAAAACTTTAGGTTATTCCATGTGAATGGATTAAACCATAGTTCTATTGGCTTTTCTTCTTAGTTTCTTATCTTGACAATCCATTACTTGTTTAAACTCACAATGGATTTTAATCACTAGTGTCCCCCAAGTCATAAGAAGGTGAGTTCCTAGAAACTCTCCCACTACGACAAGGTACCGTGAATTATGTCTAAGAAAATAAATGGTATTGATCTCTTCGGTTATGACAAGACAACAGAGGCAGTGGGATCATCATATGTTATATAAGATGATAGAACACTTTTAGAATCAAAAAAAATATCTCCTTTATTTGCTACTTGTTTTCAGACTTAGTTATTATCTTAGAAAAGTAGTATTTGTTTGAACAAATACTTTCTTATCTATTGACAATGGGATGGTCCACCCCTAATCACTTAGAATAGCTAACAAACCATGGTTAACAGTTCTAGCTTTTCTTAAGATTTTGATTAGGTCATCCATGAATCTAGTAATGATTTACATTAAGTACCCAACCATTACATCATTCTGAAATTGTATTACCATAGAAGGATTTAGGCAACGACTAGTAACTAATCATCAATATGCAACTCGAAATTTCTGGGGAGGTAAGTTTGGATATAATTCAAAAATCAATTTAATGATCTTTGAACTGCATATCTACTAACTATTTCTCCACCCCTATCAGTTCGCAAGATCTTTAACCACTTATCTTAATGGTTTTAACCATTGCTAGAAATTAATGAAATTTTTCAAACATTTCAATTTTTTTTGCATAAGGTATAATCTAGAGTGATCGTTTTAAGAATACAACGAAAAACTCATATCCACCCCTGAATGTACATCCATCTGCGAATGAGATGAACTACTTTCAGTGGATATAGGCATATTAACTCTTTGCAGAGATTGATCTTGTCAAATCCACTATGAACAAGATACAAATGCCATAGATTAAAAAAAATGTGGTAATGTCTTTTGATGATATATGTTGAGTTACATCAAAGAGTTCTTAGAATACTGCAAGTGGATCCTGGTCACAGAATACCTAACTCATATTCCATACAGTTTTAATCCATTAATCAAAGATGGATATTAAACACTTGAGAAAGTGTAGCTGTATTGTATTCTGGAATTAGAAATATAAGAAAATTTCTATTTGGAATCTAAAATTAAAGTCAAAGACTTAAATTTATACCAAATATAATGAGTAATTCTATCTTGGACCAGCACTACTAATACAAACTCTAAGTCAGATTTGCCCATACAAGTAGGAGATTTCTAAGATTGAGGATTTATATCAATTGGGAATAGAATTTCGGGATTATAATCATATGCGTCATTTAATTTCTTAAGAGAAAATATAATGACATGAAATGATTTATAGACCATTCATCCAATGATATATTATTGAGCTAATTCGAAATGAATAAGCTAAGAGGAATTAGGATAATTTCGTTTATAAATAAGAATCCAACGATGCTTCGATTAGCGAAAGACAAAGTAATCTTATTTATGTAATCTTCTTGTTTCATATTGTAAAAATACTAGTCTAAGGTGTCATCAATTGATGAACAGCTAGATGTCGCATATACAATATTTATCTTTCGAGATCTAACACTATTATGTATGTCTAATGGTGAAAATCCATTAGGGATTTATCTCATTAGAAAAACAAACATGTTAGACCAACAATGAAGGTTCGAAATTAAACTACAACTTAATAACAGAAAATAACATGGTTCAATATAAATTCATACACAATTCAGAAATTATGAACATATAGCAAGTAGGAATGACAAGTGAAAATACTAAAACTTACAATCCTAAATAATTTCCAAGGTTTTTCAACAAACTGATACGATAAAGTCCCGTTTAGGCGAGAGTCAAAGCATCATCCATTGAATAGAGTTGTCAGCTCATCTAAAATGATAACCATTCTAGCAACCTTTTATTCGATCAAGATTGGAATTCAGCGTTGTCCCGTTTAGGCGAGAGTCAAGGCAATTCTATCTTATGAGCTTCCACCATTGTTTCATAATTTGCAAGTCAAGTATGGTCGCCACCATTAGGGTGATCCATACCATACAAAACACTTACAAACTACTTATCATGCGAGGTTAAACGGTGCGAAATTGCTAATGAACGTTCCTCCATTAGGGAGGATTACTCACTAAAACAAACGCGGTGTAAAACCCACAATGGAGATCGAATATCTTAATAATAAAGCTCATTATTTAAAAACAAAAGTTGTATTTTCTTTGATTCTCTTTATTTATTCTATTTATTTTAAATATATATTTATTTAATTAAAATTTCCAATTTAGAATGAAAAATTCTAAATATAAATTTTAATTTAATATTTATAAATTTTACTTAGATGGTTATGAAAATAACATAAATAATTTCCATCTTAGTAATAATTTTCAATAAATATTTAGAAAAATATTCAATTTAAGTTGTTACAAAATTAATTTAAATTAATTTACAACTCAAATTTTATTTTCTATAAATATATATTGCATTTCGAAAAATTAAAGTATTTAAGAATACAATTTTCGAAAAATGCATGTTAAAATAAAAAATAAATCCTGGAAAAATTATTCTAATTTAATGTTGACCCAAAATTAATTAATAAAATTAATTTACAACAAAAAATATAATTTTCCTATTTAATTAAATATATATAAGAAAAATTTCAAATATTTAAGTGTGATGATGAAAATCAACTTAAATATTAATTTTCCATTTAATTAAATACACTAGAAAAATACTTTAAGCAAAAATATCACCTATCTAGATTTTCCTTTGACTAATTAATTCAATTTCTAATAATATATTTTAATTCATTTATTTTAAATTAATCAATTAATGAAAAAATCATTGATTTAAGTTGGTCCAAAATTAAAATAAATAATTTACAACTTTAATCTATTTTTCAAATAAAATTGGAAATTCCAGCATTTAAGAAATGCAATTTCGAAATTTAATTAATAAAATAAAAAAATATATATTTTGAAAATTATTTAACTTTAGTTGAAAAAATAAATTTTAACTAAAAATAATTTTCTATTTAATTAAGTGTCAAGAAAAAGAAATATTTAAGTATCATGATGAAAATCAACTTATATATTTAATTTTCAAATTAATTAAATGTATTAAATTCAAGAAACAAATAATTAAGTGTAGAGAAGACTTAATTATTAATCTCTAGTTTAATACTAGGAAAAATATACTTAAAATAAATTGTACCAAAATTAATTATTTAAATAATTAATTTCACAATGTATAATATTTTCCTATTTAATATTAGAAATAATAAGTAGTCTAGAAATAACTATCTAGAAAATATCTTATTTGACTAAGTATCTTTTCCACAAAATTTGAAAAAATATCTAATTTAGGTTGTATTAGAAAAAATCTAGAACCTAAATATTTTTCAAATTTAAATTTAATTAAATATCAAAAATTAAGTTGTAACCACTTAATTTGAAAATATTCCATTTTAAGTTAATATTCGAAAAGATATTAACTTAAAAAATATCTAAAATATTCCATTTTAAGTTAATATTCGAAAAGATATTAACTTAAAAAATATCTAAAGAATCTTAATAACCAATGCCTAAAATTCCTCAACTTAATTTTGAAATTTTAAATCCAAAAGATATTCAGATTTAAGTTGGTTAGTTGAAGATAACTAAATATCAACTTAAATAGGAATATTTAATGAAAAATTTAAATTAAGCTCCAGAAAGAATCTAGATGATTATAATTCTATATTTAATTAAATACAAGAAAATACATATAGTTTAGCTTAGAATAAAGAATTCTTTAAACTATAATTTTCTTAAATTAATTTCAAAGTAAATGAAATTAATTATGTTGCTAATCAATTTTATTAGGTTAAACTAGTTTAATTAACCTAGTACAGTCATTCAAATCAGGCAAATGGGCTTTCACAATTGGGGTGGTTTATGTGAGGGGGTGCTGGGTTCAGTATGTTGTACCCACTACTATGGCTCCCAACTCTCACACAAGGCCCAAAATAGAGGAATTTAACCTTAAAATGAACAACTGTTATTAATTGAATAGGCCCAAAAACTAAATGGACCTAAATAAAATCTATCAAGAACTATGATATTTTATTTAGCAACAACAACCTATATGCATCTATAATAAAATTAAACACATAGGCTCACACAGGCACACTTTGGATGGATCCTATCATGTTGCTAGGTCATACACAGATGAAAGAAGATTGTAAATATACCTATTACAAATTATTTACTTGACCAAGGGAGCCATCAGATCATTAGATCTGGCAAAAAGTAACCATGGCTATTTGCAATCAAGTAATAATAGGTTTTGAAAACTTACAAACAAGCTAAAACACATACTCCTGCAACAAGGTTAGCTGGATAGTTGGATGTAGGATTTATTTAATTTTAAATTAAATAATTAATTTCGAAAATAATTAATTAAATAAAAAAATTTCGAAAATTTTTTTAAAAAATTTAAATTTAAAATTAAACCTACAATTTTGAAAAATTAGGTTTCAACCAACCTAAATATCATTTTAAAATTTGTTAACTACTTTTAAAATTTAAATGTTATTTTATAAATAAAAATTAAATAAAAAATTAGAAAAGAAAAATGAATATCTTTTTCAGATTTTAAATGTAATTTAAATAAATAAAATAACAAAATTTAAAAGTTAGCAAAATATCTTATATCTATTTAAAATTACATGATTATAGTTATCTTATTTTAAATTTAAATAAGGTCAAATTATTTAAAAAAAATTTAATTTAAAAAATTTAAAATCTGACCTTAAATTTTAAAATAAGATAAGATATAATCAAATTTAAAAATAAGATAGATAATTAAACAAAAAAGATAGATACTAACTATTTTAAATTCAAATTACACTAATATCTTGAATTAAATTTAAAAAATATTAAATCAATTCATAATGATAATTAGAATTGAATTAGGAATAGTAATAGTATAAATATAGAACTACACAAAAAATCGGAAGTTAATTCCATGAAAAAGCATGAAAAATCGAAGAAAAACGAAAAAATTGTGAGCTGTACGGACAGTTTTCGCGATCGCAGGAAAATTTCAGCACAGCTCCGATTTTTTCGAATCTTCAAAAAATCATAACTAATTCAAATTAAATCGAAATTGAGTTCTGTAAAAAAAGTAACTTGCTTAATTTTTTCCATACTATCCAATAAAAATAATTCCAGAAACAGAATGGCAATTATTTTTCACAAAAATTTACAAACATCAATCAATCATCAAATAACACTCAATACAACATGATACCATCCAAAAACAAACAAACAATCGTTTTAAAGTCCAAATTTCTTGCAAGTAAATCAATTACCATGGCTCTGATACCAGTTTTTGGAATTTATTTTACCAGGATCTTAGATCTACTCACAAGTATGTTTATTAACACCCTAAATATGAACTTTCTAAAACGATGAATTAAACACATATAAAGTTTAAGAAACCTTACATTGGGTGTAGCGAAATTAAATGACTCCTTCCATTCAGATATCTAGCCCTTGATTCCTTTCTGTAGCAGAGCATTATCAATATCTGAACCTGGATCTCTTTCTCTGAATCTTTGATGCTGAAACCTCCTTTTGCTGAATGTCTTTCTTCACGATCTTCCTCACTATGATTGAGGTATCACTTGCTGTGTGTGGGCACTACTCATACACTAAGGATTTCGAAATTCAAGAGGAAGAGAGAGAGAGTGGGTTCGGCAAAAGATAGGGAGAGAGAAGGCTCAGTTTTTTCTGAATTAGAAGTGTCAGAAGAAAAGTGTAGAAATTTAGTGTAAATTTCCTGAAGCCTTCACTATCTATTTATAGCATTCCACTAGGGTTAGGTTTGAATTATTTGGCATTAAAATAATGAAAATATCAGAGGGAAAAACCCTACAAAAGTGGCCGGCCATGCAAGGTGGATTTGGGCCTCACTTTTTGCAATTTTGCAGTTTTATCTTTTCTGCATCTGATTTTCTCAAAAACGCCAATTTTCTAATTCAACCATTTAAATGCAAATTCTAACTATTTAATAACTATAAATAATTATTAAATAATATTGTCATTTATCATATTTATTAATTGAACCATACAAAGTATCATAATTAACAAATATGCCCCTATAAACTCTTTCTTTACAATTTCGCCCTTACTTAGTGAAAAATTCACAAATAGACATAGTCTAATTTGAGAATTATAATTGATTAATCAAAACCAATTATATGAGTCTTACAAGCAATATTATCTCAACTAGTGCGGGGACCATGGGTCTATATAACCGAGCTTCCAATAAGTAGATCAAGAATTTAGCACTAAAATTCACTAACTTATTAATTCTTCGTTGAATCCACGCATAGAACTTAGAATTGCGCTCTCAGTTATATAGAATGCTCTATATGTTCCACCATATAGACACATCATTAGTTATCCATTGTTATAATCCTAATTTGATCACTGATCCTCTATATGAATGATCTACACTGTAAAGGGATTAAATTGCTGTTACACCCTACAATGTATTTATTCCTTAAAACACTTGACCCTGTATAAATGATATTTCAGCTTATGTGAAATGAGTACTCCACCATTTATGTTCGTTTGGTCAAGCTCGAAGGAGATCATCCTTTGCTTACTATTCACCATATAGAAGCTATAGATTCCATGTTTATGATAGCGCTCCCACTCAATTGCACTACCATGTTCCTAAAATGTACGTATCACCCTGACCTAAAAGTAGGCTTAACTAACAAATCAAAGAACACGAATAGCCTCTCGAGATTGAGCCTAATCATATCAGGATTAAGATCATTTGATCTAGGATCAACTAGGCGATATTGACTTGAATAGATATTACGGTAAGTTTAATAAATCTAAGTCAAAGTTCAATATCGGTCCCTTCCGATGCATACTCCATGCATCCAACCTGAGCTTTACTTTAACCAATGCTCTGGAAAGAACATAGCACTTCTCCAAATGCAAGTAAACTCTGTTGTAGATTATCATATCAGTAAAACCCTATGTCTGATAAATCTAGGAAACTTTATTCACATAGTCATGTTTACTTTCCAATGTGTTGACGGCACAATAAACAGGATCAAGTATGTGAAAAGGATTTCAGATGAATTTATACATTATGTACATATAATCATGAAATAAATCATGTGAACCATGCAACATTAAATGTTATTTCTGATCTATATTAATAAGTAAATCTGATTATATTGAAATGATTTTTATTTAGGGCATAAAACCCAACAGAAGGGCCATGGGCTTTGCATCTGAGTTAACTCGTTGGGTGGAGCTCGTGGTATCTTTGAAAATCTCTGGCATTTGCCACACTTCTTAACATAGGCTTTTGAATCTTCAATCATCGTTGGCCAGAAGTAACCTTGCCTTAGAATTTTCTTGGATAAGCTTTGCCCAGCGGCATGATTTCCACAGAATCCGTCGTGAACCTCAGATAGGAGTCGTGCAGCTTCTTCTTTAGTGACACATCTGGGCAATGGCATCAAGAATCCTCTTCTGTACATAATTCACTCTACCATGATATACTGTGCAGCTTTCCTTCTCATTTTTTGAGCTTCATTTTTGTTATCTGGGAGTATCCCAGAGTCGAGGTAGGCTGCTATTGGTGTCATCCAGTTTGGGGATGTATCAATCATTTCGATCTCTTCCGTGCCAGTAATGCTAGGCTATTCGAGGAACTGGATAGGAACCAAGTTTGCCTTGTCACTTACATCGCTGCTTGCCAATCGAGCTAACGCGTCTGCAGTTGTATTTTCTTCTCTTGGAATTTGTCTGAAACTGTAGCTTTTGAATTGTGTGAGCAGATCATGTATTTTGCTCAGATATGCTATCATCTTTTCTCCCCAAACCTTGTATTCTCCGGATACATGATTTACCACCAGCTGTTAATCACTACAGATTTCAATGTGTTCGACCTTCATCTTCTGGGCTAGTCTTAGCCCAGCAATTAGAGCTTCTTACTCGGCTTCGTTGTTAGATGCTTTGAATTTGAACTTGACTGCAGCGTGCAGGTGTTGCCCCTCAGGCGTGACAAGGGCAATTCCTGCACCAAATAGTCGATCTGTAGCCGACCCATCTACATGTAGTTTCCAGGTCGGCTTGTCTTCATTGTTACTTGACTGAGGTGTTTGTACCGGCTCGGGGTTACTTTCTGGTATGCTTTCTTTCTTGCCTGTGCATTCTACCACAAAGTCTGCTAAGGCTTGGCCTTTGATTGCTGTTCGGGGTTGAAAAGTGATTTCATACTGGCCCAACTCTACCGCCCACTTGAGTAGCCGTCCAGAAGCATCTGGTTTTTGCAATATTTGGCGTAGTGGTTGGTCAGTGTATACTCGAACAAGATGAGCTTGGAAATAGGGCCTCAACTTCCTTGTTGCTAGAATAAGGCAGTAGGCGAGTTTCTCTAGTAATGGGTATCGGCCTCGGCCTCAATGAGTCTTTTACTGATGTAATAGACTAGGTGTTGGACGCTATTCTCTTCTCTGGTTAGTATGGCACTCACGGCATGTTCCGTGACAGCTAAGTATATTCCCAGTTCCTCTCCGTCCAGAGGTTTTGAGAGTACGGGAGGTTTTGCAAGTCATGCTTTTAGCTCTTGGAAAGCTTTTTCACACTCCTCTGTCCACTTGAACTGCTCTCTAGTTTACTTAAAGTAGAGGTACAGATGATCTCTGTTTAGCTCTCCAAGCTGTGCTTCAAGGCTATTCTCTGACTCGACATACTGCTCCAATTTTGTACCTATTTTTCGCTGACGACAGCCTCCTTTTCTGTAATGCAGCTGAGAGTTCTTGTTTGGCTATTAAAATATCCTTGGATTTGTACCATAGAGCTTCAGGACAGTTACTAAATCCCAACAAATTGGTATTATCTTTTTCACCCAACACAACTTTGGCAAATCAAATTTTCTTTCATCGACACCTTGTTATGCCTATAAGTGAGTGTCATGAAAGATATTTAGGATTGCCATCATATTCGGGTAGGAACAAGCAAGAGTTGTTCGGGGATATAAAAGACAAGGTGTGGAAACTAATGAATAGTTGGAGTGAAAAGATTTTCTCAGCAGGTGGAAAGGAAGTGCTTCTTAAAGCGGTGGTGCAATCAATTCCCACCTTTGCTATGAGCTGATTTCGATTACCAACAACAACTTGCAAGTAACTTGAATCAATGATGGAAAACTTTTGGTGGGGTAAATCTGAATCGGGATCTCGAATCCATTGGAAGAATTGGAAGCTGCTCTCCAAAACAAAATCAAATGGAGGCATGGGCTTTCGCTCTTTTGTGCATTTCAACAAAGCCCTGCTAGCCAAACAAAGTTGGAGGATACTCTATAACCCATCCTCATTGTTAAGAAAAATACTCAAGGACGGTACTTTCCACGCACTTCTTTTTTGGAAGCTTCACATGGTCACTCTCCTTATCTCACATGGCAAGGCATTTTGTATGGAAGAGAACTTTTACAAGCTGGCCTTTGTTTGAAATTTGGAAATGGTAGGAATATTTGTTGTGGTTTAGATGCTTGGATCTCGGGATTTCATAACTTCAAACTTACCTTTTTTTCAGACTCTCCATCAGCTAAGGTCACTGACTATATTACTGACGAAAGAGAATGGGATATCCCTCTACTACAAAGATATTTCTCGAATGTACGTGGATGTAGAAAAAATATTAACAATACCCCTAAGCTACTTTCAGAGTACTGATGCTTTGATATGACACCACAACACCACAGGTCTCTACAGTGTGTAGTCGGGTTACCATCTTGCTGCTGCACTTGATGATATAGCTCATTCTTTGGCTTCTTCTTCCACAACATGCCAATGGAATTTTTTTTGGTTTTTGAATTACCGTAGAAGATTATAATCTTTGCTTGGCGAGCTCTCCAAGATGCACTACCAGTAACTACTTCCCTTGTTCGAAGAAAAATTATCACGGATGCAACTTGTTCTCTATGTCATCGGGGTTGGGAATCAATAGGCCATGCTTTCTTTGGTTGTAAATTTGCTCGTGCAGTTTGGCGATATGCGAGTTTTAACTTTGATTGGCTTCCTCAACAATGCTTAAAGGCGATTACTTAGTACACCTTTCAACTATATATACTAAACCAGAAATAGAGCACATAATTTGCATATTATGGTGTAGTTGGACTGAGGGTAATCGTGTTTTGCACGGTCACAATGCAAAACCAGCAAGATCTGTGGGTTCTTTTGGTACTAATTATCTGCAGCAATTCGTTTTCAGTCCAAGCAAAATTTCGTCAACACAACTCAGAACCACAACAGGCAGCTGGATCGGTTGCACATCACCAGCAACATCACACAGAATGTCCCTGTTGTAGTTCGTCCATGGCAGCCTCCTCCTCCATTTGCAGTAAAGCTAAATGTTGATGCTGCCGTGGACTGTCAGCATAACATAATCGGAGTAGGTGCAGTGGTTCGTGACTCTGCTGGTTGTGTTCTCGCTGCAATGTCAAAGCCTATTGCTGGCAACTTCGCATCCCATGAAATGGAAGCTAAAGCCTTGTTTCATAGCATCAACTGGATTTTACAAATAGAAGTGCCAATTACTCATATTGAAACAGATGCGCTCTTAGTTTCTAATGCCTTGAATGGCACTTGTACTGCAATTTCCTCTTTTCAAGACTTAATTGTAGACATATCTTGTCTTCTTTCCTCTCTCTCTCCAATGTATCTATTTCTCATGTTAAGCGTAATGCTAACATGGTTGGCCATGAGTTAGCTAGATATGCTTTAGGGTTGGAATAAGCTTGCTTTTGGTTGGATAATATTCCACTACCGATTTACTCTGTTGTTGTAAACGAATTATCTTTTGATTTATGATAACATGGTATTACTCCTAAAAAAAAATCTTATTTTTATGTTTGATAAATAAATTATTATTAATTATAACTTGGAAAATAAAATTATCTAAAAGTGATAATATATATTGTATTTACGCTTTTATGAAGTTATGAGAATTAATAAAGAGAGTTATATAGATTTTTTAATAAATTTGAGGATGACTGTGACGAAAACCAATAAACTGAAGATTTAGAAGCTTTTTACTAAAAAGGATAGAAAAGCCCTATAATATCGCTATCGTTTCTATTTTGGGCATTGTCTTTTTTCTTTTTTCTTTTTTTTTTTTTTTTTTTTTGAGAGAGAAAGCATTGTCTTTTTTCATCATGTATTTTTTAGCAAATGTGTATGTGGGTGTCATATCACTTTTGTGACCTTTTTCTTCCAGTGGTACTTGATACAAATCATAGGCCAATTAATTAAAAAAAATAATGCTACTTATATCTCTCCTGACTATCTAATTTTAGTTTAACTGTTTTATTTATTTATTTTCGTTCAAGTACTAAGAGTTAAAACTAACACCATCAAATTGATCAATTAATTATTTTATTTTTCAGTAATCATAAACATAGCCTAGTAATTCTATATATATTTCTCTTTACAAAAAGAGGTCCAAGTTTGATTTCCCTCCCAAAGTAAAAAAAAAAAATATATTTTTGAAAAAAAAAATAGTTTTAAACATTTAAATTTAATTAATTTATTAAAATATAACTTAAATAATTATTTTAAAACATCAATAAAATTAAATAATTATTTTTTAATATAAATTTTAATTTAAATTTAAATTAGAAGTTAGAAGTTGATTTAATTAATTAATCATACTTTATAATAAATTTATTAATTTCATTGTTTAAAATATTTAGATTTATTTACTTATTTTATTATTTAATTAAATTAGTTAGATGTAATTGTATAAGGTTTAATAATTTTTTTTATTATTATTATTTAAATTAATAATTTATCTATCTTATTAATCACAAAGAAAAGGAAAATAAAAACGCTCCGAAGTCTGACCCACTAAATACAGTGAAAGTTTTTTTCTTCTTCTTTTTTCTTTTTAATATATAATATATTATATATTAAATTCTCGTAGTGCTTGTTAGGGAGGCTTATCCATAAATTAATTTATCATGATTTATTTTTCACTTCCTAACACGTTCATGAATTCTGGACTTCATTTGAATTGCTTATTCTAATATTGTATAGGGAAATTTGACATTATATACTTAAAAAAAGCATAAATTGTTTTTATATGCTTCTTAAAAAAATATAAAAATAATACCTTCCAAATATCTTTAATCCCAACAATACCCTCCTCATTTCAAACCCCCACTCTCTCTCTAACTCTCTCATTTTTCTCTCTCTTTCTCTAACTCTCCAAACCCATTCCCAACAAAACCCCACCGGACCATCCACGAGAAGCACCCGACAACCCACGACCACCGCACCACTTCCGGCGAAACTCATTCGCTTGTTTTCTGCATTTTTTTTTTCTGGTTTTTGACGATGTCGCGAAACATCGCTAAATGTCGCGAAACATCGCGAAATCATGAAACATCTCTAAATGTTTTTAATTCACAACAGCGCTTGTTTTCTACATTTTTTTTTTCCTGATTTTTGACGATGTCGCGAAACATCGCTAGATGTCGCGAACATGTCGCGAAACATCGCGAAATCGTGAAAACATCTCCAATTCACTATATCGCGAAACACATCGCGAATATCATCGCGAAACATCGCGAAATATCGCTAAATATCGCAAATCATCACTAAACTTCATCCCTGACCTCAGATTTGTTCTATCATTGCAAATACATCGCTAAATATCGCTAAATATCGCAAAATATCGCAAAAAACTGGTAAACCAGAAGAAAAAAATGCAGAAAACAAGAGAGGCCGTGAGAGAAGATGACGCCGAGGCCTTGCGACTGAAGTTCTGGGTCTGTGTGTTCGACGGTAGGGGTTCTAGGTCGGGGTTAACGCCGGAGAAAGAGAGAGAGAGACATGGATGTTTGATTTTTATTTGTTTAAGGGTAAAATTGGATAGAAAAATAGTGTGAGTATATTTTGCATGATGCAAAATATGCTAGCATATTTTTAGTGGATGAATTAATTTTAAGCATATAATATCAAATTTCCCTATTGTATATTAGTATAAACTTTTACAATAATTCTTGCTCTTATGCAAATAAATATCAAGAGAATAGTCCATCAAAATAAACATATATATATCAGAGAATAGAAGTAACATTGTTTCCTCTCTATGGAATAAAAAAGTACCTGTACTTGGCTTTCAGAGAGGATAGAAGGACATATTCATTAGAGTGATTAAAAAGTTGTGTTTCTAACTTTCTACTGTTATATTATTTTATATAATATAATATTTAGATTAAATAATTAAGTTGTAAATAATTAAGTGTGACAAAGTATTAATTTTGTCAAATTGTAACATACATTATGGAGTTACAAAATGTATGTAGAATGATCACAAAATAGGAGTTGCAAATCCTTTAAATTGATGATCACTTGAATATGTAACTCTCATCTCTTTTTCACTCTTAAATTAGTAAAAGATGTTACTAATTATTTATGAATGTGAATGAATGATAGCTATTAAAAATATAGTTGTTGGAGACTTGATTTATTCATTTATAAGGTGTATAAATGGTTCAAAATCAAGTGGGAATGATTTGGAACACTTTGGAAAAGAATTGGCCAAAGCTGAAAAAATGGTAACTAGTAACTAGTTACTGTTTTTTTCAGCATATTATTGCCCACGTTTTTGAAAGTTTGAGAGCCTTTGTAACAGCCCAAAACTCCTCCAAATCACCCAATTAATAACATAAATGCCCAATTTATGATTGGTAACATCCAAGGGCTTTATGGTGATCATTCATGTTCATATGAGAGTGAAAACTCTATAAATAAATGCCATATTGTTCACTTGCATAAGAAGTGGTTGAAACCATTTGTTGTGGTTAGAACCTTGTGAGGATATGCTCATCCTTAGACACTAGGCTGAGCATATGAGGCTTGATAAATCCTTAAGAGCATTTCTAGAGTTTCCCTAAGTGTCCATATGAGGGAGGAAATGACTTTTAGGACAAAGGTCCTTGAGCCTTGGTCAAGCTTTTTGTGTGTTATCCTTCTTCTTTTCTAGATTTCTTGTAATCTTGATGAAATACTTTTATTTGTATTTTGAGTATTTTGATTGTAATCCTCCTATTCTCTCTTGTAATGAGAATTTTTCCAACAATCTAAAAGTCATTTATGTGGCATATTCTTCTTTCTAAAAGACATGCCATGGAGGTCAAACAATCAAAGAAAATTATTCATGGGGGAGAGCATCAATCAAGATCATGAGAAGGAAAATACGTGGTAAGAGTTTCAAGCCATCCATGAGTAAGCATGGTGGATTTATTTTGTGATATACTATTTATTTGATTATAATATATTTACATATTCATATGATGAGATATGATATTTTGGTATAAAGTTTTTACATGTTAATTTATATGATATGTGTATATTATATTATTATATATAAAGTGATATATAATATTATAATTGAGATTATAACAATATGTATATATATATGAGAGAGAGATATATATATATCATATAATATGTGACATATGTGAGTTATATGTATATTATATGATGAGCATGAGATATAATTACATATATATATATATTTGTGAGAATAAATATGTAGAAATTGTGATTTCTATATACATGCATATATGATATATATTATGTGTATATGATATATATTGTGTATATGCATATTATTGTATTTGTATGTTATATATATATATAATATGTAACATATATATATATATATTTATTGTGGAATTAATATTGATATTTTGTATATGTTATTTATGATAGTATGGTAACATATATACAATATTAATTAACATAAAATTATTTGAGAGTTATAATTGTATGGGAGTTATATATTAATTTTGTGTATTAATATATATATATATAAATTATCATATTAATATATGTACTATATGGTATGATAATGGAGATGATGAGAAAGAAAATGTGTTCATTCTATCATTATTATTATGAGATTATATTGTGATTAAAGATAGTTACTTGGAAATGAAGTTCCATTTTGGTGATAATAATCTCATTTTATGAGATAAGAAAAAGTGAACTATGTGAGTTACACTTTTTTGTGTTTGTTCATTTCATAGCAAGAGCAAAGTGATCAAAGTGGGTCTAAATTGTAAAATGAGCTCATACAATTGGAAGGACAATTTTAGACTCAAAGAAAGTGGATCATTGTGGATTCAAATAATGAGATAAAAGATTATAAAATTGGAGAAGCAATTTTGAATCTTAAAAAGTAAAGTGGTGAAATAAAATTGATGAGAAGTAATTTTGTTAACTTTGGACTAATCTCAATGAAGAGATAACCATAAAATTGAAGAAATAATTTTATCATTATGTGAATTTTGTGTTATCTATTAACAAATTTTAAGTATAATTTTGTTAATAAATGACAAATAATGGATAAAATAATTCTATTAATTTGTAAGTGGTATTTGGAGAGATTATCAAGTGATATCGAAAGGTTCATGATAATTTTGAGTGCACATTATTTTGAAAGATAATGTGTAGAGAACAAAATAAAATAAAGAGATTTATTTTAAAGTGATATGTGGTATTTTAACTTTATGGTTAAATGTGGGGGTGAGATTTGAGTTTAATCAAATTTATTGAGAAATTATTGATTATATATATGTGGTTTTGAATTTAATATTCTAAATTAATATTTTGCTATGTGCATATGTGAAATTTTGACATATTTAGTGTCAAAATTTGGTGGTAATAATTTCAAGAAGGAAATTAAATTTAAGATAGTGGGGGTGCATACTCCAATATGAGAAGTTTAGACATATTGAGTGTCTAAAACTAAAAATGTATATATTTGAGATATATGCTTGATGTCTTAAATATAGTATAACTTTGACATGTTTGATGTGTAAAGTTAAGTGTGTAATTTAGACATGCTTGGTGTCTAAATTAATGTTTAATTTTGATATGCTTGATATCAAAATTATTGAGAATTTGAGTTGTGTGAAAATTAATCTTTTATGATTGAATTTCCAAAGCTTAAGTACTTAAGGAGAAAAGTGGTCACAAAGTGAACACTATATATTTTGGCTAGCATGATTCGTTTGGAATCAAAAGTGTGAGGTTAACAAATCGCTTAATCTTCATACAAGATTAAAGCATGAATTTCGAGGGATGGGACCTAAACTCCCTTAGCGTTTTGCTCATTGATGGTAACCTATCTTAACACTAGTAAAAATCTAGTCTTAAGTTCAATAGGTAATAACAAGTCAATAGAGTGAATGTGGTACTCAATTGTCCCATCTATGGATGAGTACATGTGGTGAAATTGATGGTTAAAACTGAAAGGTTTTTTAATGGAGCTTAAGCTTGAGAAAACTCACTTAAGCTTAAGAAAGTGTCTAAAGTGTTGTGAGACACTAAAACTCCACCTATATGGACTAGGGGTGGTGCCGCCTCTTATGAGAATCGGGAGTTATTCTCTAGAAAGTCCATGAATTGGATTTGTGCACATGGCCATTAACGGTGCAAAAGCAATCCATAAGGTTCTTGAGTGAACATAGCAAATGTGTGTGTGTTATCATCGATTTGTTATCAAGAAATAGTGGTTCAATGCTACGGCAACCAAAATTTCGATAAACTTTGTGGTAATTACACTAAGGTAAAATTCAAGTCGAAAGACATTTTACACTATGCACAAATGCAATGGTTTCTATTAGAGTGAAGTTATTTAATCAAGTGGGGGAATATTATATTACTCCATAATATAAAGTTTGATTGATTAAATAAAATGTTGTGTTACAAAATTATTTGCTACAAATGAGATATTATTTAATCTAGTGGGGGAATGTTATATTATTTTATATAATATAATATTTAGATTAAATAATTAAGTTGTAAATAATTAAGTGTGACAAAGTATTAATTTTGTCAAATTGTAACATACATTATGGAGTTACAAAATGTATGTAGAATGATCACAAAATAGGAGTTGCAAATCCTTTAAATTGATGATCACTTGAATATGTAACTCTCATCTCTTTTTCACTCTTAAATTAGTAAAAGATGTTACTAATTATTTATGAATGTGAATGAATGATAGCTATTAAAAATATAGTTGTTGGAGACTTGATTTATTCATTTATAAGGTGTATAAATGGTTCAAAATCAAGTGGGAATGATTTGGAACACTTTGGAAAAGAATTGGCCAAAGCTGAAAAAATGGTAACTAGTAACTAGTTACTGTTTTTTTCAGCATATTATTGCCCACGTTTTTGAAAGTTTGAGAGCCTTTGTAACAGCCCAAAACTCCTCCAAATCACCCAATTAATAACATAAATGCCCAATTTATGATTGGTAACATCCAAGGGCTTTATGGTGATCATTCATGTTCATATGAGAGTGAAAACTCTATAAATAAATGCCATATTGTTCACTTGCATAAGAAGTGGTTGAAACCATTTGTTGTGGTTAGAACCTTGTGAGGATATGCTCATCCTTAGACACTAGGCTGAGCATATGAGGCTTGATAAATCCTTAAGAGCATTTCTAGAGTTTCCCTAAGTGTCCATATGAGGGAGGAAATGACTTTTAGGACAAAGGTCCTTGAGCCTTGGTCAAGCTTTTTGTGTGTTATCCTTCTTCTTTTCTAGATTTCTTGTAATCTTGATGAAATACTTTTATTTGTATTTTGAGTATTTTGATTGTAATCCTCCTATTCTCTCTTGTAATGAGAATTTTTCCAACATCTACTGTGCTCAATCTCAAGAACTCTCTTTGTTATAATTTGCAGGTTGTTAATGCGGTACAAACATATATAAACGCATTATAATATCAAAAATCCTTTTTTTTTTCTTCTTATTTTAAGCTAACGCGCGCGCGTATGCACCAGCAGTACTATTGCTATAATGCATGTGATAATGTTTTTTTTTTTTTGTTTCAACGGTGGGTCTTACCTTAATTAATTAGATGTAACTTTTTTTTGACGTAATTAATTAGATGTAATTATATAGTGTTGCATATATTTTGTATGCAAATATCACTACTCAGCTATTTCATGTACCTGGATAACAAGATATAATCCAAAAATTCAATATATATATATATATATATATATCTGGCTGTGTGTGTTTATTCATCCTAATAATTAGCACAGGATATAAATATATATATAATTAAATAAGCTATAAATTAAGTATGGACTTTTGTAGGGACTCCGTCGATGACGATGATCAATTGTTTCTTCACAATAATTTTTGGTAATGAAGTATATGACCGGTCAAGAAAAGCGAAAAAAAAATAATAAATTCCCAGACAAATATATAATCCTAATCAAGGTTTGCAAGAGAAAAATAAAATAAAAGTAATCCTATCCCACAGTTAATATCTCATGTAACAAAGACAAAATATTATATATATTGCCGAAGTCACATGATATTATCACAAATATTTGGTGATTGGTACTAATAAGGTGCCTTTAGCCTCATATATATATACTCTCTAACTTAATAAACAGTTTTCCTCTTGGATTCTACCCACCATCTCAAACACAGAAGCTGCAATCTCATTCACTGTGCTTAGCTGAGAATCATCTTCAACCTGTAATAATTAATAAAAATCATCAAACTAATTAATAACTGAATAATTAATTAAGGAATTATTAATTAATTAAATTAAATACCTTGACGCTGAATGAGTAAAGAACCATATTATCAACTGTTGTGACATTGAGGTGAAGAACCACAAGACGCAAAAGCTGCAAGCCTACTACCATCTTCAAAAGCTGATTATGGTGACTTTTCTGAAGCACTTTTATATTGGCATGACTCTCCACCATTGTTACTTCCACGTCAGCCACGGCCGATCGTTTCTCTGCCGTTGATTTTGTTTGATGATGATCATTAATATTCACCTTATTATTATTATTGGTGGATGATGAACACGTTGAGTATTGAGGGAAGATAAAAAAATCAGAGAAGAGATCGGAATTATTATTAGAGGAATGATCGGAATCTGATGAATCTGATGGTGATGATTCTTTCTTTGTTGTTGTTGTTGATGATGTACTACTTCGTTTTTGGGCTTCTAAGAATTGGAGAAGTTGCTCAAGCTCTTTCACGAAATTTATGGCTCCTCCCACAATCGATGCTTGGTCTCCCTACATTATTTTAATTAATTTCATCCTCAGATCCATTAATTTATACAGATCCAAAATTAAACCCTAAGTATGCTTAAAGTGGAGTTCATTAACCTAATTAAAATTAAGATTAGGGTCATCAGATTGGTTAAAACCTAATTAATTAAATAACAAAAACAATTTTTTTTAAAAAAATGTTAAATATATTATAATGAGAAGAAGAAGAAGAATAATACTCTTTGGACGTAAGAAGAAGGCATCATGGATCGGAGAACGGCGAGGTAATCGTTCATCTGTTTTCTCCGGTTGCGCTCCACTGCAATGTGTGTCATCCGCTGATTTTCAACCTCTTCCTTATTCTTCACGCTTCTAATACGGCGTCGTTTTCGCCGGACGGTGGTGGTTGCTTGAGTTGTTTCGGCGGCCGGAGAAAACACGTGGCTGCTAGGTGGCCGTCCTCCATCAAGAGTGGTCGTACTACTAGTATAGTTTCCGGTGAAATAATCGGCGGCTGAGTCTGTGGAGGAAAATTTATTGGTTGAGTAATGATTGTTGTTGTTGTTGTTGTTGTTGTGGAGTTCCATGGAAGAGGGTGAAGTTATACAATATTCCAAATCCATGAGAAGATTATTGTTGAAACCATGCCCCACAAACCTGTTGTCGTTTGTTAGGTCATTTGGGTGGATATTAATGTCGTTTTCTTGAAAAAAGTATCCATAGTTCCAAGGTCCACCACCACTACCACTACCACCACCACTACTACTACCACCACCTATCATGGCGGCGTGAAAATCCTTATTGAGACCACTGCTCATAATATAGCCAAAAGGGTCTTGTTGAAAAAGCTCTGTTTCTAATGCCATATATTTAAGCACACTACAACACACTCACTTTTTTCTCTCTCTTAATTTGTATTTAAGAAGGCTTTTTTTAAGCTATTCTCAGAAGGTTAAGCGTATATATATGTCTATAAATATATGTATGTGAGCATCAAGCACAACCACAAAAACTAGCTTTATGAAGAAGCAAGTATGTCTTTGTCTTTGAAAAAAAAAGAACAATATATATAAAGCTAATATTATGTACAAAAAGCGCAAGTGGGGATCCAATCATGTGTGTTTTTTAATTTCCAAGTTGTCTCAAATAAATTGTACTGTGATATATTAGCGGAGAGAGATAGATATTAACTCATATAAACGCGTTAATTAAACATTCATTATTATGTATATATGTATATTTGTATTATTTTATTTTCTTATAATAACAAGTATACATATTATAATAATAGTGAAAAGATCTTAATATTTCTACATTTGGAATCAAAGCTCCAGTACTTACTACTCTCTATACTACTATTTGATGATGAGTCAATCTGTCAAATTTTGCTTGTGACTCCTCGTGGCCCTAATTCTTTCGTTTGTTTCGAAAAGAGAGGATTTCACTTGGAATATCAAAGTTTAAGAGAAAATATATAGAAATTAATTATATATTAGTAATATAATCGAACATCAAAGTTGTTGTACATGGTTGTTGTGTATATATATGATTAATTATAAATAAATAAAAGTCAATTAATTATTAGCAGCATCTATTCCAAATTTATCTTTATTTTTTAAT
The DNA here is from genome assembly GCF_029168945.1 of Cannabis sativa. Lineage (NCBI taxonomy): Eukaryota > Viridiplantae > Streptophyta > Magnoliopsida > Rosales > Cannabaceae > Cannabis > Cannabis sativa. Next base: position 65,442,909 of record NC_083604.1, on the reverse strand, counting down.
TTTAAGAATTGAATTATATCTACATATTTTGGAAACTACGCTTTATTCTTTAGCATGAATATATGATATTTTGTATAATTGGTTTCAATTTATTTAATTAATAACAATTATATCATAGATCTTTCAAAAACCAAAACACGTATATGTCTCATAGAACACTTTGAAACAGAAATTATATTTTAAATTTTTAAAAACTAATAATATGACAAAAGGAATAATTGAGAACGAACTAAGGAAGATGAATTGAGTAATAAGTATTCCCATGGAGACTATATCTTTATAATGTATGTTAATGAAAATGGTGAAATTACGAGTGGTGGATATTTTTTGCTTTTCCATAAGTATTTAGTTCGCCATTTAAGTATTTGGGGATTCCAATTTGTTCTAACAGGATTACTGCATTGGAATGTCAATGTATAGTGGAAAAAATAGTTTAGCAAATGGAGCACTCACAATTTATTCTTTGCGAGTAGGGTAACTCTTATCAATTTAGTCTGATGGCAATACACGCTTATTGGACTCAGATTTTGATTTTGCCAAAAATTTTTTGAAAGAAGTGGAATCAATTTGTAGATCCCTTCTTTAGAAATGTGTACGTTATTGGGTCAGGGCAAATACTAGCTTGGACTCAATATGTACTTCCAAATCTTTGGGTAGTAGTCTGAAATTTCAGAATGTTTTGAATTGGAATGTGGAGGATATGGGAAAATATATTTGGACAATTTAGATAAATCTATAGTATATATCTCCATAATAATGATTGGTTGAGCTATGTTGCTCCACATGATAGTTGTTGGTATTGGAAGAATATTGTAGCTATCAAATTTTTTTTTTTGACTGTGCACATATAGTGCAATTGCCTTACCAAATTGAAAATGTGGCTTGGATATGGAATGCTAATGCTCATAGGTTGGATAGTTTTATTTGTTGGATTCGTAAAGCCAAATGAATAAGTTATTTCAAAAAACAAGTTTTTTTTGCAGTCTTAATTTATTATTTGTGGAAGATGAAAAATGATATTTTTTGGTCTCAAAAAATGTGAAAAATTGCTCATACTTTTCAGAAAATTCTTATTAATGTTAAATACAAAGTTTTTTGTGTTATGCCTAGCTAAAAGCTTAAAGCTAAAAAATTATGATTTATTTGGTTTGATTTGTAATGGAGTTTAGAATAAGTTTGGTATATGGGTATACTTTATGCGATATACTGGGGTTTAGATTTGTACATTGTAATTAATTGAAATTTGTTGCAATGAAATAATTATTTCCCAATAATAATAATAATAATAATAATAATAAGTATTCGTAATTATTAAAGGCGCATTTCCCCCAAACTTAGATGTTTCAGAATTAAGTATAGTATAAAAATTTAATGTTGTAATCCCAAGAGCTTAGCATAAAAACTACTATAGAGATGCATTTGTAGCTAACGGTAATTAAAACTATTCATTACAATACCATCAATAGTGCAGTTTCCACGTTCAATTTTTTATGGTTTTTACAATACCATCAACAGTGCAGTTTAAATCCAAATTCGATTATTTTTTTTTTTTTGGCTTAACTATACATTCAGTTTTTGAAATTGACAAAAATTCATTTTCAGTTATATATATTAAAAAAAAACAGATCTAAATTTATTTAAAACTAATTAAATAAAAGAAAAAAGAAAACATCACTCTTAATTATAATTAATGATTTGCTGTGATTCACTCTTATTGCTGAGTCAAGTTAATTAATTGTAAGTTTGACATAACTTGATAAGATCATATTAACTCAAAAATAATTTTAATTAAATAATATTATTATTATTATTATAAAATAAATATCTAAAAATCAAACACAAATAAGTATAAATATCAACAAAAAAAAAACACTCCTACAAGAAATGTCACATTTTCTAACATATTTTTGTGCTGACAAAAGTTAGTATTGCCCTGATAAAATAGAATTTATTTATGATGTGTTGGCAAAAGGGGGTTGGCAAATCAATGTTGGTATTAGAACTTTCGCCAGCATAAAATGAAAAGCGCTGGCAAAAAAGACTTTTCCCAGCGCATAAATGTGCTGGTAATAGTTAGATTTTAGCCACTGTAAATGTACACTGGTAAAACTTTGATCTCTTTGCCAGCACAGTAGCGAACTAAATTAAAAAGAAAAGTTGAAAAAAATTAAATAAAATATTAAAAATATAAATTTAGAAATTGTGTTTACATTAAAGATTAGAAATTATATTCCTTAGATACAAACTATTAGAACTAGATATATATTATGGGGTAAGATTATGGTATCACTTAGGATAAGTTTTTAGAAAGCTTTTTACTTTTAATTTTAGATCATGTAATTATTATAATGTAAGATGTATATTTTTATAATAAGACTATTTATATATGATTAAAATTTTATACGTATTATAATAATATTTAATTATATATTTTATTTAAAAAATAAAATAATATTAATAATTAAAACAAATATTAATTTTTAATTTGGATTATTATTAATTTTTTTTTTTTTAAAAAAGATAATTTGAATTATTTTTATACAAGTATTTATTTTCAAAAAATAATTTTGTTTATGAATTTTTACCATCAATTTTTTTTTATATACTAATAGTAAATTATAACAAAATTAATTATTTTTTAATTAAGTATTTTTGCCACCAATCTATTTACATACATATAGTTCTACCATAATTATTTTTTAAATTAATTTGCTTTAATATTTTTTTTTATCAAGAGATATAATTTCTATTAATAAAACCGAGTCAATTACATCTACAAGAAAATTTTTCTTCAAAGAGAAACTTACAACTCTTTTATATTTTAAGAGAAATTTTATCTTCATCTCAAAAAAAAAAAAAAAAAAGAACAATTTTATCATACACAACTTCTTTTTTTTATATATATATAAGATTAAGTCTACGTTTAAACCTCTCTTAATTTAATGTTATTATCTATACAACTCGGATTCATACACTTTTTCTTATTTATGTATAAATTTTAGTTTAACCAAATGTCATAAATTACACCCGCTAACACATATTCTTATGAATATAATATAATTTTTATAACACATTCTAATATATATATATACATTATTCATTTTTAAAATTATATATATGTGTTTTTTAACACATTTATTAATTTTTTAATAACAAAAAAATAAAGCCAAAAAAAGAAATAGCTCATTAAGGTATAAATACAAACATTTATAAAGCTCTCTTTTCTGTTTTTTTCAACATTTTTTTTATAAAACAACCATTTTTTTAACGAAAAAATAATTACATATATACACACTAACATATACCATATAACATCTATTTAACTTTAATCTTATTGGTTATAAAAATTAACCCATGCCATGAGGTACACAGTCTTATAGTAAAATTATGATCTATATATATGATTTTCTTTTATTCATTTAATTTATTTAATAATAGGTTTATTCATTATGATCTATATATATAATATTTATTTGTTTATAAGCCAATATATTGATGTCATGTTTAGTCAAATTTGACTTGAGATGAATTGCAACAAATCATTCAATTAATGGAGTACAGAACATCACAAAATAAATTATATATGGCTGTCTGGATTGGGTTACTATGGTAATGTGAAATATTATTCAGTTTATTTTATTTTAACGATATTTAGCCTTAAATTATATTTCTTTAATAATATAACTACTCAGAAAATTAAAAAAATGGTAAGTTTAAATTATTCTCTTCTTTATATTAATTTGAACAATATTTTATAGGAGTTTTTTATTTTTATATTTTAAAACAATTTTTTCTAATTTTTATTAAATTTCACATAAAAATTTCATAGCAACCTAAATCGCAACCAAAATCTACATAGCAACTCACATATAAATTACTGGAGCAACCCGAGCCGTAAATTAAAAAAAAAAATAGTATATGAAATAATTTCTTTTCTTTATAAATAAAATATTATGATATATATATATTTAGTCTGTTAAATCAATTTCTTTTAGATTGAATTATTTTTATGTAATTAGCAATAATATATATGCATTATACATAAATTTTATGCGGGTGATGGTGTACATAAATCACATAGCAAAAAATAGAAATATTCATATTAACTAATTAAAAATAGGGACCTTTTCATTTTTACATTTGAAAACAATTTATTTTTTTTTTTGTATTTTTATAAAATTCTACGTAGAAACCTCTATTACAACTAGCGCTGCAGCCTAAATTGCAACAAAAAATCTTATAGAAACCCCTATTACAACTAGTGCTGCAACCACTTTAAAACTCAAACCTAAATTTGAAAAAAAGAAAAAAAAGTTAAAAAAATAGTATATAGAGTAATTCCCTTAAAAAATACAATAAAATTTAATATTTATTAATTGATAAATATATCTTTTTAATGAATAATTATTTTATTTTTATGTATAACTAACATTAAATAACTATAATAAAAAAAATATTTTTCATCTTATTAATTTTTTAAAATAATATATAAAATTTTTGTACTCAACCAAATAATTTCATTTAATAAAAAAAAAATATAATTACATATTACTCTACGCAACCAAACACAATTTACACATTTCCCTATAATAATATTCTAAATCATAATATTTCATATCATCAAATTATTTTAAATTACCACAACTATAATCCAGTAGTAGAGAAACAATATATAATAATTGGGGTATTTTGGTTATAAGAGTGGATCTTTCATAAGAATATATAAAAGCACTTTTCATTATACAATATTTCTATATATTATAAGATTGTATTAAAACACCCTATAGACCAGTATGTAAGAATAGGTAGTATTTGAAGGTAAAACAGTATGGCATATATATATATAGTAAAAGAGTGATGGAGAGTACTGTGGAAGAGAATCCATGTGATGAGTGACTACACTAATAAAAGAGAGGCAAGAATCTGCACACTCTGCCTACAATCATCTACGATAAAGACTAATTAACACCCTTTCCAATGACACACAGACAATTCTCATCATATTTTGTCTTATATTTTATTAGTTTTTATTAATTTACTTTTTATTTTGGCCCCTAACGATTCGGGTTAATACTCTCCATGTAATATGTTTATCACTTTCACAAAAATATATTTATTTGTTTGTTGTGTTATTATTGATTAGCTCCTCCATTTCCACGATAAAAACATTCTTCTCTCTCTTGAATTTTTATGAATATGAGTGCCTGTATGTTTGGTTGACAGGAGACCCATATTTGTCTAGTCATGGGTTAAAGAACTACTTTTAAGTAAATTAAATTCGTATATATATATATATATATATGCACATGCACACGCTTGCGCACATATAGGATGCATGTGATCAACTTATCAGGCTAATTGAATTGTGTTGGTAAGGAAACGATAGATTAGACTTTAGTGTGTGATAGTCTCTAATTATATGTGATGAGTTAAAAATTAGATTTGTTTAGATTTGGGTTTGGCTTGAACATTGTTGTTCTTTAACATGTAAGCGTGGCAGTCCGTGAACTGTGAACGATCGACGTGGTTATTTGCATTACATTAAAAAATTCATATATAGGATTTGGAGCATATTAATTAGATTACAATGTTACACCTCCTAAATGTTTATTAATAAAGCTTATAATGTGTATGTTCAAGTCCTTGTGTAGTTACAAATTAATATTTATGGTCAAACTCTTCCACCAATTTTTTCAATCGAATCAGTTTAGAAGATCTCGTTAGTATACCAATATCATTGAAATTATATGTCTATGACTCTCTTTGTCATTAGCGAATTATTTAAATAATAAAAAAATTAGTACCTTATATAATATAGATTTTAAAAAATGAAATTTTCATTTAGGCAAATCAATAAATAAGCAGAATTATTGACGTAAATTTTCGTCAACAGATCTAAGAAAATTATAAAAGTAAAAAGGATTATGATAAATTAATTTGATTAAATAAAATCACAATAAATAAAATGGAAACTATGATTTCAAGGTAGTTCACATTTCATGTTGCGATAGTAATAGGGTTACTTTTACTTTTATTTTTATTAATTAGATTCAACACACTAGAGTTATATTCTCAAGAGTGTCAAGACAATAATACAACAATAGATTTCTAGGTAAAATTTGTATCGAGACTTATGAATACAAGACTCAAGGGAGACTCAATGTTCACAAATCTAATAAAGATGGCAGTTGTAAGGTTCTTGAAATAATAAACCAATAAAAGTAAGTAAAGGGAATGGTCCCTATTCTTGAAAGTTGTGTATGTAAATGGTGTTTGAGTTGTAGAGACTTGGTGTCAACATAATATGGAGGACTTAGACAAAAGATGAAGGAAGAGATATGGTGTTCTTAGCAGTCCAGCAAGCAAGCAAGTAATCCCCTTATCTTTATCTATTACTCTCTTTATAAAGGCCTTAGGGTTTGTTAATAATCCCCCGCATGTCGGGGTGTTCCATTAACAAATCCCGTATTTCCTCCTCAATAATGAATAAACAATTACAAATAAATATAAATCTCTTTATTTTTAGGCCAAAATCCCACAAACATTGAGAAAATGGTTATTTTTACGACTAAAGATGTACAAATTTGAAATGGAGTGACAAGGAATGTCACCTCTTGGTTTGGAATTCATGACATTAGTGAGAAGTGTTAGAAACATGTGTTTTGGGGGTGTCATTGTTCACACATAATGCCACATGGGCTATGGCATTGTTCACCAACCTCACACACTTAATTACACTGCTCAATTTTTGAGTAAAGTGTACTAGCTTGTCTTGTGAGCCAATTTTGGACTCGATAACTTTAGAATTGAGCTATGACTATGAGCCACACTACAAAATTTTTTACTTTTAGTCACAACAAAACTTGTGACTAAAAGTAAAAAAGTTGTGACTAATTATAAATTATCGTTCTTACGTTGTGACAAGTCTGTGGCTAAAAGTTTTAGTCACCAAAATCACAATTTGTTGTGACTAAATGTATTTTTATTCACAATACTTATTGTGACTAAAACTAAATTAGTAACAATTTTTATCTAAATACTATATTTTAGTCACACGTAATTTTTTGTTTTGATTAATAGTCACATTTAGTCACAAAAAATTATATTGTGACTAAAATATTATCACTAAAGGTGGCTTTTGCTATAGTTGAACCAGGTTATTGAAAATATCTTTTCAATGCAATTTTAACCAGGTATCATTTGGATAAAAATTGAGAGAGTTATGCTCGTTTTACTGTAACGTATAGTTTGTGTTGTACTTGCAGTAGTTGCGAGCACTGGCCAAGTGGCAGCTCTCGGCCATGCATGTTCTCGAACCCCTTTGGGGTGTGTTTTGATTTTTTATTTATGTTTAGTCATATTTTAGGAGTCTCGGGGACCTAACAACCTCATTTCGACGTCTGAAACCCTAACGGGAGACTACTTCCACCAATCAAGGCCGAAAAGTGGCAGTGGTTGGCCATGGCTTATGGGAAGCCTCGGATGGTGTTTCTTTCCTATTTTAGTCATATGGATGCTATAAAAATACTTTGGTCACATTGGTTCTTGGTCAATTGGTTAAGAGAGCACTGCCACAATTTTTGCCAAAAAAAGTGGCAGTGGTCGCATAAGGGGGCTATGGACCTTTGGATAAATTTTCTCACTCATATTTGATATATGGATGGTAAAAATATAATTTTGCCAAAGAAACTCCCCCTTCTATATGGTGGCTGACCACTGCCACCACTTGTGCCAAAAATGCAGCAATGGTCGACCAAGTGGTTTCCACACCACTTGGTGGCTTTTCTCACTTGGTTTTAACATGTTATGGATGAAAAAATATTTTTGACAAAAAATCCCATTCCTATTCCTTGTGGTTGACCACTACCAAAATTTGTGCCTCAAAGATGGCAGTGGTCGGCTAGGATTGTCTTTTGGTAAGAAATAGTTTCTTTCACTTGTGTTGCACTCCTTGGTGTTGAGGGAACACATTTTGACAAGTTTCCTTTGGTTCTTAATGAGTGGCGAGCACTACCATTTTCTTGTGACAATGTTCTCTAAAAACTAGAGAGCACTGCCATCTTCATGTGGCAGTGGTTGCACAGGCTCTATTGCATGGGATTCTTGTACAATTTTGAATTTATGTTCAAGTCTAAGCCTTTTTAAGCCTAAATGAGTTAAGTCCTTGTTAATTTCCTTATCGGATTGAGGTCTCTAGGGTGAAAATATTTGTGCAGGCCCATAAACCCTAGTTCGGGCACACTTGGGTGTGTGAGTCCCAACACTAAATGATTGATTAATGTTCTCGAGTCCCCTAGAGGTGTCATGGGGCCCTCAAGAAGAATGTCTTAAGTTATTTGACATTTATAAGTCTTGGTCAAAGTCACAAGATTGATATTTTTTTATTTTTTGAAAATTGGGTATAATAAGAATCAACAATATAGACAAACTATATTGTTTACAAAAATAGAAAAAAAAAAAAAAACTCTAATAGCACCTTCAACTAAAAGACTAATAAGTCAAGATGAAACATCAAAGAAGCGCAAAGAATACTAGATCTCTAATGTGAATGAACATGTGACAAATCACACCTATCAATGACTATTAGCTAAAGATCTTCCAATAAAAATTAGGTAATAACAACCCTACTATTAAATTTAGAATCAAATAAATTAATCAAACAAAAACCATAACTATAATAATCGTAATAAACTATCACACTATAAATCATGAGACCAATAAAAATCTCAGAATTTCCCAGACCATGGACAAACACTCACTAAATTTGCTCTGGCAAAATTAGGCACAACACGTCGACACACTTTTGTCGGCGCATAACTGTGCGGTAAAACTTGCCTACAATACTCAGTCGGTAAAATGGTTTTTTATTGATTTTTATGGACGAGTTTATGCGCCGACAAAAATTGAAAAGATGGTGTTAAAAGATGGTTAAATCTATCTGTAGGCAGGTACAATGAATTTTATCGACGCAGATATGCGCCAGTAAAAAGCTCGAGGATTTTTCTATGCTGACAAAATAGTTACCCGCTAATAGGATTATGCGGGAAATAGTTATACCAGCACACTTATGCACCGTCAAAAGGCTTACTAGCCATATTTTATTGATGGTTAGGTTAGTTAATTTTGCCGATATAATTTTGCACCGGTAAAAGTTTTTGTGTTTAATTTTTTTTTAAATTTGATGATTTGTTATATTTTTTAAAATAATTTATAATAGTACTATAATTAATTTTAAATATTAAATTATATTTAAAAGAAACATAATTAAATAAAAAAAAAAGGTATTCACATTTATAATTAAATAGTCCCAATCAAACACTACTACAAAAGTCAGAATTAGCAACAGTCCTAAAAATAATTTTTTTGGGGGACCGTCGCTAAAAAAATTAAGTAATTGTTTAAACCCGTTAAGAAAAATTAGTATTCTTGACGGTTTATAACAATAATTGCAGGAATAGACAACGATTTTAATTAGAATTCATAAATTTATTAGGTCCTTATACTCGACGGTTTAAAATCGTCGCCTATACTATAGGCGACAGTTTTAAACCGTCGGTTATAAGGGCCCAATAAAAAATCGTTACCTACTTCTCGCCACATTTTCCACGTGTCCACCTACTTCTTTTCTATTTCCCACATGCCCACCTATTTCTTCTCCATTTCCCACACCATAAAACAAAAATCTTAACTCTCCAAAATCCTACCCACGTCTCCGAACCATCGCCCTCCTCTCTCACTGTCTTCCTCCAGCCATCTCTCGATCTCCCTTTCTTCTCGTCTCTCTCGTCCATCGATCTCGACCCACCCCTCCTCCCGTCGGTGTCCTTCTCGTCTCCGTCGTATATGTCAGACCACCACCGCCACCTCCCGTCGGTTTTTCTCTCATCTCCGTCTCATACGTCGGACCACCACTACCTCCCGTCCGTCTCCCTCTGTCTCTTTCTCTCTCTCCGAGCTCGATATAAATACATTTATTTATTTATATACTTTTTTATTTATTATATATATATATTGTTATTATATAAATTTAATGTGTATTAAAGTTAGTTGTTATTGTAATAAAATTAATTAGTTGTTTTATTTTAATTTAGGTAAATTATAAAACTAATGCAGGAAAAAAACTAGGGAAAAATACAGATTTTTCTGTCGTGTATTTTTTTCTCTTTTTTTTTTTTTTACATTCTAAACCGTCGGGAAGTCCACATTAGCGACAGTTTTTAACCATTGCCTATTTTCTCCATTTTGTGACGGTTGTATAGGCGACGATTATAGAAACCGACAGAAATACTTTAAACGACTGTTTAAAAATATCAGAAAAAACTATTTTTGTTGTAATAAAACTACTATAAAAATATGTTCGAATTGTAGTAAAGTTAGTAACTAAATAAAAGTGCTAAAGTAAAATATTAAAAGAAATTTGGAAAAAAAGTCAATTTTAAAAGTTAATTATAAAATATCTATGATCCTAAAAATGGGAAATGTCATCGTTGTCTGTTTCGAGTCTGAGAACGATGTGATGACGATCTAGCGCCAAGAGGAGTGGGGAATGGCTAAAGTGGATCCATAGCAGGAAAGTTGAAACCAAGCATAATCCGATAGAGATATTCAAACTAATATTGGAATCACTTCAAGTATCGAATACTGAGTTTCCTGTTGTACCTCCTACACATATCTTTGTAAGGCATCTTACTATTCCATAGTAACAATATGCGAGCGAGTAGCAGAAGACGTGGAAGTTGCTATTTTGGCCCCAACTGCCTTAAATATCGTGAGATGGCCAAAGCTTCTCAGGTTTCGAGATTGCTCATCCAGTACTTGCATCATAACAGGCAAGTCACCTGGGGACTGGGTGGGATCTATATCATTCTGAGTAGGTTGATCCTTAGCGGGTGTTAGTTAATTTGCAGCCAACTCTACTTTTTCCCTCAAAAATAAAATAAATGAAATAGTTAATTTTAATACAAAGCAAATTGAAAGAAATGTTCAAAAATTAATAAATATCAATGTAAGCTTACATAAGCTTGTTGCACGTATTCATTGCGCCAAGTGTAGTCTTTATGGTGAAACTTTCGAAGTGTGTCCACAATACCTAGAAGTTCCACTGTCTCGAGATTAGCCTATATTTAAGTAAAAATAAGTGTGATTATTATTTTTTTTTTCCAAAAAATACTTATCAAATCATAAATAAATAAAAATTTTCCCCAATCGACAACATGTGTTACAGTAGGCTTTGATCCGGCCTATCTACCTTGAAGTTTCATCTTATCTCAATTTTGTTAATATCTTGTTGATCTTGCTTGAAATTAACATATTTTTGTTACAATTAATTATTTATTGCTGACTAGATCATAAAGTATTACAAGATTAATAATTCCACTATGTACATGTTCTTTTTATGTGCTCCGGTAAGCAATTCATCAATCCACCTAGTATCGCTTATTTAGGGAGATGCATAACAACGTGAACTATTATGTCAAAGAAAGTGGGAAAATAGTTTCTAACTTGCACAAAATAGTTCCAATATTTGTTTGTATGTTTTCCAAATGACAAATATGTAGTGTTCTTGAACATAATTATTTGAAATACACACATCTTAATAATTGTGTCATAGATTTATTTCTTCAAGTACTTACAGATAAATCCATTCTTGAACATTAAGTGTGTAACTAGCTGGCGGTTTTTTTCATTTCCCATTTTGGTCTTCATACAACTATGTTGACTCAAAAATCTAGACTAGACTTTTAAGCCACACCCGCTTGCTAGATTGACAAGAATAAAAAGTAGTTAAGTAATTATAAGAGAGACGCAACAAATTTATAGTAGTTCACTCCCTGTGTTGTGACAGTAATGGAGCTACATCTACTTCGAGTTTTTATTTCTCACAAGATGGTATTACAGAAAAAGACTAAGTGTCAGAAGCTCCAATATCTAGAGAGAGAAACTAGAGAGAGAAGCTCTGACCTTCTGGGTAGTTTTCTGAAAGTGAAAATGAGCTAAGGGAACTCTTTTTTATAGGTAAAGGAGGCCCACAAAAAAAGGAAAAAATACAAATTAGATATTTCTAACCGTAAATGATGATCTAACAGTAAGAATTAGCTTCTGGTGGTGATAGCCATTTTTTGGAGCCTAGTGTGACTCGCTGCGGGTAACCTGGACCTTATTTTTATAACTCCTTTAGGGGTAAAATTTGGTGTTGATAGCTTTAGAATTGCAATTGGAGTACGAGACATGACTTGATAAAGAATTGAATTAGCTTCAGAATGCAAGTTTAATAGCGTGAATCAGATCAATATTAAGTGAGTTATGACTATTTTACTGAAGGCAGTACATGACCCATCGCCCAGGTTGACATATGACATCAACCTAGATGTTGGGTAAGTGTAAAAACGTCTAGGAGATGTACTTTAAGATGCCTATTTGATATTTTGACATTATTTAGTCTGTTTCTATGTTCAGGCGAAGCTGGTTACCAGTTCTCGAAGATGTTGCTGTTCTACAGAATTGAGAGACTCGAACCTCTTCATTTCCGAGTGAGTTTCCCATGTTGGACATGAGAAATGCAAGGTATTAATTTTGACTTCTCTAACTTCATGGATCTTAGTTATTGTGAGAAACTCAGTGAACGGTCGAAACAAAATCAGAATTAGATAAGTAGAACCCAGCGCACCAGGATATTTTTCAATCTGGGCATTGGGTACTCATTCCCAAGCTCCTGGAATCTTGTTTTAATACTTCCAAGGTTCTTGAACTTGAGGACGAGGTCTCCTACCCCATTTTTGACCATATTTTGTATTCATTGGTCTAATCAAATTTGGCATTGAGCAATCAAAAGTAGCACACCAAGTTGATTGTCAACCTGGACACTAGGCCCAACACCACGTCAACCTGGGTGCTGGGCCCTATTTCTAGGGGATCGGGTTTGTGGTTTTCTTCCTGAGTTTGCTTGAATTTTCATTATTTTTGATAATGGAAAAAAAATCCTGGAACACTTTTTCATGAATTTGATTGGAAACAGCCCAAGTTGACAATATGTCAACTTGGGCATTGGGCCTAGTGTGAAATGTTAACCTGGGTTGGGCCAGTGCCAGGTGTCAATCTGGGTGTTGGGTCCCAATTATGGCACTTCAGAAGTTCTGTTTGGTCCTCATAAATAGTTGAATCTCAATTTTTTTTGAAGATAGAAGATGCTCGAAAGAGTTCTTGAAAAATATCATCGAAATCGGCCCAGGTTGATAAAATGTCTACTTGGGCATTGGGCCTTGTTTCCAGCACCCAAGAAGTGCTATATCTTCCTCGAAAGTACCTATCTCCCCGTATTTGATGAAGACGAAAATGATGCAAAATTTAGATCGTCAATCTGATACTTGGAAGGTGCATGGATCTGATCCGATCCAATAAATACTAGACTTAAAATATTGGATAAACTCAAAATGAACCAATAAATATACAAGAAATACATCCAATGGATAGATCCTAATCCAATCTAACATTCATCAAATGTTGGATCGATTAGATGATTGAAATTAATTGATACGGATCGGATAGTAAAATTTAACATTATTATATAACTGGATCGAATTTGAATAGGTTTAAAAATATTAAATGTGGTTAATGAACACTCCTAGCTACTTTCATGAATTCATGATTAGTTTATATAGTAAGTAACTGACCTCCGTCGTATATATACTTCCAAATCCAATGAAATTAAGGTATCTGTTTAAATTTATTTATTTACACTCTCTGGCCAAATACACACCACATGATCTGCAAAATAATTAAATTCAAATTTCTTTTTTGGTAACATTTTAAAAAAGTTAAATCTTAGTAGACACGTTCATCAATTTGATTAATAATTGCTGTAAATATAAAGTCTATATATGAATAATATACTACTTAATGATTGTTTTCTTTTCTACCTTTCTGATAATTATTAATATTATTATTATTATTTATTTATATTTCATTCCTCTTACCTTTTCAAGAAGCAACATATAGATTGTGGACACATTTATAAGTGTATCTATAAAATATAAATAAAAATGTGTACTGTCCAGTGTTTTTGCCATTATTTTCAACATATTTTTAGTCTACATATACTTCCAAACAAGTAGTAGTGTCTGCTCATTTATTTTTAATTTACAAGTTATTCTCCTTATAATTAAATATAATCATACTTAATCTAACCATCAAAGCTGGCTATATAGTACTGAAAAATGACATCTTTCCGCGTTAATTAGTAATATTTTGACATTAATTCCATCCTTGTTTCAGCCATTAAAGTTAGAGCCGGGTGTTCATCTTCCACACATCTCTATCATTATCTTTCTATAGATAATACTTCAAATTATTTTCTCTAGATGTTTCTTAAAAATGTATGTATGAATTTCGTTAATATATACATACAAATATATTATACTAAGTTGATGTTACATGTATAATTAATTTTTTAATTAGTTTTAATAAGGTAATGTTAAGTGTAATATATATATTTAATTTTTTTTAATTAGGTAATGTTTTTTTTTTTTTTTAATTTTTGAAATGGAATTTAAGATTTTGATCTTTAAGAAATTTTTGTAACTATTACTACATTGGTGTGTCATTTAAATGTAATTATATGTATGTATTTTTTTAAATTTGTAAATTTTTTTAATTAAGTAACATATCTGATAGTACATATATTATAATTTACTTATTCTTAACCAAAACTCACATAACCAAGTTGGATTCGTAAATTTGATATAAAGGTCCTTTATTTCCAAACTTTACGAAAAATATGGTGTGTGAATTCAATTTAAAATATAAAATAAATAATAATAAACTTAAAAATATGGTTAAAAATATTTATAATATTTTAAATTTAAATTTCTTTATATAAAATATTTACATAATTTTTTATTTTATTTTTTTAATAACCGTGTACGTGCTGTACTAATTATTTAAGATAAAATTTTAAATTTTTTTGAATAATTTAAAGTTTTAATATTAAAAAAAATTAATAATGTCAAGATAAAAAAAAATATATAATATAAAACACAATAATAATAATAAATAATAATTAGGTATGTATGCCTGTTTGATTCGTAGTAATTAATTAATACAATTTAATAGTGCAATACTATCAACTAAGTCTTCCTCTCTAGGTTTTTATATTAGAAGCAATTTTTATTTTATCTGATTAACAAAAATATACAATTGTGATGAGACAATATGTTTTTATAGAAATAAAGAGACTTATCTAGTACATCACCCTAGTTGGACTGACCTGCTCATGAAAGGCTTTAGTTAACTAGAAAATCTCATACTTCTGCTTCAACTAGACTTTACACACACAGATGTTAAGCCCATCAACTATTGATCACTGACAATATGTGCTAACACAACAAAGAACTATTCACTAAACTCAAGTTTTAATAAAACTAATAGAAGTTAATGTAAGCCAAAAAAAAATCTAACATTCTCTCACTTGGGCTACATTAATTTATATATATTATATATCAAAATTATTTTTTTTTTTAAACGACTCATTGGTTGAACAACAGAAAATTATTTGTGGCTACTTTAAAAATGATAGATCTTTGATAGCATCTCAACATACCGGTCTAATTTAACCTTTGGTATTGAACTATGACAATGATATTATTTTTAAATAAACAAAAGACATTCATAATTAAAAATATCAAAGTATTAAATCAACATGGTCAATAAGTCTAGTAGTATGGTAAGGAATTATATGTTCAACATTTGATCAATAAAATAACATAATTTCCTTATCAGTTCTCAATTTCACTGATACCGTGATGCTTAATAAATAAAACAGTAAAATTAACCATACACTACTTAATAAATAAATATG
This sequence comes from Cannabis sativa, assembly GCF_029168945.1. NCBI lineage: Eukaryota > Viridiplantae > Streptophyta > Magnoliopsida > Rosales > Cannabaceae > Cannabis > Cannabis sativa. Next base: position 65,427,056 of record NC_083604.1, on the reverse strand, counting down.
TCACTAAATATACTTAAAAAATTAAGCCAACATAATATCATTGCCATTAAGCAATTAAACATAAAAGATAATAATCATAAGAACATATGAACTAAATGCTTTTATTCAATTATTCTCGAGAATATAACAAAACATAATTGAAAATATCCATGTAATTGAAAAATTATTGGCCCACAAATCAAACCATGTAGTTCATAACATCAATAAGAAAATTATATATAAATGTAATCTCAAATGATAGAACAAGAAACTCCTACTAACTTAAAGAAACAAAAGATTATAAAATGTCTATATCAACAACATGTTTATTAAACAACACGATACTTAATTATTTGGTTAGAGACTCTGCTAACATTGACTTGGTCTTGCAATATTCTATTACACTGTCTCCTTTCTTGATCAAGTCTTTAATAGTGAAATACTTTATTTTTATATGTTTAAAAGCACAACTAATCTCATTATTCTTTGAAAATAAAACAACAGTATTATTTTTACAATAAATTAAGAAAAAATAGAGTAAACTAGTTGTATCTCTAAAATTAAATTCTTAAAAAATAAAGCATGTAAAGATGTCCCATAATATGCAACAAACTCAACATATATAGTAGATGATGCAATATAAAGTCTACATAACACTTTTTCAAGAAATAGTTGCACTAACCAAAGTAAAAATATAACGAGAAGTTGACTTTAATTCATCTACACAACCACGAAAAATCTGAATATGAATAACCAACAACTCAGAGATTGTCGACATGCTTATATATAAGCATAAAACTCTCCGTTGCAAATATAGCATAAATTTCTTGGCTATAGCCCAATGATCATGATCAGATAAATATCTCCCAAGAAAATTGACTATAAAAGTAATATCAGGTCTAGTGCAAACTTGAGGACATATCAAAATCCATACTACACTTGCATATGGGATATTTTTCTTTTCTTCTCTTTCCAAGTCGTCCTTAGGACATTGTTACTTAGTAAATTTGTCCCGTTTTAGAAGAGGAACTGTTGCTATAATTTTAAACACTACGCAAGTATACGCAATCAAGTAGTAAATCTCACACAGGTGAGGTCGATCCCACAGGGAATTGGATTAAGTACCACTAAATTATACTTATGATTCTATTCGGTAAATCAAAAGCAATTATTACTTAAAAACAGTAAAATATGAAAGAAATTCAGAAAACTTAATAACACAATTTAAAGTTGAGCAAGATGAGACAATAGGGAGGAGAATCCTGTTGTTGTTTACCCAAATCGTTAATGCTTAATTACTATCCTATTCTTGGAGTGAATGACAGATTATGAAATAACCTAGCTCCTTTCAGATCTTCTAGATTCTAAATCACATGTTATCTAATTAATTCCTTAATTAAACTAACATGAAATCAGCATTAAGCAATAATCTACTCGTCACATAAGTCATGCAAATACTTTCGTTTCACATAGAACATTGATTATCTTAATTTTAGCATTCTCAATTCTCACTTTTCAGATTTTGAATTGAGATCATAGAGCATGCACAAGGTGATCAATCTTAAACATGAAATTAAGAACAAACTAAGATAATTTCACACACAAGAATTGAGGAATGGTAATTAAACATTAACTAGGCAAAACATTAAACAACAATCATCATCCTCCCTAAATGGGAAATTTAGTTCAGAAATAAATCCATAACCATTCCTATAGCAATATTCAACATAAATAAATTAAAGAGGAATAAAGAAAAGAACTGTTGGAGGATGAATTCTGGATCTTCACTTGAATCTCTATGCTCTTCCTGCCGCTCTCAGCTGTATTTTAGGGTTTCTGATCGCTCTCCCAGACTTCCAATCGCAGTTTTCTATTTATAATTGAAATTTAGGGTTCGATGGACGAAAATGCCCCTGGTCCGTACGGGATCTCGCCGCGGCCAAGCTTCCTCTCGCCGCGGCGAGAATATTGCAAAATTAGGTGCTCTCTGTATCTCTTAAATGGCCGCGGCGAGACTCTTCATCGCCGCGGCGACTGGGGCCTTGTAAAACTTCGAGATCTAGCCGCGGCCAAGTTGTGTTTAGCCGCGACCAGATATGCACAATTACTCAAAAATTGTGTTTTCTTTGGCTCAGCACGTCTTTTAACGAATTTCTGCACCCGAGACCTCTTTTATTCCAAAGAACCTGAAAACACAAAAAACAAGCGTAATTCCATCCCAACACAGCTAAAAACGCACATAAATTGGATCCAAAACATAGGCTAAAAATAGCCTAACAAACTCCCCCAAACTGACTCTTTACTCGTCCCCGAGTAAACTAAGACTAAACTAAAAACAAACTGACAATGATAGCTAAACTTTCCAACAATTTAATTGTTACCACCACCTGCACAACTTCAATCCATCAATAACCAGAATTTCAACTTGCCAACTCTAAGAACTAAGTTGAATGTGCAATTTACAAGTAAGTAATTCATACAAACATAAAGCATCGCAATTGCCATCAATATCACAACTGTTCTAAACTTTCCAACATCCCACTAACACATGATCAATAAGTTTGAATGACATACCTCTCTCCACTAATGTTGACAAATTTCTATTTGGAATCAATAGGTCTTTTTCGGTTAACATCACATGGCTTAGGTACATGGGTAGGTGAGAAGTCATTTAGGCTATACTATACCATAAGCACTATTAACCAAGCAAGCCTAGACATTTATTTTGCTTTCTTTCCATATATCCCAAAAACAGAAATAAGAGATTGCAATTTTTCTTATGTGTGTACCTCATAATTTTCTTAACTTTTTTCTTCAAGAAGACACATTTTTTTCTTTTTTTTCTTTTTTTTTCTTCATAGGCACAACACACAATATTATTCTTTTTTTTTTTTCAATCTCTCATTCCTACACTCTATTTTTCCACTTACAGCAGTTATCCCCCCAAACTTGCTTCAAGGCTCATGGCATAATAAGTTACGTTCAGGGTGAAAAGAATTTAAGATACGAATTCAGCTCAGTTAAGCGGTGAAAAAAAAATTTTAAAACAGGCTAAGGCTCAACTTTGGGTATACTATGGTAAAAATTTATAGGTAGGCTTGAAAGGCTCAATCGTTCCAAAGAAAACTTGCCTAAATCACTTTCCAAACACAAAATATCAAGGATTTCGCTTCAAGAGAGTATGTCATACAAATTCTATTCCATGTTCAATCAATCATTCCACAAACCAAATAAAAAAAAGGTGATATGTGAGAATAGCAAATGTTTTAAATCTACATGAATCACTTCCTAGCACACATCCAATTTAATTCAAACAGTTGCAAGTCAAGCACACAGTTATGTTTTAATCCATTGCACAAGTGAATAACAACAATTCAATCCATCTTTCAATTTAGCTATCACGCAAGACTAAAAAAAACTAAAACAAACTAAACTAGAACAAATAAACGCGAAAAAAAATAAATTAAGTTTCCCCCCCCCCCCCCCCAAACTAAAATGCACATTGTCCTCAATGTGTGAAAATAAACCAGGGTGAGAGAAACTTACCTGAGCCCCTTAGAAGGGTTTGGCGGCGGTGGCTGGTCATAAGGGTTGAAACGGGGTGGCATGGCAAAATAGTTCGGTTCGTCCACACCGATATTCATCCTCGTGACAAGTGTATTCAATTGAGCCACCTGCTGCTCATCGAAGATACTCCTCTGGGCCATGTAATTTTGCATATGCATGTTTTGCTGAATCTGATAATTCAGCTGATCATGAGTGTACTGCATGGCAGGGTCAAGAGGCCCGACAAGACGTGGTGGTTCGATGTCCTCACGCTCCTCTTCTTCTCTTGCCGGAGGACCTCTTTGAACTGGCGGTTGACCATGAGGATGAGGAGGTTTGAAGCGAAGAACAGTCGCCAAGTTAATAGGGCGTTGTGGCGGTGCCTTTGTATCATATGAGTACTGCGGTACCCCATGTTTCTCACACAGATCAGTGATTATTCCAGCCAACCCAAGTCCTCCACCGGAAGATCCCTCAACCATAATGTCAAAGGTCACTCGAACAATATCCCCCACATTCAAATTATACCCTTTCATAATGCCGTAAACCCATTTAATTCTGTCTATTTGAGCATCAGAAAAATGCTTGTTGGGGAGCATCCTTGCACTAACAAAGTAAAGCCAAGCCTTGGCCACTGGGTTGAGTTCACATCGGTACAATTGGTATGGTTCTCCATTAAGCTCATGGAACCTAAGGCCAGGATACCCTAGAGTCTCAGCAATATCCACATAATTCAAACTTCTCTCTCGAAATTGTCGTTTCAAGGGTTGTTCCTCCACAGTGAAAGTTGGGAGGTCATACAGGGCATGAATATCGGCTGTGGTAGCAGGCACTCTAACCCCCTAACTCTGACTTTGCCATCTTCTCTTTCAGGCCAGTTGGCTAAAAATTCCAAAGCTAGAGTTTGGTTACCACGCTCAGTGACATCTACGAACTTAGTCAACTGCCTATGTAGGATTTGATCCCTAATAGATGCAAAAGCAGGGGGAATGTTGGCAGTTTGGCTTAGGTTCACAATGTCTATCCCTCTATCTTCAATGAATGCCCTATCTTTCAATTTCAAAAACCGCTCTTGAGCATCCATGTTGGTAAACCTAACTCTATCAAGATTAGAGCGTCCCCTAGGTGGGTTGGATGATGAAGCTCCCTCCTCATTAACTCTTGACCTCTTTGGACCCATAGCACCCAAATTTTTTTTTCTAACTCTCAAGATTTTTCAAAATTTCGACAGCACTTCCCCTTAAAAATTGACTTCCCGGGATTTAACCCTTTCACAATCACACTCAATTGCACTCACCACAATAATATTCAACAATGTATGAGCAACAATTCCAAAAAAATTTCAACACAAAGTCTAATACTCTCTAGCCATCCACAAATAATCCAATCAAACTTGTGTAGATAAATTAAAATTTGTTACCTCAATAAAAATCACTCTTTAGTCAACCTCCATTGATGAGAACCTTGAAGCTTTAGGGAAGAAGAAGGTGAATAGTGATTTTCTGAAATTTGGGTGAAATATAGGGATTTTGGAGTGGATTTTTAGAGGAAAAGAGTGTTAGATGAGAGAAATAAGGGATTATGATGATTTAGGATGAGAGTTTATCGATAAATTTGATGAAAATTGGTTTGAATGGGGTTAGATGAAGAAAATAGGTTGAGGAGGATGGTTTTTCGGCTGGAGAAGGTAGGGGTTGAATGTGGGTTTTGAGTTTTGAAATGTTAGGGATTTGGGGTTTTTAAACAATTTCTGACCATTCTCGCCGCGGCCACATGTATCCTCGCCGCGGCGAGATTTCGCGAAATTAACCCCCTCTCTGTAAGGCCAATCTGGCCGCGGCGGTGTATACCCTCGCCGCGGCTAGAAATCGTGAAAAATAGCCCCTTTCTGTAAGGCCATTCTGGCCGCGGCCATACATCCCATGGCCGCGGCCACTGACAAAAAATTAATTTTTTTTTTTTTTCAGTAACGAAAAAGAATGAACAACAAGAAAAATAACAGTAAACTTAAAAAGAGTTCAACTAAATCAAAAGAACACTTGGGTTGTGTAACGCCCTAATGCTAAGGCACGCTACAGTGCTTTTTCAATTATTGTGCAATCTTTGCTAATCAAAGAAATTTCTCGAAAAACGTGTCAAATTAAAATTTTTGCTTTAAACATTAAACTTTGTAAAATAATATAATATTTACAAATCCCGGGATCCCGATTTCAAACTTTTGAAAATTTACTGTTTAAACTTTACATTCAAAATATACAAGTTCTGGGTCGCACAGCGACTTTCAAAATACAACACCCAGATGTCCCGAGACCGAACACTCCAGGTCGCGCCGCTTGACATGTACAATCTCACCCGAGCTCAGGTTCATTCCTGTTCAGCCTTCGCCTTTCCTTTACCTACACATGGAAGCAGAAACTGTGAGTCAACAGACTCAGTAAGAAATGCATATAACATACCATATAATTTCCGACCTGTAAATAGGCGCCCATACACCTATTTACAGAGCTTAACAGATGAGTATGAACGTTCAATACCAGGGTACAACCACTATACCACATACACATCGTACCTCGCTGTACAAGTGTTGGTAGGGTTTATCCCGATCACTGAGTAACACTGAGTGATGTACCACACACCTTAGCATTTTCCTATGCTTGTGTTGGTATCACTGTATCGTACTCAAATCAACAACAAGCACTGTACCAATACACTCTATAACATAATCATACAAGTGTTGGTAGTGTTTAACATAATTCAAACATGCATATATAAACACATATACACACATTCAGATAATCACATCATACATTATACACAGTTCTTACCTGTTTTTCGAATTCAAATGTGCTTGCCGACCTGAACGGAGTTCACGTGCTAGATGGATGCCCTTAGGTTGTTTCCCCTTGAATCTATGGCTGAAAACACAGAAAAATCCCAGCCCCTTCCCCCTTGATTCTTGCTGCCTTCGAAGAGAGAGAGAGAGAAGAAAGAACTTCTCACCAATTTCTAATTTTCCAATTTCTTTTCTTTCTTCTTTTTAATTAAGTTAAGCAATATATTTAACTTATCTTGGCTGAGAAAAAGGGGTGCTAGGTGTCACCAAAATAACCAGCCACCTAGCCTCAAATAGATCAAATGACTAAATTGCCCTTAGACTTAAAACTAGGGTATTTTCAAAGCTAGGGGTAAAATGGTCAAAATCCATAACCCCGCTCAATCCCGATAATTTATTTTCTCTAAAATATTCTCCACTATGAAATAGGGTTCTAAACTTACCCATATGATCAATCTAGCCATCCATCGCATTTTCCGTTGTCGCCGAGCAAAAATTACAAAATTAACATATTTCACATATAAGCTAAATAATACCCCTAGAGTTTAATAAAATCTCCGGAATTGAGAAATTATAACTCTAATATTTATTTCTAAATATTGGGGTCCACATATAAATAAATTAATAAATAATAATAAAATAATATAAATTAGTGCTAATTGCCTTTACTAATCCACATTACTAGAGCGGTCATTACAGGTTGCCTCCCAATTAGCGCTAACTTTATCGTCGCTCAGCTAGACGTTGATCGAGATCTTCAAAGTGGCGCCAGAATCATGGCGGACTTGGTTTGATCAAATTGACCTCCCAAGTAGAGCTTTAATCGCTGTCCATTCACTTTGAAAGTATTAGGACTTTCACCTTTTAGTTCCACTGCTCCGTAGGGAAACACTTTGATCACCGTAAATGGCCCTGACCACCTTGACTTTAATTTACCAGGAAACAACTTTAGTCTTGAGTTGAAGAGTAGAACTTGTTGACCAGGTTGAAACTCCTTTCTGACTAGATTTCGGTCATGCCATCTCTTAGTTCTTTCCTTGTAAATCTTGGCGTTTTCATAAGCTTCATTTCAAAATTCTTCCAACTCATCCAACTGTAGTAGTCTTTTCTGCCCAGCAGCTTTTAAGTCCATGTTTAGAGTTCTCATTGCCCAATAAGCTTTGTGTTCTAACTCCACCGGTAAATGACACGCCTTTCCAAACACCAACCGATATGGTGACATCCCTATTGGCGTTTTGAACGCTGTTCTGTAGGCCCATAATGCGTCATCCAACTTTCTTGACCAATCTTTCCTTGATCTCTGCACCGTTTTCTCCAGAATCATCTTTATTTCCCGGTTAGAAATCTCAGCTTGGCCATTACTTTGCGGATGATAGGGGAGGGCAGTTCGATGACGAACACCATACTTTGAAAGGAGTGCTTCGAACTGTTTGTTGCAGAAATGACTCCCTTCATCGCTTATGATCGCTCGGGGAGTACCAAACCGTGTGAATATATTCTTCTGAAGGAACCGAAGAACTGTTTTTCCATCATTAGCTGGTGTTGCTGCAGCTTCTACCCATTTTGATACGTAATCCACAGCTAGTAAAATGTATAGATTGCTAAACGATGAAGGAAAAGGACCCATAAAGTCTATCCCCCATACATCAAACAACTCTACTTCCAAGATTCCTGTCAAAGGCATTTCGTTTCTCCTTGAGATGTTTCCTGTACGCTGACAACGATCACATGCCTTCACAAAAGTACTAGCATCTTTGAAAAGCGTTGGCCAAAAGAACCCACTTTGCAACACCTTGGCAGCTGTTCTAGTTCCACTGAAGTGTCCCCCACATGGTAAAGCATGACAGTGATTAAGAATAGAGTACATCTCCTCTTCAGGCACACACCTTCTTATTATCTGATCTGCACAGTGCTTGTAGAGGATTGGCTCTTCCCAATAGTAATGTTTTACCTCGGAAAAGAATTTCTTTAATTGTTGGCGAGATAGCTCAGGAGGAGTGATATTAGCAGCTAAGTAGTTAACATAATCAGCATACCATGGTACCATAAGACTTTCCCTCACACTAAAGAGTTGTTCATCGGGAAATTGTTCATTTATTTGTACCTCTTTCGTATTCTGACTTTCTTCCAGTTCTAGTCTTGACAAGTGATCTGCCACCAAGTTCTCAGTACCCTTCTTGTCTTTTATGTCTAGATCAAATTCTTGCAAAAGAAGAACCCATCGAATCAGTCGTGGTTTGGCATCCTTCTTAGTCATCAAGTATTTGATTGCTGAATGATCTGTATACACTATCACTTTATTGCCAATCAAGTAGGGTCGAAATTTGTCACATGCAAACACTATAGCCAGCATCTCTTTTTCTGTAGTAGCGTAGTTTAGTTGGGCATCATTCAAGGTTTTGCTTGCATAGTAAATGGTTCTGAATACCTTGTCAACCCGTTGTCCCAAAACTGCTCCAATAGCATAATCACTTGCATCGCACATGATTTCAAAAGGTAATTCCCAGTTTGGTGTAGTCACGATCGGTGCTGAGATTAACTTCTCCTTGAGAATTTGGAATGCTTCAAGACAATCTTTCCCAAATTCAAAAGGTACTCCACTAGCAAGAAGATTGGATAGCGGTTTGGCCACCTTGGAGAAATCTTTGATAAATCTTCTATAAAACCCGGCATGACCCAAGAAGCTTCGAACTCCCTTAACTGAAACTGGAGGAGGCAAGTTCTCAATTGTAGATACTTTGGCTCTGTCAACCTCAATACCTTCTTTTGAGATTTTATGTCCCAGCACTATTCCTTCTGTAACCATGAAATGGCACTTTTCCCAGTTCAGCACCAAATTAGAGTCTTCACATCTTGCTAAAACCAATTCCAAGTTGCTCAGACATTGGTCAAACGATGAGCCAAACACTGAAAAATCATCCATGAACACCTCGATGCACTTTTCTATTAAATCTGAAAATATAGCCATCATACACCTCTGAAATGTTGCTGGAGCATTGCACAGCCCAAATGGCATTCGTCGAAAAGCAAAAGTACCATATGGACATGTGAATGTTGTTTTCTCTTGATCCTCCGGTGCTATAGCTATTTGGTGATACCCTGAGTACCCATCAAGGAAACAATAGTACTCTTGTCCTGCCAACTTGTCTAACATCTGATCAATGAATGGGAGTGGAAAGTGATCTTTTCTTGTGGCCTTGTTGAGTTTTCGGTAGTCAATGCAAATTCTCCATCCCGTGACAGTTCTGGTTGGGATGAGTTCATTCTTCTCATTCTTTACCACCGTCATCCCTCCTTTCTTTGGAACAACTTGGACTGGGCTCACCCATTTACTGTCTGAAATAGGATACGCTACCCCGGCATCTAACCACTTCAAGACTTCTTTTCTGACAACCTCCTTCATTGGTGGATTTAATCTACGTTGTGCATCAATGGTTGGCTTCACTCCTTCCTCCATTAAGATTCTATGCATTACAGTTGAAGGGCTGATCCCTTTAATATCTGCTAAAGTCCATCCAATGGCCTTTGTATGCTTCCTTAGAACCCGTAATAGCTTATCTGTCTCTACAGAAGATAGGGAAGAAGCCACAATAACAGGAAGTGTCTTATTTTCTCCCAAATATTCATACCTAAGATGCTCTGGTAGGACTTTTAACTCTAGTTGAGGAGGCTTTTCAGTAGATGGGGTAGGCCTTGTTGGTATGACTCCTAACTCTTCATAATATTTTCTATTCAGCGGTCCATAAGAATCGAGCCACAACGCATACTCATAAGCTTCCTTACCGTCTTGTTCCACCACCTCTTCTTGTACCAAAGTCAGATTAAGAGGATCTTCAGCATGCGTCTTTGTCTCCACCAACTGATCCACCACATCAATTGCAAAACAGTTGTCACTAGCCGTAGGATAGGTCATTGCTTTGATCGCTTTAACTCTCCTTTCTGAACATCAATTAGTGCTTTTCCTGTTGCCAAGAAAGGTCTCCCCAGGATGATAGGAACATTACTATCTTCTTCCATATCCAGAACAATGAAATCAGCTGGAAAGATGAACTTGTCCACCTTTACTAACACATCCTCAATGACTCCTCTAGGGTGAGCTAGCGATCGATACGCAATTGAAGAGTTACAGTAGTTGGCTTTGCTTCACCTAGCTGCAATCTTTTAAACACTGACAAAGGCATTAAGTTTATACTGGCTCCCAAATCACATAGTGCATTTATTCCTTCAATTTTACCAATAGTACAAGGAATAGTGAAGCTCCCTGGATCTCTGAGTTTTGGAGGGAGTTTCTTCTGTAGAATAGCGCTACACTCTTCAGTTAGAGCCACTGTCTCATAGCCTTCCATCTTCCTCTTCTTTGACAAAATTTCCTTCATAAACTTCACATAACTTGGCATCTGCTCTAGAGCTTCAGCAAAAGGAATGTTAATGTGAAGTCTTTTGAAGACTTCTAGAAACTTGGTGAACTGCTTGTCTAAGCTTGACTTTCTGAGCCTCTGAGGATAGGGTATTTTTACATGATGATCAATACTAATTGGTGGAGACTGTGGTGGTGCTGCTGGGCTGTCAGTAGCCTTCTCTGCTGTTGGTGTTGGTGTTTGCACTGGTTGAGCATTTATTTCTTCGTCTACCTCAATTGGTTGTGGTAACTCGGGCCCATCATACTTCTTACCGCTCCTCAGGGTAATTGCCTTGCAATTTTCTTTGGGATTGACTTCAGTTGTGCTAGGCAAATTCCCTTGAGGGCGGGTTGCTACCTGAGTTGCTAGCTGGCCCATCTGAGTCTGCAGGTCTTTAATTGAAGATCTAGTTTCAGTCATAAATTGGAGCAGTAAATCTGTCTGCAAACTAGAACTTCCACCAGAGGCTTGTTGCTGATTAAACTGTTGGTTCTGATTTCTTTGTTGATAGAACCCACTATTTCTTCGGTTGTTACCCTGGTTGAACCCATAATTGTTGTTGTTGTTGTTCTGTGAAAAATTCCCAATGGCTTTAGCTTCATCCATTGGCAAATCATCCACATCTGCTTGACACTCCGAAAAGTGATGACTTCCTCCACATAACTCACAAACAATTTGGGCTTGTTTAGCTTGCCCTGCAATGATTTTAGTCAATGCCTCAACTCCGAGTCGTTAACTTTGTGATGGCATCAACTTCTAACACACCGCCTACCTTCTTAGATTGACTCCTTTCAGTTGGCCACTGCTGATTGTTTAGAGCCATCTCCTCCAATAGATCATACGCTTCATTAGCACTCTTTCTCATAAAAGCTCCGCCCGCTGCTGCATCTATTAAAGTTCTAGTATTACCAACCAGCCCGTTATAAAAGTTGTGAACCAGCATCCACTTCTCTATACCATGATGAGGACACCTCCTGATCAGATCTTTAAACCTCTCCCAAGCCTCATGGAGAGATTCATTATCTTGTTGGCAGAAATTATTGATTTCTCCTCTCAGCTTTGCAGACTTAGCTGGAGGAAAGAACTTTGACAAGAATTTTGTTGCCAGATCATTCCATGTAGCAATAGAATTAGGTGGCAAAGAATTCAACCAACTCTTGGCTCGTTCTCTGAGCGAGAATGGAAACAACCTCAGTCGAATGGCATCATCGCTGACTCCATTAACTTTAAAAGTTTCACAAAGTTCCATGAAGTTAGAGAGATGCAAATTAGGATCTTCAGAAGGGAGACCACCAAACTGAACTGAAGACTGCACCATTTGAAGGATGGCAGGCTTAATCTCGAAATTGTTTGCATCCACTGCCGGTGGCCTGATACATGACTGCACTCCCGTCAGAGTAGGGAGAATGTAATCTCTCAAGCTACGGCCATTAGCTTGATCTTCCACGGCACCTCCATTATTACCGTTATTACCCCCATTGTTTCCAGCATTATTGTTCACATTCGCAGCCATGATCTACGATGTTTCGGTGATTCTTGGAAACTCTTTCTTGCCTCTTGTTCTTTCGATTCCTCCTGCAAGTTTTCTCAATTTCAGGATCAACTGGTAATATGACTGTTTGTCCTTGACGGCGCATGCACTTAGGATTCCTGAAATAAATCAAGAAAATATTGCAAGAAAAAGGTTAGAAAAATCAGCAAGAGAAAATATACCAAAGTAGAAGTTAGTATAATTTTATGTAATATTAATCTTTAACAAATTCCCCGGCAACGGCGCCAAAAACTTGTTGCTATAATTTTAAACACTATGCAAGTATACGCAATCAAGTAGTAAATCTCACACAGGTGAGGTCGATCCCACAGGGACTTGGATTAAGTACCACTAAATTATACTTATGATTCTATTCGGTAAATCAAAAGCAATTATTACTTAAAAACAGTAAAATATGAAAGAAATTCAGAAAACTTAATAACACAATTTAAAGTTGAGCAAGATGAGACAATAGGGAGGAGAATCCTGTTGTTGTTTACCCAAATCGTTAATGCTTAATTACTATCCTATTCTTGGAGTGAATGACAGATTATGAAATAACCTAGCTCCTTTCAGATCTTCTAGATTCTAAATCACATGTTATCTAATTAATTCCTTAATTAAACTAACATGAAATCAGCATTAAGCAATAATCTACTCGTCACATAAGTCATGCAAATACTTTCGTTTCACATAGAACATTGATTATCTTAATTTTAGCATTCTCAATTCTCACTTTTCAGATTTTGAATTGAGATCATAGAGCATGCACAAGGTGATCAATCTTAAACATGAAATTAAGAACAAACTAAGATAATTTCACACACAAGAATTGAGGAATGGTAATTAAACATTAACTAGGCAAAACATTAAACAACAATCATCATCCTCCCTAAATGGGAAATTTAGTTCAGAAATAAATCCATAACCATTCCTATAGCAATATTCAACATAAATAAATTAAAGAGGAATAAAGAAAAGAACTGTTGGAGGATGAATTCTGGATCTTCACTTGAATCTCTATGCTCTTCCTGCCGCTCTCAGCTGTATTTTAGGGTTTCTGATCGCTCTCCCAGACTTCCAATCGCAGTTTTCTATTTATAATTGAAATTTAGGGTTCGATGGACGAAAATGCCCCTGGTCCGTACGGGATCTCGCCGCGGCCAAGCTTCCTCTCGCCGCGGCGAGAATATTGCAAAATTAGGTGCTCTCTGTATCTCTTAAATGGCCGCGGCGAGACTCTTCATCGCCGCGGCGACTGGGGCCTTGTAAAACTTCGAGATCTAGCCGCGGCCAAGTTGTGTTTAGCCGCGGCCAGATATGCACAATTACTCAAAAATTGTGTTTTCTTCGGCTCAGCACGTCTTTTAACGAATTTCTGCACCCGAGACCTCTTTTATTCCAAAGAACCTGAAAACACAGAAAACAAGCGTAATTCCATCCCAACACAGCTAAAAACGCACATAAATTGGATCCAAAACATAGGCTAAAAATAGCCTAACAGGAACATCACCATCCTTACATAAATTCATGTTGAACCTTTTGCGCACACGATTAATGTAAGCTTCTTAAGATAAGTCAAGAACTTTTTCGATTCTTGTCATGATGAATCTCAATCTCCAGAAAAAAAAAAATATGCCTTCCAAGATCCTTCATATCAAAGTTGGCAGACAAAAAAATTTTGGTCTCATTAGTAATGACAAATCACTGCTTGCAAGTAAAATGTCACTCACATAAAAAACAAGAAAAATATAACGATTCTCACTAATCTTCATATAAATACACTAGTCAAAATTATTCTCAATGAAACTAAGCGGTGTCACAACCTTATCAAACTTCAAGTACCGCTGATGAGATGCCTGTTTTAGACCATAAATGCATCGTTTCAATTTATAAACCAAATTATCATTTCTATTTTTCTCGAAGCCTTCAGGTTGAAACATATAAACTTGCTCAAATAATTTTCTATTCAGAAAAGTAGTTTTAACATCCATTTGATGCAATCATATATTAAAATATGCAACTAAAGCAATAATAAGTTTGAATAAATCTTTAGTGGAAACAAGCGAGAAAATTTTAGTGTAATTAATATCTTCCCTTTGAGTAAAGTCTTTTGTGACTAAATGTGTTTTATACCTTTCAATCTGTCCCTTAATTCTTTTTAGTTCTTAAAATCAACTTACAACCTATTTGTTTTAAACCATTCGGTAAAAGGACTAACTCACATAAATCATTCTTGTCCATGGACTCTATCTCATCATCAATAGCTTCTATCCATTTAAAAAATATGGACTATTAATTAAGTGCTTCACCATAAGTAAGAAGATCCACAAAATGACTAATATCATATTCTCATTCTCTAAGTAAACAAAATTATCATCATACCTTGTTGACTTCTTTTGTCTCTGAGATCTCCTTAGAGGAGATACTTTTGGAGTAGTCTTTATTTGTTGATCATTATTTTGAATGACATCTTCCCCAACTAGAATTTTTATTTCCAATTGAAAAATAAAATATAGGTCCTAAGATCATATACAATTGGAAGTCTCGTAAACTATTAATCAATAACAATATGGGCTAACACAATAATGAACTATCCAATCAACTTAAATTTTAATAAAATTTATAAGAGTTAATGTAAGTCTAAATAAAAGTCTAACACCTAAATTAAGGATAAAATATTTTTTGTATGCATGGATATTTGTTTTAATACACATGGTATTGTTTGAAGTTTATTTTTTGGTACTATAAACTATTTCAAATATTAAAAAAAAAATAAGATAATCATAAATAATAATAACATACACAATTATGAAAAAAAAAGTATACTTTAAAAGCCCAAATATTAAATTAAAAATGTAATGAAGCGTACTCTTTATGGGATATAATATAAATTTTTACTATATTTATAGGATGCTTTTGAGTGCATCCCAAACTATTGATGATGTTTGGGATCCTTTTGTATTTTCCATATTTAAATAGTTATATTAATGTTTATATTTATGTTATATTAAATGTAGCTATATAATAGAAAGTATATATTATTTTTTTTTAGGGGAATTACTCCATATATACTATTTTTTTTAACTTTTTTTTTTTAAAAAAAAATTTACGGTTTGAGTTTCTAAAGTATTTTCTCCAGTAGTTTCTATGTGAGTTACTATACGATTTTTGGTTGCGATTTAGGTTGCTCCGCTAGTTGCAATAAGAGTTTCTATGTAAAATTCTATAAAAATATATATATATAAAAAAAAAAACCGTTTTGAAGTATAAAATTTAAAAAGCCCTTTCTTTTTAAAATATTACAACTCAAATTTTAAATTCACTACATATATTTCTTTTATCTTTTCTTATATTAAATGTAGATAAATAACATAAAATATTTTTTTAACATTGCAATTCAAATTTAAAATCATGGTAGATATCTAAAAAAAATATATTCTATTATTTTTTTACCCATTCCACGTTTCTAAAAAATATATTTTCTATCAATATTTTTTTAAAATAAAAAAATAAAAATTATTTATGTTTCTTAAAAAATTAATATTATTACGTTGTTATCTATTTCATTTACTAAAAAAATATTTCTGTAAAAAAATGTATATGATATTTCTAAAAAAATTAAAAGTATTACAGTTGAACTACAATTATAATTAACTTTATTTTAAATATTACGGTAAATAGCTATAAGTTCCTAAAGTTTTAAGTTTGTAAGCGACCTAAACTCAATGTTTATTTTTAGCGGCATATGTACCAAATATTTGTAAAACTTTAATTTTCTTCCAGTTTCGTCAGTACAGACCCTGTTTTGAATTTATTAAAAGAATATTTTGAGGTAACTGATACTATATATATATTTCTATCTAGACCTAATGATCTAGAATTCGGGCCTTATATATGCCCTGTTTAAAACAATAACAGAGTCTGTACTGACAAAATTAGAGAAAAATTATAGTTTTATAAATATTGGGTACTTATGCCGCTAAAAATAAACATTGGGTTTATGCCGTTTACAAACATAAAACTTTAGGTACTTATGCCGCTATTTACCCTAAGTATTATTTTTTTTATATATATAAATAGTGCTTAAATCAAATATTTTTTTGATAAAAAATAATGTTTTTATTGATTAATAATAACATAATAAAACATAATTATACATACAACTAAAAATATAGGTAACCAAAATAAAAATTATAAATATAACAAAGTTTAACTCAAATAAAATTTGTATATAATTAACCTACTTTATATATATAATTAAGATATTTAAGAGAGTACTTTTGAGAAATTCAAAATAATTAACCATACAAAAAGTATGACTCAAATTCGTATAAAATAAATTATTAAAAGAAATATGCTCATTAAATTATTAGAAATTTTTTAAAATATATACTTACTTTTAAGAAGTGCAAGTAAAATTTTCATATATGTATATATATATAGGACACGAGTGTTTACATGTTTTTGTAGCATATTTTCACCTGACAAAATTTCTATTAATTAATTCGATATCGTACAAGCTATTTGTAATATTAAAATCACCGACTATATATTCATTTCAATTATGTATATTTTCCTCCAAAAATTAATCTATCTTAAGATTTTAATTATATGTTGGTGATGTTGAGCTAGTGCTCTCAATTTATGAATTTATACTAATAATTAACAGTCAATGTAACTTTTTTCTTTTCTTTTGAGATGTTTCATCATAGAATATTACAATATTATACGTACAACATAACATAATATATAAGATGAGTCTCATTTTCAGTCCCCAAGCCAAAGGCAGCTCACCATGACTGCAAAGCTCCTAATTTATAATGTTCTTGACCTTGTAATTCTGATCACATGCAGAACACTTTTTGGTAAGTAAAAGGAGTGTCAAACAACAAGTGGGAAACCAACAAGACCACATATGGGGATAACTAACAACACCACAAAAGGGAAACAATACATGAAGTTTGAACAGACTTCGGCTAATTAAGGGTGCCAAAGCCTCCAAACCAGAATGGTGATCATGGGCAATTTAACCTTTTCTATTACCATAGTTGTTATAATTAACTATATATCTTGTGCGTGTGAATTTATATATATGCTTAATATTAAATAATTGAGATCATTGAATAATAATTAATCGCGAATTGCACCATACATATACACAGGAAAAATACTAAGCTATGTACTAATTTTTTCACAGTTGGATCTCATCCATATATATTACATGCAGTAAAAATTGTTAAGCAGGTGGGACAACCTTCCAAGAGCTAATTAATTGATTGTTATATTATACATAATTGTATGGATTTAATTTTCAATTAGATGTTTAGAAATAGAGGCTTATATATATAAAAATATTTAAAAAAAAATCATTTAATTTTATTATTTACAATATGTAATCCAATATAAACATATCTTCTATAAAATGGAAAATTACAATTAAAAAAACAAATCAATTAATTAATTGTCTAATTTCCGAGTTGTTTAACAAAAAATACTAAAATAAAGTCAAACAAAAAAGATTGTAACATTATATATAATAGTTAACTTTAAAAATACTTATACTCAAAAACACAACAGTATTGCAAGTTCATTCAACTCTTTAGTTGAGCATTAAACTATTCTAAAAAGTATGTAATTGCACCATTAACAATTCTTTTAGCAGCAAAGAATTGAAATAAAGACTTATATTATAAACTAAATAAATGTTACATGTTAAGCCACATATACTCACTTTTAGTTAAAGTTATGACATAATAAATTTATCTAATTTCAATTTTTTGTTAAAACTACTCTAGTATTTGTACATATATGCTTAATTGCATTTTAGGTTGTGAATTTGAATTTTAAATGCCATATTTAAATTAAAAATAAATAATATTTGATGTGTAGTGATAAGAGAATAAAATAAACAACAGTAGATCTGTTCAAGATTTATTTAAAGTTAAGTATTAACGAATTGTAAAAAATAGGTAATTGCATTACAAATAATTTCTTGAGCCGCAAGCAAAGAACTAAAATAGAGGCATATTTTAGGATAATTTACATAAAATATTAATTTTTGTAAAAAAAAAATTTATTTTTATATTAAATTTTTATATATTATTTGTAAGGTTTTTTATAGAAATACAAAAAAAAAAAAAAACAACACTAAAACAACCAACAAAATAACATAAAAAATAATATAAAAATAATAAAAAATTAATAACAAAATAATAAGAGTACAATAAAAATACATCAAAAATTCGTATTTTATATAAATAAAATTTAAAAAATTTGTAAAAAATGTTAAAAATTTCGTACAAATTATATTTTTGTAATTTTTTTTGTTGTTGTTTTTGATTTTTTGTGTTTTTTTTTTTCTTTAAAATTATCCCTATATTTTAAATATATGAGAGTTTAAACGTATGAATTTAATTCTTGACAAAAAAAAAGTATAAATTTAATTAATTAGGTGGCGGGCTGGTTAAATAAAAGCAGTAATTCACGGATTATACTTATTAGTAATGATATATATTGTAATTAAGAATAATTGATAATGCTACCCTAATAAGCTATACAATTAATATTAATGTACAGGTTTTGTCTCTTCTGCCACAATTTCATAATCTGCACCACCTCCCTCAACTACACGGCGACTCTAAGTAGACATGACACGTTACAAAAATATTAATTAATTAAAAAAAAACTGTTTTTGATTAATTAAAATCATAATTATATTACAATGGAATTTGCTAGTACAGACATCAAATTCATTCCAAATCCTCTAATTAGAATCTAAAAATAAATATTGTTAAATTTTGTAAACCCTTTGACTCAAATTTCGTGGCTTGTTATAAACTATTGGATTTTAGATTTTTTTTATATTCTATGTGGTATTATATGCACAACTATTGATGCGAATGTTGTAATCTTTTAATTAGATTATAATGAATAATAACTTAAAAAAATTATTCTAATATATATAATAATATTAAAATTATATTATCTAATTACTTCTTAATAATAATAATAATTTTATATTAAAATATGTATTTTTATAAAAATCTATTCATCGTATTATAAACTAAAAAACAAATCGCGTTTTGTTATTTATTGATAATCAAATAATAAAGCTATATCAAATCTTAAATTTTTCATATTTTTGATGTATTTTTTATTAGCATGTGTATTTATTTTACTAAAATTTTATTTTTTTACTCAATTAAATAACTTACTATCTTCAAACATTATAAGAAAAAAATATTTGAGATTCTCACATAGAATGGAGATTTTTTTAATTGATAAATCTATGTAAGAAAAAAAAAATCATTATATGATTTCAAAATCATTGTCATCACTGTATCTCACTTGTATTCGCCATTAGATTCAAAGTCTTTGTTATCACCATATATCTCTTATAGTCGCTATTACAATCAAAGTTGTTGTCATTATTATATTTATACATAAAGTAAGTGTTAATATTTTTATTTAATGATTTACATAATATAAATCATGTTTTGCAATTTGGTAGTAGTCTGTATGGCTCTATAAAAATGGATTAATGTTGTTTTATTTTATTCAGTATTTGTATTAGGAGTAAACATCAAGTGAGTTTTATTGGGTTTCATATTTTCAGGTTTGGTCATAAAATTAGTAATCCAAACCCACCTATTTGTCTAACTAGGTTTTCAGGTTTTGGGTGCGAGTGGGTCGAGTTTGGGTGGATTTCAACTGGGTTCGGGTTGGGCTGACCTTTCTTCTTTTTTTTAAAAAAAAAAAAATATCATTTTTATACATTTTTTTCATAAAAAAAAAATAAAAGAAGAAGAAAATAAAAATGATATATCATTGTTTAGAATTAATTTTTTTTTTTGTTTTAAGTTTATGTTTTTAGAAAATGTATAAAAAAATTATATATACTCGGGTTTCGAGTGAGTTTAGGTGTAACTTAGTTTTTTCGAGTTTTAGATTTATGAAATCCGAACCCAGCCAATAATGAATTGGGTGTAACTCGAACCCGGTTTACTAAAATTGAGAGCTTTTTTTTAGGATTTTTCGAGTTTTGGGCCAGGTAGGTTTCGGGTTTCTGGTGTAAATGTGCACCTCTAATTTGTATGATTTATGATACTTTTTTGTAAAAAAATATTTTCAAAGAAGCCTTCAGATTCCCTAGTAGGTGCTACAAATATAACTATTGTAATTAAGTAAAAAAGTAATGTATAAATTAATATACGTGATATTAGTAATAATATATACTATTGGTATATATTTCTTAATGATATTACATAAACTATTTAATTTAGAATATAAATGATAAATTAAAAATTAAAAATATAGGGTAATTTTACAATGGACACCCCAAAATCAGATATATCAATACACCCCTTAAACTCTTAATAATTATTGGGTCTTATATCAAGTCCACACACTATTTGGTGGGGTGCAGCACAGGAAATATTTTTTGTATTTAAAACACACACGTACAAACCCTAGAATTATGTGTTTGTTATATTTTTAAACACATATTGTTCGCCTACTCACCCACCCCTCTCTATTAAAAAAAAGAGTCGACCAATCTTTTTTACAAAATAAAGAAAAAAAGAGTTGAATCTCATATAAAACAAGGGAGAGAGATATTTTTGCTGCTAAACCCATCGTTCTGCTGCTAAACCCATATACATATTTCTCTCTCTCTCTCTCTCTCTCTCTCTCTCTCTCTCTCTCTCTCTCTCTCTCTCTCTCACTCACTCTCAGTCTCCACTCACTTATGAATGAATACCAAATGACAGATCAAGATCAAGAATAAATTTCTTTTTGTTTTCTTGAAATATTTTTTAAGAGATTAATGTGTTCTGCAATGATATTAAAACTTTGAATAAATTAAAATAAGAATGAATCAAAATTAAATTACAAAAAAAATGCACTAATCTTCACCTTCACTGGAGAAGACGGTCTGAGCGGTGAAGAGAATGACTTCTCGTTTTTCCTGAACTAATTTTCCATTTTAATCATTTATAATTATCCTTTTTAATACTTTATGTTTAGCTAGGTGGACCAATGAAATAATAATTAAGGGTATATATGAATGCTTCTATATTGACCAAATCAATTAAATAATAATAATTTAGTGTCTATCAGTATATCCCACTTTGACTGATTCAAATCCAATTTTAATTCAATACACTACAATCTACAATAACTTTCTAAAATTTTCGTATGTGGACCAATTATATTACAGGATAGTGGAACTATTAATGAGTCTATTTTATGGGTGTCTATTAAAGAATTTCCCAAAAATATATTAGCATAAAACGTACATAGATTGTTGGATAAATCTCTATACTAACTGTCTCATAATGAAATACATTCAATAAATTACAAAGAATATAAAGCAAGATTTTTTTTACAAGACTCAACAGACCATTATAACTTTTGGAATAGTCAGTTTTCATAGGCTAAAATCTTATAGCTCTCAGCTATAGTTCTTTACAACACAAAAAAAATTAAATAACAGCATTCAAGACTCCAACAACTTGTCACAACACAAACTAAAAAGTGTAACAATTTTTTAACTGTTTTTCAACTAACTCTCCTCAGCACAACACAACATAACACATACAACAACAACAACAACAACAACAACAACAACAACAACAACAACAACATTACAAAAGAGGGGTCAACTTGTCCATTTGAGAGAGAGAGCTTCGGTTCAACCCTTGAGATAGACAGCAGGTCATTTGTACAGAGAGAAAAAGCAAAAAAAAAAAAAAAGAGAGAGGGAAAAACAAAGAAAAGTTAGAGAGAGTTTGTACAGAGATAAAAAAAAATTAAAAGAAAAAAGATGAGAGAGATATAGAGATTACCTGCTAGTTTTGTGGCAAGGAATTTCCAAAATCTTGTAACCAACCTTGATATTGATAGTGAAGAATCAAGCGCTACTTAGAGGGTCGCTTGACGTAGACATACCTCTTGATTTAGGGTGGAACTCCGATATCAATCTTGTCTGTGTTCTCCATTTGATTTCTACTGTGTGTGTTTCAGTTTAGATTTCTTCTCTAAATTGACAAAGATCAGTTAAGATCTTTGTTGTTGCTGGTTTTTTGTTTTTTGCTCTTGTGTTTGGTTGATGCGTGTGTGAAGGAAAGGGTTGGAAGCTCAAGACAAAGCTTGGAGAAGGAGAGAAGCTAGGGTTTCAAGAAGAAGAGAAAAAAAAAAGATGGTGCTCGGCTGCTAGGGTTAGATGGATGTGGTTTTGTGTTGCTAGGACTTTTCTCAGCAACAAAAAGAGTTGTTTTATATAGCTCCATATGGCAGTGTTTTCAAGGAAAGGGCTCTTTGGATCCGCACAAGAGGGAAAGTTCTCTTTTGACCTTGGTTTCATGACTTTATTGGTGTAGGGGCATTTTTGGTATTGTGCATTTCCTACAGTTGTATCAGAGCTTGGTGAAGCAAGAAGATTCAACAACACCTGGAAACAAAGTCAAAAAACAAGAAAGTTCACCAAAATATTGAAGAAACTAGATTTGTGATTATCAAGAAATCGATAAACAGAAAAATTCTAACCTAAAATACATCATGTTACATGCTTACTTTTATTATCTTGCTCAATTTGATTAATATGAGTAATATTAGAGTTGATGTTGATAAGTTTGATGGATCAGAGGATTCACTACAAGAAATATCACTTTTACTAGCACAGTTTGCTACTGTGCTTGTAAAAGTTACTTTTATCAGCGCATTTCGCAAACTGCGCTGGCAAAAAAGTCTAAGTTTTACTAGCGCACATTTGCAGTGGCTAAAATCTAATTTTTACCAGTGCATTTACGCGCTGAGAAAAGTCATTTTTGCCAGCGCTTTTCATTTTGCGCTGGCAAAAGTTCTAATACCAATGTTGATTTGCCAATTACCCATTTTGCCAACACATCAGAAGTAAATTCTATTTTACCAGGGCAATACCAAACTTTTGCCAGCACAAAAATGTGCTGGTAAAAGTGACATTTCTTGTAGTGATTATAGGATTTGGAGGAAAAAGATTAGAGTTCTTCTTGCTCAAAACAAATAACTAAGGTTTCTTAGTGAACCTATAGAATGGCCAGAAAATACTTCTAAATCTACACAAGAAGAATTACTTGAAACTGCCATTTCATTAATCATTTTTAACTTGTCTGATTATATTATCAGGTTAGTTGACAAAGAAGATACTCTAGCAAAAAAATGAAAAAAAAGCTTGAAATCAGTTTCAAAAGAAGTCTTTGATTAACAAGATCTTTCTTAAGAAAGAATCTTTGGTTACAAGATGAGTACCAGCAGGACTCTTGATTAAAATCTAGATGAATTTCTAAGGTTACATATTGAATTCGCAAATTTTGGAGAAAATGAGGCACTGAGTGATGATTTAGCCTCACTTGATTGAAGACTTGAAGTATGTGAGAAGTGCTTCAAACAGTTGTAGCAACATGTAGATATACTTTATGTCTCCATGACCAAAAAGTAACATATCAACCGCAAAACTCAAATGAGTTAATCCGAACTCCTTGTATCTTTTCGAGAGAGATATTACATTTTTAAAATAAGAGTGGAGAGACGGGATCCCCTTGTTTTAAGCCTTTTCTTGGTTCAAAGAAACCATATTAAGATCCATTACAAAGAAGGCTAAAATACGGGGTTCAAATGCCTACTATAATTCACCGAATGAATTATCTTGGAAACTGAAGTGCTTGCATCATTTCCTCTATAAAATCTCAATCGATTGTATCATAAGTCTTTTTCAGATTTAATTTCAACACACAAGTAGCTTTCGAATTTTTTCTCTCGTAATGTCCAGCCATATTCTGACAAATCATGATGTTGTATGCAATGAATCTTCTTTGAACGATATATATAAATATATATAAGAGAATCTTGGAGCTCCATTTTCCATCGTCGAGCAATCGATATGGTCTGGCCCTTCTCTACTTTTCACCGTCGAGCACTCCAGAGCCCCAGCGAGTCGAGATCTCAGCCACGGTTAGAAGACTAGGGCCATGACTTTAACTTTGGTTTCAGATCTCGGTCTTCAACTTTGACCACCCACCTGTACGTGAGAGAGAGAAGAAAGAAAAATAAGAGATACCAACTTTGATTTGGTTTATCGATGCGAGAGCTTTGGGATCCCATCCTCGTCGAACGTCCCGACGAGACCCCAAATTTCTACAACAATACATCAAGCAAAAACAAAATAACTTGACAAAGTATGCAGCTAAAAAAAATTTATAACTAACCAACGTGAATAGAGATAATAATTGAAAAATCGTCCCTATATGCATCATTGCCACATGTATATAATTTTATTTTTACACCATATATATTATGTATAATTTTATTAGTCTCAAATTTGTGATTTTATTATATACTCACGAATAATAATAAGAATCAAAATATGGCAAAGTCATCACCAATGTCCAAAAAAAAAAAAAAAATGAGGCAAAGCTTTTGAGAAAATAAAAAATGTGAGCTAGCAAGCTAATTAAATCTATATACATATAAAATTGTTTACGTGAAAGTTGCCCCCATACCTTTGTTGAATATTTCTTATTTACAGGAAATAGAATTAGATTTGATTTCCTATTTGTGGATCTGCATAGTGCTACAGTTGATATTTTTGTTTTTTTAAGGGATTATAAACCTTCATATATATTAATCCAAACTGACTGATGAACACTGGTTGAAAATAAAATTAAAAAAGAAATATTACGAGGAATCTTTATGCAGGCATAAGTTATAATTACATCTTATTCCAAATAATCGATCACAATATATATACGTATATATATCGATCGTTGTACACGATTGTAGTAGTTCAAGATGGCATCTATAAATTGTATACGTAGCTAGGTTTATAATTAGCAAAACCAAGGGTTAATTATCTAAGAGTAATTTCTTTTTTTTTTTTTAAAAAAAAATAATTCTTAGTTCCCTATAAATGCAAATGGGATAATTATATTATTAATTTTCATATTTCAATTCAATATGCAAAACCCAAGCAAAAACAGCGGCCCTAAGATTCTGGCCTAACTACCGTTGTTTTCCCTCTTTCCTTCATTTAATTTTTGTTTTTAAATCATCAACAGTACTTGCACTATATATGTTTATACATAAATATATATATTGCCATGGAAAATTTGTAGTTTAGGAAGCTGACATCCAGTACAGTTTTCATTTTCATTTTTTTCGGGGACAAGATGTTTATAATTAATTCAAGTGGTCAATATATCTGATCATAACCTAAGAGAAACAAATGAGTATTGTACAATCGTGTTAATTAATAAATATTAATATATATTTTAGTAACTACAATTTAAGTATTTAGCTAGCTGCAGCAAAATGTTGCCTACATATAAATATTTTAATGTCTTATTATATATTCATATTGTCCCTACTTTCAATATACACATGTATATGACACATGGGAACTCCAATGAAAGTTCCCTTAAAAAGAAAAAACTTGTGGGGAACCGCACAGGTATGTCTTCAGGAGAAACTATAATCAACAATTCATTTTTCTATTTATATATATCTATTCTATATAAAGTGTGCCTATATAACTGAAATTATTGGTTTATGAGAAATTTATGGGTGACTTTTCATTTTTATTTAATAAAATAATAAAATATTATTTATATATAATAAAATAATAATAAAACAAATCCTATTAATATTTGAATTGATATTTGAACTGATATATATTAAATATTAAATATTTGATTGTGATTCTTTTCTTAATTATATCTATTTGAATTGATATTTGAACAAACACAAACACGATCGAAATGTGAGTTCGAGTTTTCGTTAACCTTAAACCATCTTATTTTTCATGACATGATTATTGACTCTTATTCTTAAACAGGTATGTGTTATTTTGGAGAGGACCAGGTATGTGTTATGAGAAACTATTGGGTGACTTATTTTTTTTAAATTTTTTATTCAAAAAAACATTCTTAATTTAATATTTTTTTTCTGTTAAGTTTTAATTATTCACCAGATTTTTTTTTTTTTGTTTCGGTTAACTTTTAACTATTCACGTTATTAGATTTATAAAATTATATATCAAAATATATTTATAAAAGCTAATCTTAAGCTAAAGAATCGCAAACGTTATATTACCTCCCATGTAAGTAACAAATATCCAATATAAATATATCTATTCTATATAAAGTGTGCCTATATAACTGAAATTATTGGTTTATGAGAAATTTATGGGTGACTTTTCATTTTTATTTAATAAAATAATAAAATATTATTTATATATAATAAAATAATAATAAAACAAATCCTATTAATATTTGAATTGATATTTGAACTGATATATATTAAATATTAAATATTTGATTGTGATTCTTTTCTTAATTATATCTATTTGAATTGATATTTGAACAAACACAAACACGATCGAAATGTGAGTTCGAGTTTTCGTTAACCTTAAACCATCTTATTTTTCATGACATGATTATTGACTCTTATTCTTAAACAGGTATGTGTTATTTTGGAGAGGACCAGGTATGTGTTATGAGAAACTATTGGGTGACTTATTTTTTTTAAATTTTTTATTCAAAAAAACATTCTTAATTTAATATTTTTTTTCTGTTAAGTTTTAATTATTCACCAGATTTTTTTTTTTTTGTTTCGGTTAACTTTTAACTATTCACGTTATTAGATTTATAAAATTATATATCAAAATATATTTATAAAAGCTAATCTTAAGCTAAAGAATCGCAAACGTTATATTACCTCCCATGTAAGTAACAAATATCCAATATAAATATATATATATATAAACGTTAAACGTTATATGCGTCTCTGTTTTGCCGAAAGAAATCTAATCTTTGACCCCAAAAGAAAGCTCATCTCCTACTCCTATATTACCTCCCATGGAATTCCCAGTGAGACTATATAGTCAGCTTTAGCTATAGGCTTAGAATCAAGGAGTTCCATGCATTCCTCTCTCAGCCTGTATATTTGAGATATATTACTTGACAAGTTTATTATATTTTCCCTTGACTCAGCAAGGATTTTACTTTATTAGTAAAGATTTATCTCACTTTTCTTAAGCAAAGATTTGAAAAATTAATTCCCGAATACAAGGCTCGTTAACAAGTGGTGGAAGTAGCAATGGGAAGGAATAAGAAATTTGACAACATATAATTACTTAGTCCTATTTATGATAATGTTTGTTTTGAATTACTCTATAAGTTGTATAATTATTAGAGTAAATTTTGAAATTTTATTCATTTATTTTTGCAGATTCTACCCTATATCAAAATAATACTATTACTTTTTAAGACTATAAATATTTCACATTTGTGGTAGGATATTTGTGGTTACATTTCACATTTTTTTTAGAATAAATAATATCAAAAATTATTTTTAAATTTTGATATTTGCAGATAGCTTATTTTTAAATATTATTTGAAATTATAGGTAATATTTTCAACTTCCAAAAAAAAAAAAGAATATTTTTTGAAAATAGAAAAAATATTAAATAAAAATATATATATAAATATAAAGTTATGTATACTATATAATTAACATCTAGCTAATCATTAAATTCATTTATTATGATGATATTCTTACCGCCACAAGTGAGTCCTATTATAAGTTTTGTATATATATTTGATTTGCTTACAAAAGAAATTATAATATGGTTTTGACTTTTATTTTGTTTCGACTCTATTTATAATTTAATTTGGCAACGCGTGGAAGAATTACTTTATTTTCGTTATGTATTGCAACAATTATATATAACACACAAATCTCTTAATTCTCTTTCTGTCATTCAAGTTGAAAATTAAAAAATATATATATATTTTCTTTTTTAGTTCTTTAATTTTTAAATTTTTTTACAATATTTTCTTTTAATTTACAAAACTTTATACGATATTTTCTTTCAATTATTAAAACTTTAAGATTTTTTTTTATTTTCAAAACTTTTCATATTATTTTGTTTTCAATTTCATAATGTTATTAATGTTATTTTTAATATATTTTATTAATAACTTGTGTTTAATTTTTATTTCTTAAAATTTTATACAATATTTTACTTAATTTTTTTTTTTAAAAGAAAATTACTTTAATGTATTATTTTTCTCTTTGCACTATGTATTAAATATTGTTTATTTTTAACTTTGACATTTATAAATAAATATATATAACCTAAAATAAAACTAAAATATACGTGCATTGCACGTAAACTTTCTTCTAGTATATATATATATATATAATGAAATTCTGTAAATATAAAACACATATATAGTAACAATGTAGTGCGGTTATATTTTATTTAATGTCAAATCACATATGTTAAATCTTCATTTTTTTAATTATTTTTATTTTAATAAATAATTTTTACTAATTATTTAGTAAAGATATGTCATGATCTTCTGCTTAAATAGTTGGTTTTTAAAATTGTGTGAATAAATTAAATTATAATTACAAATATATATACATATATAATAAGTGATAAATTAATAAAACTCATAATTTCGAAACTATTGTTTTTAATATCGAATCTCATGTATATTTTAGATATTTTAATTAATTTATTTAATTTGTTATAATTATTTAATATAAGATATATCTTCAAATTTTGTTAAAAAAAAAGTGAGAAAAAAAAGTTCCCTTATTATCTTTACTGAATAAAAAATATAAATATCACTCGTACTCAATTTTTTTAAAATTAAAAAATCAAATTGCACTACTAATAAACAAACCCTATATTGGATTGATACTCACTCAACGTTTATATATATGAATTTATGTATAATTAACTACAGTTAAGAAAAATTAAGAAAGTAATAAACAAAAA
The DNA here is from genome assembly GCF_029168945.1 of Cannabis sativa. Taxonomy (NCBI): domain Eukaryota; kingdom Viridiplantae; phylum Streptophyta; class Magnoliopsida; order Rosales; family Cannabaceae; genus Cannabis; species Cannabis sativa. The sequence goes on along the minus strand of NC_083604.1, from coordinate 65,397,942 downwards.
TAATTAATTAAAAAATTAAAACCACTCTACTTACCACTAAACTGATGGTATATATTATATATATAATTTATTTTCTAAAATATTGAAAATATTGAAAATAAGCCTCTATTATATATAATGGGTATACTTAGATATTTAGGATATTACTTTTATAATTATTATTATACTTGATATATATTTTAAAAAATAATGACTATTATGAATGACTTTTTTCAATTGTATGTAAATATTTTTTAATTAATTAATCAATTTATATTTATAAACTTAATAAATAAATTTAAAAATATAAGAATTAAAAAGATAATTGATTGATGTAGTTGGAGTAATTTTAGATAAAAACTGATCCCAAATTATAATGGTAGATCTAGAGAATTAAAGAAATAAGGTAAATATGAAATATTTTTGAAAGGTAAATATGAAATATTAAAAATTGATAAATTAAGAACTCACATAAAATTAAAGAATATTTAAACTCAAAAAATTAAAAAGAATTAATTGAGCAATATTAATGAAAAAAAGTTCTCATTAATAATGTTGGATCTAGAAAAAAAGAGATGTGGTCAAATATTGTATTATAGGATTTAATGAGTAAGAATTACATAAAAAAACTCACCTTAAATTAAAAATACAATACATATTTGTGAAACTTATTTGCCATTAACGTGTTCAAATTTGGGGCAGTCACTGCTTATTTATATTGTGACTGTATTATTCTCATTCTCATGTGCAATAAATTATTATCAATGTATTATTCTCATGCATTATTAAAGGTTATATATGGATGAAAATATATATATATATATAAATTTAATAAAGTTATATATGGATCGATGAGCATAGAAAAATCGATAATTTTTTTTGGTCACTGAGCTACTTTTCCATTCTTCATAGATAATTAAATGTATTTATTAATAATTATAGTATGTTAAATTAATATATTATAAGATATATACTCAAAAAAATTAATAAGAATCTAATGTATAAACTTTAAAAATATTCAAAAGAATCATTAAGAAATTTAATGTATAAACTTTAAAAATATTTAAAAGAAAAACTAATGTATAACTTTAAAATATAATATTTATTGGAAGAAAATTGTTACTGAAAAGAGATGTATTATGTATTATGTGGTGTTTTTAATAAATAATAGTGAGATAATTTACTACAAGCGTAGAAAATTAGTGGTGATATTGTATATATGTAGGGAGAGGAAGAGAGCTGTTTGTAGAGGAGATAATTATGTATTTATATATATAGATTTATTATAGGATTAATTATAAGTGTGAATATTAAATATATGAGTTATTAAAATAAAAAAATAGATAGTAATTGATATTTTAAATTGTTATGTTGTTTAATTAAGGCTTGATAATTTATGTTTTATTATTATTTTAAGGGTTTTTTTTTCATAAATGTACAACAAAAACAACATAATTATAAAAAATGTGCAAAAAAAAAAAAAAATTATTTTAAAAACTTGTATATTTTGAAAACTTATTACATGAAACTATACATTTTAATCATTAAATAATAAACTATGTTTATTAAAACTCAAAATAAACAATTTCGTAAAATTAATTAAACAGTTTTATAAAAATAAACAAGTTATTTTTTTATTAAAAGATAAATGTTTATTATCTATTTTAGTATGAATTATTATAATTTAGTAAAGATTTTTTTTTTAATAAAATACGATATCAAAATTATAAACATTAAGGTACATAAATACAAATCAATACTTAAAATTACTAAAATAAACATAACACATAGAGTGATATAATAAACATATATGAATATTATTATTTTGTTTATTAAATTATTATGTTTAATAAATAGAAAACAAAATAAACATATATATACAAAGTATTTTATATTATTAGTATGTTTATTATAATTGTAAACATAAAAATAGACATATACAATTTATACTTATTTTAGTATATTCTTTTTCTATTGTTTCTATATATTGATTATTTTTTAATGAATTAGTAAACGAATTTTCTATTAAAGTATAATTCTTACATCAAAAAATAAATAAACAAACATAACTTTATAAACTCCAAAAATTATTTAATTAGAAAAAATAAACATGACACAATAAACAAAGAAAAAGATAAAAATAAACAATTTTTTTTTATATATATTATTTATTTTCTAAAAAATAAACATAACACACATAGAATGATATAATAAACTTATGTGAATATTACTATTTTGTTTATTAAATTAGTATATTTAATTAATAGAAAAAAAAATAAACACATAAATAAAATGTTTTATATTATTGGTATGTTTTTTATTATAATTTTAAACATAAAAATAAACATAACCAATATTACCATATATATATAATAATCAATAATTGTTATCATATATATATATATTATAAAAGAAATTGAAAAAAAGTTTTTAATTATATATAAAAATGTATGAGAAAATGATAATAAGTTTTTTTGCACATATTTTGTAATTAATTAAAATAATATATACAAAATTGTATAATGCCCTTATTTTAATTAATTAATTAATCAATAAATTTTATAAACTTAATAAAAGATGAAAAAATAAAAAAAATTAATGAGAGAATAAATAGAGATAATTGGAATGATTTTAAAATATCATGTAACAGTCTTATATATTAACTTTATATGTATAGATAAGCACGTTATGTGGTCAAACATATGCTTGATGATTTTTTACTTGCTGATATATATATATACTAGCAAAAACTACGTGCGAGGCACGTATACTAAATTTTATGCTAGTTTTTTTTCTATGTTATTTGAAAGTGATACAATAAAAAATTAAAGAAAAAATATTATTAGTTATTAGGTGAGATTATTTGAATAAAGAACAATAAATAATCACGTAAAAATTAAAAATAATTATTTGAATAAAGAATTCAATATACACATTTATATATATGAATCTCATTAATCAAAAAGAATTATTAAATATATGAGCAATAATTTGTCACGCTATATGTTTCCCAATAAAGAAATCCACCTCCTCATAGTCAAAAATAAACAATGTATGTAATACAGATCTTTGTAATGAAGTACCTAAAAGAAACAAAATTCAGTTAGCATAATCGGAAAAGGTTTAAGTGAACTAAATAATGACTAAGAAGATTTAAATTATAAAATGAAAATAACATGTCTATATGAGTATGATTCTATTGCTATATGAGCATAATTGATCTAAGAGAAAATAGATAAACTTATAAACATATAAATATACTTAATATTAATTTTGACAAAGAAACAATTCAATTATAAACAATTCTAAATATCAGCTTGACAATTTCAACACACTAATTACTCATTAAATAACCATAATGTATACATTATGATAATTTTATTTTATTTGATATCAAATGATAGAGATTATTGAGGTTTTCAGCCATGGAAAACACACTATGATCAAAAAGTAATGCTCATTAATTGTATATTTCAAAGAAACCCTAATTTCCATGAATGTCCCTAATAATATATAAACAATAAAGTTGTAAATTAAAAAAAAAAAAGTAGCAAAATTTCATTTAATATAAGAAATAGAACAAATTGAAGATTTATACAATACTGGAATTTGAACTCTTAGAAGCCATTAGCGAAGGGGCGAAACTCGTTAGATCTCCTAGTTGAACACTACCTTAAAAAAAATTAAATGATGTGGAGGTTTTTTTTATGTGTTTCTGTTTCGATATGTTCTTTTAAAACACCATAAATTGTAAAACAAGCCTAACAGTTGCTTAATGTTTCCTTAGCTTTAACGTGGCACCCACTTCTTAGATTGGCTTTTTTATCTTGTATATTTATGTATCTTTGAGATTTAACGGAAAAGGCTCTATTGCCTTGAGATTTAAACCACGTTTGATTTTCTTATTATTTACAGGGCCGGCATGCTTTGGTCTATGATATAAATACAACAAATGAGACTTGGGAGTGGGTTGACCTTAAGGAGGTAACAATTGTGTTTTAAAATCTTGGTTCCTGAAGAATGTTTCAAGATACAAGTATGATGGGTTTTTTATATTATAGACGATTTGTTCCAAAACATAATAGAACTAACCAATTTAGGTTAATGATCTGGCTTCTGATACGTCCATATTAAAGATGATTGGGGGTGTGCGGTTCTGTAAATGCTATGAAATAATTTTGTAGTTAGTCTGTGAATATTGCAATAAAAGTGTTGGTTTGACCTGGCAATTTTGTGGTTACAACTTACAAGAATTCTTGACAAGGTTGTTGAATAGTAAACCAATATAAAACTTGTTTTACTCTGTTGAATAATATGAAAGATAATTCATTTTTTCACCATGTTTAAAAATAAATACAAATTTGATGAGCATATTACTTTTTTTTTTTTAATTGAGAGTCTCAGAGTATCAAATCCCGGGTTGTTTTTTTTAAATGTGTTGTGATTCTCGAATATTTAGCATCAAATATCAGTTCAAATATTAATGGAATTTGTTTTATTATTATTTTATTATATATAAATAATATTTTATTATTTTATTAAATAAAAATTAAAAGTCACCCAAATATCAGTTCAAATATTAATGGGATTTGTTAATATGAAAGATAATTCATTTTTTCACCATGTTTAAAACTAAATACAAATTTGATGAGCATATTACTTTTTTTTTTTAATTGAGAGTCTCAGAGTATCAAATCCCGGGTTGTTTTTTTTAAATGTGTTGTGATTCTCGAATATTTAGCATCAGTTCAAATATTAATGGAATTTGTTTTATTATTATTTTATTATATATAAATAATATTTTATTATTTTATTAAATAAAAATTAAAAGTCACCTAAATATCAGTTCAAATATTAATGGGATTTGTTTTATTATTATTTTATTATATATAAATAATATTTTATTATTTTATTAAATAAAAATTAAAAGTCACCCATAAATTTCTCAAAAACCAAGAATTTTAGTTATATTGGCACACTTTATATAGAATAGATATAATTTATTTTGAGTTTAATGAATAAGAACTTTTCATACAGCTGACGATCAACTCTCTGCTAGTACTTCCATTACAAAAAATAAAAACAAATCTCTCTGTAGTACAATATTAATAGTAGTTTATAAATATATATTTATATATCCCAATTACAATATATATAATATATTACACTACATGAACTGGAGTAATTAATTAGGAAAATTAAATATAATAAAAATAATTAATTAGAAGTATAAAAAGTTATGCATGTGCGCTGTGAATTATTATATGCTGTTATTTTTTTATCGATCGAAAAGAAGAATTCTCATGTCTTATTTTTTTGTAGGCAATATACCACGAACACTCTAGTTACTAGAGCACGGACGAGTGTTCTTGCACTGTATGAACTCAGTGAGAGAGAGAGAGAGTTATTGTCGGCATGCAAAAGTAGCTATATAGTACGGATTTATATTATTGGCTTTTCCACATCACCAGCCAGAATAATTGACATCCATTAGAACAAAAATGAATTTTTGTAATATTGGAATTCTGTGGTCATCGTATTCCGACAATTAAATTTACGACCTTGGCTTCTCTCTTAGATATATATATATATATATATATTATTGATTTTCGTGCTTTGAAACCCTAGCAAGCTAGATCTAATGGACAGGGCACACCCCAGCTTAAAAAATAAAGGTACTGGTACTTCTCAATTTGCGGAGATAATTAAAAGGTACAATTTAAATTACATGCACTTGTGTGTATTATTGCTAGTACATATATATTTATATATATATATGCATGGATAGTATTTAATTTATATGAGCTGTAACACTCAAAAAAAAAGTGTATGAGCTTTATGCTGCTCTCTCATGCCTCAATATCCACGTGGGGCTGCTGGATTGGCCGACACAGTCTTTGTCAAGCTACCAAAGTGTAACATTTGTTGGGCAAGGAAAGGAAAGGAATGAGCATTGTTATAGTGCCTATTTTTTACTTTTTACAACACCTTCTATATATAGACAGCATTAGTTAGTGATATTACTTAAAAAATTATATACAATTTAATATTCAATTATAACAACAAGTGGTATGACAACAAAAAATATATTAAACATTAATGGGTGTGCCTTTTAGCATTTCTTGGTAGCAAATACCAACATATATAGAACTTCCAATAATTTTAATATAATGCAATTCAAATCAAAATAATCATAGAAATTTGAGGTGACAATAAAAAATATGATCCATTTTGAATCAAATTTCTAGGGTGACATTATCACAATCAATCCGTTGATCGATTTCCCTTTCTTTACTTCAAACTTCAAAGGGAAAAAAAAAAGTTCTTGTTGAAAAAGTTTTTTGGGTCTATTTGGTCAGAAAAGATGAGGATGGGAATACATTATATATCTTGGATTCTTGGTTTTGACCAGTAGCTATAGATTTAATTTCACGGAGCTATTGGGCCTAGCTTTGCAAGACTTTTACAATCACTTCTAAGACCTTTAATTTAACTTTTTCTCTTTTATCATGTCTGGACTATACATGTGTGTATATATATCTATATATGTAGGCCAATGAGCTTTCCTTTCTGTCGATTGAAATTCAAAGGCTGCTGGGAAATAGACTTGATGAAAGCTCCATCTCTTTTCGGAAACTTTTCTCTCGATCATCAATAACGAGGATCCATATATATATGCATGCACACAACACATGCACGTACTACTACTACGTATACCACTTTTTCCTTTTTTCTTCTTTTTTACTGACAAAATTTTCATAATATAACGCTCCTATTATTTCAACCAAATAAATTTTGTGCAATCGATGATGTACATATATCTTATTTGGTAACGTTAGGTCTATGTACATGTTAACAAGTAATAAAATACATATAATTTAACCACTTCTCATCATTTACGCACTGCCTATATATATACACACATAATAATTACGTAATATATATAAATTTACTGACCTCAGTAAATCTTAACTGCCTGGATAAAGAAAAGAGTACTAATATTAATTAATCCATACGTACACAAGTATGAACGCAGCTTTGAATTAACATTACTATATTCTGATATTAAAGAGAGCTAATTAATAATTTACCGTATAAAAAGAGAACAGGGCGATAAACCTTAGCAGTAGTCAGTATAGAAGGTGGTACTGGAGGGCCATAGTCAACTATTTCAAGGGGTTTTAAAGAATCGAAAATTATTGGATAGTAAAGAGACTAAAATATGTGACATTTGGGACATTATATATATATATATACATAAAATGCATGATGTTGAAAGTTGATTTGTTTTGCACGCTTGGAAAAAGCATCTTATTCTATAGCTTGCTATATAGTCAAATCTTCTTCACCCTCTCCTTTAGTACTATATATACGTACAGCCATGTATGTCAGACTCATCAAGATTAGTATTACATTTACTGCTTCTGCTTCCTTTCCCAATGCTACACAGGTCCGATTCTTTACGTACAATAATATCGCCAACTTAGGGAGAAGATGCCACCAACAACAGCCAAATTACTTTTTTCCTTACATATCAATCTCAATTAATAATTACATTTTATATATATATATATATACAATGAATAATTGATCTCCTTAATTTTACATAAATGCACCACCACATATATATCATATAGAATTTTAATTAAAGTTTGGGGTAGAGCCAATAAATATATTACGAAAAACTCATTATTTTTATTTTTATCTTGTGATCAGTCATTGTGGTAGCGGATTTATGATTTGTAAAATTCATACAAACTACTATGTTTAGAAAAATTTTAATATTTATATGGTCAAATAAATTTTTTTTGAATATTTTTACAACTTCTTTTTCAATTATTTACGTTATACTATAAAAACAACCAAAAAAAAAAAATAAAAATTAACAAAACAACAATATAAAATAAACATTAATATTATAACTAGAAAAATCATGGAAATATATAATTTTTTTTTATTTAAGTGTTTATATATTACAACAACACACTACTCTTTTATGGTCACTTGAGCCTAAGCTCAAGTAGTTAAATCAAATAATTAGTATTGAAAAAAAAAATAAATAAATTGTACAAAAAATATTTAAAATTTTATACAACTATATTTCTTTCGTAATCTTTTGACTTTTTTTTAGTTAAATATAAAATAATCATTTTATGTTGTACGCGCGCCTATATATATATAGGAAAAAAAAAAAATTTAGTGAGAGTGTTAGTTTTGCTCATTTACTCTTTGTTTTTGATATAGAGAAATTATAAATCTTTTTATTTTTATATATAATGATACAATTATTGTTATATTAGGCATATATACTTGTTTTTGAAAAATTCATAAATACTTGAAACATTTCATTGCATGCGTGTCTTTTATCTTATAAGTATGTAATAAGTTATTTTGAAAGGACAGCATAAAATATTGAGCACTACTCGAAAACGGACAATTGCCTATTATAACTACATAAATATATATGAGATATAAAATGAAAAATTAAAACTCTTTATTTTTTTATTTCTTAAAAATAATTTAACATGTTGTAGTTGTAATTTAATATAGTTACGAGTATGACATACCTACCAGTCCATACTATAAATTTTGTAATAATGTTATTATATATGCCAATTGGTCATCATAATTATATATTTAGAGACCAGTCAAACGACATAAATAAATACATAGATGATTATGAATAGATATAGTGCTTTTATTTTGGGCGTGAAACGACAGCCACACATTAACAAGACTTGATATATAAATTTAATGGAATAACTTGGGTGTAAATTACTTTGTGTGGGCTTGGGGAACCCCACATTTGAAAATTGGAAAAAATATCTGTGGCCATTTGCAAAATTGCTTGGAGATATGAATATGATCATCATTTCATAAAAATAAGTACAAATATATATAATTATTGTGTGTGAGCTGATTATAAATATTACCACTGCCAGTTAGTTCCTAATTGGACTGCATTTATTTATTTATTGTTTTTTTATTATCAACCATGTATAAGAATATTTTTATTTTAAGAAATATATTTCTATTCAAGGAAATAAATTTCTATTTAAGGAAATAAAATAAATAATTGATTTTGTAATAAATGAATATTTTATATTCATTGAATCTGGACAAAATCATTTACGTAATATTCTATATATGGTCAGATTTAAATATTCATGACCTGATTTGATTTCCTGAATTAATTGTCAAAATATTCTGACAATTAATGTGGCACAGATACTGATGGAGTATCTCACCTATAAATATAGGGTCTCGGTCCCCGAGCTCCTCACTCATTCTGTTCATAACAGCAAAATCCATCTAAAGAGAGTTGAGAGAGCGAGGAAGCCCGATTACCCACATCAATCGGTTTCTTTTGCAGATCAAGCTTATGTGGGATTAATACTCAAAGAATCAATGGCTGGAGGTATTTCGATCCTTATATTAAATTATAGTGCATATATGTTTGATTAATTCCGCACTTTATACTTAAACATATATATTTCAGTTTATACATATAAATGTCTAACAGTTGGTATCAGAGCGGTTTTTATCTCTGCCTTGATTTTAGTTTGAGTTTCATATATATATATATATATATACTCGTATATACAGTGTTTATATATATATTTAATTCAGTGTTGATATATATATTTATTTTCGTTGGGGTATATATTTATATATTCATATTCATTCAATCCCAATTATATATATACATATATATTTTCATACATATATACTTGTTTATTCATTCAGTTCATATATATATATATATATTCATATACATATATATATTTTTTCTTCATTTCATTACGTATATATGTTGTATATATATATATTATTTATATATCTAAATGCTATATACAAATATATACATATATACATTTCATGTTTATATATATACATACAGTATTTTTATTTTTCTGTATATATATGTATATATATTTATATATATATTGTATATGTATTAATACATTCATATATTAATATAGATTGTTCTAAGCATGAAAATCCACTTTGAAAAAACAAAGGAATCTCAAAATTATTTTTCAGAAAATTTTGGTGATTTTTAAAGTCTTTGTTTTATGTATTTTCGATGCATAAAATCTATATGAATGTCTTAATTTTTGCATTTAGATTCATTTGGAATTGATTTCATGATTTTTGGAAGTTTAAGGAAATTTTATCATGTCGCTTATGGCAGTGTATTTTTCAAAAAAAAAAAAAAGGGAAAAAAAAAAATTCGATTTTTTTTTATATATTTTTTTATTTATTTGGAAATATAAATTATTCTCCTATTGTTAATTTAGTCAATAAATTACATTCATTAATTTCCATTTTTAATTTAATACATATATTTAGAATTAATATGTTATTTAGTATAAACTGAAAATGGAAATTTGTTTTAATATGGTAATTAATTACATGATTTATTTAGGCATGTAATAATTGTGCAATTTGTATAATTGTGCATTTAATTATTTATTACCAAATTTATGTAATTTATTGTTTAAATTAATAAAATTTGAAAAATCTGCCATTAAGTATAGTCTTTAATTTTGCATTTAATTCATTCCATATAATTAATTGTACTAATTTGTATAATTACCTTATTTATACAAATTAATTATTAGTATAAATATTTAAGATATTATATGGTCATAAATGCATAATTAATTATATATTATGGAATTAAGCATTTAATTTATTATCATACAATAATTGTATTAATTTGTATTTATTTGGCAAATTTATGTTTAATGCAATTAATTTAGATTTGTATGATTTAAATGCTATACATAAATTCCTTTTATAGTGCTAGATATATTTAGAAATATTCAAACATTAAGATAGGTTGAATATTTTATCTAGCACATTAAGTTTCATAAAACTTCATAAAATTATTCATAAAATATTCATAAAACTTCCTAAAATGAATAAAATATGAATAAAATGTAAGTAATTTTGTGGTTTGACATAAGAAAACATGAACTTGGGACAAATGCTCATATCTAGAACGGTTTTTAATGATCTTCGGGCGACCACACTAGGAGCACTAATCTCAGTGATTGTCTACTATGTTAATAACGAAATTACTTTTAGGTAGAGCCCAATACCTAATGTCATAGTGAACCATATAATTTTATATAATTAGGGAGTAGCCACAGCATCCTTATTTGTATAAAATTATACATTAATTAAAATTCACCTTAATGGACATAACTTGTAATTAATTATATAGGTATAATAATTTTACCCCACAGGGATTTTATTATATTTGTATAATTAATTAGGATAATATGTTAAATTAAATTCTCTTAATTTACCCCGCAGGGAGTTATGGGGATTTAATTTAATAGTGTTATCACAAATTTAATTAAAGATAGATGATAATCCTTCATTTTCCTAAACTAATTGTTTAATTAAATCTATCATAAAGTTCATATAATTTTATTAAATTTAAAATTTAGCCCACAGACAATTTTGGATTTAATAAAATTTTAATCAGTTTATACTTTGGTGTCAAGTGAACCACATAATTTTAAATAATTAGGGAGTAGCCACAGCATCCTTAATTATATAAAATTATATACATTAAGTGGATTAAGATCACATAATGGACATGAATTATGTGAACATAATAATCTTACCCTACAGGGATTTTATTATATTTACATAATTAATATATTAAATTAAATTCTCTTAATTTATCCCACAGGGAATTATGTAGATTTAATTTAATAATTTTATAATAAAGTATAAAATTTTGAAACATTTATAAATAATTAAGTGTTTCATACATTTCATTGAGATAGAAATATTAAACTTTAAGTTTTTCATAAATTGTGTAAATCTATCATAATCTACATCTAAATCTAATCTAATTAAATTAAAAATTTAGCCCACAGGCAATTTTTGTTTAATAAGATTTCATATGTAAGCATGTTTATTCATTGGTAAAAACATGATTCATTTAAACCTCAAAACTATATATGTAATTTTATTACATCACTATTCATAAATTTCTTCCATACTAGTAGAAATTTCCAAAAAATTTATTCTGATAACTTAATCTAAAATGTACAGTTTTTACTGTATAATTAAGAAAAATAAATCACACTTTATTATCACCAATAAATTTTAATTTATTGTGTATGAATTCATTCTAATATAGTTAATGCGATTATTAACACATAGTGGATTATTTTAGATTGTTATTCCACATTCATAAATTTCTTGCAAGGTTTACAAATAAACCTAAGAAAGTCGATAGAATCGTGAGCAAATCTTATCCACGTACAAGATAAGTTCTCACATTTAGAAGTTTAAGGAACAAGCAATATAGTAGTGGCTTTGTTTTAAAATTGGCAAAGACCTTTATGTTCCAAGATTCTATTGAAACTTGATTTAGACACATTAAGAGGTCTTTACTACAAATGATGTCACTCATAAAGATATGCAAGTTCAATCTGACAATAAGAAATGTGTTATTAATAAAGAATTCTTCTACATTATAGCACCAAAAATTATGGAACATATCTCCATAAATAGAATAAATGTTAGTAAATGGTGGGGATCTTCATTACACTAGATTTTACTAACTTTATTTAGAACTTGTGTGAATTTCATTAAGAATATGTATTCCAACAAGTCAAAATTCCAAGGCATACTAGAATTCTATAATATTAGAAATCATACAAGTCAATTAATTTTGAAGACATGGACTCAAATTTTGCATCTCTTTTTAACGATTACTCACATAAATAATTTTTCTACAAAAGTATAGATTTATATGTTTCAAAGACATTTAAATCTTAAGTAGAGAAATGATGCATTTTGCATATTAAGATAGTGAGATCAAATATAAAATGGAGAATACTACATTAAAATTCGTGAGTATGGATAAACTCCCAGTCTATTTGCAAAGTTTCTTTAAAAGCATGGGTTCATTGCCCGATACATATGCTTGGTACACCTAAATTATAATGTGTAACAGATTTAAGAAACTAAGCATTTTTTGGACATGGGGTGGAGCCTACATAGCAAACTCCAATCTTTCCTAAATCTTTGTCTATTGATACTCAACAATGGGGTGTACATATCGAATCGTGTTCTAACCAAAGTTGTTTCTCAAACATATTTTGAGTTGTGATAAGGTTGAAAACCGACTTGATAACATGTACACATTTTATAAATACCCATATATAGTTAGAGTACAATTGTCAAAGAAAAGATCTGGGCCCTAAACCATAAATGAGCATATTTCATTTGAAAAGCTATAAGGTTTAAGGGTTACATATTTTATTATCCATCTCACAACACTAGAATTGTGGAATTAAGAATTGACTTGATCAGTGGGAGTGATCAATCTAGGAACCTAGTTTCCGAGAAAGATCATTCATATTTTCTCAAACTTCCACCTCAAGTGTTAGATTAATTATGATTCACAACAACCCTTAAGATTCTTTTGGTTATTGAGAATTCATAACTAATCATTAATAATATACAAGTCATTGGTAAAATTCTAATAAGTTATGTTATTTAGTAATTGCTTACAATTTCTAAAATAACATGCTATTGAACCATTTGCTCTTTTAAGAGTTTGTTGGTCCATCCTTAAGATGACTTATTAGAACAGTAAGATCAATGTATTCTAGTGATCACATTTTGTACAATAAGAGTTCAACTACAATATTAATTTGAGACACAAATTAAATTATAGAATGATAAAGAATTGAAGTTGTAGTACAATATGCCATGAATGAAGAAATGAATATCTTAAATAGCAATAAAGTTTATCTTTAGTAAAGTTGCCTAATGGGGTGGAGAACATTAATTAAGCATAGGTTTTTTCACCAATAATATTCATTAGGCAACATTGAGAAACATAAAGATATAAAAGAATATTCATTGCTAAGAAGTTCATTTTGAACTAAGAATCAATAACAAAGGAGATTTACATTCTCAATTGTTTTTATAAAAGATTCTATTATAGACCTTGGCATTTGATGCTTGTTTTAATTCATTAATCAATTCCAAATAGTGAACTAGAGGAGAAGGTATATAGACTGCCATAAAGATTTTCCTCTAATAGTGGTGAACATATGCAAGCTTAAAGTGTCTACCTATAGATTAAAACAAACATCTCACAAATTGGTATTATATCATCTTTTCCTTTAGGTTTGAAAAGAGAATTATGGAAATAATTATATACCAGAAGGTTAGTGAGAGTAATATTTGTTTTATACGTAGACAATATGTTACTTGCAAATGATGATAAAAGTTTTCTATATAAGTTGAAATAATTCATATCTCAAATTATTATTTTGAGATAAGGAATATAAATAATATATATAATTTTAATTAATTAGAGAGTAGCCACAGCATCTCTGATTAAATAAAATTATGTATTATTCATCTGATATAACTTTTATCTTTAAGTGTGATAAATTCAACTCGAACCAGCATCTGAAAAATGATCTGGAGTGAGAATAAATTAAGAACATTCATTCGCTTCTATTTTAGAAGCCTAATGTATGCCTAAGAGTCTGAATAAGACTTTGCATTACATTTGTTTCAGGATCGTTAAGCAGTATCAGAATAACTAAAGTTAAGACCACTTTATTCTTCATACAAAGTGATGAGGTGTCTTTAAGATACTAAAAAAAATTATATTCATACATATTTTGTTAAGATGAATTGACCAGCTGGAAATATAGTTAACCAATTAGATTCTAATGTATTTCACTGGTTGTATTGATTCACGTAAATCAATATTTTATTACGTCCTTAAGATTACCAGTAAGTTATATTGTAGAGAATCTTTATTGTTATTTCCACTATAGAAGTCACATTCATTTATTGTTTTGAGGATACATCTCGTATGATGTATTATAGAGTTTCATAGTAGGCCTAGAGTTCAGAATTATAGTTTCATTAGGCCATTAAGAAAATTTTGCGATAAATTCAGCTACAATATTTATGGCTAATAACTCTAAGAGTACTGGTCGAAGCTAGCATATCGACATTAAGTATTTAGCCATAAAAAGGCGTGATAAGTGGTCATTAATCACGCAAACTGAATTGGGTGATCGCATAGATCCTTGACTAAAGGCATGCCGCAACACAAATTCAAGGATCATAAAGTAAATATGGGATTCAGTTAACCCATATGCAGTTTTTTTTATTTGTACAACCAAAAATTATTTAATGAAACTCTAATTTCGATATTTTCTCATATTTACGTGCACCTTAATTTCATCTGAGAAAATTATCGTAAGAGGACCTGAATAAACATAAGGGTTAGGGTTTATTCACTTAAGTACATTGCCACATAAAGTACATTGTTATATAATAAATATATCGTAATACATGGAAGATAATACTCGACTTATAATGAGGACATGTCGCTATGATTCGTATGTTTATTATATAATGAGGAACGTTTGGGTTTGAATGTTTTAGTTTAAATGCTGACCAAGTGGGAGAATATAAGAATATTTTTATTTTAAGAAATATATTTCTATTCAAGGAAATAAATTTCTATTTAAGGAAATAAAATAAATAATTGATTTTGTGATAAATGAATATTTTATATTCATTGAATCTGGACAAAATCATTTACGTAATATTCTATTTATGGTCAGATTTAAATATTCATGACCTGATTTGATTTCCTGAATTAATTGTCAAAATATTCTGACAATTAATGTGGCACAGATACTGATGGAGTATCTCACCTATAAATATAGGGTCTCGGTCCCCGAGCTCCTCACTCATTCTGTTCATAACAGCAAAATCCATCTAAAGAGAGTTGAGAGAGCGAGGAAGCCCGATTACCCACATCAATCGGTTTCTTTTGCAGATCAAGCTTATGTGGGATTAATACTCAAAGAATCAATGGCTGGAGGTATTTCGATCCTTATATTAAATTATAGTGCATATATGTTTGATTAATTCCGCACTTTATACTTAAACATATATATTTCAGTTTATACATATAAATGTCTAACACCATGAGTATAGTACTTTGTATATGGAGAATGCTCCAAACTTAAAGAAACAAATAAAGATTCTTAATTTCTGTTTATTGATTAATTAAGTAACATACCTGCTTTATATATACGCGCCTAATTTAATTTTTTTTTAGTATTACATTGAACCTCTATTTAAAAATACTCTATTAAAAAATAATCTGTAATTTGTAATAAAAAAAAATTAAATCTCAATTTAGGTCCATTATAAATAAGAATAATCTCTAAATTGTAATTAATTATACATTTTTTAAGTCTCGTATTAACAAAGTATACTTCTATATAAGAATAATTACATTGTAATAAAATATATACATATATTTTGTAAATTTATTTATATAAAATTAATAATTTTATTCCAAACTATATATAATGCAAGTATAGACATTATATTTACTCTAAAATTATTCTATTATGATATTGTACTAATGATCGTTTATTATTATTATTGTTTTTTTTTTCCGGTAAATCAGCAAGTGTATTATAAACTAAGAAACAATTTTTACAAACTCATAGCATCCTCCAATTTAGAGGACCTACCCCAACCATAATCTTACAATGTATTAAACCAATACTCTTCACTACTAGTTACATTTTTTGGCCAAATACAAGTAATTCTATATTTGCTTACACTTTTAATTCTATATACAATGGTATCACTATTTTCCATCACTTGGTTCCAAAACATGTTGTTTCGGCCACCCCAAATCAAATAAACCAACGCTGCAATAGCAGCCGCTAATACATTGGCAACTTTGCTTTTTTAATCCACTTGCTGATACTTACCAAGGAAACCGAGGTGGTTCCCCAATGCAGCCAATTTTTGATTTAATCAAGGCAGCCCTTTGAGTATGGACACTCAAAAAATAAGTGTTCAACGGTCTCGTTGCTGCCACCGTTACAAAGTAGACAATTATCATTGTCTATCACCCCAAAGCTCTTCAATCTTTCCTTTTATTGTTATTATTGTTACATTGATATTTTTTTTGATATTTTAATTTTTTTTTTAGTATAATTCTATTTAGTTATATAAAATCTCAATTAGAATATAATTCACTTGGTCCTAAGTGTATTTTTTGATAGAAATTCTACTTTATAATAATAAAAAAAATAACTATTTATTATAATAAATGATAATTTAAAAAATTAAAGTTAATATATAATAATACTGAAATTATATCATCTAATTATATATTATTATTAACAATCTTATTTATTAATAAAAAATAAAATTCTATAAAATATATATTTTTTAGTTTATTCCTAATTAGTAATTATTATTATTAAGAGGATATAAAAATTAATATTATAAATGTGTTTTAATATATATTTATTTAATAAAAAGTTTAAAAATTATATTATTAATGTATATGTATGTATACAAATTTTTAAATTGTTGTGTTAAAACAAAATGTTATTATAAAAATAAATAAACAAGGTGATTCATGGAAAGAATTGAGTTTCCCTTAATATATTTTTTTTTATATTCTGATTATTCAATTTCTTGTCATCATTGTATCTTATATATATATAGGGCAAGACTATAGTAAGACCTAACAAAAGTTCCCTACCGGTAGGGAACTTTTTTTAACCATTGATTATAGATCGTGTGGTTATTAAGATTTAAGGTGTATACTGAAATTATATCATTTAATTATATATTATTATTAACAATCTTATTTATTAATAAAAAATAAAATTCTATAAAATATATATTTTTTAGTTTATTCCTAATTAGTAATTATTATTATTAAGAGGATATAAAAATTAATATTATAAATGTGTTTTAATATATATTTATTTAATAAAAAGTTTAAAAATTATATTATTAATGTATATGTATGTATACAAATTTTTAAATTGTTGTGTTAAAACAAAATGTTATTATAAAAATAAATAAACAAGGTGATTCATGGAAAGAATTGAGTTTCCCTTAATATATTTTTTTTTATATTCTGATTATTCAATTTCTTGTCATCATTGTATCTTATATATATATAGGGCAAGACTATAGTAAGACCTAACAAAAGTTCCCTACCGGTAGGGAACTTTTTTTAACCATTGATTATAGATCGTGTGGTTATTAAGATTTAAGGTGTATACTCTTACAATAGGACTGCTTGTATACAATTAAAACTTTATACATATTATAATAATATTTAATTATATATTTATTTTAAAAAAAATAAAATAATATTATTAATTAAAAAAATTATTAATTATTAATTTGAATTATTTTTTTTAAGTTAACTCTCATGTAAATCTTGACAGTTTCCACACTAATATTATTGTTATTCTAATTTTTCTTCTCACTCGATATATTAAACTAGTGTGTTCTTATTTTTTTTCCTTTTATTTATTTTTTCGTTTTTTTGTTGGGAAATTTCTTTTTCTTTTATTCATCAATAAATTTTAGGAGTTTTTTTTATCAAGTTATTTTTTTTTATCAATTTTGACTATAATATTACGTTGTATTATTATTATTATTATTATTATTATTATTATTATTATTATTATTATTATTATTATTATTGTTATGACAAAGTGATTTGGATCACTTAAGAATTTACAATAAAAACATCAACATTTGAAGTGGGAACCTTTTTTTTTTTTTTTTTCCATTTTATTGATTAATAAATTTTATGGGTTTCTAGATTAGCATCTTTTTTTTCATCGTCGGAGTAATTGCCGATGTCGGAAAAGTCGTTAGTGCATGTAGGGGTGTTCATCAAACCGCTCAAACCGTTCAAATCACCCACACCGCACCATACCGTAAAAAAAATGTGGTTTGAAATTCTTTGCTGTGCGGTCGCGATTTGAATTTTTCCTAAACTGCGCAGTGCAGTGCGATTTGCAGTTTTGAATTGTTAATATGCGGTTCAAACCGCAACGCATCACATATTATAAAAATTTCAATTTTTATATTTATTTAGGTTCAATATGTGAAGGCCCAACCTAAGCCCACTAATTATGCTTTTTTTGTTGAAAAAATAATTATTGTATCGTTGAAACTTACATTTTTTTTTTCATATTTTTTTCAAGTCTTATGATATTTTTGACAAGTGTTGCTCAAACTTTGTTGTATTTGTGATAATTTAATTATTTAGTGATAGTCCAAACTGTAAAAACTGCATAAACCGCACCGCACCACACCATTTTTTGCGGTGCGGTTTTTGCAATTTTATAGTTTCGCGGTGCGGGTGCGGTTTGGAAAATTAGAAAAATACATGTGCGGGTTGGTTTGAAAAAATAGTCAAAAACTGCACCACCCGCATCGCGAACACCCCTAGCCGCCGACATTGGAAAAGTCATCGAAATTGGTATTATCCTCAGAAAAATCACTGAAAAAATTACCAAGAAACCGGATTCTTGATGAAGGAACCAATTTCTTGGTGATTTTTTCGGCGACAATACCAATTCCGATGACTTTTTCGGAGTTTGCTGTCGGTGTCGGAAAAGTCGACAGAGTAGCTGTCGGTGTCGGAAAAATTGTCGGAGTTGCTGACGGCATCGAAAAAGTCATTTGAATTGGCATTGTCGCTGGAAAAATTACCGAAAAAATCATCAAGAAACTGAATTGGCATTTGAATTCGTAATTTTTCTAAGAAACCAGTTTCTTAGTAATTTTTTCGGTGTGCTAATTCTGATGACTTTTCTAGCGCCAGCAGCAACTCCGGTGACTTTTCTGACACCTGCAGCTACTCTGACGATTTTCCCAGCGCCAGTAACAAACTTCGGTAATTTTTTCGGTACCAATAATAAATAAAATTGCCTAAATAAATAAAAATATTAAATATGGGCTTTAAAAACCTAATTTATATATATATGGCATATCAAATACTATAAAATATCTAAAAATAAAAAAAAAATGCCATATAAATTAGTCCAATTTAAAAGTACCATATTTAAGTAAATAACTTTTAAAATTCTGAATATAATTTTCTCTTTTGTTATATGATAGTGTATAATATTATTATTGGAATATTATATGAATTTTTGAAAATTTATAAATAATTTATAGCATTAAAAATTTAAATGGATTACTTTTATTAAAATATTAAAAAAAATTAAAAGACCCGTAAAAATAGAGTCACCCACCGTGGTTTCTTTGATAAAATAATTTTATTATTTTTTTTCTTAAAGAAAAAATTGGCTGCAAATGAATACATCAATATTATGTGTACCATTTTTTTTCTTAATTCTTATTGGCCCATTTAGCTTCCCTATGCCATGAGGTAAAATGAAAAATGCCTACACTAGATTTCCCCTATATATATTGTCTCATCATATCTTACCCGTTATTATTACTGTATCTCACACGGTTATTATCACAGTATTTTACTCGTTTCATCACCATATCTTTTTCTTAACTTGTACGTAGTCATCATATCACTAAATTATAATATTTCTAATTTTACAATTTACTCATTCCAATTTTAATTCTAATTGTCAAAAAAACAAATATTTCTTTTTTATTATTATTTGAAGAAAAAATATCTTTTGAATTTAAATACCAATATCATTAGATATATATCTATTTTCTCTTTTTTCTTAATATTGTTTACAAATAAGTAGATCTAAGAAAATTAATTATTATTTTGCTAAAACCGAATCAATATTCAATAGTGATATCAATCGAAATGGTATCATTTATTAATACTTACATATGTCTCTCTCATTTTTTTTTTCTTTTTTCTAAGGACATATATATATACACTACAAGAAATGTTACTTTTACCAGCACAGTTCGCTACTGCGTTTTTACCAGCACATTTCACAAACTGCGCTGGCAAAGAGATCAAAGTTTTACCAGCGTACATTTGCAGTGGCTAAAATCTAACTTTTACCAGCACATTTACGTGCTAGGAAAAGTCTTTTTTGCCAGCGCTTTTTATTTTATGCTGGCAAAAGTTCTAATACTAACATTGATTTGCCAACCTCCTTTTACCAACAAATCATAGGTAAATTCTATTTTACCAGCAGAATACTAACTTTTGCCAGCACAAAAAAATGTGCTGGCAAAAGTGACATTTCTTGTAGTGATACTAGGTAAAAGTTACGTGCCGAGTCACGGAAATGTTAGTTTTATTTAAGGTTTTGTTTTATAAAAGTAAACTGTGTGTTAGGTAAAACAGTGTCTATAAATATGTACATTATTATTAATAGTTAAAAATACGTTAATCTTAATATATATACACTCATATAATAGTTATCCTTACTGTGAATAAATAATTTATGATAAGTTATAACAATATATGACTTTAACATTTATTATTTGTTTTTAGAAAATTCAAAGGAACAATATATTCGTTTTGTAAATTTAAAAAATAGAAAAAAAAAAGTGTCATCTTAAAATAAAGAAAAAGAATTATTAATTAAAGTCTTTTAATATAGAATAGCTTACGAGAAATAAAACAAAACATAATGGTATTATCAAATATAACCAATGAATAAAGAGAAATTAGAGTGGTATTATCAAATATAACCAATGAATAAAGAGAAATTAGAGTGGTATTATCAAATATAACCAATGAATAAAGAGGAATCAAAGTCGATCATGTCAATTATCAAATATAACCGAAAGACTAATCAAAATATGATGCCCCTCTATGTTCGCAGTTGTTCTTCGATTTTGATTTTTTCAAAAATAATTTTGCCGTGCGAAATGATTTTTTTTGTTCAAATAAAATGTTGGTCAATCATGTGCCCTGTACTCAATCAAACTTGTTGAGTTGGTCGATATCTGCAACAATAATAATAACAAAAAAAAATATTATAAATGAAACACCAAACATGAAATTTAATCATTATAATAGTTTTACTACTCTTAAACTTGATTTGATATCCCTATGGAAATATTGATTTCTATGTATCTAATAAAGATAAAAAAAAAAAGATAAAAGAAAAAAAAAACAACCCAAATGGAGTACTCAACCACATTGATTGAAAAGCTGAGTGATCACCTTCTTATCTTCTTTGCCTTTACTTTCTTGCAAAGATAAGAGAAACCCAAAGAAAGAAAATGAAAGAGAAAATGTTAATTGCATAAAACACCAGCATAAAACACGAAGGCTCATTCAACATTATTTCAAAATATTAGGAAAATTGATATTGGTAGTGTTAAAACAAATCCAGCCTAAAGAAAAATTATATCTAAATCAATATCCGTATGAATGGAAGGAGCAGATGAATGAAGTGTGAACCTAAAAAAGACCATCTTCCAAGAGCGATTAGTACAATTTTTATTATTATAAAAAACAATTAAACACTATTATAGGGGATCCTCAAATTTTGAAGAAAGTACATATCTCAAGTTTTAAAAACAAAGGCCCAAGAGCTGGTGGAAACAGAGGTAAGACTTGTCTCTATATACTATTATGCCTTCCTCCACCAGCTCTACCACCAAATCCAATCCCTTTAGGTTGCTTTCCTCGTCCCTACCTCTTCCCACTACAAGAAATGTCACTTTTATCAGCACAGTTCGCTGCTGGTAAAAGTAACTTTTACCAGCAGATTTCACAAACTGCGCTAGCAAAGAGATCAAAGTTTTACCAGCGTACATTTGCAGTGGCTAAAATCTAACTTTTACCAGCACATTTACGCGATAGGAAAAGTTTTTTTTGCCAGCGCTTTTCATTTTATGCTGGCAAAAGTTCTAATACCAACATTGAATTGCCAACCCCCTTTTACCAACACATCATAGGTAAATTCTATTTTACTAGCACAATACTAACTTTTGTTAGCACAAAAATGTGTTGGCAAAAGTGACATTTCTTGTAGTGTCCTCTGCCACGTCCTACTCCAGGTGGTTTCCTATCTAAAAACATAGAAGATGATAACTTTGTGTCAAGTAAAAAATAATCTACAGGATCCAAGAGCTTGAAAGCTGTATATATTTAGGCGAATATAGGATAAAGTGTTTTAGAACTACTTATTACAATCACATAATCATATACCTGATGGCTGACCGACTCTTAGTTTCTTCTTGAACTTTGTCAATCGCCTCAAAAGCAACGACAATTAGAGTTCCATTAATTAAATCAACAATTTTTTTTTTTTTTAAAAACATAAAGGCTACAAGCGGAGAACAAATAAAGTGGGGAAAAGATATAAAAAGCACGCCTCCTTCAAAGTTGGAAAAGAAATAAAAAAAAAAAGTGGTGACAAATATTAATGTATTAATCATCCACAATATCCAAAATACCTAAGTATATAAGTAGATCAACACAACACCTATATAACATGAGAACAAACTTTTAATGGGAATAAGAGACAAAGCTTGCATTATAAAAATAAATACATAAAATTTAATGTCTAGGAAATCAAAGTGAATATAGCATATAACATTCATAAAAGCAAGCATACCCAAAAGAGTTCATAAGAAATTAACAGGTAGAGACATTTGACATTACCCATAAATTAGCAGATAAAAAATTTATTGTTTGATTTCCAAACTGAAATTAATTCTTCGAAAGCAAGTGAGCAGAACCTTCTCTTTGTTCCTGAAAAATGGGGTTGATTCACTTTCTTAGGGCTTCATTTTTCTTATCTTTCCAACCCAAAAGAGTTCCTTGAGTTTCTATGCAGAGTGCAGTGTTATCATCCTTCTTCTCTAGTGTCACCACCATAGTCTCACTGTGTTCCTCTTCTCCGCATCAATTTTGCATGAAAATTTAAAGAAGACCAAAGCAAAACAGAAGTATATCTTACGTATTATATTTATAACAAAAATCGTGAAAACATTTTTTATTGAGATCATCATAGGTTCTTTGAAATTGAATGTTTCGTAGCGAAAAACAACACAGTCTGAGTCGTATTCATGGGTCTGGCTCAAATACCTCGTTTGAAATCGGTAGCAAATCGGCAGTGTCCTGAGTGAGAAGCCATCCATATCTTCCTTTGCTTCTTCGTCGGTGAACAAATTATTTCCTTCACAGATTGATTTCCTTATTCAAGGAGTTAGAATCGATTTTGACGATTACAGGATTGAGGATCGATTTCCTTATTGAAGCAGTGAGAATCGATTTTGATGATTATAGGGATGGGGATTCTTAATAATTAGTTGTTCTGTTTTGATTGTTTCTTTTAGAATATTTCTAGCCGCCTCTCCTTCTCGGATCCTCATCATTAGCAGTAATCGTTAGGGTTAGAAAAAATAGATTTTTTTTTCTAAGTTAACGGTTCCGTTAACTCGACGTTAACTTTGCTATAGAAAAAAAAACAAAACGTTAAAATGAATCGTTAAACCAATAATTGACGTTAGATAAACACTTTTAATATATAAAGATATCCCTTTTAAAAAATAGTAAAATTGGAAAAAAAAAAAAAACTAATTGATTATTTAAAACTAAAATTATATTATATAATAGATATCAACCATATTTCTCATTTTTTATCCCTCATATACTAGTTAGAGATATTAATTAGAAATTAATTAATTAATTTAAAGAAAAATTATATTTTCTTATATCTCTTAATTTTATCCCTTAAACATAAACTATCAACTTTCTAGAATAAACATAGTTTATTATCAAATCGTTTTCTATTTCTCATATAACTTTTGTGAATTATCAATAATTATAATAATCAGACATAGATATATGTATGTGTATATCTGGTATTTTTTGTATTTCCTTGATGATAATTAGAAAGAGCTATTACATATTCCTCCATATGTACATATTGATGCCTCTCCTAAAGTATAATTCAAGATCCATACAACTTAATCAATTATGTATGCCGTTAGACATGCAGTTTAGGGTTAGTCATTAGATAAATATTTTAGTATATTAAATATAAAAATTGTTATGCCATTTAGGGTTAAAAATTCAATAGATATTTTTTGTTTTTTTTATTTATTTATTAATTTTTCTTTTAAAATCAAGTTATTATATAATTTATAAAATTTTAGATAGATAGATATTTTATTTATTTAATTATTAATTATATGATTTAGAAAATTTTGATTAAAAGATTAGAAAAAATATTATTTATAAAATTTGAATTAGATAGGTAGTTTTTTTTTTATATAAATATAAATAATTTTTCATGAAATGAATAAATTAATGATGATATTAATAAATGATTAGACATATATTTAATTAATATAAATAGTTCATATAGATAGATAATTGATAGTTTGTAAATATATAGTATGGTTTTAGGATATTTTTTATTAATTTTTCTTAACTTTAATTAGATTTAGTTAGCTAGTGATAATTTTAGTTAGTACATAGTGACATTTTTTATTTAGTAGATAAATGATAAATATTAACCGCTAATGCAACGTGGTGTAGTTAGGGATTATAACTAACTAGTAAACATTTCGCGCTTTGCGACGAGAATATATATAAAATATTTTTTATTATATATAAAATATAAATTGTTTATTTTAATTAATAATAATTACTTAGTAAAATTATATTAAAATTTTAACTTTACTATTAAAAAATTTGTGACATAAATACTTAAAATATTAAATTTGTTGCTAATAAATATGTGAATTCGAAAAATAGTAGCATAAATTTTTATTTATGGTTTAATTTTTATTCTGATGTGTGTGTTAAGTTATGGGTTCGAATTTATTGCGTGTGTTTTTAATGTTTGAGCTTTAGTGTTTTACTGGGGTTGTAATGTTTGAGTTTGTGTTTATGAGATCTGTTTTTTTTTTTTATTATTTATTTTTATAGATTTTGAGAACTTGAAATTTGATGTTGTTTCTTTCTCTCAAAAAAAAAAAATTGATGTTGTTTCTATTGATTATTAGTGAAATTTCGTATTTTAATATTCACAGTTTAATTATTTAATTAAGTGATTAATTAAATGCGGAATTATGAAACTGATACTGAAAACAGTTTTTCCGTAGTTACAGAATACAACTGTGTAACTCCAGAGAAACCCAGAAAAACAAACAGTGCATAAAAGTAAAAACACACAAGATTTTTTAACGTGGTTTCAACAATCCTTTCAGATTGTTACTAGTCCACGAGGCCACGCCCAGAGATAAGATTCATTAGATTGGTATCAAAAAATACAAAGTAATTGACTTATGCATAAATAGACTCCCTCTTATTGTATGCTGCAAGCTTGATGTATTCCACCTACTAACCGAATCTTGATAAAACTCCAAGTGCTCGAACTCCCTTCGATCACCTTGAAGAGTGCTTGAATCCTCCTGATTCAAGGTTTAGAGGCTATCTCCCGAAAGCCTATACAACCATCTCCCGAAGGTTGTGTGCTTGTATCATCCCGATGCAAGACTTCAAAAGCAATCTCCCGAAAGCTTGTAAAACCCTTCTCCCGAAGGTGTGCTTGTATCCTCCCGATGCAAGACTTCAAAAGCAATCTCCCGAAAGCTTGTAAATACCTTCTCCCGAAGGTGCATTGATGCTCTTCTTTGTTGTAGACTTGAATACAGACTCAAGACAATACAAACAACAAATAAACAGAGTAAGAGTCGAACAGCTCTTCTCTACATAACAAAGACACTCTTTCCTTAAGATTTGAAAGTGAATGAAAGAGATACAAAACCTAGCTGCTATATGATGTATTTATAATGAAGATACATCTTATTGACAGCTTACATTCGGTCTAAACAAGACCTCAGCCCACTAGAAACTTCCCTAAAATAATTCTTCAATCAGTCCAGGAATTTCCGTTTCTGTACCTACAGAATCGTGGGCAGTAAGTACAACTTTCCTTTTATAGAAAAGGAAAGTTTAGCTTCAGTTAACTCTTCAAGAAATCTGATCTGAGAAAATGGAAAACTCAACACTGGATCAAATTATACAGCTGGTTAGATAAAAACGAAATGGGTAACCAAACTTACTATTTTTACCTTTTTTCCAAAAATAGGAAAGCTAGACAACTATCCTTCCAAGTTTAAAGACACAAAATAGGAAACCATATTAAACACATACCAGCCGAAATATACAATAAATAATAAAATACTTTTGTCAATTGAATATGCCAAAATGGAATTAACAATCTCCCCCTTTGGCACTTTGATTGACAAAACATTTTATTATGAGAAAACCTGCATCAAGTGTTAGAAACCAAAGCAAACAGCTTCTTAAAGATAAAAGAGTATAGAAAATAAACCCCCTGCATGAAAGCACTCTAACACATAAAACAAAGAACTTTTTTTGGACGGAAAAGCTTACAAACCAAAAACACAACAACTTTTTAAACGAAAAAGTGTACAAACCACAAACAAGCAACTCCCCCTAAAACCAAGGGTCCAGAGTTGTAACATAGAATCCAAACAATGAATCCAAAAAAAAAAAAATAATACTACTCCCCCTTTTTGTCTATCAAGGAGCCAAAGATAACAAAAAAACATAGACAAAGTCATAAGTTCAAGCATACATTACTAAAAAGCAAGAGATAAAAGATTGAACCACTTATTCATCATCATTGGGTCGGAAGTATTTCATGATGCTGTCCATCTTCCTAAGAAGCAAGGCCTGACTTGTCTCCATTCTTCCCAAACGCAAATTGAATTCTGCCATTTCTGTAGGAGAAGAAGTTGAAGCACATGCAGCAGCAGGATCATTTGTAATACCAGGGGAAGTAGACCGAGCCTTTCTTTGAGCAGCTTTTCCTTGAGGAGGCTTCTCAGGAATTTTGAAAGTGGTTCGAACAGCAGGCATCTCAATTGATTCATTCTCAAGAATCAATTCCTCTTGATCAGATAAAATCTTATAGATTAAATGAGGAAAAATAAGATTGAGCCTAGGTTTCTTGCCCTTTCGAAGAGAAACAATTTGCTCCCAAATCATGTCAGCCAAATCAATTTTAGCACCAATTGAAACTTTATACAAAAAGAAAGCAAGTTCATTTGAAACATTTACCGGATTGGAGCAAGGAAACAAATTGGATAGGGAAAACCTCATGAGAGCAGCATGTTGATAGGTGAGTTGAGACATATGCATGGTGTCAGAGAGTTTAACATCATTATCACCAGTGAGATAACCGAACACCTTTTGACGATCAAACTCCACATCAGTTGGCTCAATTCCCATAGGCAGATTGAGAGTTTCAGCCACATCATTCACAGTAAAGGAATACCAGTGTCCTCTGACAAATACTTTGCCAAACACAAAAGAGTCCTCATCGAGAAACTCATCAGTGATGTTAGCATAAAATTCCTTCACGATTCTATCCACATAGCCATCAAAACCGATCAAAGTATCTACCCATTGTCTTTCTTTCAACATGTTATAAACCCCAAAAGGCTTATGAACAATGACATTAAAATTTTTCTCCACAGTAAAATTCCTATTCTCATAGAATTTCATATCTCTAGCATGATCATTATAGCAAAAGTAATGAGAGTGGGGCTTGAAGTTATCAAGAGAAATACCAGAGGGCCTTTTTCTTTTCTGTGGAAGAACAGGATTTGGAGAGACAATGGGCCTTTTTCCTTTGTCCTTCTTTGGAACTGCAGCAGGGACAGGAACAGGTTTTGTAGTGACAGGATCAGCCTCTGGTTCTTCACTCTCGGATTCAGAATCATCAACAGCAGGTTGGTCTTTGGGCACAAATTCTTCACTTGAATTGGACAAGCCCTCTAAATCATGATCCTCCTCAGTTTCTTCAGGTTCAGAATCCGAGGATGAGACGGAAGGGGGATTCTCCTTGAGATTTTTGGCCTTTGAAGACGAAGAAACCACCTTTTTCCCTTTGGATACAATTTTAGGTTGAAACACTTCGGGCTTTTGAGGAGTGGAAACCTTGGACCTTGTTCGAGAACTCACCGTGGGCAAAGTCACCATAGCTTTGTCGACATTAGGAGCACCATTCGAAGAAGAGGACTTCTACAATGTGTGATCGGATGAATGAGATTCATCATGATCACCAAACCCAGGTGTTGAAGAAGCAATTAGAAAAGCAACGACAGGTGGAGAGGCGAGATTGATCACTGATTTTCGAGCTTGGGTCTTCGATTTTCTGGCAGATTTCGTCGGAGCAGAGGATGAACCAGGAGCTCCAGTCGCTGGTGCAGGCGGCGCCGGAGGGGTAATCGGAGATGCAGAGGCAGAGCCACGAGAGGGCTTCTTGGACGGTTGGGCATTCTTAGTTTTGGCCATATCTCTTTGAAACCCTAGAACACAAACACTCCCACACTTTGAAAAAATTAGACCTTTGAGAAAAAAAATAGAAAGATAAGAGAGAGTGGTGATCGTGGGTGAGTGGGTAGTTGAGAATATATACACATGATTTTACTTTCCCAAAATCAGAAAAAATTGAAAAGGAAAGTAACTTCCTTACCTTGGAACCACGTGTGGAGAGGAAAAAGGAAACCAAAAAAGGTTTTTCAAAAAATGGTCAATGTTTCCTTAATTGGAAAAAGGAAACCAAATATCCCCTCAAAATCTAAGTATTAAATATCCCAACCAAATCCGAAATTGCCTCCAAAAAGGACACAAAAAATAATTAATTATTTAAGGACAAGTTTCCTAAAAACACCAAAATAAGACCAAATCTCCAAACATAAAGGAAACACAATATAAAAAATACAATTAAAACATGTTTCTGCAAATGAAAAAATAAAAGAAAAAATATTAACAAAGAATCGAAAAAATATGCCCCCCTTTTTCTTTAATTTTTTCAAAAAATGCCCCCCAAAATTTTTTTTTGCAAATAATGAACAAGAGAACACAAAGAGACACATAAAGCACTAATCACCACTTAAGAGCAAAAAATAGTGTCTAATAATATAATGAAACATAACAAGATAAATAATAAGAAATTTTTAAGAAAGCTCAATTGACAAACTCGGTCACAAATTTTTTGTTTGTTTGTTTTTTTTTTATTTAAAAGACAGAAAAAGAAAATAACCTTGATATTTTTGTAACTAAAATTCACAATGTCCGCTTGTCTTTGTCCCTGATGAAAAAATCAACCTCATAAGAATAGTCAGAAATTATTTTATCAAGCTAATGAAGTAGTAGAATGAGGTCATACCGGTTACACAGGAAAAATTAACTCAGTCACCAAGAATATTAAAGAAAATCAAACAGTATGTAACGACTTTATAACACCATTATCGAGGATAAATTTTTTTTACCACAAACTGTGTCAAGCATAAGTGTGTGAAAGTGTAAGCAGGGAACATTGCCCAATATGTCAAAAAGACTTTTTCTGATAAATTGTAACCATAGGAGACGCTGTCACACTACCTCAATGGTGGCCCTTTTCAATGGTAGCGTATCTTCTACATAACTCCTAATTACATAGTTCCAACTTACTCAGAGATGGCTTTCACACATTGAGATAGGTAGCTCTATTCATCCAATGGAGCTTGAACACACAGTTTTTAAACATCATTATTCGAAAATGGTAGCTTACATAACACTGTTTGATGAACCCGAATATTCTTGTGAGGAGTGAACAATTTTCCCGACAAACTTGTATGACACCATAACATTACAACATTAGCAATAAAATAATGACTGTAATTCTTATAAGGTTGAGATTTTCTCCTAGGACAAGGACAAGACATTATGAACTCTAAGACAACTCAAAAATCAAGGATTAAGAAGAACAAAAACATTAAACAGTATAAACCCCTAAGGATTTCCTTAGAGATATAAAACTGACTGAGTCAAGAGCTTTAGTAAAAATATCTGCAATTTGTTTGCTAGTTTCAACATATTCTAAGACAAGAATTTTATTTTCCACAAGCTCTCTAATAAAGTGATGACGAATGTCTATGTGCTTTGTGCGAGAGTGTTGAACAGGATTCTTAGAAATGTTTATAGCACTAGTATTATCACAAAAGATGGTTAAAGTTTTCAAATCAAACCCATAATCTGCCATCATTTGTTTCATCCATAACAATTGGGTACAACAACTACCCGCAGCAATATACTCAGCCTCAGCTGTGGACAGAGAGATTGAGTTTTGCTTCTTGCTGTGCCATGAAACAAGATTGTTTCCAAGATAGAAACATCCACCACTAGTACTTTTTCTATCATCTGCATTACCTGCCCAATCAGCATCACTAAAGCAAACAAGGTTAGAGTTAGTGTCTTTAGAAAACCAAATCCCAAAATCAATAGTGCTATTTACATAGTGAATGATTCTTTTCACAGCCGAAAGATGGGATTCCATGGGATTTGCCTGATATCGTGCACAAACACCAACACTATAACAAATGTCAGGATGACTACCAGTAAGATAAAGCAAACTACCTATCATACTTCGATACAAAGTTTGATCTACCTTTACTCCTTGTTCATCTTTGCTTAATTTCAAAGTTGTGCTCATGGGAGTGTTGGTATGTTTGGCTTTCTCAAGACCAAACTTTTTCACCAAGTTCTTTGCATACTTGCTTTGAGTGACAAAAGTTCCCTCATCTGATTGCTTCACTTGAAGACCGACAAAATAAGTGAGTTCACCTACCATGCTCATTTCAAACTCCTTTTGCATTTGGGAAACAAAAACCTGCACTTCAGAGTTAGAAGTAGAGCCAAACACAATATCATCAACATATATTTGAGCAACAATTACATCAGAATTAATGTTTTTGATGAAAAGTGTTTTATCAACATTTCCTCTCTTGTAATCATGAGAAAGCAAAAATTCAGTTAGACGCTCATACCAAGCACGTGGTGCTTGTTTTAGACCATACAAAGCTTTGTCTAACTTATAGACATGATCAGGAAAATGAGGATCCTCAAACCCTTTAGGTTGTTCAACATACACCTCTTCTTTTAACAGCCCATTCAAAAAGGCGGATTTGACATCCATTTGATACAATTTAATACCAAGAATGCTAGCTATGGAAATAAGTAACCTGATCGATTCCAGTCTAGCTATTGGAGCAAATGTTTCATCAAAGTCAATACCCTCAACTTGAGTGTATCCTTGGGCAACCAACCTTGCCTTGTTCCGAATGATAGTGCCAAACTCATCACTCTTATTTTTGAAGATCCACTTGGTTCCAATGATGTTCACAAACGGTGGTCTTGGAATCATTTTCCAGACTTTGTTTCGAACAAACTGATGTAGCTCATCCTGCATAGCAAGAAACCAATCTTCATCCATTAGGGCTTCTTTTACAGATTTTGGTTCTAAAGAAGAAATAAAAACATAAGAATTGAATTATATTAGCATATTTTCTTCTTGTAACCATGCTCTCATCAAAGTTTCCAAGGATGAGATCTGAAGGATGATTCTTTTTAACCCTGGAGGATGGTTCCCTCTGTATTGGATCAGCGATTGAATTTGAAGAATGCTCGGATTCTTTTGTTGTTGGGAGTTCTGTAGCAACAGATTCCTGCACTGTAGCCTCGACAACTGCTTCTGTAGCTTCGTCAGGTTCCTTTTCCTCAGCAGCAGGCCTTTCAAGCAGGTCCTCATTCTGTTCTTCTGTAGAAAACTCAGAGAAATCTTTTAGGTCATCAACAACAACATTAGCAGATTCCATAACAGTTTGGGTTCTCATGTTATACACACGATATGCCCTACTATTTGTGGAATATCCTAAGAAAACACCTTCATCACTTTTAGCATCAAATTTACCAATGTAATCACGATCTCTTAAAATATAACAAACACATCCAAACACATGAAAGTGACTTACATTTGGTTTCTTACCTTTCCAGATTTCATATGGTGTTTTGTGAGTACCTGGACGTAAGAATACTCTGTTGATGGTATAGCAAGCAGTGTTAATAGCTTCGGCCCAAAGACGCCTCGTAAGCTTCTTGCTATTCAACATTACTCTAGCCATTTCTATTAGAGTACGATTCTTTCTTTCAACCACTCCATTTTGTTCAGGAGTTTTAGGAGCAGAAAATTCATGAGAAATACCGTTAGCTTTACAAAATTCATCATATATGGTATTTTCAAATTCATTTCCATGATCACTCCTAATCCTAACAATTTTACCAATGTTACAATCTTTTTCAACTCGTAATTTTAAACACAAAGATTGGAAAGCTTCAAAAGTATCAGATTTTTCTCTCAAAAAATCCACCCATGAAAATCGAGAAAAATCATCAACACATACAAAAATATACCTCTTACCATTCAAGCTTTCTACCTGGATTGGACCCATTAAATCCATGTGCAAGAGTTCGAGAACTCTAGAAGTATTCACATCCAGGACACTCTTGTGAGAAATTTTCAGTTGCTTTACTAACTGACATGGTCCACATTTTCCCAACGACTCCTTACCTAATTTAGGTAATCCTCGAACAATCCCTGAAACAGACAAATTTTTTTTCAGATTTTTAAAATGAATATGACCAAGTTTTTCATGCCATAGATCAGTTGTATTTTTAATGACAGAATGACAAGTAGCATACGTAGTGAGGGTATAACAATTATCACTAGATCTCAGCCCTTGTAAGACAATTTCATCAAGAATATTATATACATAGCAATGATTGCTATCAAAGCTCACTGTATAACTCTGATCACAAATCTGACTAATGCTAAGTAGATTAGCTTTTAGTCCTTCAACCAACATGACATTCTGTAGTTTAGGAAGTCCTTCGAACTTGAGAATTCCCATTCCTATGACTTTTCTAGTAAGACCATTACCAAATGTAACTTCTCCACAGTGCATTGGTCTTATGCTCACAAGATATTCTTTTTCACCTGTCATGTGTCTAGAACAACCACTATCAAAGTACCACATGTTAGAAGCAAATAAGTAGAACCTACCAAGCATTTGTTTTTGACAACCCATTTTTGTTTTTGTAAAACATGTTTATTTTCAAGATAATTAGATTTAAACATGTTTTGCATGGTTATGCACTTAGGTCGAATGTGACCTTTTATTCCACAAAAATGGCAAATAGGGATGAAACGTCTTTCAATCCCTTTGAAATTGTCAAACTTACCGTGCTGCTTCTTTTCTGTAACAGCAGAGTGCTTTGCTGTAGAGACAGAAACCTGCGAGGTAGAAACAGTTCTTCCAGAAACAAAACTATTAGATTTAACAAAAGTGGTTTTAGAATCAGGTTGATTAGATCAATAACCCAGACCCGCATGATTAGTTTGGCCAGATTTTTGAATTTTCTCAAAAATGGTGGAATCTGGATTTAGCATTTTAACATTCTTTTTAGTGTTATCAAGTTCCTTGGTTAAAGAAATAATCTTAGACTCTTTTAAAGACAGTTCAGATTCACAACATTTAAGTTTATCTTCAACTCATTAATGTTGTTACACAAGACTTTATTATCTTTAACCAGGGAGAGATTTTTAGCACATATTTCCAACCACTTACCAAACATTACCTTGTAGGATTCAGCCATAGAATTCTCATCAATTTCTGACTCATCTAATTCGGATCTAGATTCTTCCTTGTTGTCATCGATCAGGATATTATTCATGCAAATGGTCTTTTCTTTTTCCTGCAAATTTCTTGCCAAAACACTTGTTAGGAAAACCTTTTCTTTTCATCCTCACTACTCTCAGAATCATCACTCCAAGTAACATTTAATCCCTTTTTATTTTTCTTTAAGGTATTAGCACATTCGGATTGAGTGTGACCAAAACCTTCACATTCTCTGCATTTAATACCTTTTTTATTGCTAGATGAAAAAGGTTTAGAGGGAATATTACCAGAAATGTTACCTTTTGGGCTCTTTGAAAAGTTCTTTTTATTTCCAACAGATTTCATGAATTTTCGAAAAATTTTTGCCAGCAGAACCATTTCATCGTCATTTTCATCATCAGAAATAATATTTTCAGAAGCATTAAAGGCAATACCTTTACTTTTCTCATTCGAGAGACTTTGCTTACTCTTTTTCTTGATCTGTTGATTCAACTCAAAAGTTCTTAAAGACCCCATGAGTTCCTCAACCTTCATTTTGCCAAAGTCTTTTGCCTCTTCCATTGCAAGAAATTTTGTGTCAAACCTATCAGGAAGCACTCGAACAATTTTTCGAACCAAGACAGATTCATCTAATTTTTCTCCCAAGGCAAAAAACTCATTAGAAATATAAGATAATCTTTCATAAAAATCATTTAAAGTTTTAGTTTCTGACATTTCTCAATTCATCAAATCTAGTTTGCAACATGGTAAATCTTGATCTTTTCACATCAGCAGTTGTTGGATATATTTTACCAGGATCTAGATTTACTAACAAGTATGTTTCATTAACATCCTAATATGAATTCTAAAACAATGAAATAAACACGTATAAAGTTTAGTAAACATTGGGTGCAGCGGAATATAATGACTCATTCCGTTCAGATCTCTAGCTCTTGATTCCTTTCTGTAGCAGAGCATCACCAAGATCTAAACCTGGATCTCTTTCTTTCCTTCCTTTGATGCTAAATCTCCTTCTTGTTGTTTGGAATCTCCTACAGTCTTACACACTATGATTGAGATACCACTTGATGTGTGTGGGCACTCGCTCATTCACTAATGGCTAAAAATATTTAGTGTGAAGAAAGGCTTGGTGTTTCGAATTGAAGAAGAAAGAAGAAGGAAGAGGTCTCGTCTAGGTTTTTAGCTTTGGAGGCATTAGTTGGATAATGAGACCATAACCTTCCTTTTATACTATTCTTCAATAGGGTTAGGGTTGAATTAAATGGATTAAAAAAGAATAAAATATTGGGCAATAAATCACTCTTGGTCGTACACTTAAGTGAGCCAATCTCTAGTTACAATTTTTCCATTTTATTTCAACCACTTATTTTTCTTTTCAATAATACTATATTTTCCAATTCAACCTTATAAATGCCAAACTATTTATTTAATAATTAAAATAACTATCAAATAAAATTGTCATTTATAATATTTATTAATTAGACTCCATAAAGTCTATTAATTAACAAATAAACCCCAAAATACTATTTCTTCACAATCAAGCCATAACATAGTGAAAATTCATAAAGTAGACATAGTTTAACTTTAAAATTATAATTGATTAATCAAAATCAATTAACTGAGTCTTACAAGCAGTATGGTCTCAACTAGTATGGGGACCATGGGTCTATATATCCGAGCTTTCAATAAGAAAATCAAGAATTTATATCTTAAATTCACTAACTTATTAATTCTTCGTTGAATCCACGCATAGAACTTAGAATTGCACTCTGAGTATATAGAACGCTCTATATGTTCCACCATATAGACACGTCATTAGTTATCCATTGTTATAATCCTAATTTGATCAATGATCCTCTATATAGATGATGTACACTGTAAAGGGATTAGATTACCGTAACACCCTACAATGTATTTTATCCTTAAAACACTTAACCTCGTATAAATGATATTTCCGCTAAGTGAAATGAGTACTCCATCATTTATTTTTGTTTGGTCAAGCTCGAAGGAAATCATGCTTTACTTTCTATTTGTCAGATAGAAGCTATAGATTTCATATTTATGTT
Source organism: Cannabis sativa (assembly GCF_029168945.1). NCBI lineage: Eukaryota > Viridiplantae > Streptophyta > Magnoliopsida > Rosales > Cannabaceae > Cannabis > Cannabis sativa. The sequence goes on along the minus strand of NC_083604.1, from coordinate 65,361,577 downwards.
AGCGCTCCCACTCAATTGCACTATCATGTTCCCAAAATGTACGTATCACCCTGACCCAAAAGTAGGCTTAACTAACAAATCAAAGAACATGTATAATACTCTTGAGATCGAACCTAAACATATCAGGATTACGATCATTTGATCTAGGATCAACAGGTGATATTGAATTGAATAGATATTACGGTAAATTTTAACAAATCTAATCAAAGTTCAATATCGGTCCCTTCCGATTTATACTCCATACATCCGATGCTAGTAAACTTTGCCAATGCCCTGGAAAGGACATAACACTTATCCAAGGTGTAAGAATACCTATCCCTGATTATACCATGCCAGTCTAAATCCAGTGTTGTGACAAATCAGGGAATAAACTTTCGAACATATAATTAAGATTATATTCCACTGTGTTGACAACACTATAATCATTAACAAATTCATATGTTCTGGACTTAAATAGAATTCATACATTATATATATAATCATGAAATAAATCGTGTGAATCATACAACATAAAAATGTTATTTCTGATCTTTATTAACTAATAAATCTGATTATATTGAAATGAGTATAATTTAGGGCACAAAACCCAACAAGTACCTTCAAATTGAATTTGAAGGATTTCCCATGCTTCCTTTTAGGGGTGTTCATAAAATAGCCGATCCAATCCCATCCAATCCGTAAAGTACAGATATCCGCACTTGTGCAGATTGGATTAGATTGGAAAATTCAAAATCCGCACTTGTGCGGATTGGATGTTGATTGACATGTAAAAGTAACCGATCCAATCCAATCCACACATATTTATAACAAAATTAAAAAATTATATATACAAATAACATTTTAATATAAGAAAAATAGTAATTTAAAAGTCTAATACATATAATACAATTATATTGTAAAACTTAATAGATAAAATGTATATTCTATTCTTATATATTTGTTCTTCTACGTACAATTTAAAATAAAATAATTTTTTTTTTATATATACAATTTTTTCTTTCTTTCTTTGAATTTGTTATTTGTTATTTTATTTATTTCATGTGTTGTTGGAGACATAAAATAACTATAATTTGTTTTCTTTTGTTGCTAGTTATGTGAAAAAAAATATTTTTTTCATAAATATTAAATAATTTAATATTAAAAAGTAACCAATCCAATCCATATTTTTGCGGATTGGATTGGATTGGATTTGAGCTATTGTGCGGATTGGATTGGATCAAAAAAATAAAATCCGCACTTAGTGCAGATTGGATGTTGTTTGACCAAAAAAGTGCGGATTGGATCGGATGAACAGCCCTACTTCCTTTGCAGATTCACAAGATGAGATTAATTTAATAAAGCCTTCACCAACACCATTAAAAATAGCATGTAAAGCCTTATTATTATAACCAGACAATTTTTCATCTTCAGTGGTCCAACTGAGTTCAGGTTTTACTTTAGTATTACCTTTTTCATCATTTTCAGTAGGTTGAGACCAGCCTGTAAGAATAGCTCTCCATGCCTTCTCATCTTGCGATTTGATGAATGCTCTCATCCTGACCTTCCAATAAGGATAATTCGACTCATTCAACAGAGGAGGTCGAGAGATAGAGCTTCCTTCTGCAAACAAAGACATCTCACACAAAACAAGTTAAACGGAATAACCTCAAGATCTCACTAAGAATTTAGTGACTTGATTTGATACCAATTGAAATTCTGTATATTAATATTCTCAGTTTAATTATTTAATCAAGTGATTAATTAAATGCGGAATAATGAAACTGGTACTGAAAAAAGTTATTCCGTAGTTACAGAATACAACTCTGTAACTCCAGAGAAATCCAGAAAAACAAACAGTGCATAAAAAACACATAAGATTTTTTAACGTGGTTTCAACAATCCTTTCAGATTGTTACTTGTAAAGACCGCTTAGTTTAATTTGGAAATTAGCAGTTAATCACGTTTAATTATGAAATTATTTATAGCTATTTAAATAATTATTTATACTGTTATTATTGAATTCAGAGATGCATTTCTATGTCATTCAGTAGTTTTCATATTTTTGCATTTCCGGTGCCCGGTAGCATGGAACTCGGTGTTTGGCTCAGTAAAATCACAACTTAGTATGTTAGTAGTTTGGGACAGTTTATTAGACATTGGGAATGTCGGGAATGGCCGGAAATTTAGAATTACCCAAAAATACCCCTTTAGTGTTATTTATGTGATTTTAGTGTGAAGGGGCAAAATGGTCATTTTGCCCCAGTATTAGTTTGTCTTTTTGTGGCTTAATAAATGAGAAATATGTGTTTTATTTGTTGATATATTGGCTGAAATAAGTGAGTAGGTGGCATTTCTCTTATTTTTCAAACTTAGACAAAAATAGAAAAATTTCAAAGGAAGCTCTCTCTCTCTCTCTCTTTTCCTCTCCATTTCGGCCTCTTTGTGCAGCAAGGAAAAGGGGATTTTTCTTGTGAATCTAGTAATTTTCAGCAAGTATTGTGAGAGGTATTTCTTTGTCTAGTTTTCTTACTTTGTTTTCTTGAATTTTTGATGAAAAAGATGAGTAAATGCATGATGATTTTGATGTTGTTGCTGCTGTAGTTTTAAGTTGTTTTCTGTGATTTTCTATGCTTGAATTGAATGGAATTAAGTAGGTTTCATGCATGCTAGTTGCTTGGTTCAAGTTTGTGAAATTTTGTACAAAAGCTTTGATTTTCAAAGAAATGTGTTCAATCTGTTAATTGCTTGCTGTAGATGATTGCTGTTGTTTTCAGAGGTTATTTTATGCTTGATTAAGTAGATTTGAGCTAGTTGGATGCATGTTATCTAGGTTTAACCAAGTTTGAGTTTTGAAACACAAAGCTTGGGCTTTAATGGTGATTTTAGATTCTGTGAGTTCTGGGTGGATTTGATGCTTTAGAAATGTTCTAGGGGATGTTTAGAACAGGCCTGGAAGTTTTGGTTTGATTTGGAGTTGATTTAAGCATTGTGTGAATTTTTGAAGTTCTGCCTGCGAGGAAACGGAATTCCGGTTGTGCATCCGAAATTCCGGATGGGGTTCTGAAATTTCCCAGAACCGGAATTCCGGTTGGGCAACCGGTCTACCGGTTGGGGAAAATTCAGGAATCCTAGTTTTCCTCGATTTTATGTTTAAGGGGGTATTGCCATGCTTTTTATCGATAGGGAAACTTTTAGTTCCTAGTTTAAGTCCCCGGGAAGTGATTTAGCGTATCACTTATAGTGTTGTGATTTTTATGGTTTAGGAGCACATGTCCGTAGCGCGGATAGTTCCAGTCAGGTTGACCGGCACACCTGAATTCGGAATCCAGGTAAGATTAGTATAACAGTATGCATATGTAGATTACATGTTTAGCGTGCATGTAGGAAGCATGTTAGATTACATTAGTTATGTATGTTGGCTTCGAACCATCCAACCGTGTCACGTCGATACAGGCTGGAGTATGACCAGCAGCCGGAGTATGACCAGTTCGATCGATTAGGCTGACACTTAGGTTGGTGGTTCCGTACTATTTGACGTATCCCGTCTGCATGTACCGGAGTATGACCGGCGGCGGAGTATGACCGGTTCGACCGATCAGTCGATATCGTAACACGTCAGACAGCCGGAGTATGACCAAGAAATGAGTATGACCGGTTCGACCGATCAGGCTGTTACTTGTCAATAGTACTGTCCCTATGAACGTTCAGAACTCAGTACCGTGTTGGACACGGCAGTTAGGGGGACTCAGTATCGTGTTGGACACGGCAGTTAGGGTTATGATCAGGGGTATGGGCGTCTGATCATGACCGTTTATGTTTGAATATTATTATGCTTTTCTTACTGAGTCTGTCAACTCACAGTGCTATGTTAATGTGTAGGTAAAGGCAAGGCTAGAGCTGATGGACCGTGAACGAGCCTATGAAGATTGTACATGTCGAGGCGGTTAGGCCTGGAGCGTACGATTCTCGGGACAGCAAGGCTATTTTTGTAACTAGTCGCTAGGCGACAATTATTTTGTATGAACAGTAAACTTTTGTAAATGATTTTGTAATCGGGATCCCGAGTCTTTTGTATAAATATTTTATAAGTTTAATTAAAAAAGAAAAATTTTAATTAATCACGTTTTCCATAAACCTCGTTGATTAGCAACGAGCTGCACAGCATGTTTAAAAATCACGTAATACGCCTATGTTAGTTAGGGTGTTACAATTTGGTATCAGAGCTGCCAGGTTATCTTCCAAAGATCGTCACGACATGTACAATCATCATCAGCAGTTAGCTCGTTTCATGGTTTAGTAAGCCTTTATTGCTTTAGTAGTTTATTTATTTATTTTATGAATAAGAAAAGCCTGATAGGAAGCATGTTAGTAGCCTTATAGTAGAATAGGCGCATGTTTCATTTTTAATTTCCAAATTAAGCGGCATTAGTAAGCTCTCCTTGAATACGACCTGATATGCCAACTCTTGGTTTCGCAGGCGGTTCTGACTAGATGGACGCCAGGCTGACTACCAGGAGCCAGGGCAATTCAGTGGGGTCGAATCAAGGACAGGGAGCTCAGTTTCCCCCGCCAGCTAGGGGCCGAGGTAGAGGTCCCTGGGGCAGGGCTCGTGGTCGAGGTGATGAGAACCCGCCACAGGCTGCCCAGGCTCCCCCAGCCGATCAGGGAGCCCAGAATTGGGAGATTAGGTTTGCGGAAATGCAAGCCAGAATAGAAGAGCAAGACCTCGAGATTCAGAGGTTGAGACAGCAGGGTGCTCCTGTAGTTCCGGTGCCAGTAGTTCCAGTGGCACCTGCCCCTACTGCTCAGGCCGAATTAGTGGTGGCGGCCAATAGATTGGAACCTTTGTATGAACGGTTCCGGAAGCAAGCACCTCCGGTTTTCTTGGGAGGTCCAGACGTGATGAAGGTCGAGCACTGGCTGACGGTGATCACCAAAATCCTAAACTTCATGGGTGTCACTGGTAATGATAGAGTAGTGTGTGCCACTTTCCAGTTCCAGGAGGACGCTCTGGTCTGGTGGGACATGGTGTCTCAGATCCATGACGCCACCACCATGACCTGGGAAAGGTTTCAGGAACTCTTCAATGCCAAATACTATAATGAGGCGGTCAGAAGCGCCAAGAGGAAAGAGTTCGCTCACCTGACTCAACGAGAGAACATGAGCGTGACCGAGTATACTACTCAGTTCGACCGGTTGGCGAGGTTAGCCTCGGGAATAGTGCCAACCGACTTCAGCAAGAAAGAAAAGTACCTGGACGGGTTAAATGCAAAGATCAAACATGATTTGATGATCACCACCGACGACAAGACCACCTACGCTGAGATGGTGGAGAAGGCACTGCGAGCTGAGGGCGCAGTTGGGTGTATGTCGGAGTCAGCTAGTACTCCGGCGAGTGGCGGGGCTCCTACCCCTCCTGCATCAGGCTTTAGCAGGGGGAGTAGTGGTTCGGCCATGGATCAGAGGAAGAGAGCATCCACTGCATCTGGTGGCTCAAGTTAGAACAAGAGGTTCCGGGGGAACCAGAATAGAGGTAGTCGTTCCAGTGGTACTAAGACCCGATTCTCCTATCCCGAGTGCCCTAGCTGCAAAAGGCACCATCGGGGTGAGTGCAAAGGTCAGGGATGCTTTCACTGTGGCATGCCCGGACACTTCAAGACGGACTGTCCCCAGTTCCGCTCAGAGGCACCGAGAGCTCAGGCGATACCCACTCCAGCCAGGGTGTTCGCCATCACTCAGGCTGATGCAGATGCCAGCCCATCAGTTGTGACAGGTCAGCTTTCTGTTAATAACTCGCTTTACTCAGTGCTGTTTGATTCTAGGGCTACACATTCTTATGTGGCAGCCAGAGTCTTTAGTAAATTGGATAGACCGTACGATAGATATGAATCAGGGTTTGGAACCCTATTACCTGGCGGAGAGTTGGTTATCTCCAACAGGTGGATTAGGTCTATGCCGATCAGGATAGATGGTAGAGAGTTAAGTGCTGACTTGATAGAGATGAGTTTAGTAGAGTTCGATATTATTTTAGGAATGGATTTCCTATCTAAATATTCGGCGAGTATTGATTGCAAAAGGAAGATGGTGATCTTCCAACCGGAAAGTGAAGAACCATTTGTGTTCGTTGGTTCAGTTCAGGGATCTCGGATCCCGGTGATTTCGGCCATGTCAGCTAGAGAATTATTACATGGTGGATGCTTAGGGTTTCTGGGCGTGGTGGTGGACACCACTCGGCCAGATACCATTCAGCCATAGGACATCAAGGTGGTTCGGGAATTTTCGGATGTTTTTCCCGAAGAACTTCCAGGGTTACCACCTCAGCGGGAGATTGACTTCATGATAGATTTGGCACCAGGGGTGGAACCGGTTTCCAAAGCCCCATATAGAATGGCTCCAGCTGAACTTAAGGAGTTAAAGATTCAGCTCCAAGGGTTGCTTGACATAGGGTTTATTCGACCTAGTGTGTCACCCTGGGGAGCCCCGGTTTTATTCGTCAAGAAGAAAGATGGAACTATGAGGATGTGCATCGACTACAGAGAATTGAACAAGCTGACAGTGAAGAATAAATACCCATTACCTAGGATCGATGATTTGTTCGATCAGCTTCAGGGAAAGACGGTCTTTTCTAAGATTGATCTCCGTTCGGGTTATCATCAGTTGAGAATCCGAGAGGAGGACATTCCGAAAACGGCTTTCCGCACTAGGTATGGACATTATGAATTCCTGGTTATGTCGTTCGGACTAACCAATGCTCCTGCAGCATTCATGGATTTGATGAATAGAGTATTCAAGGATTTCCTCGATATCTGTGTGATTGTGTTTATCGACGACATCCTCGTGTACTCTCAATCGGAAGAGGAGCATGAATTACATCTTCAGATGGAACTGCAACGGCTTTGGGAACACAAGCTTTATGCCAAGTTCAAGAAATGCGAATTTTGGCTATCTCAGGTATTTTTCTTAGGGCACATTGTGAGCAAAGATGGGATCAAGGTAGATCTCGGGAAGATCGAATCCGTCAGGGATTGGCCGAGACCGAAGACTGTGACAGAGATCAGAAGCTTCTTGGGTTTAGTTGGGTACTACCGTAGGTTCGTGGAAGGGTTCTCTAAAATTTCAATGCCCCTAACCGAACTTACAAAGAAGAATCAGCGATTTATTTGGTCAGACAAGTGCAAAGCTAGTTTTCAGGAGCTGAAGCAGAGGTTGATTACCGCTCCAGTGCTAGCTTTGCCTTCAGACAACGAGAAGTTTGTAGTTTACTGTGATACATCCATACAGGGTCTGGGGTGTGTGTTGATGCAAGCCGATCGGGTCATCGCTTATGCCTCTCGTCAGTTAAAGGATTACGAACAGCGATACCCGACTCATGATCTAGAGTTGGCCGCGGTGGTTTTTGCATTGAAGATTTGGCGGCATTACCTTTACGGAGAAAGGTGTGAAATCTACACCGACCATAAAAGTCTCAAGTATTTCTTTACTCAGAAAGATTTGAACATGAGACAGAGACGTTGGTTTGAATTAGTGAAAGATTATGACTGCGAGATTCTTTATCACCCTGGGAAGGCCAATGTAGTGGCCGATGCCCTGAGCAGAAAAGGGTCCCGGGCAAGTAGCTAGTATGGTTCAGATCTCACCTCAGCTAGCAGAGGATATGATTAGATCCAGCATTGAGTTTGTGGTAGGTCAGCTTCACAAATTGACGCTGCAATCTGATTTGTTGGAAAGAATAAAAGTCGCTCAGATGAGGGATCCAGAGTTAGTGAAGATCAGAGATGAGGTTTTGGCTGGTCAAGCCAAGGAATTTTCAGTGTCAGACAACGGGATGCTTCTGTATAAAGCTAGGGTTTGTGTTCCGAATAGTGTGGAACTCAAGAATGAGATCTTTAAGGAGGCTCATTCTACCCCGTATTCTCTGCATCCCGGCACCACTAAGATGTACCAAGATCTTAAACCGTACTTCTGGTGGAGCGGTATGAAGAAGAATTTGGTAGAATTCGTATCGAGATGCCTCACTTGTCAGCAGATTAAGGCTGAACATCAGAGACCAGTAGGGTTGTTGCAGCCTCTAACCCTACCAGAATGGAAGTGGGAAGATCTCACGATGGATTTTGTGGTCGGGTTACCTAGGACCACGGGTTTGTTTGATTCCATCTGAGTAGTGGTGGATCGATTTACGAAATCTGCTCATTTTCTGCCGGTTAGAACAACATTTACAGTGGATCAGTTGGCAGAGTTGTATGTCAGAGAGATTGTAAGACTTCACGGGGTACCGAAGTCTATAATTTCGGACAGGGATCCGAAGTTCACCTCCAAATTTTGGCAGAGTTTGCAGGGAGCAATGGGTACAAAGCTGAAATTTAGTACAGCATTCCATCCTCAGACAGATGGTCAGTCTGAAAGGACAATTCAGATATTGGAGGACATGTTGCGAGCCTGTGTTATGGATTTTGAAGGCTCATGGAATAAATATCTACCGTTGATAGAATTTTCTTACAACAACAGTTATCAGAGTACGATAGGGATGGCTCCCTATGAACTGTCATACGGTAGGAGGTGTAGGTCTCCCATCCACTGGGATGAGACAGGGGAGAGAAAATACCTAGGTCCAGAGTCAGTGCAGCGGACCAATGAGGCAATAGAGAAGATAAAAGCTAGAATGCTTGCCTCACAGAGTAGACAGAAGAGTTACGCAGATCCGAAACGCAGAGATGTTGAGTTCCAAGTAGGGGACCATGTGTTTTTACGGGTATCTCCGATGAAGGGGATCAAACGTTTCGGGAAAATAGGTAAGTTATGCCCTAGATTTACAGGACCTTTCGAGATTCTCGAGAAAATAGGTCAAGTGGCATACCGGTTAGCGTTGCCTCCAGCTTTATCAGCAGTTCACAACGTATTCCATGTCTCGATGTTGAGAAAATACGTTTCAGATCCCTCTCATATACTCAGTTATGAGAGCCTAGAACTGCAGCCAGATATGTCTTATGAAGAACAGCCAGTGCAGATCCTGGATAGAAAGGATAAAGTCCTTCGGAATAAGACCATAGCATTGGTCAAAGTTCTCTGGAGAAACAGCAAGGTGGAGGAAGCCACCTGGGAGCTAGAGTCAGATATGAGAGCTCAATATCCAGAGTTATTCAGGTTAGATTTCGGGGACGAAATCCTTTTAAGGGGGAATAGTTGTAAAGACCGCTTAGTTTAATTTGGAAATTAGCAGTTAATCACGTTTAATTATGAAATTATTTATAGCTATTTAAATAATTATTTATACTGTTATTATTGAATTCAGAGATGCATTTCTATGTCATTCAGTAGTTTTCATATTTTTGCATTTCCGGTGCCCGGTAGCATGGAACTCGGTGTTTGGCTCAGTAAAATCACAACTTAGTATGTTAGTAGTTTGGGACAGTTTATTAGACATTGGGAATGTCGGGAATGGCCGGAAATTTAGAATTACCCAAAAATACCCCTTTAGTGTTATTTATGTGATTTTAGTGTGAAGGGGCAAAATGGTCATTTTGCCCCATTATTAGTTTGTCTTTTTGTGGCTTAATAAATGAGAAATATGTGTTTTATTTGTTGATATATTGGCTGAAATAAGTGAGTAGGTGGCATTTCTCTTATTTTTCAAACTTAGACAAAAATAGAAAAATTTCAAAGGAAGCTCTCTCTCTCTCTCTCTTTTCCTCTCCATTTCGGCCTCTTTGTGCAGTAAGGAAAAGGGGATTTTTCTTGTGAATCTAGTAATTTTCAGCAAGTATTGTGTGATCTTTGAAGAGGTATTTCTTTGTCTTGTTTTCTTACTTTGTTTTCTTGAATTTTTGATGAAAAAGATGAGTAAATGCATGATAATTTTGATGTTGTTGCTGCTGTAGTTTTAGGTTGTTTTCTATGATTTTCTATGCTTGAATTGAATGGAATTAAGTAGGTTTCATGCATGCTAGTTGCTTGGTTCAAGTTTGTGAAATTTTGTACAAAAGCTTTGATTTTCAAAGAAATGTGTTCAATCTGTTAATTGCTTGCTGTAGATGATTGCTGTTGTTTTCAGAGGTTATTTTATGCTTGATTAAGTAGATTTGAGCTAGTTGGATGCATGTTATCTAGGTTTAACCAAGTTTGAGTTTTGAAACTCAAAGCTTGGGCTTTAATGGTGATTTTAGATTCTGTGAGTTCTGGGTGGATTTGATGCTTTAGAAATGTTCTAGGGGATGTTTAGAACAGGTTTGGAAGTTTTGGTTTGATTTGGAGTTGATTTGAGCATTGTGTGAATTTTTGAAGTTCTGCCTGCAAGGAACTGGAATTCCGGTTGTGCATCCGAAATTCCAAATGGGGTTCTGAAATTTCCCAGAACCGAAATTCCAGTTGGGCAACCGGTCTACCGGTTGGGGAAAATTCAGGAACCCTAGTTTTCCTCGATTTTATGTTTAAGGGGGTATTGCCATGCTTTTTATCGATAGGGAAACGTTTAGTTCCTAGTTTAAGTCCCCGGGAAGTGATTTAGCGTATCACTTATAGTGTTGTGATTTTTATGGTTTAGGAGCCTGTAATCCGCCGCGCAGATAGTTCCAGTCAGGTTGACCGGCTCGGAATCCAGGTAAGATTAGTATAACAGTAAGCATATGTAGATTACATGTTTATCGTGCATGTAGGAAGCCTGTTAGATTACATTAGTTATGTATGTTGGCTTCGAACCATCCAATTGTGTCACGTCGGTACAGGCTGGAGTATGACCAGCAGCCGGAGTATGACCGGTTCGATCGATCAGGCTGACACTTGGGTTGGTGGTTCCGTACTATTTGACGTATCACGTCGGTAGACAGCCGGAGTATGACCAAGAATCGGAGTATGACCGGCTCGACCGATCAGCCGATACTGTAACACGTCGGTACAGGCTGGAGTATGACCAGCAGCCGGAGTATGATCGGTTCGACCGATCAGGCTGTTACTTGTCAATAGTACTGTCCCTATGAACGTTCAGAACTCAGTACCGTGTTGGACACGGCAGTTAGGGGGACTCAGTATCGTGTTGGACACGGCAGTTAGGGTTATGATCAGGGGTATGGGCATCTGATCATGACTGGGTTTTATGTTTGAATATTATTATGCTTTTCTTACTGAGTCTGTCGACTCACAGTGCTATGTTAATGTGTCGGTAAAGGCAAAGCTAGAGCTGATGGACCGTGAACGAGCCTATGAAGATTGTACATGTCGGGGCGGTTAGGACTGGAGCGTACGATCCTCGGGACAGCAAGGCTATTTTTGTAACTAGTCGCTAGGCGACAATTATTTTGTATGAACAGTAAACTTTTGTAAATGATTTTGTAATTGGGATCCCGAGTCTTTTGTATAAATATTTTATAAGTTTAATTAAAAAGGAAAAATTTTAATTAATCACGTTTTCCATAAACCTCGTTGATTAGCAACGAGCTGCACAGCATGTTTAAAAATCACGTAATACGCCTATGTTAGTTAGGGTGTTACATTACTAGTCCACGAGGCCACGCCCAGAGATAAGATTCATTAGATCGGTATCAAAAAATACAAAGTAATTGACTTATGCATAAATAGACTCCCTCTTATTGTATGCCGCAAGCTTGATGTATTCCACCTACTAACCGAATCTTGATAAAACTCCAAGTGCTCGAACTCCCTTCGATCACCTTGAAGAGTGCTTGAATCCTCCCGATTCAAGGCTTAAAGGCTATCTCCCGAAAGCCTATACAACCATCTCCCGAAGGTTGTGTGCTTGTATCATCCCGATGCAAGACTTCAAAAGCAATCTCCCGAAAGCTTGTAAAACCCTTCTCTCGAAGGTGTACTTGTATCCTCCCGATGCAAGACTTCAAAGGCAATCTCCCGAAAGCTTGTAAATACCTTCTCCCGAAGGTGCACTGATGTTCTTCTTCGTTGTAGACTTGAATACAGACTCAAGACAATACAAACAATAAATAAACAGAGTAAGAGTCGAACAACTCTTCTCTACATAACAAAGACACTCTTTCCTTAAGATTTGAAAGTGAATGAAAGAGATACAAAACCTAGCTGCTATAAGATGTATTTATAATGAATATACATCTTATTGACAGCTGACATTCGGTCTGAACAAGACCTCAGCCCACTAGAAACTTCCCTAAAATAATTCTTCAATCAGTCCAGGAATTTCCGTTTCTGTACCTACAGAATCATGGGCAGTAAGTACAACTTTCCTTTTATAGAAAAGGAAAGTTTAGCTTCGGTTTTCTCTTCAAGAAATCTGATCTGAGAAAATGGGAAACTTAACACAGGATCAGATTATACAGCTTGTTAGATAAAAACGAAATGGGTAACCAAACTTACCATTTTTACCTTTTTTCCAAAAATAAGAAAGCTAGACAACTTCCCTTCCAAGTTTGAATACACAAAATAGGAAACCATATTAAACACATACCAGCCGAAATATACAATAAATAATAAAATATTTTTGTCAATTAAATATGCCAAAAATGGAATTAACAATTAGGATTCAGAGTTTGATTTTTCACACGGGAATTAAAAAGTTTGCATTTTCGTTTCATTAATTGAAAAATATTAGTAGAAAGTTTATGGAATGAGAATTTTGAATATATAAAAATAGAATTGAAAAATAGCATTTGAATCGAGAGTCAAAGTTTATTGTTACTCTCCTTACAAAAAAAAAAGCTTATTGTTAATCTATAAAGATAATATGGCTAGAAGAAGATGGAAAATTTGATTTTTATTTCATTTAATATGTATATAATGTTTTTTTCTTTTTTGAATAATATGAATTTATTTTAGTTAATTTTTTCTAAAAGAATTATTAGTTTGGTCAATACTGTATTTACATGTGGCACTTTATTGATCAACTAACAGAACGATACATTGAGTGTTAAGTTTAGAAATTTGAGATTATTAATAGGAACAAAAATGATGACATCAACTTTATATGATTGGAATATAAAAATAATGCATTAGGAAAAAATTTGATTCATAATCTCACACCTGTTTCTTCTTCTACATAATCTCACAGCTGTTTTTTTTTTGTTCAATTCATAATGTTTGATTCATAATAAATTTTTTTTATAAAAAAATATTTTTCCTATATTCTGCAAAATAAAAAAAAAACTTCACGCATATATATAGTTTTGAATACATATATATATACATAAATAACTAAATAATTATTGAAAAAATAATTAATTTAAGATAGATATTTTTATAGAAAATTTATTAAAATAATAGTAAAGTATTAATTTGTAAATTTATACTCTAATAAAATATTAAAAAATTGAGAAAATTAAAGAGAAAAAAGAAAAATAATTTTAAAAAGATTTTATACCGTCACATCACCGCTTCATATTTCTCCTTTATATATATAGATAGATAGATAGATTAGTAATTAAACAATTGGATGTATATATAACACTTTACTTTGTTTGTTAAATAAATGTAAAAAGCTCTACATGTAGTAATAAAATAAGGGAAATTCTATTTAAACCCTATAAAATGATAAATACACCTCATTATTAAAAAATATAAACTTAAATAATTTTTAAAAATTACTCTTAATAAAACCAAAATGTAAAACCAAAAAATAATAATAAAAAAAATACACCAGAATTTTTGAGGAGGTTAATTCGAACTTCTTCTACAATAATAGAGAAACTAATCCCCCTTAAACTCCTTCCAAGCAATCCTAGTTCACTAAATCAATGGCAAAAGGTGTTAAGACTTGGACAATTACAAGTAATTACAATTCAGCACCCTCCTTGAATCAAGTCATAAAATATATTGTGATAAAGTCTTGAAAACCAGCAGAGCCCTTTAGGAAACTCCCTTGAAAATCATCATCTTCCCTTTGATTTCTCTATCTCTCTCCCTAGTATGTCTAAGACTCTCTTTCACACCCTTGAATATTACAAGTATTACACCCCTTTATTTGCTTAATTAATACAACGCTTAAACAACTATATATAGTAGTTTAACAACTAACTACCCAAACTAATTTTGGAAAGCCTTATTAACAAAACCGTCAAGAGACATAGTAACAGTCCAACTTGTCACGGTTAAAATTTTGTCATGTCATTAATCTAAGGGAAGCTAAGTTAGGACTGATTACAACAAATTCCACCTCAGTTCTCACTAATTAGTTTCCCCCTAAAAAATATATAATTCCTTGGAGATCTTGGTTCGACATCACAGCAGTACTAGACTTTTTCAATGCTTAGCAATTCCAAACAATATTGGAATTTGCTAAGTGTTAAAACTTTGGTTCCCATATCTGATGGATTCTCTTTAGATGGAACTTTATCAATTTTTATCAACCCGTGTGTAACCTGTTCTCTAATGAAGTGATACTTCACATCAATGTATTTTGTTCTGTCATGAAAGATAGGATTTTTACACAAGTGTAGAGCACTTTGACTGTCTGTGTAGACTACAGCATTCTCATGTGTGATCTTCGGCTCTTTTAGCAGTCCTTGTATCCATATACCTTCCTTTATTGCTTCTGTTGCAGCAATATATTCTAATTCTATTGTTGATAATGCTACAACAAGTGGCAGTTGAGACTTCACGTTTACACAATTTCCACACACAAGGAAACAAAAGATGTAGTAGATCTTCTAGAATCCTTATCTCCAGCAAAGTCTGTATCAACATAGCCTTCCACTTGAATTGAGTTGTATCTTTTCTAATATATTATACCATAGTCAGTAGTTATAGTTATGTATCTTAGCATCCACTTTAAAGCAATCGAGTGTGCTTTTCTAGGATTTTCCATGTATCTGCTCAGTGTGCTTGTTGCATAGGCTAGATCAAGTCGTGTGCGAACCATTGAGTACATCAATGATCCTATGGCATTAGAGTAGAGAATTTTCTCCATTTCTTTCTTCTCTTAATTCTGTTTTAAGTCTCTGTTTTGATGCGACTTAAACTGTCCAGATAAAGGTATTGTTGCTGGTTTTGCACCTCTAATCCCAAACTTATCAATGAGCTTATTCTGATACTCATTTTGACATAAGCATAATTCTTATCCTTCTTTGTTTCTTTTTATATTGATTCCAAGAATCCTTTTAGCAGCCCCTAAGTCTTTCATGTCAAATTCTGAACCTAAAACCTTTTTCAACTCATCAATTTTTCTTTTGTCCTTGTTGATCAATAGCATATCATCAACATATAAGAGTAGATATTCATCTTGTTCAATTCCTGTACCCTTGTAATACAAGCATGTGTCATACATGCTTATCCTTGTGAAATCATGAAAGAGTCAAACTTTTTATTCTACTGTCTTGGAGCCTGCTTCAATCTGTACAGTGACTTTTTGAGTAAACAAACCTAATCCTGACCCTTCTTAACTTCAAATCTCTCTGGTTGCTCCATGTATATTGTCTCCTCCAAGTTACCATTTAAGAAAGCAGTGGTAACATCCATTTATTCTAATTCTAAATCAAATTGATTTACAAGAGATAACATGATTCTAATGGTTTTATATTTTACTGCAGGAGCAAAGATTTCATTAAAATCTTTTTTTTTACTAAAACCTTTTGCAACCAACCTTGCCTTGTACCTAGGAAATTCATTTTCATTCATACATGGTTTAACTTTTAGAACCCATTTATAGCTTATTACCCTTTTGTTGACAGGTCTTGGAACCATAATCTATGTTTTATTTCTGATGAGGGAGTTCATTTCCTCACTCATGGCTTTGTTCCATTTTCATGCCTCCTTGCTTGACATTGCTTCTGCATATGTCTTAAGTTCTATTCTACTTAACTCAGTAACTGTAACAAAAGCATATGCCATCATTTCAGCAAGAGCTGTAAAACCATATTTATGTTTTGGTTTGGATGCTCTTTTCTCTCTATCTCTTGTTAGTAGGTAGTCCTGAACATCAATCATAAAATCCCGATCTGGTTCATCATGTTCCACTTGATCTTGACTCACCATTTGTTCCACCTGAACCTGATCTTGTTCTTGTTGGTTTGCAGTGTTATCTTCTACATTACTCTCACTTGTTTGAATTTGATTTTCAATGCTTCCTGCAGGGTTAGTATTCTTTGCAAAATTTTCAACATTTATAGATTTCAAACAATGAAATTCATCTTCTTTAAAAATAACATCTCTATTATTTATTGTTTTAAAACCAGGTTCATTACTAAGCCAAATTCTATACCTTTCACACCTTGGGGATAGCCCAAGAATATATACCTTTTACAGATCTTGGTTGCAATTTTCCTTCACTTTGGTGTGCATATGTTAGGTTTTATGCCCCAAATAAAACTCCATTTCAATGTAATCTATTTTATTCAACATCAATAAAGAAACAGAAGTATTTTTCATTCATTTGTGTATGTTTTGGTTCACTTTATCAATTGCTTGTCTATTTGATTTATAAATTCATCTTAAACCCTTTTCACATACTTGATCATGTTTATTGTGCTGTCATCACATTGGAAAGTAAACATGACTATGTGAATAAAGTTTCCTACATTTATCTGACACAGGGTTTTACTGATATAATAATCTACAACAAGAGTTTACTTGTATTTGGAGAAATACTATGTTCTTTCCAGAACATTGGTTAAAGTAAAGCTCAGGTTGGATGCATGGAGTATGCATCGGAAGGGACCGATATTGAACTTTGACTTAGATTTAATTAAACTTGCCGTAAAATCTATTCAAGTCAATATCGCCAAGTTGATCCTAGATCAAATGTTCTTAATCCTGTTATGATTAGGCTCAATCTTGAAAGGCTATTCGTGTTCTTTGATTTGTTAGTTAAGCCTACTTTTAGGTCAGGGTGATACGTACATTTTGGGAACACGGTAGTGCAATTGAGTGGGAGCGTAGATCATTCATATAGAGGATCATTGATCACATTAGGATTATAACAATGGATAACTAATGATGCGTCTATATGGTGGAAAATATAGAGAATTCTATATACTGAGAGTGCAATTCTAAATTCTATGCGTGGATTCAACGAAGAATTAATAAGTTAGTGAATTTTAGTGCTAAATTCTTGATCTACTTATTGGAAGCTCGGTTATAGAGACCCATGGTCCCCGCACTAGTTGAGATAATATTGTTTGTAAGACTCATGTAATTGATTTTGATTAATCAATTATAATTCACAAATTAGACTATGTCTATTTGTGAAATTTTCACTAAGTAAGGGCGAAATTGTAAAGAAAGAGTTAATAGGGGCATATTTGTTAATTATGATACTTTGTATGGTTCAATTAATAAATATGATAAATGACAATATTATTTAATAATTATTTATAGTTATTAAATAGTTAGAATTGGCATTTAAATGGTTGAATTAGGAAATTGGCATTTTTGAGAAAATCACATACAAAAGTGTTAAAATTGCAAAATTGCAAAAAGCAAGGCCCAAATCCACCTAGCCATGGCCGGCCACTTTTGTAGGTTTTTTAAACTGATATTTTAATTATTTTAATGCCAAATAATTCAAACCTAACCCTAGTGGAATGCTATAAATAGATAGTGAAGGCTTCAGGAAAATTACACTTTCTGAATCAGAAAAATCTGAGCCTTCTCTCTCTTCCTTGGCCGCCACCCTCTCTCTCTCTTCTTCCTTAGAATTTCGAAATTACCTTAGTGATTAGAGTAGTGCCCACACACAGCAAGCAATACCTCAATCATAGTGAGGAAGATTGTGAAGAAAGATCATCAGCAAAGGAGATTCAGCATCAAGGATTCAGAGAAAGAAATCCAGGTTCAGATCTTGATAATACTCTGCTACAGAAAGGATACAAGGTTTAGAGATCTGAACGGAAGGAGTCATTTAATTCCGCTGCACCCAATGTAAGGTTTCTTAAACTTTATATGTGTTTAATTTATCGTTTTAGAAAGTTCTTATTTAGGATGTTAATAAACATACTTGTGAGTAGATCTAAGATCCTGGTAAAATAAATTCCAACAACTGGTATCAGAGCCATGGTAATTGATTTACTTGCAAGAAATTTGGACTTTAAAACGATTGTTTGTTTGTTTTTGGATGGTATCATGTTGTATTGAGTGTTATTTGATGATTGATTGGTGTTTGTGAATTTTCGTTAAAAATAATTGAATATCTATTTCTGGAATTATTTTTATTGGATAGTATGGAAAAAAATTAAGCAAGTTACTTTTTTACAGAACTCAATTTCGATTTAGTTTGAATTAGTTATGATTTTTTGAAAATTCAAAAAAATCGGAGTTGCGCTGAAATTTTCCTGCGATCGCGAAAACTGTCCGGACAGCTCACAATTTTTTCGTTTTTCTTCAATTTTTCATGCTTTTTCATGGAATTAACTTCCGATTTTTTGTGTAATTCTATATTTATACAATTACTATTCCTAATTCAATTCTAATTATCATTATGAATTAATTTAATATTTTTTAAATTTAATTCAAGATATTAGTGTAATTTGAATTGAAAATAGTTAGTATCTATCTTTTTTTGCTTAATAATCTATCTTATTTTAAAATTTGATTATATCTTATCTTATTTTTAAATTTAAGGTCAGATTTAAAATATTTTAAATTAATTTTTTTTTTAATAATTTGACCTTATTTAAATTTAAAATAAGATAACTATAATCATGTAATTTTTAAATGATATAAGATATTTTGCTAATTTTTTAAATTTTGTTATTTTATTTATTTAAATTATATTTAAAATTTGGAAAAGATATTCATTTATCTTTTCTAATTTTTTATTTAATTTTTATTTATAAAATAACATTTAAATTTTAAAAGTGGTTAGCAAATTTTTGAAATGATATTTAGGTTGGTTGAAACCTAATTTTTCAAAATTGTAGGTTTAATTTTAAATTTAAATATTTAATTGAATTTCGAAATTTTTTTATTTTTCAAATTTAATTTAAAATTTTTGAATTTTTTTTTATTTAATTAATTATTTTCGAAATTAATTATTTAATTTAAAATTAAATAAATCCTACATCCAACTATCCAGCTAACCTTGTTGCAGGAGTATGTGTTTTAGCTTGTGTGTAAGTTTTCAAAACCTATTATTACTTGATTGCAAATAGCCATGGTTACTTTTTGCCAGATCTATTGATCTGATGGCTTCCTTGGTCAAGATAATAATTTGTAACAGGTATATTTACAAACTTCTTTCATCTGTGTATGACCTAGCAACGTGATAGTACCCATCCAAAGTGTGTCTGTGTGAGCCTATGTGTTTAATTTTATTATAGATGCATATAGGTTGTTGTTGCTAAAATAAATTATCATAGTTCTTAATAGAATTTATTTAGGCCCATTTAGTTTTTGGGCCTATTCAATTAATCACAGTTGTTCTTATTAAGGTTAAATTCCTCTCTTTTGGGCCTTGTGTGAGAGTTGGGAGCCATAGTAGTGGGTACGACATACTGAACCCAGCACCCCCTCACATGAACCACCCCAATTGTGAAGGCCCATTTGCCTGATTTGAATAAACTGTACTAGGTTAATTACACTAGTTTAACCTAATAAAATTGATTAGCAACATAATTAATTTCATTTATTTTGAAATTAATTTAAGAAAACCATAATTTAAAGAATTTTATATTCTAAGCTAAACTATATGTATTTTCTTGTATTTAATTAAATATAGAATTATAACCATCTAGATTCTTTCTGAAGCTTAATTTAAATTTTTCATTAAATATTCCTATTTAAGTTGATATTTAGTTATCTACAACTAACCAACTTAAATCTGAATATCTTTTGGATTTAAAATTTCAAAATTAAGTTGAGGAATTTTAGGCATTGGTTATTAAGATTCTTTAAAATATTTTTTGAGTTAATATCTTTTCGAATATTAACTTAAAATAGAATATTTTAGATATTTTTTAGGTTAATATCTTTTCGAATATTAAGTTAAAATGGAATACTTCAAAATTAAGTGGTTACAACTTAATTTTAATTTAATTAAACCTGATTTGAAAGATATTTAAGTTGATTTTTTAGATTCTTCTAAAACAACTTAAACAAGATATTTTCAAATTTGTTCCATTTAATATTCAAATTTATTTTTTGAATTTAATTAATAATTGAAAATTAATTAAAGTTGATTTTTTATTTAAACCAATTTTTATTTGTAATTTTTCATTATTATATTATGGAACTTGTTCGATATTTATTTGAATTTATTTTTCAAATTTAAATAATAATTGAAAATTAATTAAAGTTGATTTTTTATTTAAACCAACTTTAATTTGTAATTTTTCATTATTATAATAATATGATTATACAAAATACATATATATATGTTTTAAAATAATGAGCTTTTAGTCAAAAGATATTCGATCTCCATTGTTAGTCTTACAATAGTTAAACTTTTTCAATATAACCTCGAGACGCTAGACTTCGTCCCCCTATGGATGGTTATTCGTTGAACACTTTTAACACCGTAAGATTTCATTTGATAAGTGTTTTGTGAGTTTTCGTTTCTATTTAGACTCTCCCCTACGGTGACTACTTAGAGATAAACTCATAAAACATGAAACAATGGTGGAAGCTCATAAAATGAGAATAACCTTGACTCTCGCCTACCGGGACAGCGTTGGATTCTCATTTTGATCGAATAAAAGGTTGCTAAAATAGTTTTATTTTAGATGAGCTGACAACTCTATTCAACTAATGTTATCTTTGATTCTCGCCTACCGGGACACTGTATTTCATTATGTTGGAAACCTTGGAAAATAAACTATGTTAGATTTAGTATTTTTATAACATATGTAATTATTTGTTATTTTCTGAACTTGTATATGAATTTTGAACCAAAACCTTACTTCTGTTTTATTGATGTGTTGTAGTGTCTATAATCCTCTTCCCATTCCACTCCTAGTTAATATCTTAGCAATTGAACTTGAAGTTATAAACTCCTTGTCAGAGTAATACTTCACATATGCTCATGATGGACTTTAAATTCCAGAAAGTAGGTAAGCTGGGAATTGTTCACTCTGAAGAGCAAATAGTTCATAACTCCATAAATCCTACTACTTCAAGCTTAGTTGAGAAGATAAGAGAAAGTGATTCCACTTCCTCAAGTTATACTTCACAACAAAATGAACCAGCAAGAACAACAATTAACAAACGAATAAGCAGTAATGCTTTAGTCTTCGAATCATGTGTATTAGAGAATGATAAATCCATTTGAATTCTTGATTCTGGGTCTACAAACCATGTAAGTTGTTCATTGCAATTGCTTGAGAATTGGAATTATTTGAAATCTGGAGAGTTGAAGCTTAAAGTTGGTAATGGCGAAATGGTTTCGGTTAGAGCTAGAGGAAAAGCCAAACTCAAGTTTCAAAACAAAATTTTGGAATTAGACAATGTCTTATACATTCCAAATTTCAGTAGAAACTTGGTTTCTGTTTCATGCTTACAATTGCAACAATACAAATTAGATTTTTCGAGTTCTGGTTCTACCATTTCTCGAAATGACATTCAGATTTGTGTTGCATCCATGGAAAAGGGGCTTTATGTTCTTAGACCAGAAACACCATTTTCCTTACATAACGAACTTTTTAAAGTAGCTAAACCTAGAAACCACAAAAAGCAAAATATCGTTGATGATAATGAAACATATCTATGGCATTTACGTTTGGGTCACATTGGCTATGACAGACTAAACAGGCTAACCAAAGACGGTCCATTGAAAAATGTCGTCTTAGGTGAATTACCTGTTTGCGAATCTTGCCTAGAAGGAAAGATGACCAAACGTTCTTTCTCTGCAAAGGGAGAGCGTGCCAAACAACCCCTAGGGTTAGTGCATTCCGATGTCTGCGGACCTTTGAATGTCAAAGCCCGAGGTGGTTATGAGTACTTTGTCACTTTCATTGACGATTACTCTAGATATGGACATATTTACCTTATGCATAAGAAATCTGAAACATTTGTAAAGTTTCAAGAGTTTCATGCTTTGGCCCAAAACCAATTAGGTAAATCATTAAAGATCTTGCGAACTGATAGGGGTGGAGAATATATGGATATGCAGTTCAAAGATCATTTAATTGAACTTGGAATTGAATCCCAATTAACCGCCCCTAGCACTCCACAGCAAAATGGAGTTGCAGAAAGACAGAATCGCACGCTTTTGGAAATGGTTAGGTCTATGCTTAGTTTTTCAACTCTACCTACGTCCTTCTGGGGATATGCAATTCAGATGGCAACCGACATTTTAAATGTTGTTCCATCTAAATCAATCCCTAAGACACCTTTAGAACTTTGGAATGGTCGTACACCTAGTTTACGCCATTACAGAATCTGGGGGTGCCCTGCTCATGTCTTAAGAAAGAAAGACGGCAAACTTGAGTCACGAACTGAAGTTTGCATGTTTGTCGGTAATTCTAAAGAGACTAGGGGTGGACTATTTTATAGTCGCAAGGATGATAAAGTGTTTGTTTCTACAAACGCAACTTTCCTTGAAGATGACTATATTAAGAATTTCAAATCACAAAGTAAAGTAGTGTTGGAGGAAATGCTTTCAGATATAAGTCCTTCCAATGTTCCGTTCTCTTCCGCACGTGAAGAGGACAATCCCACTCCCTCAGTTGAACCAACTGAGAAATCTACTACTGAAGTTTCTGTTCAGAAGATCACCGTACCTCGTCGTAGTGGGAGGGTTTCAACAAAACCTGCTCGTTATGGCTTGGATGGTGAAATCAATATGGCCGTAGGTGACGGTATGGAAGACGATCCATTAACCTATAAACAGGCAATGGCTAGTCCGCAACGAAAACGATGGTCAGCCGGCATGGATTCAGAAATGGATTCCATGAAAAAGAACAAAGTCTGGGAATATGTAGACGCACCTGACGACTATCATCCGATAGGATGCAAGTGGGTTTACAAGAAGAACAGAGGAGCTGGAGGCGAAGTCGAAACTTTTAAAGCTAGACTTGTAGCCAAGGGTTATACCCAAAGAGAAGGCGTGGACTATGAGGAAACTTTTAGTCCTATTGCCATGCTCAAATCCATCCGAATTCTTCTCTCCATAACCGCTGCTTTCGATTATGAAATCTGGCAAATGGATGTCAAGACTGCCTTCCTTAATGGGGTACTTGAAGAAACCATCTATATGGAGCAACCAGAAGGTTATGTTCTTCCTGGGCAGGAAAAGAAAGTTTTCAAATTAAATAGGTCTATCTATGGACTTTGTAGCACCCTAACTATCCTAGGCGTATTACGTGATTTTTAAACGTACTGTGCAGCTCGTTGCTAATCAACGAGGTTTATGGAAAAACGTGATTAATTAAAATTTTGCTTTTTAATTAAACTTATAAACCATATTATAAAAGTCTCGGGATCCCGATTTATAAAATCATTTACAAACGTTTTAACTGTTTAACTGTTACATCAAAATAAAGTCGTCTAACGACCAGTTACAAAAAAACTCAGCCTTGCTGTCCCGAGGATCGTACGCTCCAGGCCTAACCGCCCCGACATGTACAATCTCATAAGCTCGCTCACGGTCCATCAGCTACAGCCTTGCCTTTACCTACACATGAACATAAACTGTGAGTCGACGGACCCGCAAGAAAAGCATAATAATATCATACATAACTAACTGCCGTGTCCAACACGATACTGAGTCCCGCTACTGCCATGTCCAACATGGTACTGAGCCACTACTGCCATGTCCAACATGGTACTGAGTTTTGAACGTTCATAGGGACGGTACTATTGACACGTAACAACCTGATCGGTCGAACCGGTCATACTCCGGCTGCTGGTCATACTCCAGCCTGTACCGACGTGTTACTATATCCTCCTGATCGGTCGAACCGGTCATACTCCGGCTGCCGGTCATACTCCAAACTGTACCGACGGGATACGTCAATAGCACGGAACCACCAACCAAGTGTCGGCTGATCGGTCAAACCGGTCATACTCCGCTCTTGGTCATACTCCAGCCTGTACCGACGTGACAGGGTTGGATGGTTCGAAGCCAACATACAACTAATGTAATCTAATAGGCTTCCTACATGCTCGCTAAACATGTAATCTACATATGCATACTGTTATACTAATCTTACCTGGATTCCGATTTCAGGTGTGCCGTCAACCCGACCGGAACCGAAGCCGAGCGGCGGACATCGGCTCCTAAACCATAAAAATCACAACGCTATAAGTGACACGCTAAATCACTTCCCGGGGACTAAAACTTGAAACTAAAAGTTTCCCTATCGATAAAAAGCATGGCAATACCCCTAAAAACATAAAAACGAGGAAAACTAGGGTTCTGAAAAATCCCCCAACCGGTAGACCGGTTGCCCAACCGGAATTCCGGTTCTGGGAAATTCAGGACCCCCATCCGGAATTCCGGATGCACAACCGGAATTCCGGTTCCTCGCAGCGACAACTTCAAAAATTCATAACTCGACCAATTCAACCCCAATTGGTACCAAACTTTCCGCACTGTTCTAAACACCCTAAAGAACAAATCTAAGGCCTCAAAACCACCCAGAAAACACAGAGGCAAAATTCACCATTAGAGACCAAGCTTTGAGTTCCAAAACTCAAACTTGGTTAAATCCACCTAAACATGCATTCCACTAGCTTAATTCTACTTAAACTAGCATATAATCATCTCTGAAAACAAACAGAAACTACAGCAATTACACAGAAATAGATTCACAATATTTTCCTCCAAAAACCACATTTTTGCATATAAAACTCAAACTTTAAACAATCAATCCAACATGCTTTCTTCATCACATAAACAACCCTAATCTAACATGCTTAAACTCAAAACAACAACCAGATTTCAGCAGCAACAACAACAACTATTCAAGCATGCATTTCATCCATTTTCATAAAAATCTCAAGAAAACTAATTAGAAAAAGCAAGACAAGAATTACCTTGAATAGAGACACACAACAAGCTGAAATTTACTTGAATTTGAAGAGGAAAAATCACCCTAGAAGCTGCCTCAAATGGCCGAAAAGAGAGAGAGAGAGTTGAGAGAGTTTTCTTTGAGAAAATGCAATTTTTCTAAGTTTGGGAAAAATGAATTAAAAGCTATAAAATCTCTTTTTATTCAGCCAACAATTAAACACTTAAACATTTAAATTTTCAAATAAAAACTCACATAAGACAAAACACTAATGGGGCAAAAAGACCATTTTGCCCCTCCACCATAAAACCACATAAATCATACTAAAGGGGTATTTTTGGGACATTCTAAATTCCCGGCCATTCCCGACATTCTCAATGTCTAAAACCCGTCCCCAAATTACTAACATACTAAGTTGTGATTTCTACTGAGCCAAACGCCGAGTTCCAAAATACCGGACACCGGAAATGCAAAATATGCAAGCTACTGTATAACATAAATAACAGTATCATAAATTATTTAAATAGCTATAAATAATTTCATAATTAAACATAAACAACTGCTAATTTCCAAATTAACTAAGCGGGCTTTACAACTATTCCCCCCTTAAAAGGATTTCGTCCCCGAAATCTAACCTGAATAACTCTGGATATTGAGCTCGCATATCTGACTCTAGCTCCCAGGTGGCTTCTTCCACCTTACTGTTTCTCCAGAGAACCTTGACCAATGCTATGGTCTTATTCCGAAGGACTTTATCCTTTCTATCCAGGATCTGCACTGGCTGTTCCTCATATGACATGTCTGGCTGAAGCTGAAGGCTCTCATAACTGAGTATATGAGAGGGGTCTGAAACGTATTTTCTCAGCATTGAGACATGAAATACGTTGTGCACTGCTGATAAGGCTGGAGGCAATGCTAACCGATATGCCACTTGACCTATCTTCTCGAGAATCTCGAAAGGTCCTGTAAATCTAGGGCATAACTTGCCTCTTTTCCCGAAACGTTTAATCCCCTTCATCGGAGATACTCGCAAAAACACATGGTCCCCTATTCGGAACTCAACATCTCTACGTTTCGGATCTGCGTAACTCTTCTGTCTGCTCTGTGAGGCAAGTATTCTAGCTTTTATCTTTTCAATTGCCTCATTGGTCCGCTGAACTGACTCTGGACCTAGGTATTTCCTCTCCCCTGTCTCATCCGAGTGGATAGGGGATCTACATTTCCTACCGTACAACAGTTCATAGGGTGCCATCCCTATCGTACTCTGATAACTGTTGTTGTACGAAAATTCTATCAACGGTAGATATTTACTCCATGAACCCTCAAAGTCCATAACACAGGCTCTCAACATATCCTCCAATATCTGAATTGTCCTTTCGGACTGACCATCTGTCTGAGGATGGAATGCTGTACTGAATTTTAGCTTCGTACCCATTGCCCGTTGCAAACTTTGCCAAAATTTGGAGGTGAATTTCGGATCCCTGTCCGAAACTATAGACTTCGGTACCCCGTGAAGTCTCACTATCTCCCTGACATATAACTCTGCCAACTGATCCACTGTAAATGTTGTTCTAACCGGCAGAAAATGAGCAGATTTCGTAAATCGGTCCACCACTACCCAGATGGAATCATACATACCCGTGGTCCTAGGTAACCCGACCACAAAATCCATCGTAATATCCTCCCATTTCCATTCTGGTAGGGTTAGAGGCTGCAACAACCCTGCTGGTCTCTGATGTTCAGCCTTGATCTGCTGACAAGTGAGGCATCTCGATACGAATTCTACCAAATTATTCTTCATACCGTTCCACCAGAAGTACGGTTTCAAATCTTGGTACATCTTGGTGGTGCCGGGATGCAGAGAATACGGGGTAGAATGAGCCTCCTCAAAGATCTCGTTTCTAAGCTCCGCACTGCTCGGGACACAAACCCTGGCTTTATACAAAAGCATCCCACTGTCTGACACTAAAAAGTCTTTGGCTTGACCAGCCAATACCTCATCTCGGATCTTCTTTAACTCCGGATCTGTCATCTGAGCGACTTTTATTCTTTCTAATAGATCAGATTGCAACGTCAAGTTGTGAAGCTGACCTACCACAAACTCAATGCTGGATCTAACCATATCCTCAGCTAGCTGGGGTGAGATCTGAACCATGCTAGCTACTTGCCCGGGACCCTTTCTACTCAGGGCATCAGCCACTACATTGGCTTTTCCGGGATGGTAGAGGATCTCGCAATCGTAGTCCTTCACTAATTCCAACCAACGCCTTTGTCTCATGTTCAAATCTTTCTGAGTAAAGAAATACTTGAGACTCTTATGGTCGGTATAGATCTCGCACTTCTCCCCATAAAGGTAATGCCGCCAAATCTTCAGTGCAAAAACCACTGCGGCCAATTCTAAATCATGAGTCGGGTATCGCTATTCATAATCCTTTAACTGACGGGAGGCATAAGCGATAACCCGATCGGCTTGCATCAATACGCACCCCAAACCCTGTTTGGATGCGTCACAGTAGACTACGAACTTCTCCTTGTCCGAAGGCAAAGCTAGTACCGGAGCAGTAATCAACCTCTGTTTCAGCTTCTGAAAACTAGCTTCGCATTTATCTGACCAGATAAATCGCTGATTCTTCTTTGTAAGCTCGGTTAGGGGCATTGAAATTTCGGAGAACCCCTCCACGAACCTACGGTAGTACCCAGCTAATCCCAAGAAGCTTCTGATCTCTGTCACTGTCTTCGGTCTCGGCCAATCCCTGACGGATTCAATCTTCCCGGGATCCACCTTGATCCCGTCTTTACTCACAATGTGCCCTAGGAAGGACACCTGAGACAACCAGAACTCACATTTCTTGAACTTGGCGTAGAGCTTATGTTCTTGAAGTCGTTGCAGTACCATCTGAAGATGTAACTCATGCTCCTCTTCTAACTGAGAGTACACGAGGATGTCGTCGATAAACACAATCACACAGATATCGAGGAAATCCTTGAATACTCTATTCATCAGGTCCATGAATGCTGCAGGAGCATTGGTTAGTCCGAATGACATAACCAGAAACTCGTAGTGTCCATACCTAGTGCGGAAAGCCGTCTTTGGAATGTCCTCCTCTCGGATTCTCAACTGATGATAACCCGAACGGAGGTCAATCTTAGAAAAGACCGTCTTCCCCTGAAGCTGATCGAACAAGTCATCGATCCTAGGTAATGGATATTTATTCTTCACCGTCAACTTGTTCAACTCTCTGTAGTCGATGCACATCCTCATAGATCCATCCTTCTTCTTGACGAACGTAACCGGGCTCCCTGTGGTGACACACTGGGCCGAATGAACCCTATGTCAAGCAACCCTTGGAGCTGAATCTTTAGTTCCTTAAGTTCAGCTGGAGCCATCCTATACGGGGCTTTGGAAATCGGATCCACCCCTGGTGCCAAGTCAATCACGAAATCGATCTCCCGCTGAGGTGGTAACCCTGGAAGTTCTTCGGGAAAAACGTCCACAAATTCCCGTACCACTCTGATGTCCTCTCGGCCGACCGGTGTACGGCCGAGTGGTGTCCACCACCACGGCCAGAAACCCTAAGCACCCACCGTGCAATAATTCTCTCGCTGACATAGTCGAGATCACCGGGATCCGAGATCCCTGAACCGAACCCACAAATACAAATGGTTCTTCACTTTCCGGTTGGAAGACCACCATCTTCCTCTTACAGTCAATGCTCGCCGAATATTTAGATAGGAAATCCATTCCTAAAATAATATCAAATTCGACTAAGCTCATCTCTATCAGATCAGCGCTTAACTCTCTACCATCTATCCTGATCGGCATAGACCTAATCCACCTATTGGAGATAACCAATTCTCCGCTGTGTAACAGGTTCCAAACCCTGATTCATATCTATCAAAGGGTCTACCCAACTTACTAAAGACTCTGGCCGCCACATAAGAATGTGTAGCCCCAGAATCAAACAAGATCGAATAAAGCGAGTTGTTAATAAAAAGCCGACCCGTAACAACCGATGGGCCGGCATCCGCATCGCCCGCGTGATAGCGAACACCCCGGCCGGAGTGGGTATCGCCGGAGCTCTCGGTGCCTCCGGCCGAGCCGGGGACATTCCCTCTGAAGTGTCCGGCATGCCACAATGAAAGCATCCCCGCCCCTTGCACTCACCCCGATGATGCCTCTTGCAGCTAGGGCACTCGGGATAGGAGAATCGGGTCTCGGCACCACCAGACGACTCCCTCCGATCCGGTTCCCCCGGAACCTCTTGTTCCGACTCGAGCCGCCGGAAGCGGTGGGTGCCCTCTTCCTCTGATCAATGGCCGAACCACTACTCCCCCTGCTATAGCCTGATGCAGGAGGGGTAGGAGCTCCGCCACTAACCGGAGTACTCGCTGATTCTGACATGCACCCCACTGCGCCCTCAGCTCGCAGTGCCTTCTCCACCATCTGAGCATAGGTGGTGCTGTCGTCGGTGGTGATCATCAGGTCATGCCTGATCTTGGGATTCAACCCGTCCAGATACTTCTCCTTCTTACTGAAGTCGGTCGGCACAATTCCCGAGGCTAACCTCGCCAACCCACAACCGAGTAGTATACTCGGTGGCGCTCATGTTCTCCCGCTGGGTCAGGTGAACGAACTCTTTCCTCTTGGCGCTTCTGACCGCCTCATTGTAATACTTTGCGTTGAAGAGTTCTTGGAACCTTTCCCAAGTCATGGTGGTGACATCATGAATCTGAGACACCATGTCCCACCATACCAACGCGTCCTCCTGAAACTGAAACGTGGCGCACACCACTCTGTCGTTACCGGTGACACCCATAAAATTCAGGATTCTGGTAATCACCGTTAGCCACTGCTCGGCTTTCATTACATCCGGACCTCCCAGGAAAACCTGAGGTGCTTGCTTCCGGAACCGCTCATATAAAGGTTCCAATCTATGGGCCGCCACCACTATCTCGGCACAGGCGGCAAAGAAGGGCGGTGCCACCGGAACTATAGGCACCGGAACCGGCAGGAGCACCCCGCCGTCTCAACCTCTCGGATCTCGAGGTCTTGTTCTTCGATCCGGGCTTGCATCTCCGCAAACCGTAACTCCCGGTTCGGGGCTCCCCGATCGGGCCGGGGAGCCCGGGCAGCCCGTGGCGGGTTCTCATCACCCCGCCACGAGCCCCGCCGGGACCTCTACCTCGCCCCCGGCGGGTGGGGGAAACCGAGCTCCCCGTCCCCGATTCGACCCTACGGAGCTTGCCCCGACTCCCGGTAGTTCGCCCGGCGTCCATCTAGTTAGAACCGCTCGCGAAACCAAGAGTTGGCATATCGTGTCGTATTCAAGGCGAGCTTACTAATGCCGCTTAATTTGGAAATTAGAAATGAAACATGCGCCTATTCTACTATCGTGCTACTAACATGCTTCCTAACAGCGCTTTTCTTTTTCATAACTGAATAAAATAAACTACTAAAGCAATAAAGGCTTACTGAACCGTGAACCGAGCTAATTGCTGATGATGATTGTACATGTCGTGACGATCTTCGGAAGACAACCTGGCGGCTCTGATACCAAATTGTAGCACCCTAACTATCCTAGGCGTATTACGTGATTTTTAAACGTACTGTGCAGCTCGTTGCTAATCAACGAGGTTTATGGAAAAACGTGATTAATTAAAATTTTGCTTTTTAATTAAACTTATAAACCATATTATAAGAGTCTCGGGATCCCGATTTATAAAATCATTTACAAACGTTTTAACTGTTTAACTTTTACATCAAAATAAAGTCGTCTAACGACCGCTTACAAAAACTCGGCCTTGCCGTCCCGAGGATCGTACGCTCCAGGCCTAACCGCCCCGACATGTACAATCTCATAAGCTCGCTCACGGTCCATCGCCCATGCCTTGCCTTTACCTACACATGAACATAAACCGTGAGTCGACGTACTCGCAAGAAAAGCATAATAATATCATACATAACTAACTGCCGTGTCCAACACGATACTGAGTCCCGCTACTGCCATGTCCAACATGGTACTGAGCCACTACTGCCATGTCCAACATGGTACTGAGTTTTGAACGTTCATAGGGACGGTACTATTGACACGTAACAACCTGATCGGTCGAACCGGTCATACTCCGCCGTCGGTCATACTCCACTGTACCGACGTGTTACTATATCCTCCCGATCGGCCGAACCGGTCATACTCCGCCGCTGGTCATACTCCACTGTACCGACGGGATACGTCAATAGCACGGAACCACCAACCAAGTGTCGGCTGATCGGTCAAAACCGGTCATACTCATTCTTGGTCATACTCCACCGTACCGACGTGACAGGTTGGATGGTTCGAAGCCAACATACAACTAATGTAATCTAATAGGCTTCCTACATGCTCGCTAAACATGTAATCTACATATGCATACCGTTATACTAATCTTACCCGGATTCCGATTTCGTGTGTGCCGTCAACCCGACCGGAATCGAAGCCGAGCGCGGACATCGGCTCCTAAACCATAAAAATCACAACGCTATAAGTGACACGCTAAATCACTTCCCGGGGACTAAAACTTGAAACTAAAAGTTTCCCTATCGATAAAAAGCATGGCAATACCCCTAAAAACATAAAAACGAGGAAAACTAGGGTTACGAAAAATCCCCCAACCAGTAGATCGGTTGCCCAACCGAATTCCGGTTACGGGAAATTCAGGACCCCCATCCGGAATTCCGGATGCACAACCGGAATTCCGGTTCCTCGCAGGCAGCAACTTCAAAAATTCATAACTCGACCAATTCAACCCCAATTGGTACCAAACTTTCCAGACCTGTTCTAAACACCCTAAAGAACAAATCTAAGGCCTCAAAACCACCCAGAAAACACAGAGGCAAAATTCACCATTAGAGACCAAGCTTTGAGTTCCAAAACTCAAACTTGGTTAAATCCACCTAAACATGCATTCCACTAGCTTAATTCTACTTAAACTAGCATATAATCATCTCTGAAAACAAACAGAAACTACAGCAATTACACAGAAATAGATTCACAATATTTTCCTCCAAAAACCACATTTTTGCATATAAAACTCAAACTTTAAACAATCAATCCAACATGCTTT
This sequence comes from Cannabis sativa, assembly GCF_029168945.1. Lineage (NCBI taxonomy): Eukaryota > Viridiplantae > Streptophyta > Magnoliopsida > Rosales > Cannabaceae > Cannabis > Cannabis sativa. The sequence continues at coordinate 65,329,643 of NC_083604.1, read as the reverse complement.
CTTCATCACATAAACAACCCTAATCTAACATGCTTAAACTCAAAACAACAACCAGATTTCAGCAGCAACAACAACAACTATTCAAGCATGCATTTCATCCATTTTCATAAAAATCTCAAGAAAACTAATTAGAAAAAGCAAGACAAGAATTACCTTGAATAGAGACACACAACAAGCTGAAATTTACTTGAATTTGAAGAGGAAAAATCACCCTAGAAGCTGCCTCAAATGGCCGAAAAGAGAGAGAGAGAGTTGAGAGAGTTTTCTTTGAGAAAATGCAATTTTTTCTAAGTTTGGGAAAAATGAATTAAAAGCTATAAAATCTCATTTTATTCAGCCAACAATTAAACACTTAAACATTTAAATTTTCAAATAAAAACTCACATAAGACAAAACACTAATGGGGCAAAAAGACCATTTTGCCCCTCCACCATAAAACCACATAAATCATACTAAAGGGGTATTTTTGGGACATTCTAAATTCCTGGCCATTCCCGACATTCCCAATGTCTAAAACCCGTCCCCAAATTACTAACATACTAAGTTGTGATTTCTACTGAGCCAAACGCCGAGTTCCAAAATACCGGACACCGGAAATGCAAAATATGCAAGCTACTGAATAACATAAATAACAGTATCATAAATTATTTAAATAGCTATAAATAATTTCATAATTAAACATAAACAACTGCTAATTTCCAAATTAACTAAGCGGGCTTTACAGACTTAAGCAAGCTTCTCGCTCATGGAACAAAAGGTTTGATGAAATCATCAAGACCTACGGCTTTCTTCAGAATGAAGATGAACCTTGTGTTTACCAATTCAAGGAAGACCAAGTAGTAGTATTCCTGGTCCTTTATGTTGATGACATTTTGATCATTGGAAACAATGTCAAGAAAATGACTCACATCAAGGAATGGCTCAACACTCAATTCGATATGAAAGATTTGGGGGAAACAGCCTATGTTCTTGGTATTCAGATTATCAAAAACCGGAAGAACAGATCTCTTGCTCTCTCTCAAACAACCTACATAGACAAAGTCTTAGAGAGATTCTCCAATAATAACACCAATGGGGCAAACATGCCTTCTAGATATGGTATTCGTCTATCTAAGGAACAGTCACCGACTGATCCTCAAGAGATAGAGGACATGGCGAAAATTCCCTATGCCTCTGCAGTTGGAAGTCTAATGTATGCAATGAGATGCACAAGACCAGACATTTGTTATACTGTTGGAATCGTGAGCAGGTATCAGTCTAATCCAGGACATGAACATTGGAATGCAGTTAAGTATATTCTGAAATACTTGAAGAGTACAAGGAATCTTGTGTTAGTCTACAAGGGTGGTGCTTTAAATCCCATAGGCTACACTGATTCAGTTTTCCAGGCAAGTCTCGAAGACAGGAAATCTACATCTGGGATGGTGTTTACTCTTGGGGGTGGAGCAGTGGTTTGGAGAAGTGCTAAACAAACCGCTATATCGGACTCAACTATGGAAGCTGAATACATAGGCTACCGTGAAAGGCTGCTAAAGAACTTGTCTGGCTAAGAAGTTCTTCACCAGTATAGGTGTCGTTCCTGGAATGGAAAAGCCTCTGGTTTTACTTTGTGATAACAATGGAGCAATAGCAAACAATAAAGAACCTCGAAGCCACAAGAGAAGCAAACACATTGAAAGGAAGTATCACATTGTCAGAGAATACGTGCAAAGAGGGGATGTACTAGTTGAGAAAGTTGACACAGAGAACAACCTAGCTGATCCATTTACCAAAGTCCTGGCCGTGACAGCCTTTGAAAAGCACCGTCAGAATTTAGGATTAATTGATATGTACTAATTAGTTTTATATTAGTGCAAGTGGGAGTTTGTTAGGTTTTATGCCCTAAATAAAACTCCATTTCAATGTAATCTATTTTATTCAACATCAATAAAGAAACAGAAGTATTTTTCATTCATTTGTGTATGTTTTGGTTCACTTTATCAATTGCTTGTCTATTTGATTTATAAATTCATCTTAAACCCTTTTCACATACTTGATCATGTTTATTGTGTTGTCATCACATTGGAAAGTAAACATGACTATGTGAATAAAGTTTCCTAGATTTATCAGACACAGGGTTTTACTGATATGATAATCTACAACAAGAGTTTACTTGTATTTGGAGAAATACTATGTTCTTTCCAGAACATTGGTTAAAGTAAAGCTCAGGTTGGATGCATGGAGTATGCATCGGAAGGGACCGATATTGAACTTTGACATAGATTTAATTAAACTTACCATAAAATCTATTCAAGTCAACATCGCCAAGTTGATCCTAGATCAAATGTTCTTAATCCTGTTATGATTAGGCTCAATCTTGAAAGGCTATTCGTGTTCTTTGATTTGTTAGTTAAGCCTACTTTTAGGTCAGGGTGATACGTACATTTTGGGAACACGGTAGTGCAATTGAGTGGGAGCGCTAGCATAAACATGGAATCTATAGCTTCTATCTAGCGAATAGTAAGCAAAGGATGATCTCCTTCGAGCTTGACCAAGCGAACATAAATGGTGGAGTACTCATTTCATATAAGCTGAACTATCATTTATACGGGGTCAAGTATTTTAAGGATAAAATACATAGTAGGGTGTTACGGTAATCTAATCCCTTTACAATGTAGATCATTCATATAGAGGATCATTGATCACATTAGGATTATAACAATGGATAACTAATGATGCGTCTATATGGTGGAACATATAGAGCATTCTATATACTGAGAGTGCAATTCTAAGTTCTATGAGTGGATTCAACGAAGAATTAATAAGTTAGTGAATTTTAGTGCTAAACTCTTGATCTACTTATTGGAAGCTCGGTTATATAGACCCATGGTCCCCGCACTAGTTGAGATAATATTGTTTGTAAGACTCATGTAATTGGTTTTGATTAATCAATTATAATTCACAAATTAGACTATGTCTATTTGTGAAATTTTCACTAAGTAAGGGTGAAATTGTAAAGAAAGAGTTAATAGGGGCATATTTGTTAATTATGATACTTTGTATGGTTCAATTAATAAATATGATAAATGACAATATTATTTAATAATTATTATAGTTATTAAATAGTTAGAATTGGCATTTAAATGGTTGAATTAGGAAATTGGCATTTTTGAGAAAATCACATACAAAAGTGTTAAAATTGCAAAATTGCAAAAAGCAAGGCCCAAATCCACCTAGCCATGGCCGGCCACTTTTGTAGGTTTTTTAAACTGATATTTTCATTATTTTAATGCCAAATAATTTAAACCTAACCCTAGTGGAATGCTATAAATAGATAGTGAAGGCTTCAGGAAAATTACACTTTCTGAATCAGAAAAACCTGAGCCTTCTCTCTCTTCCTTGGCCGCCACCCTCTCTCTCTCTTCTTCCTTAGAATTTCGGAATTACCTTAGTGATTAGAGTAGTGCCCACACACAGCAAGCAATACCTCAATCATAGTGAGGAAGATTGTGAAGAAAGATCATCAGCCAAGGAGACTCAGCATCAAGGATTCAGAGATAATACTCTGCTACAGAAAGGATACAAGGGTTAGAGATCTGAACGGAAGGAGTTATTTAATTGCGATGCACCCAATGTAAGGTTTCTTAAACTTTATATGTGTTTAATTTATCGTTTTAGAAAGTTCTTATTTAGGATGTTAATAAACATACTTGTGAGTAGATCTAAGATCCTGGTAAAATAAATTCCAACAGCATATGCAATGTAGCCAAAAGCTCTTAGATTTGATAGGTTTGGATGATGTTCAGTCCATTTCTCTTCAGGTGTTAGTAGCTTGATTGTTGTAGAAGAACTTCTATTCACCAAATAAACAGTTGTCATAAGTGCTTCTCCCCAGAATGGTTTAGCAATACCTGGGCTAAATAACATGCATCTCATTTTGTTTAGCAAAGTTCTATTCATTCTCTCAGCTACCCCCTTTGTTGGGGAGTAATTCTTACTGTTTTGTGTCTCTGTACACCATGATTTTTACAAAATCCATCAAACTCTCCACTACAAAAATCAAGACCATCGTCAATCCTCAAAGTTTTAATTTTTTTTTCTGTCAAATTTTCTATTAACATTTTCCATTGTTTGAATTTTTCTAAAGCTTGATTTTTAGTTTTTAATAAAAATACCCAAACCTTTCTAGAAAAATCATCAATAATTGAGAAAAAGTATGAGTTACCTGCATGTGTAGGTATTTTTTTCTTGTCCCCGTAGGTCAGCATGTATGTAGTCTAGGATTCCCTTTGAACAATGCTTTCCAACACTGAAGCTCAATCTGTGTTGTTTTTCCAAAGTGCAACTTTCACAAAATTCTACTTTGCTGATTTTGTCCTTTCAAAGTAGTCCTTGATCATGAATTACATTAAGTCCATTGCTACTGATGTGTCCCGTTCTCCTATGCTACAGTATTGTAAGTAATGTGAAATGTACAACTTGAATCCAAGATCCAATGTTCATTTGGAGCTGATGCTGCAGCAAGTAGGACTTCCCCGGAATCATAGCCATCACCATAGTTGGCTGAGTCTTGTGATTCTAATCTGTTATTGGACTACTTTGAGTAGTCTTTCTTGTATTTTTGACTTTGATTTCTGTTCTTGTTGAAGTAATAATCCATTTTATAATGCCCTACTTTTCTACATGTATAGCATCCTTTTCCATCTTTGTTTGAGTCTTTTGAGTTTGATCTCCTATTCTTGTAATTTCATGGAGAGTTGGAACAGGCCAGTTTCTTAGTTGGTAAAAGATAATGAAGATGGCAACGATTCTATATGTAAAGACCACTTAGCTTTAATTTGGAAATTAGCAGATAATTAGGACTTTATTATGAAAATTAATTATTAATATTGAATTAATTATTTATTATGATTTATTTGAATTCAGAATGCATTTGTATGTCACATATAGAAATTTCATAATTTTTGCATGTTTTATGCCCGGCAACATTGGAACGCGGTGTATGGCTATTAGAATCACATCTTAGTATTTTTAGTATATTGGGATAATATTTTAGACATTGGGAATGTTGGGAATAGTCGGGATTTTAGAGTTTCCCAAATTACCCCTAAGTGCCCTTTTATGTTGTGTTTGTGGGAAATGGGTAAAATGGTCATTTTGGCCACTACTCTTTTTGTCTTTAGTGAATTAATTTATTGTTAATGATCTGATTTTATTAGTTGATTTAGCTTAAATTGTTTTTAGAAAAACTAAGTTTTATTTCATTTCTCCAAAATAAGAAAAAAATCAAAGGAAAAGCTTTTTCACTCAAACTCTCTCTCCCTCTCTTTCGTTCCACCCTTGGAGCAACTAGGGTTCATTTTGTTCTTCAATTATTCAAGGAGATTCAGCTGGTTTTTAAGTGATATTGATCAAGGTAAAGGTTTTAGCTCTTCTCTTCTTGTTTTCTTGAGATTTAAGTTTGAGATTTTTGCATGATTGTTGGTTTTGCTACTGTAGCTACTGCAGTTGTTGGATGTTGTTTTCAGAGGTTTAGTTATGATTAATTATGTTGAGTTAAGCATGAATTAGTAGTTGTTTGAAGGTTTTAGCAAGTTTTGAGTTTTAGAACTCAAGCTTGAAGCTTTAATGGTGAAAATTGATTCGGAGCTTTGATTGTTGTTTTGTTGCTTGGAATATGTTTATTGGGGTATAATATGCAGGTCTAGAAAGTTTGGTTGAGTTTGGAAACGATTTGGTTAGGGGTTTGATTTTTGTTGGTTTTCTGGGTAAAACCGGTTAACCGGTTTTACACTGCTTGTAAAACCGGTTACCCAGATTTTGCAGCAAGGGGGAAAACCGTTTTTTCAGCTTGTCGTTTCGTGTCAGTTTCAGGTTTCTAGTTGGTTGATTTCCTGCTAGATTGGGATATTAGTATATTAGGTTGCAGTAGATAGGGTTTTAGTTTTAAACCTTAGTCCCGGTTGTGATTTAGCGAGTCACTTATGCGTGTTGATATCGATGTGATTTAAGAGCCTATAAATCGTTGTGCAGTCGTTCCACTCAAGTTGACCGGCACACCTGAATTCAGAATTGAGGTAAGATTAGTATAATATCATGCATATGTTATTACATGTTTAGCGTACATGTTGTTATGCCTGTTAGATTACATTGATAGCAGTAATAGTATACATAGAGTTGTGCTGATTACTGATAAATGTATGTTGGCTAAAATACTGATCGATGTTGTCACATCAATATGGCTAGAGTATGACTAGCATATTGAGTATAGGCTGACATTATGGTCAATAGTATTGTCTTATGAACGTTCTAGACTCAGTACCGTGTGGGACACGGGGATTAGGATTATGATCGGGTGTATGGGTGCCAGGTTATAACCCAGGTTAGTTGTATGTTTATGTTATGCTTTTTTTACTGAGTCTGTCGACTCACGGTGCTATTTCCCTGTGTAGGTAAAGGCAAGGCTATTGTAACGTCCCCGCTTCAAGCCTCTATTGGGTCCTTACACCCACGGAATGAATGGCTCTTATACATGAGTAAGTCACTCTGGCTGCTTCATGGACTGACGACTGACCCTACAGACCAACACGAGTGTTTCCAGCATGCTTTGTCCTCACTCGTACGCTTCCTGGAAAAACTTCCCAGGAGGTCACCCATCCTTAAATTACCCCAAGCCAAGCACGCTTAACTGTGGAGTTTTTTCGAGATGGGCTACTGAAAAACAAGATGCACCTTGTTGATATAGGTAGTACCAATCAATCCATTTAAGCTCTCTTCAACTGTGTAGTCCCATACCTACACAGTCTCTGAATCATCCCACTTGACCTTCCCCAGGCGGTGTGGGATTGTACAGCTTACCAGGTATTTCCCCTTACGAATCACGAGACTATTGACAGTCACAATCACCCCCCCCCCCCTTACGGGGTCTGACGTCCTCCTCGACCACACTTCCGGCTGGGTCAAGGCTCTTATACCATTTGTAACGTCCCCGCTTCAAGCCTCCATTGGGTCCTTACACCCACGGAATGAATGGCTCTTATACACGAGTACGTCACTCTGGCTGCTTCATGGACTGGCGACTGACCCTACAGACCAACACGAGTGTTTCCAGCATGCTTTGTCCTCACTCGCACGCTTCTTGGGAAGACTTCCCAGGAGGTCACCCATCCTTAAATTACCCCAAGCCAAGCACGTTTAACTATGGAGTTCTTTCGAGATGTGCTACCGAAAAACAAGATGCACCTTGTTGATATAGGTAGTACTAATCAATCCATTTAAGCTCTCTTCAACTGTGTAGTCCCATACCTACACAGTCTCTGAATCATCCCACTTGACCTTCCCCAGGCGGTGTGGGATTGTACAACTTACCCGGTATTTCCCCTTACGGATTACGGGACTACTGACTGTCACAGCTATAGCTGAGCAATCGTGAGGACGAGCAGATGAAGATTGTACATGTCGGGGCGTTTAGGCCTGGAGCGTATGATCCTCGGGACATCATGGCTTTTGTTGATTAGTCGCTGGCCAACAAACTTTTGATTATATGTATAGCAAACGTTTGTAAAGTATTTTGTAAACGAAATCCCGAAATATTATCTATGTAATACTTTAAGTTTTAATTAAATAAGCAAATTTTAATTAATCACGATTTTCAATAACCTCGATGATTAGCAGCGAGCTACACAGTATGTTTAAAATCACGTTAACACGCCTATGCTAGTTAGGGTGTTACACTATAGCCATTTGGGTTTATTTGGTGAGGGCAGACTCCAAAAAAATTAGCTATGGATATAAACCATGGATGCAAGGGTTAGTAAGCACCCACATTCATATGGAATCTTGACCAAGCACTACAGCAAGTGTTCTAGGAGCTATTAGGACCACCATATCGTGTCTTATGGATGACAGTTCCAGGAAGACAGTAATCATCTCATATTAATTGAGCTTCATATTCAGCAAGAGTGCTAACACAAGAGGTCTTACCCTGAAAGCTCGACCTCTCAAATCATCACTCTCAATGGCACCTTTAAGAAGTTCATTTGCCATCACCTTACAACCACACACCTTGTCTATGTTCTTTAGACTTAGGCAAAATTAGCTTAGCTCTAATGAACTGAGTCACATGAGGGTCATACTCATCAAGAAACCTTCTACTTCTCTTCATCCTAGCCATGATTGCTCAAAAATACAAGTTTCTTACAGCTCAAGAAAAGTCTTATTGGGTTGTGGAAAAATTCAAGCAATTTTGAAGGAGAAATTTTTTAATTCACTAGGAAAGTGTTTGGAATTTTGAAAGTCTAGAAAAAAAAAAAATCAAAGTTTTTTGGGAGTTTGAGAATCCTTGGAGCAAGACAAATAAATGAGGAGAGCAAGAAATTTTTTTTAAAAAAAAACGCCAAAAAGGAAAAGGAAAAAAAATTTCTACCTTGGGGGATGAGGAACACTTAAAGGCTTGATGAAGATGAAATTTCAAAGAGCTTCTAGAAATATTTGGGCATGGGATTCAAAGAAGAGAAGTGTGAAAATATTGATTGACAACTCTCTTTTTATAAGTGAGTTCAATCTTTTAATCCTAGAGCAATTGGGAGTCTTTTAAATTTAAAGCTACAAAGAAAGAGATAAATTTTAAGTAAAAGATATAAATATATCCTTTCCCTCCTCCATTAAGCTAAACTTCAAAATTTTTATAGACATTAGAATAGGATTTTGAATTTAAAAGATAAAATCAATTCCTGATATTACTAAGATTAAGGAAAAATTAGAAATTCAAAAGCCAAAGATAAATGAAAAGCAAAAGATCAAAAATATTTTATCTTCTTCTTTCTCTCTCTAATTTTTGAATGGCATCATCAACTAGGATTAGGATTCAAATCTAATTAATCCTAATGCCATGACACACATGAAGAAATTTCAAATTTTCAAAGAAAAAGATAAGTTAAAAAAAATATTTTTTTCCTCTGTTTCATTGATAATTGATTTTTAAAAATTCCCAAGGACTAAGTAAGGGAATCAAAAGTTCTAATTTGATTGGAAATTCTTGAAGAACAGAAACAATTGCCTAAGATTGTCAAAATTGATATCCATCCAGTAGTTTTAAATGAAACGGACACGATTCACATCATCTAGTCAACTCCACACAAGTGTAAGAAAACGTTCCTGGAAACTTTTCTTGGTGACATGTACATCAATGTTCAACACATGAAAAGATCGAAAACTTTATAGAGTTTATTAGACCTGAGTCATAGAAGTCGACTTGGGAGCGGACCCTAGCCCTACGCCAAGGTTGACTTCGAGAGCTTTGAGATGGAAGTTCAAACTTCAATAACTTAAATCCAACTCCTATCTTTCAGTATTATGTACCATGAAAACATGGAGCAATCAAATTTAAGTCCTGAAAAAGCTAAAATTACGCGAACCTGCACCTCAGAAGTTAACCTGGACACGTAGGGTTTCACTCGACGCCCAGGTTGACATTCCCAACTGGGGTTTCAGTTTCCTTGATCGTCTCAGGGAAAATGGGTCCAAATTTTCATTAGAATGTAAACTAGACATACTGCGAACATATTTGAGGCATCAAAATTAGATTCTAAGCAAGTTCATTATTGAGCACCTGGGCACCCACCGCCCAAGTTAACAACTTGTCAATCTAAGGCCTTTCAAGTATTAGATTGATGGTCCAACTTTTGCACCATCTTCATCTTCACCAGAAACGGGGAAATAGGTACTTTTGAGGAAGAAACATCACTTCCTGAGTGCCAAGGCCAAACGCCTAGGTAGACATTTTGTACTAGTTGTAAAAATCGGTCAGTTATGGTCAGTTTTTACAAATTTATAACCGATCGGTCGCTTACAGTTTTTATTTTACGAAAATCGTAACCGACCATTTAGAAATTATAATCGTATGAAACCTACCATAGTATTTTTGGCAGTTTTTAGTGGTTTTCAATTTGGCAATTTTGGACAGTTTTTGGCAATTTTTTGGTTTAACTATTTTTTTATTTCAAAAACCAAAACCGATCCCCATGTCAAATAACTGTAACCAAAATCAACCGCCAAATTCGGTGATGATGTGGAACTGAAAATTCATTTACGGTCTGGTCGGTTTGATGGTTAGTTTCAATTTTTATGAGCACTCTTATTTTGTACACCTAGGCCAATTCAAATGATGTTTTTAGAGAACTCTTCTAAGCATCTTCTCCATTTACAGAAAAGATTAAGATTCAACTATTTTCGTGGACCAAATGAAACTTCTGAAGGGCCATAACAGGGACATAGCGCCCAGGTTGATATCTTGTCAACCTAGGCTGTTTCCAATCAAGTTCCAAAAGAAGTGTTACGAGAATTTTTTTTGTCATAAAAAATAATGAAGATTCAAGCAAACTTGGGGAGAAAACTACAAACTTAAGCACTTGGAAACAAGGCCCAGTGCCTAGGTTGACAATTAACCTGGTGCTCTAGTTTCGATCACTCAAATGCCAAATTTGATTTGACCAATGAATCTCGAATGGTCAAATACAGGGTAGGAGACCTCGTCCTCAAGTTCAAAAACCTTGGAAGTATTAAAATAACAACCCGGGAGCTCGGGAACAAGGTACCCAGCGCCCAAGTTGATAAATGGTCTATTACACTGGGTTCTGCTTATCCGATTCTGATTCAGTTACGACCGTTCGTCTAGTTTTTCACAATAACTAAGATCCATGAAGTCAGAGAAGTCAAATTCACAGCTTCACATTTCTCATTTCCAACATGGAAAACTCACTCAAAAGTGAAGAGTTTTGAGTCTTCCATTGAGAAGAGCAATAACATCTCCGAGAACTGGTGACCAACATTGTCAGAACAAAGAAACAGACTAAGTGATGTCAAAATATCACTTAAGCATTTTAAAGTACATCCCTTGGACCTTTTTTTCACTTACTCAGCGTCCAGCCTGACATCATATGTCAACATGGGCGCTGGGTCATGAATTGTGTTGAGTAATACAATCATAACTCACTCAATATTCATCTAATTTTTTAGATTCAACTTGCGTGCTAATTCAATGCTCTATTAGTTAATTTGTCACACTTCAATTGAAATTGTGAAGCTATCGACCTTAAATTTCACCCCATGGGTGTTACGAAAATAAGTTTTGGGTTACCCGTAATGGGTCCGTTACGGGTCCCGCTAGGCTCCAAAAAATGGCTATCACCATCAGAAGCTAATTTTTAACATTAGATCATCATCTACGCTAAATAACATCTAATTTCTATTTTCTCCTATTTTTTTGGGCCTCATTCAACTATAAAAAGAGAACTCCCTTAGCTCATTTTTCACCTTCATAAAACTTCACACAAGGTCAGAGCTTCTCTCTCTAAAAATTAGAGCTTCTGACATTCAGCCTATTTTGTAATACCATCTCGTGAGAAATAAAAAATTGAAGTAGACGTAGTTGTATTACTATCGCGATACAGGGAGTGAACTACTATATTTTTGCTGTGTCTCTCTTATAATTAGTTAACAACTATTTCATTCTCACCAATCTAGCAAGCAGGTGTGGTGTTAGGGTTATTTTTTATGTAATTTTTATAGTCTAATTTAGGGTGTGTTTTAGTATTTTTATTATTTTATTGTACATAATTATGCTTAATTTTTGTTTTAATTTATGTTTAGGAAAATTATTTGGGGTCAATTTTAATAATTTTGGTGATCTGAATTTTTGAGCAATGATGAGCAAATTTATTGAAGAAAAAAAAAACTTCTTTAGCGTTGAGTAATTTCCTATTTCTTAAAAAATGGGTCAAAAATAATATTTTCACCTCTCAACTTTGTGGTCAAGAGTCAACAACGATCACTTTCCAAGTTTAAGGTGGAAAATTGAAGAAAAATGGAAACTGACCTGTAAGGCTGTGGCTTGGTAAGCAAGGCTGCGACCTTGCCTGTGTTCGTCGAAAAAAATGTGAATTGAAGAATCAACAAAGATCGAAAAAAAGAGAAACTCATTTGTAAGGCCACGACCTTGGTGATTTTTTGGCAACTTGAAAATTTCACTATAAAAAGGGGGCTGATGGTTAGCTTTTTGGACCACTCAAACATTAAGAGGAATCTAGAGTGTAGAAGGAGAGTAAGGAGCAGAAGGCGCCAATGGAGGACTCCAAATAGTATTTTTTTCTCTTTCATTTCCATCTTTTATGTTTTTCATTGAATTTCTTTTGTTTTAGAATGCCTTTTAGTAGCTAAGTTCTTTTAATGATTATTATGCGAACCATTTGAGTTTATTATATGGATTCATGTGATTTCTTCTTCTTCTTCTTCTCTTTATTCAATTTCATTCAATCTATTTTTGATTTTGTAATTATTTACTAGCCATCTATAATTGTTATTTATGAATTCAAATTAAAATTCTGAAATGAGAGATTTGAATATGCTCTGATTGTCATGGATGTAAATTAATTTAAGTCGAAAATACCTAGGTTGTTTGTATGATTTTATTAGTTGATATGCTTAATGCTATTTTTGTGATTAAACGTACCATAAAAATATAGGAAGTTTTCACATAAATTGGGTTCATAAGTCTTAACCAGATTATAAACTTCTTAATTCAACTTATCAATTAAATAGAAAGAAGAGAAATTGTATTATGAAATAAAATAAAGGAAAGTGGGGATCATAATAATCGTTATTTTTATTATTGTTACTTCTCTAAATTTTAATTATTGTGTGTTTTATTTATCCTTTATCCAACAATTATTATGCATCAAATATAACTAAAGAATTAATTAATTGGTAATTGATAATTAATCCTTGAAGAAAAGATAGTTTATATATCATTATATTATTTGTTTCGATTATGTATACTTTCGTATCAAATTTACTGAACAAGTTTTTGGCATCATTGCGGAGATTGAATTTATCAATATCGATTTAACTAATTTTTATTCTATTTTGATTTTATTTTCTTTTGTTTCTAACCTGCTTGGTTGTCAATTTTTCCCATCTGAGGTGAATTTTTTTTGTATGCGCAACAAAAGCGGTGCAGATAGCCTTGTTCCTTTGAATCCTGTGATTGAGAAATCTTGTAAGCAGAATAGAAAGAACAAAAGGGAGGCCAAGAAAGCAGAGAAGATGAAGCTCAATGAAGATATAATTCCTAGAGTTTTGCAAGGAGATTAGGCTCACCCTAATGTTGAAAGGAGCCTACATGATTATGTACTCCCTACTCTAACAGGAGTAGAAAAGATTATCTATATCAAAATGAGCCTCGAAAAGCCAACCGAGAAGCACCCAACGCCCATGTTGAAATGTGGGCTGGTGCGCTGGGTTCTGCTTATCTGATTTTGACTCTGTCTCGAGCATTTGACTATTTTTTTGGTAGTAAACGAGAGCTACGACTTGTGACACGTCAAATTCACACTTTCATATTTCACCTTTTCGACAAGGTAGAATATCAGTAAAGTCGGGAAGTTTCGAATCTACCTAATTTCACAAAAAAGCGACATCTCCAAGAACTGGTGAAGAACTTCACCAAAACTAAGAAATTGGTTAAGTGATGTCAACATATTACTTAGATATAAAAAAAATGCAAGTATGGGACTTTTTTTTTCACTTACCAGTGTCTAAGTTGGCGTCAGTATGTCAACTTGGGTGTTGTGTGTCAACCTAGGCGTTAGGTCATGAACAACCTTTATTAAAACGAACATAACTCCTTCAATATTGATCCAATTGACATTATTTAGCTTGCTTTTTAAACGTCTTTAAAATCTCTTTCAAGTCATGTCTCACGTCCGTATCTCAATTTTGAATATTTCAAGTCCAAATTTCATCCCCAATACAAGTATGATTTTTTCAGTAAATTACCCGAAAACAATCTAAAAGACGAGATTCAAGCTTTGAAAATTGAGGCTTTACATCAAGAGTCAATTTTCACCATTAGATCATCATCTATGGCCAAGATCAATCCAAAGTAATTTTTTTTTTCGTATTTTTTGTATTATTTTATTAATATTATAATATGATGGCCTTTCTTATAAAAAGAGAGTTCCACTAATTTATTTTTCAAATTCTTCTAAGTTCCATAAAATATCTTAGCAATAATAAAATGGCAGCAATAAACAAGATTACAAAAATAAGCAAAACAACAACATAAAATAACTTAAAGTTCGTCTACAAATACACCCTTTTCAAAAAAAGTACACTGATGCATTACCTAGTATTTCAAGATTTAAGAAATATTTTTAGGTTTTTTTCAATGTACGTTATAATTATTTAAGATATCATGCAAATTTTGAAAAATTTAGAGTAATTATAGTATAGAAGCTTCAAACAGTCTATTTCGCACGCGTAGAAAATAAAAGAATTACGTGTGCAACAAACTGTTTAAATCCTATTTTCAGCATATTAAATTATTTTCGAATTTTTTAAAATTTTACACAATACCTACACAACTATAAGAAAAAATGATTAAATTTTTTTCCAAAATAGTGAAAGAGATTAAGATCATAAAATTTTCTAATAACTTAATATTCTAGCTAATTAAGCATCCCGTGTCACCATACGGGACGGGCAAGATCGTTCTCAAGATTATAAGCACCGAAGATCTAACAAGTCAAATTCACGGATTCCATCATATTGTTTTAAGTTGATAATATTTATTTTTTTCAGCAGTCTAGACTATGGGGATATTATATAGTAATCACTGAGCTAGCATACTAATAAAATAAAATACTTCTGAAAATCTAATAAGCACCATTTCGCTGAGAAATATCAGCAATATTAAAAGGAAAAGGTATCTTCCATACAAATATATATGTTCTCATGAAGATTTAAAGGCATATATGCTTTCATTCAGGACTACAAGCAATGTTGACATGAAAAAACTAATTGCAGGATGCAATTTATCATGTCAACTTGACAAGTCGAGTTTCAAGCATCAAAATTACTGTTTTCTGAGTAAAAAAACATTGATCACAATAGAAGATGCTTCATTCAGATTAGCTAGAGCAGAAAGCAGCTTACAGTATATTCATAATATAATTTGATTATAACCATGCTTGTTTGGGCACAATTGTAGTATAGACATCTTAATTTAAGTGTCTCACTTCAAACTTTAGGTATATGTTCTAAGATGGTAGGATTGAGCTCTGACTCCTGCCATGTTTAGATAAAGAAAGGTTCCTGCTAGATGAACTAGACCTTTTCATTGAAATGGGTCCTTTCTGCAAAGAAAACCCAATTGAAGAACTTCTCATTAGTTTATACAAGCTTAAATTTTGACTCACCCGTTTCGATACAATTGCCAAACTGGAATTTCTCACTGGTACTGCTAACTGTGAATTTGAGCCTCCATGATCAGAAACTACATTAGCCACAGCACGATATACTGCCACGGCTGAAGATGCATCCATTGAAACTGACCTCCTCATTGGCTCTATTTCTTCACAAACGACTTGTCGTTTGATAGCCAAATCACTTAAAACACGAGAATCACAGCTCCTCACAACGGAATTCGACAAACCCTTCACTCCATTTTCATTATTGGTTTCATCTTCCAATCTAACCTCACTAGATTCACCTTCTTCATCCACCTGAAGATTTCCATCAGGATTCTCAGAATTCTCCATCTGGGTTTCTTCTGTAGGGTTCGAATCATTCAAATTAGGATCCGAATCACTTACTGGATTAACAGGGACATTTCCACAAACAATTGGTGCGCGACAAAGTGGGCAGTTTTTATGCGATCTCAACCAGGTATCTATACAGCTAACATGAAAAGCATGACTACACTTGGGCAAGAGCCGCAGAGTTTCGTCTTCTTCAAACTCACTTAAGCAAACAGAGCAATCTGTTCCTTCTATTAACCCATCATCTTTTTTATACTTGCAGACAGTGATGGAATCAATAACAGACTGAGGCAAACCAACGGTGTTGATATACCAGATGGGATGATCAAGCATAGGCCCTTGATCCCCATCAATAAAGTCTTGTTGGGTTTCGAATAGAATCGGTGCCATCCTCTCTCTGGACTCGTTACGCCTCTTGAAATACCTCTTCAGAGCCACGAAAGCGAAACACATAAGAAAAACACCAGCAACCACACAACTAACCATAACCATACGTTTTTGAACTATATCTAGATGGGTCTGAATTGGTGGTGGTGGTGGTGGTAGAAGCAATTTCGGAGAATCAGAGTCATACTCACAACTACGAGCAATACACAGTTGTTTATCACAAGCAGATTCATCGCACTCATCAGAATCTCTTTTCAAAATGCGAAGGAGTTTTCTGTGATAAAAGAAGTCTCCCATTTTTGCAGCAAGAGAACAGAGCAAGAATCATACCTTACCATACCATAACAGAGAAAGAAAGCTATAAAGGGGTTTTGGAATAGTCTAAAGCAAGGTGAAGAATTTGTGTATGAATGGATGGATCGATGGTATTGAAAGACGTTATTTGTGGGTACAATTAGTTTAGGCTTATTTTTCCAAGAAATTGTTTGTTTGTTTGTGTGGTTTTCAACGAGACGGAGTCGCATTTCGCTTTCAGTACAAGACTTTAGTATAGTTTGGGGGATTTACTTGGTAGTTTCGTAACATTTGTTTGGTTTTGGGCTCACTTCTCCTCATTAGTCAAGGGTCCTTAATGACTCGTTTCCGCGTTAACATCATCATAGTTAGAGTCTTTAAAGAGGATAAGACCATCTTCAATGGATTAATCGAGTGTCATATAGAAAGTTGTTCATTATAAAGAAGAAAAAAAAAGTGAAAACGTACTAATATAAATTAGTTAAAATTATATCATTTTAAATAAATAAAACAGGTAATTAAGATAAGAGCATTGCTACAAGGTATATTGTAGTGTGTATATAGTGCTAAATATTACTCATACCTTATAGTATTTCTTTTCAAGTAATTTGTTAAAATTTCCAAGAAATATATGAGATACAATTTTATACGACTGCTAACTGCTTTGTTAGTATTCGCTTCAATTTTTGTAACACAAGACTTAAACATTGAACATGGCGAACAATAATTGAGATGAATTTGATAAGGGATAATTACACCACAGAAATTTTTAATTTTTTCACTTTTATACTGTGGGGCGGAATTTTTTTTTCAAAAAGATTGTGTTTTTTTTTTCAAAAATACTGTGTAAGTTTTATACTGTGTTAAATTTTCACTGTTACTCTACTGTTATTTTTTAGTTATTCCACTGTTATTTTTAGTTGTTCTGTTTTGTGTTCTACCGGTATTTTATAAAAAAATAGTATTTTTGAAAAGATTTCCGTGTGATAGTATTTTTGTAAAAATTAACCTAAATTCCAGTATTTTTGTAAGTTTCCCTTTAATAAAAAGGAGCATGCCTTGAGAATGTTTAGGCCTTTAGAAAAAATTTAATTTTTGGACCCTATTCTAAGGATAAGTGTAGTACTTTTGAAATTATCAAAATATTTTGTGTATTTAACAAAAAAGATTTTTTTTTTTTTTTGAATTCCTAGGCCAAGTGAGCCGTAAACACGTCGTACTCACCTTAAAATACTGTCGTCAATTTCTTTATTTTATTTTTTAAAATAAACCACCAAAATTATATATATATCTATTCTATATAAAGTGTGCCTATATTATGAGAAATTCATGGGTAACTTTTAATTTTTATTTAATAAAATAATAAAATATTATTTTTATATATACTAAAATAATAATAAATAAATCCTATTAATATTTGAACTGATATTAAATATTCGAGAATCACAACCCATTTAAAAATAAAACAACTGGGGATTAATCTCAAAAATTGCTCTTCCCCTTTCAATTGAAACCTCTTTCTTCTCTTCTTCAAATTCTTCAACTTACCACTCCCACGACGTCGTATTTACCACCTCTTCTTATTTCTTTCGCAGGTACCAATTATCTTGCCACTACACTATTTTTGCTCCCAAAAGTAGAAAAATTGGAAGTAATAAATGAAAAATCTATTGTTATATTTTCATTCTTCATAATTTTATTTTTGGGAAATTAATCAGTAATTTATAATATTGTCTTTCTCTTTTTCATAGCTGCTATTCTATGTTTGTTCAGGAATGTAAGGAGTTGATTTGATTGTTGATTTGATAATATTGATTGTTGATTGTTGATTTGATAAGTTTTGTATATATATTTGATTTGTTTATAAAAGAAATTTTATTTCAATATGGTTTTGACTTTTATTTTGTTTTGACTATTTATAATTTGATTTGGCTACGCATTTACTTTATTTTCGGTATGTATTGCAACAATTATATATAACACAAATCTTTTAATTCTCTTTCTGTCATTCAAGTTGAAAATTAAAAAAAAAAAAACATATTTCTTTTTTAGTTCTTTAATTTTTTATTTTTTTTTATAATATTTTCTTTTAATTTACAAAACTTTATACGATATTTCTTTCAATTATTAAAACTTTAAGATTTTTTTTTTTATTTTCAAAACTTTTCATATTATTTTGTTTTCAATTTCATAATATTATTAATGTTATTTTTAATATATTTTATTAATAAGTTGTGTTTAATTTTTATTTCTTAAAATTTTATACAATATTTTACTTAATTTTTTTTTTATCATTACTTTAATGTATTATTTTTCTCTTAGCACTATGTATTAAATATTGTTTATTTTTAACTTTGACATTTATAAATAAATATATATAACCTAAAATAAAACTAAATATACGTGCATTGCACGTAAACTTTCTTCTAGTATATATTAAAAGTGCTTATTTAACGGCAATTCTTGGTTTAACGGCAATTCTTGGTTTAACGTTTTTTTGGATTTTTTTAATTTTTTGATTCCGTTAAAGTTAACGTCCCAAACCCTTCTTATAGCTGAATATTTTCAAAAATTATATTTTCCTTAAAAGAAAAAAATCAACAATCAACAAAATAACAAATAAATATATTCAATCAAATTAAAATAAAGGAAGATTACCTATACAGTTACATATTCCTTTGAAATCCCTTAAGTCCCTCCTAAAAACTCTCTTCATAGAAACGAACCCCAAACCCTTCTTATAGCTGAATATTTTCAAAAATTATATTTTCCTTAAAAGAAAAAAATCCATCGCCTCCCTCTGCCCGACGAACCAACAGATCCTCAGAGTATCCACCTCCAGTCGCAGATCGTTAAAACTAACAGCCCGACGAACCAAAGCTTCGTCTCACTTTCCCTCTCTCTCTCGCATTATCTTCAGCAAAAATGCTCTTGTGGATGTGCGTGGACCAATCAACCATCTGGACGGCCAGCCTTTCGTGGTCGGTATTCGTTCTCTTCTATGTGTATTTTCCACTTCCTCATTAAAGTAAAATATACTATGAACCCTAATCTTTGACATGTTAGCACCCAGCCCTCTTGGTAGGGAAAGTGGATCTCTTTCAGCAACTGACATGATCGACCAAATAATGCTTGAAAAGAATGGTAAAACCAGCGAGTATTTCCCTAGAAAAGTATCCACTGATCGGATAACTGCAATTCAGGTTCTCTATGACTAACCCTTTCCTTATTTGCAAAATTTTCTCTGGAAATTTGTAAACTTAATTCATTTTAATTGGTGAATGTGTAGGAAGCTTACTGGAGTATGGCATCTGCTCTCTCTGAAGCTGATGGAATTGATTACACTGATCCTGAAGAGGTCCAATTTTACTTTCATGCTACTGAGCCTCGAAATATCAATTTGGTAATGTTTTGTTTTACTTAACTATTCTTTGTACTTGGATTAGCTCGAGTTGTTGATCACAACTCTCATAGATCTGGATGCAATGGATGGGAAAAGTAGTGTTTCATTATTGGCAGAATGTTCAAGCTCTCCTGATGTTAATACTAGGTGAGCTATCAAGTACTACCATCCATATAACTGTATTTCCAGAACAAATTGATATCTTTGACGAGTTAAAGAAAAACCTTTACTCCGAATCAGCTTAGAGCTTTGTGAAATAGCTGAGAAAGAAATGTCTGATGGTCATTAATTCTAATATGATGCTGTTTGTTTGTTGCAATATTAAAATTAGAGTTCAGATATTCATATAAAATGAAAATCTGTACTTGTGAAGTGTCACTATTACAGATCATCTAACATGTGTGAGTTGATATCTTGTTGAACATTTGCTTCTGTTATAATGTAAATCGCTCTTTGTTTTTGGAAAAATAGGAAAGCATTGGCTAATGCATTGTCTGTAGCTCCATCCATGTGGACATCTGGATTGTAGTTCCTGGCATTTCCCATTTTGTCCTCGCTTGTTCCACCTGCGATAGCAAGCACGATAGCCATACAACTCAAGGTAAGTTTTTCTTTTTATCTTCATCTTTTTCTTTTCTTTTCGTCTTTTATCAAATTGATTTATATTTATTTATTTGTTTATTTTCAAAACTACAATTGTTCTACCGAATTACCATCTGTTTTTCTTTATTAGTACTGTTTTGGTTATGGTAACTAAGAATATTTACAAATTACATCATTCTTTACTTTTGCCAGATGGGAGAGTTGGTCCTACTTTCAATCAAAATATATCAACTTGTTTGATTTAGGCCAATTGCATTGCATCATCAACCATTAGGAGTCATTGCATTGTATTTCGAGCGGTCTCCAATTGATTCAGTTTTAATCCGACGGCTAAGAATTGTTTGGTTTGGGGTCTGTGTGGGCCCATTTGGACTGTTTAATTTTGTCTCTTTCTCCGAACTTACTCACTATTTATATTTGTATATATATCTCTGTTTCTAAGTTTCTCTGTTATATTTGCAGATATGAGTGAGAATAGTTCATTTCTTTTGTCTCCTAATTTATTAAGCTCAGAAATATTAGAAGAAGATGATGATGTTTTTTCAACTGGTTACTTAGAAGATGCCTTGTTTGAATTCACTAAAAAATCAAAGAGAAGATGTTTATTGGTTTATACTGATCATAATCATCATCATGAAAATCTTCTCTCTAAGGTACTAATTATAATTATACTTCATTTTTATTATTATTATATAATAATTAATCAATTAATCTCAACTTGGGTTTTTATTTATTTTTTAAAGAGTTACTTGGACTCATCAGCAGCATCATCATCATCAATATCTAATTGGGAAATTATGTCATCTCATGATCAGGAGAATAATTTCAATTTTATGACTCATAATTGGTGAGTTCATTATTTATATAATTAATGTGCATTATTATTTGGAGAATTATTATATATATTATTTTTTTAATTTTTTTTTTCAAATTTAGTTGCTATATGGATCTTGGTATTTTAGTTGCAATTTAAGTTGCAATTTAAGTTGCTATAGTTCTTATATAGATTTTCGTAAAAATATATATAAAAAATTACTTTAAATATAAAAATAGAAAAACCTCTTATTATTATATATATTTAATTTTGTATAATAACATATTAATTATGTTTTTAATTTTGGTAATCATCTTAGGTGGGACAATTTTAAACAAAGAGGAGATGAAAACAATATCATCAATGTCAGAAGAAGAAAAATCATCACTTGATTCATCTTCATCTTATTATTCTTATAATAAATTATTAGAGGTCTGTAGAGGGCTGAAATGATCAAATAAAACTGATGTTTCTTTCAATTTGTATTGTTGATTTGATAACTTTATTATCTATCGTTCTTACTAATTTAGGATCATAATTATAAACTTCAAATTATTATATATATTTATATTTCCTATAATTTTGTTTTCCCCTTTGATTTATTCTTTTACAATTTACCAAGTAACCCTAATATGATAATAACAAGCACCCTTTTGTCTTAATTTTTTTGTTTATGTTTTGATTGAACATTGTTTATTCTAATTTCCCGTATATTTTCTAATTTTCAGCATTAGAATAGATATTAAAGGTGTATACCTATAACCAGATAAATTACTTGATAAGTTTTTTATTAGTCATTGTTCTTATTGTCCATATTCTGATATAAAACTTTCATTACTTGCACTACACAAAATTGGACTCTGCATTATGTTATCTTGTACAGTTCTATTCTTTCATAAAACAGAGACTTCAAAGTCAAAAGGACCACATGAGTTAAATTTGCATCTGGCAAGCATATATCTTTTATTGTTGCATAGCAGTTAAATATTATTAAGAATTACACAAAAGGCAAAACTAATGAGTAAAGAAACCTAATTATTCAAACTAATACGCTGAATGATTTTAATCAAAGATTCGACTGCAAAAAAAAATATATTATTAAAACTGTATATATATTATGTAATAATGAATTTGTGAACCAAATTATCATAAAGTATTTCATGATTTTAATTTTAACATTATTTAATGATATTTATTTTATTTTACAAATAATCTTTTACTTTATTTTGGAATATGAACGGGATATATGACAAGATTCAATACTTCAATTTTATTTATTTAAAAATTTTTGCTTAAAGTCTTTGAAATTAATAAGTTTTTCGAAATTTACAATTTTATTCTAATATTTAAAATTCTAAACTCAACCTAGAAGAAAAACTAAGTGTATAACTAGATATATACGTACATTGTACGTAACTTTATGCTAGTATAGATATACTAGGTGATTGTTACGTGCCAAGCCACGTAGTGTTAGTTTTATTTAATATTTTAGTTTTTTATTTTAATTAATAATTAAAATAGTATAATTATTTGAACAATTTGTTTTATAAAAATAAAATGTGTCAGTATATTTAGTAAGTAAAACATAGTTGTGTTATAATAATGTATGTTATTAATAGTAAAATTTACATTAATCTTCTAATTGAAAAAAGTTCTATTATCTCATTTCATATCTAATAATAGCTACACAACTATATATTTATAGACTTTCACATTATTTGCAAATTACTAATAAGCACCAATAATATTTTCATATTCTAATATTTTTCAACCTTCTCCTCTTGGTGGTAAAATTAAAAATAAAACTAAAAATAAGCACAAACATATAAGGTAAATACTCATACACAGTCTCACATTTATATTATCTTTTCTAGATTTTTTATCTAGATTTTTCTTTTTTAAAAGATAAATAAAAAAAATTATTAATATTCTCCCAAGATAAGTTTGTTAGAGAGAGATGGGGTAAGATGATTTTTTTAATTTAAAAAGATATTATTAATATTTAAAAGATTGTTTAATTTTTTGGGTTTAATTATTAGGTTTATTTATTAACGGGAGATCAAACGTAATCGTTAAATTTAACAGAATATTCTTTTATTTTTTTCAGTATATTCTGTTAAACCAAGAAATGTCGTTAGATAGGCACTTTTAATATATAAAGATATTAAATTTACCTTAAATTTTTATATTACACTTATATTAATTTATTTGAAATACATCACAAAAATCCTACTTTTATTTAATTTTATTATATTTTATTCATTTCAAACAACAATATTAGTAGCAAAACTATCTGTATTATAGTGCAATTTTTACCTATAAATAACGAGCACATTCTCGTAGATGTTTGACACGTGGACCCAGTTTTCAAGTTGAAAAGGATGAGGTGTCAGCATAAGGCTTCACGAGAGCTAACCTTGCAAGATATAAATTTGTGAGGAGGTGCGACTAAGACAGGATTTAGTCGCATACTATTCTTAGCATAGTCGAGAAAAAAAGTAGAATCAAGAGAAGTCAGCACTGATCACGCATATATCGGTTATATATAATAACCAAGTACATTTCTCATGCAACTATATATATAAAGATTAAATCTTTATATGCGTCATGTCCAAAAGACAAATACACAACAACTCATCAAGAACTCATAGGTTCAGTTGTTAGATGAATGCCAAGTTATGTGACCAAAGTAATTGCTGGCATTCTACCTGTAGGATAACCCTGAGGTTATCTATGGTCCAAAGACCTTATACACAAATAAACATCAAAGAGCCTAGGAGCTTGTATGTTTCGAAGATGAACTATCGATATGAGACTTCTCAAGTTGCATATGTTAAGACAATTAATTAAGAACAGTCGAAATTACTCTTTCATTTATTCTTTAAACATTTTATTTATTAATTGAATGTAATTAATGAAATAATGGTCCTATCTGACCGGTTATGTAATCCAAAGGGATACTTACTTTTTATATAATGGGGTCAACTAAACTGAATAAGGGATTGAAAAAAATACTCCTTTTAAAGTAGACTAAGCAAACCAAGCTCTGACTGAATCACTGTGATTCACTGTCTCATTTACATTTATATCGTTTTTATTTGCATACTCGTACATTATTTGTTGTGCAAAACGAAATAATTAATGACTTACGATTTAGTTTACAATACCAACAAATACGCTACACAATCAAGAAATAATATACCAAGAGATCTCAAGAATTCAATATAATGAATTAAGCAGTAAAATAGAATAGAATAACACCAAGTTTAACGAGTTCGAGCCTTGTGTAATGCTCTACATCTTGGTTGGAACAACAGCCATAACTTTTATTGATATCAATGTTTACAAGGTTACAAGAATCATTATAAACTTCTCAAAGATCACGAGAAGAGGTTTATCTCTCCAGTTTAGACTCTACCTTACACTATCACAATTTTCACTCAAGCAAATTTGGTCTGAAAATCTCATCCTAGGTTACAAAGATTTACAACTATTTATAGATTTGCATTGTTATCAAAAATAACCTCTAAATCATTGTGGCACATTTATACCAGCTTAAATGATCTAGCTCATCACCAGTAACAATAATTTATGTCATCTTAAAATACGTGCTTTCAGTACGAGCAATCTAGGAGCATTGTAAACACATAATCCTTCCAGATACGTACATGGCTTCCTTCCTGAATGAACCTTAAAGACTAGCAATAGCTATCCAGGATTGTACCTTTGGATTCATAACAAGCTAACCGGGAGAGACAATGTATACACGATACAAGCTTATGAAGAAGAACCTTTTAGACTCTACAAGACCTCATGCACAAGAACTTCTAGATCCACACTAAGCTTCATGTATCTACTCTCTAGATTCACAACTTCCACTCCCAGACAACAAATTTTGCAACCATAATCAACAAATCTCGACCTTGGTTTCAAGTTAAAGTCGCTTGATAAATTAATGTTTAAATGTTGTTGTCCCCTCTGCCCCTCCGGGCTTAGCTAACTCCGATCAGCTTTAGGCAATGCTCAAACTTACTACTTGGCACTATCTTGGTTATCATATCTGAAGGATTCTCTTCAGTCAAAACTTTGGCAATCTTCACAACCTCTCGTATGAAATGAAGCTTGATATCAATGTGCTTAGTACATTCATGGTGCATATAATTCTTGGTTAATTGAATTGCACTCTGATTATTACAATAAACAATAATAACCTTTTGGTTAGCTTCAGCTCCTCCATCAACCCAGTTAACCAAAGTGCTTCCTTGATCGCTTCTGTCAAGGCCATATATTCAATTTTTGTTGTCGATAGCACCACAACCTTCTAGATGTTCGCTTTCCAGTTAATAGTTGTTCCAAACATAGTAAACACATATCACGTCAAAGACTTCTAAGTATTAATGCACCCTGCATAATCAGAGTCCACATAACCATTAATAACATTCGAGTCTTCATTTCAATTATTCATGCCTAACACCAATCCCTTCTCAGCAGTTCCCTTTAAGTAATGTAGAATCCATTTTAAGGCTTCCCAATGCTCCTTTCCAGGGTTTCCCATGAATCTAATCACCGTGCTTAGTGCATATGCTATGGTCAGTCTTGTACAAACCATGACATCACAGAGCCAACTGTACTGGCTTATGGAACTCTTGATATAACTAACTTCTTAATTTCATCTTCTAGCATCTGAGTAATACTCAGTTTGAAATGTTGTGCAAGCGGAGTACTCACTACCTTAGAGTTACTCATTTTAAAAGTCTAGAACCTTTTTGATGTAGCTCGTCTGACTCAAGTACAGTAGTCTTTTTCGTCTTCCCCTTCTTAAATCCATGCCTAAGATCTTACTAGCCAGACCCAAATTCTTCATTTCAAACTCCGTCTTTAGCTGGAGCTTCAAGTGCTTGATCTCTTGTACACTTTTGCTAGCGATCAGAATATCATATACGTACAACAACAAACATAAAGTATCTCTATATCTATCTTGAAAATATATACAAGGATCTGTTGACCGAGGTTTTCGGCAACTAATAAAATATTATAAAGTTAGAGAGCTGTAAGAAAATTAGAGAAGGATTTTTACGTGGTTGGGGCGTTAATGAGCCTTAGTCCACGAGTCTTTGTTATTTATGGATGTATTTAATACAGAGAATGTATTTGGGGAGTGTTTCACTCTTATAAATACAGAGAATGTTCTTGGTGAGTATTTACTCTACTTGCTCTTATGCAGCCCAAGATTCTCGATCCCATTTAATGAGCTTTGAGGGGGTATTTATAGTGTTTTTGGTGGGGTGATCCCCAGAATTATCCTTACAAACGTATCTGTAAGTATCCATAAAGTTGGGCATTCCCAATGAATATACCATGGGTAATGCATGGTCAAATCACTAGGTGCTATAGGGTTTTTATGTGGAATGTCCTTATTGTCTTTTGACTGATGTGACTCTTCACAGTGTAGCCGTCGCTAGACTTAAATGATCATTACTTTGTAGCTGCTGGTTGGAGGTTGTGCCGTCAGACTTTATTGCGTGTAGCAATCCCAACACGCTTCCTCCCATGCGGCATTAAATGCGACTTAATTGCTCAGGAGAAACCTGACACGTCACGGAGATGACTTAGCGTTACTTCGAGCTTCCGGGAGCATATGGGGTTCCATATGCCTTCTCCGGGAGCTATGTCCTGGAAGCCACCTTACAGCACAAAGACTTAGCAAATATTTTGGATTGCACATTGCTTGATCCACGTGTCCTTGTTTGGTTGGTCCACGTATATTGGGAAAATTAGGGGCAACATTTACCCCCCAAGCCTTGTTTATTTGAAAAAATAAAACAAGGCTTGCTCAAGTGCTTCCGGTTGACTCCTCGGTTTCCTGACACGAGCTTTGAGCGCGTGAGGGTGTATTTAATGATGGCCTTTAATGCAGCGATTCACTTTTTGCAAAGGTCGATTCGTTTCACGCCCATTGATTGATACAACGCATTAATGGTGTCAGGCGGATACTCAAACGTTCCACCGCCTTAATTGCAAACCAATCTGGTTCGTTGATTTCTGAGAATTCGAATCGTGCGCTTCCCCCACCGTTCGATTGGTAGGTGATGACGCCTGTTCCTCATGCAGCTTTGCTTATAAAAGCCACCACATTTCCTTCATTTCGGTTACTTTCCATTTCTTGCCAACTTCGCTCAAATTTCCCAGAGAGAGAATTCTCAGACCCAAAAAAACATCTTTGAACACTTTGCAAATTTCTCCAGTTCTTCTTCGTTTGTTACTGTCAGTCCTTCTTGTCTTCATTTGATTCACAACAGGACCCCCAGTCTCAACACTTCATTGTAAGTTCCTTGCACTCTTTGCTTCATTATTAATATGCATGGCATGCTGTTACTTATCTGCTTGTTCTTTTCTGGGTTTGTATTCGAAGTTTCTGGGAATGCAAATGTTTAGATCCTTCATATAATCGGTTTGAGTTCACTGCTCTAGTGATAGGATTACTGTTGTCACGCATTTGTCGTTATTTTTTGTAGAAGACCATACGTTCTTCGTATAATGGTCGCTTAGGGCATAGGATAGATTGTTTTCCTTCTGCTTTCTGCCTTTTCTTTTTCTTTAGTGCGCAATACCGTCTTCTGTGAATTTATTGCACCCGACTCTTGTCCAGGGAATCTTCCTAGGGTTTCCTGTATGACAGGTGTCCAGAGGGGGCCTCTTTCCAGCGGTTAGGGGACCCCCATTCCCTTTTTCTTAGTTTAGGGTTTGGTATGGGGCCTAACTGCTGGAATCTTAACTCTTTTTACAGAATCGAAACATGTCTGCTTCTCGCTCAAAATCATCTAAGAAGAGCAGTAAGTGCCTGGCTACCCTCGAGGAGGTCTCCCTGGGTCCTGTTGCCAAGGAGGGGTACAAGTCTTGGGCGACCGGATGGGAGGCGGCCGAGCTTCACTCCACTCTAACCTGTCCCCACCAGCTGGAGAACATCGTGGAGGTAGCTGGAATCAAGCCTTCCACATCAGGGTCCTACCACCGGCCACCTCGTGAGGCGGAGACGCCCAATCATAACTACGGCGGCTTTGGGGCCTGGAGCCAGACGCATTTGATGGCCGGGGCCATGCTTCCTCTCAAAGATTATTTTGTTAATTTCTTAGTTTTTGTCGGCCTTGCACCATACCAACTTATTCCCCAAGCATACCGCCTGCTTTCAGGCTTATTTATTTTTTACTCCGCCCGGGGATGGGGCTCTCCCCGCCTGGCAGAAATATTGTATTTTTACGAACTTATTTCTGTCCCCAAGAAGGGGGACAAACTTAAGGATGGTTTTTACGGGTTCCGGGCCCACCTTGCCAATGAAGGGGTGGTCCCGTATAATAGGCAAACTCATGTTAAGGAGTATCGCCATCGTTTTTTCTTCTCCTCCGGGTTCCGGGCAGTGGACCATCTGGAGCTCCTCACAGAGTGGGTCAGGATTCCTCCTTACGAACGGACCGCGCCTACTTAGGTCTTTCTTCGGAGAGCCCAGGCCTTTGCCTCTTATGACCAGGCTGATCTTGACGTCGGGGGCCTGGTCACTACGGAGAACTGCAGGAAGGCAAAACTCATCCTTCCGCACCAATTCGTGGAGGACTCTAACCTTTCCCGGGTTATCTGTCCCAACGTGAGGGCGCCGGTCGCGGAGAAGACCTTCCGGGATGAGATCATTGCTACTGCCGAGAAGAAGTACCAGGAATATCTCTACCGGAAGGCTCAGGAGAAGGCATACTCTAAGGCCCAGGCACCTTCCGGGAGGCCACTTCGCGTGGGGAGCCCGGTCGAGAGAAGAAGTCAGGCGATCGCCAAGAAGCCCCTTCATATTGGGGACTCAGCGGAGAGAAGGGCTCCCAGGCCACAGCCTTCGGCTTAGGAGCCGAACACTGGGGCTCCTGGTGCCAGCACCTCCAGCTCTGATGGTAAGTCTCCTTTAGCAGTTCATTATGTCCCTTCTGTTGGCGAGTATGCCAGTCTTAGGCCTGTAGGGTTCGATGAGGGTCTTTATAGGTTTAGGATGCCCTCGACCCAGTGGGGAGACCATTTGAAGGAGTTTTATTTTTCCAACTTAGGAGATTTCCTAGGTCGGTCCCAGATGGGTTCTGGTCCTCCGGAGCCCGTTCCCTTAGGCCCTTCAGCTTATATTACATCCAGCTGGTTCCGGCCTTCGGACGGCTATCTCGGAGATGATGCTGCCAGCATCAAAATTTGGAACTTTGCTAGGGCCGAATTAGAGAGTCAGGGTAGGACTAGCTTGCTTGTCATATCTGAGTGTTGGTGGTTTCCCACGGATGTTCTAACACTTGCTTTCTTTCTTTTGTTGTAGCAGGTGCTTCCATGGATGCCATTTTGGCCGAACTTGCCGGGGTTCACACTCCTGAGGCTCCTCCTCCCTTTACTTCTTCCCAAATGGCCCCCCCCTTTAAAGATTTCTTCCAGTGCTCCTCCAGACACTATTGACTTAGTGGATGACGAGGAGGTGCTCCCGGGAGAAGGTCAAGAAAAGCAATGGGGCTTTTCTGAGGAAGTTGAAGAAGGTGCAGGAGGGCACCGGGCTCTTCCTGAGGAAGTTGAAGAAGGTGAAGAAGAGCAAGAAATTGCTCTGATTCGCAAACGTAAAGGCAAAATGATTGCCCAGGAGGAGCCCAAACAGCCACAGAGAGCTGATACTCCGGCCCACAGTCTCGATGGCGGGGTCTCTCCCATGGAAGAACATACTGCCCCTCCCAATATTGTGCTGACTCCGGTTCCTGGAGATGAGGCGAGACAGGAGCTCCGAATAGCTAAACACAACTATGCCATGGACGAATACTCCCGGGGGTATGCTGAGGTGGAAGCCCTTAGGAGGGTCTTGCGAGTTGAGATGCAAAACACTCTCAACAACCCGGAATACCAGAATCTGTGGGACCTAAATTTGGACCCCCTGTCGGACTGGTTTGGTCACTTCCTTTGGCCCACCTTAGCTCCCTTTACTGCGGAGATGACTGGCGAGTTTGCGTCCCAGCTTACCCGGTGTGCACCTAAGCGGTTCGCTGCTTGTGCATCCTTGAACTCCATCTACCAAGTCCAGGATCTCAGCCACTCCCTCACTGTGGTAAGTGTTTTGTAGTTTGCCTTTCCCCTTATTGTTTTCTTTTCTGGAGATTCTTACTTATACTTGCATTATTTTTTAGCTTGCTGCTGAAGCCGGCCGTCTCTCCAAGAACATAATCAACCATGGCTTCGTCCTGTCTGATTTTGGGGACATGGACGAAGTCAGGAAGATTCTTCAAGATCTTACTGCTGAGAGGCGGCTTTATCAGGAGGCTGCTGAGCGCCGGGAGGCCGCTGCCAAAGCTAATGAGGAAGAGGCAAAGCGGAGGGAAGCCCAGGTGGAGGCAATGATCCGGGAGGAGGCCCTGCGGAGAGATAGGCTGGAGGCCAGGCACCAGGAAGAGCTGAGGACGGAAGGTGAAGCCACCGCGAAGGCCAGGCGGAAGCTTCGGGAGGCCAGGGAAGCCTTGGATGAGATGGCTGCCAAGGTGAGGTCCTTAGAGGAAACTCACCAGGCAAACTTAGAATCCAGGGCCACCCTGGCCACGGAGCTGAAGGAGCTCAGGGACTTCAAGGAACAAGCCTCAAAGAAGGCAAAAAGGGATGAGCTTCTTTCTCCCGTCTCCTGCAGCCGGTGCACCAAGCGTTTTGATGATGGCGTCTTCATGGCTTGGTCTACAAACGACCAGAACATCAAGCTTACCTTCTACCCCAAACCTGAGGAAATGATCGCCAAATTCTGGGAGAAGAAGAAAAAGCTTGATGCCATGGTGGAGGCACGCATCGGACCTCGTCTCCCTCCGCGCATCGATTAGGCCGCTCTGAGTTTGACCCAGTACAACCAGGATTTCACTCACTTCTTTTTTTTTTCTTTATATATGTTTACTTACAGCTATTTTTCTTTTATTTAAGACAATATCTTACATAGCTGTTTTATTTAAAGGGGAGACAATTTCTAAGGCCTGTCCCCGGGCCATTTGTATATATTTTGACCTCCCCTTTAGGGCTAGGATATTTATACGTGATCTTTTTTTATGCACATATTTCTCTTTTGGACCTGTCCTTTGGATCGGGATGTTTATACTTATGCTTTTTATTTTTGTGCATACTCTTTTTGACCTGCCCTTTGGGTCAGGATATTTTACTTAGTTTGTTTTTTGTCTGTCCGTGCGGTATACCCTAGTACCCCCCTGAGTGGCATAGAAACTTTGTTTTTAAGGCACTCAGTTTTATTTAACATGCGGAGGCTGTATACATTTAGACGGTACAAACTCTTTAAACAAAGTCTAAGTTACATTCTTGGCTATTGGTAATATTTTCTGAGGTGATCGGCATTCCAGGCCCTTGGCACAATGGTTCCATCCATTCTTTTTAGCTTGTAAGTGCCTGAGCCGATTTCGTCCTCGATTTCATATGGTCCTTCCCAATTTGGCCCAAGTACCCCCACTCCGGGTTCTTGGGTGGCTGGGAAGACTCTTCTTAAGACCATATCCCCAATAGCGAACTTTCTATTTTTAACTTTGGAGTTAAAATACTTGGTCACCTTCTTTTGATAAGCTGCCATCCGTATTTGAGACTCGTCCCGGAGTTCTTCAACTTGTCCAGGGCTTCTTGAAGCAAAGCCTGATTCGTGACTGGATCGTAAGTCGTTCTCCTGTGGGACGGGAATAACGTTTCTACTGGGACCATCGCTTCACAACCGTACGCCATTGAAAAAGGCGAGTGACCGGTCGTGGTTCTGGGGGTCGTCCGGTAAGCCCATAACACTCTTGGCAACTCTTCAGGCCAGTTGTTTTTTCAGGCCAGCAGCTTTTTCTTCAGGGTGACCTTTAGGATTTTGTTGACTGCTTCCGCTTGACCGTTTGTTTGAGGTCTGGCCACCGCGGAGAAGCTTTTCACTACTCCGTCTTGGTTGCAGAAGTCAGTAAATTCTTCGCAATCGAATTGCTTTCCATTGTCAGAGACTATTTTGTGAGGCAGGCCATATCGACAAACTAAGTTTTTGATAACAAAGTCTAGTGCTTTTTTAGCAGTTATGGTCTTCATGGGCTCAGCCTCCGTCCATTTGGTGAAGTAGTCTACTGCTACTATTGCATACTTTACTCCTCCTTTTCCTGTTGGCAGGGACCCAATAAGATCTATTCCCCATACCGCGAAGGGCCAGGGACTAGTCATCAGGGTGATTTCATTTGGAGGAGCTCTCGGTATGTTCGCGAACCTTTGACACGAATCACACTTTTGGACGTAGTCTATACAATCTTTTTTCATTGTTGGCTAGAAGTATCCCTGTCTCAATATTTTCTTTGAGAGACTGGGTCCTCCCGTATGATCTCCACAGAACCCTTCGTGGACCTCTAGCATGATTTGTCTAGCTTCAGGGTCCGATACACACCTTAAATAAGGCATGCTGAGTCCTCTTCGGTAGAGAATTTGATCCATCATTACATAACGATGAGCCTAGTACTGAATCTTCCGAGACAGTGCCCTTTCTTGGGGCAACTCACCTTTTGTTATGTATTTTATGATGGGGACCATCCAGCTGGGTTCTTGCCCAACCGTTATTGTGGCCTCTTTTATTTTGATGCTTGGCTCTGCCAAGCGTTCCACTGGTACTACCCCCAACTCTTCGATTTCGCTATCTGAAGCTAACTTAGCCAGACAGTCCGCGTGAGCATTCTTTTCCTGGGGGATCCTTTCTATTTTGTAGTCCGTGAACTCGTGGAGCAGCTCCCGGACTATTGTTACATACGCGGCCATTCGCTCGCCGCGTGTTTGGTATTCTCCCGATATCTGGTTTACAACCAGTTGGGAATCACATAAACTTCCACTCTTTTGGCTCCTACAGCTTTTGCTAATTTCAGCCCTGCTATTAGGGCTTCATATTCGGCCTCATTGTTTGAAGCTGCGAAGTCGAACCGCAGGGCCGCCTGGAGTCGCAGTCCGGTTGGTGATATCATCGCCACTCCGGCTTCGGACCCATTTTCATTGGAGGCTCCGTCCACAAATACTCTCCATGTGGGGATTGGCGGTACCGGCATATTCGCGGTTGCCTCGGCTTCGTTGCATTCAGTAATGAAGTCCGCTAAGGCTTGGCCTTTTATAGAAATTCGGGGAATGTAGTGTAAGTCGAATTGACTTAACTCCATTGCCCATTTGAGGAGCCTTCCGGATGCTTCAAGTTTTTGGAGGACCTGACGGAGCGGGTGCTTGGTTAGTATCTTGATCGGATGTGCTTGGAAGTATGGCCTTAATTTCCTCGAGGCCATCAGGAGGAAAAAAGACCAGCTTTTTGATGATGGGGTACCTCGTTTCGGCTCCTATCATGCGCTTACTGACATAGTACACAGGATGCTGAGTTTTCTTTTCTTCCCGGACTAAGGCAGCGCTGACCGCGTGTTCGGAGACAGCCAAATATAGAAATAGGTCTTCTCCGAGAACGGGTTTTGACAGGATAGGAGGCTTGGCCATGTGCTCTTTTAGTTTTTTGAATGCCTCCTCGCACTCGTCCGACCATTCAAACTTTTGACACTTCTTCAGTATGTTGAAGAAGGGTATGCACTTTTTCATGGACCGTGAGATGAAGCGGCTTAGGCAGCTACCTTTCCGGTCAGGCTCTGCACATCTTTATGCTTTCTGGGGGATGGCATGCTCAGGAGAGCCTGGATTTTTTCCGGGTTTGCCTCAATCCCCCTCTGGCTGACAATGAAGCCCAGGAACTTCCCTGACTTGACCCCAAAGGTGCATTTCCTTGGGTTGAGCTTCATGCCGTATCTCCGAACTACTTCGAAACATTCCTCTAAGTCGCTTGCATGGCTGTTGCATGCTTTGGACTTGACGAGCATGTCATCCACATAAACCTCCATATTTCGTCCCAGGAGGCCTTTGAACATCCGGTTGACCATTCTCTGGTAGGTTGCTCCGGCGTTTTTCAGTCCGAAGGGCATGACTAGGTAGCAGTATACCCCCTTATCGGTCCTAAAGCTAGTGCACTCCTGGTCTGCCGTATGCATCTTTATTTGATTGTACCCAGCATAGGCATCCATGAAGGATAGTAGCTTGAATCTAGAAGTGGCGTCTACCATCTGGTTGATCTTGGGCAGCGGGAAGCAGTCCTTCGGACAAGCTTTGTTTAGATCAGTGAAATCTATACAAACTCGCCAAGTCCCATTCGGCTTGGGTACCAGGACCGGATTGGCTAGCCACTCCGGATAGTATACGTCGCGGATCATGCCGTTGGTTAAAAGTTTATCCACCTCTTTTTCCAGAGCCTCGGCTTTCACCGAGTCGAGCGGGCGTCGCTTTTGCTGGACTGGCGGCATGTCCGGATTGACGTTGAGTACGTGGGTGATGACATGAGGGCTTATGCCCGTCATGTCTTCTTGGCGCCATGCAAAGATGTCGATGGCGCCCTTCAGTGTTTTTATTATTTTCTCTTTTTCCTCCGGATCTAGGTTCTTTCCCAGCCGGAGTACTTTGGTGGAGTCGAGGTCGCACATTGATAATTCCTCCACATCCTCCATTGGTTCCACAATTCTTTCGGACCCCACACGGGGGTCTAACTCATCTTCTTCAGCCACTTCTAGCTCAACGGATTCCCGGACCATCAGTACGGGCAGGTGGGTTGCGACATTGTAACATTGCCTTGCTTCCCCCTGGTTTCCTCTCACCGTCCTGATCCCAGCTTCCTGGGTGGGGAACTTCAGGCACAGGTGCCGAATGGATGTGACTGCGCCAAAATCTACCAAGGCCGGTCGGCCGAGGATCGCGTTATAAGCAGTTGGACAGTCCACCACCACGAAAGTGCAGTATTTAAATGTGCTCTGGGGGGGTGTCTGGGCACAAGGTGACTGGGAGCCTTACTTTTCCCATTGGGATAAGTGTTGTCCCATTAAACCCTGTGAGTTGGGAACCACTGGGCGAAGGCCTCCTTGAAGAGTAGGTTCACGAAACTTCCATTATCAATTAAGACTCTGGCCACCACTTTATTAGCGATGGGGGTCTCTATGACCAATGGGTCATGATGAGGGAAGCGCACCGTCTTGGCGTCTTCTTCCGTGAACGTGATGGGTTGGTCCATCAGCCGGGGCCTTTGAGCTGGGAGTTAAGTAACCTCCCAAACCTCATTGTGATTTACGGCCCCTGCGTATCGTTTGAGCTCCTTGCGAGTAGTTCCTCCGATATGGGGACCTCCGGAGATCATGGCTACCCTCCTGTTAGGTCTGGGCGGCAGACCGGGGATGTGTTGGGCGTCGCCCGCGGGAGCAGCTGGAGCTAACGCTCCTGCTGTACTCCCCGGTGTTCCCTGGGGCACACCCACTGTCGCCTGGCCCGGATTGAGGTGAGGCAGCCTATTTTTAATCCACTCATAGAGGTGGCCCAACCGGATTAGGTTTTTAATCTCGTCCTTGAGATTCTTGCATTCATTGGTGCTATGACCAATGTCGTTGTGGTACTCGCATCTTTTGCTCGGATCTCTCCGGGAGCTATCCTTGTACAATGGTTGTGGTCTCCGGTAGTGTGTATTTTGCCTAGTAGCAAAGTACACACGCTCTTGGGAGTCCGACAGCTCCGTGTATTGGGTGTACTGGGGAGTGTACCCCCTTTTCTGGCGCTTCTCCGACGTCCGGGTGTTGCCCTTGGAGGACCTTTTACTCCTCGAGCCCTGGGAAGGGCCTACCAGGCTAGCAGTCGGAGCAGAGTGCGAAGGAGTTTGTCCATTCATTCCGGACGGGTTGCCGAAATGGGATGACGCTGGCGCCAAGGCCTGGCCCTGAATGTATCTGGGGGTAGCAGAGAATTGTATGCCGCTTGTTTGTGGAGTTGCGGTCGGGGCAGTACCCGAGAGCGATACTCCGGGCATGTACCCTGCTATCCCGGTGGGATAGTATCCTCCATAAGCCACTATTTGGGCTTCTTCGAGGTTGATATATTTTTGGACTCTCTTCTGGAAGTCTTGAAGGCTAGCAGCTTCTTCTTGCTGTAGTTCATTCCAGAAAGGAGTCCCCGTACGGATGCCTGCTTGGAGAAGCGCAAGCTGTTGTCCGTCGTCAACTTTCTTGGTTTTCGAGGCTTCCTCTCAGAACCTCTTTATATAGTTTTTCAAGGTCTCCGTGGGTAGTTGCTTGATATTAGTCAAGGCACTGACCTCCAGGTTGACCTTTCTTGCGGCGACAAACTGTCTCCGGAAATTGGTCTGTAGCTTGTTCCAACAGCCCACGGATCCTGGTTCCCGCTTCTTGAACCATTCCTCCGCGGACCCACTTAGAGTAAGTGGGAAGCACAGACCTTTGGCGTCATTGCTGACTCTCATGACCGTCATGACACGGTTGAACCGTGATAAGTGGTTGTTAGGATCGGAGTTCCCGGTATCAGCTGCCATTTTGGGCATCTTGAAGTTCTTAGGGAGTTCCGCCTCTAGGATGTGCTTAGCACATGGCTCCCGGTCCTCGCTATCTGAGTCGGAGTCGTCCCCTTTCTGCCTTCCGGAGACTCGGGCAATGTCTTTTCGAAGTATGGCGAGTTCCGCCATAATTCCTTCATTCAACGTACCCGTGGAGACCGCAGGTCCGTATCTTTTTTGGTCAAGGTGATCCCGGAGGTCACCTTGGTTCCCATTGATTTGATTTCTCAGATCAACGGGAGGACACCTCTATCCTCTTCTTCCTCTACCCCCGGGCTCTTGGTGCACGAAAACGCTTTTTCGGTCCTCTCGATCCTGAGGGCCAAAGCTCCCTTTTTGGGGGTTGCCCCTCTGCGGACCTTTCCCTTTAGGGAAATCTGAGCGGACCTTTCGCAGATCCTGGGCCTTTTTCTTTCGCCCTGGGGTAGAGGTAGGGTTTTTTGT
Organism: Cannabis sativa; assembly: GCF_029168945.1. Classification (NCBI taxonomy): domain Eukaryota; kingdom Viridiplantae; phylum Streptophyta; class Magnoliopsida; order Rosales; family Cannabaceae; genus Cannabis; species Cannabis sativa. The sequence continues at coordinate 65,292,681 of NC_083604.1, read as the reverse complement.
TTGGTTCCCTTCAGCAGGGTACCTTATAGGGCTAGGCTCCCTAGACTTCTACTGTTAGGAACTAGGCGAGGACGTCTCTGGTTCCTTGCCAAGTCCAGCAGCCATTGCCTTGGGATGCATGTGAATGCCAGCCACCTCCATGGCTTTTTGCATGGCCACATCACTTCTTGCATTTTTTGGTTTTGTGCTTTCTGAGCTTCGATCTCGGCTTCGTGATCGATAGCTTTTTGTCTGAGAAGCACCAACTCTGAGTAACTACCTTCGTCGTAGGCATACCCATCGAAGTTTCCCTCGTAGTCATCATCTAGAATTCCTTCTTCTTCCTCGGAACCCTCAGCTGCTCTTGAGGCTACATCTTCCTCATTTGGGTCTTGAGCATCTTCTAGAGGGCGAGGCTGACGAGTACTTCTAGTCTCCACCATGTTTGTGAAGTCAAGTGTTCGTTTACAGTGGCTTTCTACAGCTCTCAATAAAAGCACCAAAATGTTGACCGAGGTTTTCGGCAACTAATAAAATATTATAAAGTTAGAGAGCTGTAAGAAAATTAGAGAAGGATTTTTACGTGGTTGGGGCGTTAATGAGCCTTAGTCCACAAGTCTTTGTTATTTATGGATGTATTTAATACAAAGAATGTATTTGGGGAGTGTTTCACTCTTATAAATACAGAGAATGTTCTTGGTGAGTATTTACTCTACTTGCTCTTATGCAGCCCAAGATTCTCGATCCCATTTAATGAGCTTTGAGGGGGTATTTATAGTGTTTTTGGTGGGGTGATCCCCAGAATTATCCTTACAAACATATCTGTAAGTATCCATAAAGTTGGGCATTCCCAATGAATATACCATGGGTAATGCATGGTCAAATCCCTAGGTGCTGTAGGGTTTTTATGTGGAATGTCCTTATTGTCTTTTGACTGATGTGACTCTTCACAGTGTAGCCGTCGCTAGACTTAAATGATCATTACTTTGTAGCTGCTGGTTGGAGGTTGTGCCGTCAGACTTTATTGCGTGTAGCAGTCCCAACACGCTTCCTCCCATGCGGCATTAAATGCGACTTGATTGCTCAGGAGAAACCTGACACGTCACGGAGATGCCTTAGCGTTACTTCGAGCTTCCGGGAGCATATGGGGTTCCATATGCCTTCTCCGGGAGCTACGTCCTGGAAGCTACCTTACAACACAAAGACTTAACAAATATTTTGGATTTCACATTGCTTGATCCACGTGTCCTTATTTGGTTGGTCCACGTATATTGGGAAAAATTAGGGGCAACAGGATCAAACTTACTTTTCTTCAGACCTATCTTGGTCATATAATCATCAAATCTCATGTTCCACTGTCTCGGAGATTGCTTCAAGCCATATAGAGACTTCCGTAACAAGCACGCCCAGTGTTCCTTTCCAGCCTCTTCAAATTCTTTAGGCTATTTCATTAGAATCCTTTCATCCAGATATCCATACAGGAAGGTTGTCTTGACATCTAATTTTTCTAGTTCAAGATCTTGACACGCAAAAAGTGTCAACTGAATTCTAATCAATCTCTGCTTAACAACTGAAGAAAAAAACCCATTATAATCAACTCCTCCAGTCTAAGAGATATCCTTTGCAACTAATCTTGCTTAATATTGTGCCTCTTGTACTCCTTGAATGCCTTTTTTCGATTTGTATACCCATTTACATCTGATGACTTTACCATCTTTCAACATCGGTATTACATCTCAAGTCTAGTTCTTCTTCAGGGAGTGCATCTCTTCTGACATAGCTCCATTCCATTTCTTTCGGTCCTTAATTTCCATTACTTGTGCATAGCTTGTAGGCTCTTCATGAACAATTTGATTAGCAACATGAAATGTGAATGTAATTAAATTAGCATGTTTGTACGTGTTTGGAGCCTTTACTTCTCTCCATGTTCTGTCTCTTTCTAGTTTATAGCATTTCAGATTATAACTTCTGGAATCATCTTTCGAATCATCACTTCTGTGATCTACAGATGCCTCAATCTCCACCCTTCAAGCTTAGTTCTCGGAGCTTTGATTTCTTCTCGGTCAATATTAGCTTGACTTCCAGTAGGTTTGTCAATAAATCCCATAAAAGATTCATTAAAAGTCACATCCCTATTAATTATACATTTTCTCATTCCGAGCTCCAAACACCACAGTCTATATTCTTTAAATCCTTCTGAATATCTTAAGAAAATTCACTTAAGGCCCTTGCCTCAAGTTTGTCTTGCCTAATGTGTGCATAACAGACACATCCAAATACCTTCAACTGTTCATAACTTGTTGGCTTCCTTGATCACACCTCATCTGGTGTCTTGAAATCCAGTGATGTTGATGGAAATTTGTTTATCAAATAAGTTGCAGTGGACACAACTTCTACCAAGAACACTTTGGGCAATCTAACACTCAATAGCATGCACCTGACCATTTCTAGGATGATCTGTTGAACCTCTCCACGGGTCCATTTTGTTGAGGAGTCTTCCTCATGGTCTTTTGCTTTTCTATTCCTTCTTTCTTATAGATCACATTAAACTCATCCGAATAGTACTCCATACCATTATCGATTCTTAGCCATTTCACTTTCCTTCCAGTTTGATTCTCAATCATTATCTTCCAGTGCTTAAATCTCTCAAGAACTTTTGTCTTATTTTTCAAAATAAACACCCATAACTTTCTTGAGTAATCATCAATAGTTGAAAGAAAATACCTACTCCCAGAGTGAGATGGTGTTCTTAAGGGTTCCCATAAGTCACTGTGAACGTAATTCAGTGTTCTCTTGGTATCTCTTTTACCAATTCCAAACTTTACTCTACATGCTTTACCAACTACACAATACTCATAGAAATCCAACTGCTCAAGCTTTACTTTTTCAAGTAATCCCTGCTTATTCAGTTCATGCACCCTTATTTCACTAACATGGTCAAGTCTCTTGTGCCATACTCCAGTTTCATTTACGTGCTTGCTTGAAACACACGCCTTCATATTTTTCACCATGGTACCTTTCAGAGGATAAATCTCATTTGATTTTATTTCTCTCATTACCACCATTGAACCTTTACAAACTTTCAGGACTCTTTTCTCAATTTTAACAAGAAATCCTTGATCATCTAACATGCCAATAGAGATCAAATTTCTTTTGAGATCAGGTACTAGTCGAACATCCTTTAGCACCCTTTCAACACCATCATAAAGTTTCAATCTGATGGTTCCAATTTCTACAATTTTACAAGACTTGGCATTGCCAAGATACATAGTCCCATAAGTTCCAGATGTAAATTCTTCAAACCAAGATTTATTTGGTGTCATATGAAATGAACACCCATAATCCAAGATCCATTTTGAATTTGAATTCTCAGAGGTTACCAGCAAAGCACCAGTTGAGTCATAACTGTCACTACTCACTACTGAATCTCCTTCAGATCTTGAATCACCCGTCTTATGCTTCTCCAGACATGACTGTCTGAGATGCCCTATTTTATAGATCCAATATCTAAGATTCTTCTGATTATCAAACTTTGATTTAGATCTGAATTTTACTTTTGAACTTTTGTGACTTTCTCTTTTCTCACTTCTGCCCCTTGTATACAATCCATCACCACTTCCAGAATTCTTTGACTCACTCCTCTGATAATTGAGTGTGATCGACTCCCTTCCATACAACATTGTATCTTTAAATTGAGCAAAGGACTTTAGTAAGGAACTGAGCAACAATAAGGCTTGATCGTCGTCTTCAATGGTGACATCAATGTTTTTAAGATCGAGAATCAACTTGCTAAATTCATCAATCTGCTCTCCAACAGATTTGTCCTCCATCATCTTGAATGAATACAGGGTCTGTTTCAGATATAATCTATTCACCAAACTTTCAAGTTTCAACCACACACACACCTGTGGTTGAAACTTCCTTTGCAACCTTTCTCAAAACCTTATCTCCAAGATTCAAAATGATCGCACTATGAGCCTTTACAAAAGTCTCTTTCTTGTCTTTTTCAGACATCAGATTAGGAAGAGACTTCTCTCCCAGCAGAGCCTCATACAACCCTTGATGAACCAACAGAACCTTCATCTTCATCCACCAAAATCCAAAGTCATTTGTACCAATAAACTTTTTGACATCGTATTTCCCTGTAGCCATGATTACAAACCAAGCTCTGATACAAGTTTGTTGTGCAAAATGGAAACAATCAATGACTTACAATTCAGTTTACAGTACCAACTAGGGGTGTTCATAAAAACCGAAAAACTGAAACCGACCATCAAACCGACCAGACCGTAACCGAATTTTCGGTTCCACGTCATCACCGAATTTTGCGGTCGGTTTCGTTTCGGTTTTTTTGACACGGCGGTCGGTTTCGGTTCTTGAAATAAAAAAATAGTTTAACCAAAAAACCGTCAAAATCGCCAAAAACCGCCTAAAACCGCCAAACCGAAAACCGCCAAAAACCGTACGGTCGATTTTATACGGTTATAATTTCTAAACGGTCGGTTACGGTTTTCGTAAAATAAAAACCGTAACCGACCGGTTGGTTATAAAATTTTAAAAACCGACCATAACCGACCGATTTTCACCCCTAGTACCAACAAACACGCTACAAAATCAAGAAATAATATACCAAGAGATCTCAAGAATTCAAGATAATGAATTAAATAGTAAAATAAAAAAGAACAACACCAGGTTTAACGAGTTCGAGCCTTGTGCAATGCTTTACATCTCTATTAGAACATCAACCATAACTTTTATTGATATCAGTATTTATAAGGCTATAAGAATCTTTACAAACTTCTTAGAGATTACGAAAGGATGTTTCTCTCTCTAGTTTATACTCTATCTTACACCATCACAATTTTCACTCAAGCAAATCTGGTCTAAAAATCTCGTCCCAAGTTACAAAGATTTACAACTATTTATAGATTTACATTGTTACCAAAAATAACCCCTAAATCATTGTGACACATTTACACCACCTTAAGTGATCCAACTCATCACCAGTAATAATAATCCACGTCATCTTGAAATATGTGTTTTTACTACAAGCAATTTGAGAGCATTATAAACACCCAATCCTTCCAGATAGGTACATGGCTTCCTTCCAAGATGAACCTTCAAGACTGACAAGCTATCAAGGAGTGTACCTCCAAATTCATAACAAGCTATCTAAGAGAGATAATCTATACACGGTATAAGCTTATGAAGAAGAACCTTTCAGACTCTACAAGACCTCCCATAAAGGGCTTTTTAGATCCACAATATACTTTTGGTATATACTCTCTGGCTTCACAACTTCCACTCCCTGACAACAAAACTTGCAATCATAACCAACATTATTCTTTACGTATTCACCAATTTAGGTGAATACTCGCAATTCTATAAAAGGCTAACCAAATAGCCTTTGAATACTCATAATTTTTGGTGTTATCGAAATTCCTCCAACAACATTTGGTGCTAGAAGGAGGGGTGCTTTTCCAGCAGTATTTTGTGATTTTGGAGAAAGATCACGATGGCTACAAACCAAAATAACAAAAATAATAACATCAATTTCAATATGCCCAATAATGGTGGAACTTCATGTGTGACCTACTGGCGAGACCATTTTGGGGGGAATAAGACGAACTAGCACTATCCCCTTAAATTTGTTCCTAAAATTTGTCAGAGTTGTAAGAGACACGACGACTCCTATGACGACTACAGGTTATTTTCCACTAATTACACCTACTCATACTACTGAGGGTATGATGCAATTAACAACTGCACAATATACAACTATTCAAGAACAGATGTGAGCATTGCAAGCCGAGGTCGCACGAATGTAATGTACACAGAATGTTCCCCTACCGCGTGAACCTACCAATGTACAAAATGCTAATAATGAGGTACTTATTCCTAATACTAGACGTCGTGGTGAACGTGGTTGCATGTATCATACAAGAGAGCGGTCAAATGAGCAAAACCCAGAAGCTCTTAATTTGAATCAACTACCCAGTGACTCTGCACCAGGAAAGAGACCTGCTGTCCCTGATAACAATAACCAATGGTGAGACTTGAGATTTTATGCACTGCAAGATGTTGGAAGAAGCATGAGAGAGGAATAATACTATGAGGATGATGAAGATGAATCATTTTATATGATAGCTGCACCCCCAGTATTTACATTCTTTGATGCTCAGTATTCACACGTCTAGTGGGGATGTATCGTGTTCACAGAGGATATTTTGTGATCCCCTCCACCTGAAAATTGCGAGAACAGGAAGCCCCGTGAACCTCGAGTTGATGATCAAGGTATTCCCTCGTAGAAAAACCTGGCATAATAATCAACTATGTTAGTATCATATATGTGAAGTTCACATCCATATTAATTTAATTTTTAATCCACTTCTTTATATGTTTCTTATTTTGGTCTGAAGTGAAATTTTATGAATGTGTCATACAATTATCATTGTCATCATCATTTTATGAAGTTTTTTGTGTTCATATACTTGAGTGGTATATGAAGCTTTCTAAGAATGGTTCTATTCTTGCTTATGTATATATTGGAGTTATTATCTTATGTTGTATCTTATTTATTTGTTGGTCGAGACCCTCAAATAGATAGTAAATGTGTTATTTTTTTCATCATAATACTTTAAGAATATAAAATTTGTGCAATTTCTTAAAAAAAATGCATGATATATTTAGTAGAAAATGAGATTATAATTTGTTTTTATTAGAATGTGTTGTTTATTTTATGTTATCTATGTAATATCTTTAAGATACGTCAAAAAATAATTTATACATTTTAGTGTTTGAATAATCAATTATGTGATTGTTTATTACATTATTTGGGATCCTAATTATTTTCTCTGTTTTTGTTCTTGTTCAGCCCATAGTCACTGCTCCTCTAGCTCCACCAAGGCACACAACCAATCAAGACCCACTCCTTCAAATCCACATGTTAGTTTTTTTTTTTTTCCATAATAATTTTAGTTGTACATTTATTTGAAATAATGTATAGTTAGTAAGTTTTTAATTTTGCATTTATTGAGGCTCCAATTAGTGTTATTCAAATGCAAACTGAAAGTTAAGATTGTGGATTATTCTAAGAAAAGAGATTCGTATATTAGAGAGAGTTTATATTGCTCATGGTTAAATTTTCTTTGTAATTTTTTTTTCTTACAGATATTGAATGAAGAGATAAATGAGATTTCTACTGTTGCAATAATATGGGCCGCCATAAAAATTGATTTATTGTTGTGGTAGCATGTACCTTGTTCTTCAAAAAGATCCGAAGGACAGATGTTGTTGCTAGTGCCAATATTGTTGCTCAAGCAATTGAGTTGAAGCTTGTAATGCTAGGAGAAAAAGTAAGTTTTCTATTTATATTTTTTGAATCTAGTTCTGTTATAATATTGGTTTGTAATAGTGAAATTAAAATGTTTGTTGGCATATAATCTTTGATCCTGCTCATTGCCATTAAATTTGGCAAATTAATGTTATTTTGTTTTTACTAGTACTAACAATAACATTGATAGCTAAAAGATGTATGATGGAAATGTGATGTAAGGTGTAAAGATTTGTTTGAACAATACAATGATTCTTTCATAAAAAAAAATAATAACATTGATATATGTACAATTTTTGGTTCTAAAATTATGTTTGGGGATTCTTATGATCATTTTAGTGTTTGATTTAATGGTTTTACCTATTGGTCTCTCTTTTTGAGGTGCTTTTTTGCTATTGATCAATTACTCTATTGACATGCATTTGTCTTTTCTGCTTTTATGAGTGTTACTAGTAATTTTGTGTGTAATTTTCTTATTTTTTTGAGAGTTTTTTAGTTTGCTTGGATTATTTTATATTCTTGTAATAACAAGCCAAATGAATTCTAGTTTCTCTATTATTATTTTTTCATTATAAAATATTTTGTTCATATAGACATGAAAATATATATATTCATCTCTTTTTTTTTTAATCACTACAAGAAATGTCGCAAGTTGGTATTGCGCTGGGAAAATAGAATTTACTTGTGATGTTTTGGCAAAAGGGGGTTGGCAAATCAATATTGGTATTAGAATTTTTGCAGCAGCAAATGAAAAGCGCTGGCAAAAATGACTTTTTCCAACGCGTAAATACGCTGGTAAAAGTTGGATTTTAGTCATTGCAAATGTACGCAACTTTGACCTTTTTGCCAGCGTAGTTTGCGAAATGTGATGGTAATTAAAAGTTACTTTTACCAGTGTAGTAGCGAACTGTGCTGGTAAAAGTGACATTTCTTGTAGTGAATTGATGTGATAATAATGAGTCAAATACTAACCATACCCTAAGTTGAATTTAATTAGTGTGATTTCTCTTGGTATTTGAGTACTCTTTGGCTAGTCTAGTTCCATTTTCTAATTTCTGATTGATGAGAGCTTCTAAATATTAAAGGATTATATATGGTGAATTGTTTACTATTATAACTTTGTTTATTCTATGTAAGTAAAATTTTAGAATGCCTATAGTACTTAACATGGTTCTTTTAGAAAGTGAGTAGTACCAATAGAAATTGTGATGTATTAATATAAATTCTTTTCTTTATAAGATAATATATTCCAACTAAGTTAAATTTTATTTGTTGTATTTTTAGACAAAATTTCATTTTCATAATTGGGCATTAAGCTAAAGAGTTAGTAAAAGAAAATTTAATTTTTCTCTTTTTTTTTTGGAATTTTTAAGGAAGTTGTTGATGGAAATATTTTCAAATATATGAGGTGATTTTATATTTAAACTTTTGAGTTGTGTGTTGACTTATACTAATTAATATTCTTGATTGCAGAAAGTTGATTGTAAAGTTTGAGGCAATAATTTTACAAAGAAGATGTTGAAGAATATATAAAAGTAATATTAATTTATATGATGTTATGAAGGTTAAAACTAGGAGAATCATTCCTAATCATTTTGTAAATCAAACTTACAAAAGTTAGATTTGTATATTTTGAATGATAGATTCTTGTACAATAAAAAAAATTTTATGACTATACATATACCCATTTATATAGAACATTTCTCAATGGGTAATACTCCTTGATGGGTATTTAAAAAAAGGGTAAATACCATTTTGGACCCTGTGTTTTGTAAAAGCTATCATTTGGACCCTCTGTTTTGTTAAATGACAAAATAGACCCTGTATTTTCTAAAATAGTACAAATAGGACCCTGAATTGATTTTTTGTCAAAATAAAATTTAATTATAATCCGATCTAAAAGTGTTATGACAAAATTATTTCCATTTTCTATATCTGTTCGTATTAGAAATTGTTTTCAAGTTGATTATATTAAAAAAAAAAAAGTTGTCAAAAATTAAGCCCAGGGTCCTATTTTTACTATTTTGAAAAATACAGGGTCCATTTTGTCATTTAACAAAACACAGGGTCCAATCTGTAACTTTTACAAAACACAGGGTCTAAAATGGTATTTACCCTTAAAAAAATGATGATGTGGTAATATGTTGACTTCCTATAGCTAGTTACCAATAAGATTTTTTTTTTTTAAAAAAAAAAAATATTTTTTTATTTAACAATAGGAAATAATAATTCTAACCAATGGTATTAAAGAATTAAAAATTATTTTTAGAAACTTACTTATTTTATTTAAATTACTACTTTATCCTTACACCAACAATAGAAATTTATTATATTATGAGGGTTATTGGTGATATTTCACTCTAACACTCTTTGATGAGTTTTTTTTAGAGCTAAAGAAAAAAAAAATTAAGTTGTTTGATTTTATAGTTGGAAAAAGAAAAAAAAAATGAGTAGTTTTGTTTTTTCTACTCTTTGTTTTTATTCTAAGAATTATTCTGTTACATTTAGTGCTTGAATTTTTTGTTTGGTGTTGGTAAGTAAACGAGTGATTATTCTGTAAATTTAAGCATAATGTGAACATAAAAATAAACAATAAAAATTTGATAGAATAATTTTTCAAAGGTATTATTTTTATATTTGATAATTACTATGAAATTTCAAAATTATTTATTGATGAACGATTTTATAGTTTAAAAGTTTTTAACTAATAATTTTTTTTCTTAAAGAAAAATTGTAACAATCAAATCAGTTTTTTTTAGTAGTGGAGTAAAAATAATTATTTTGGTTATTTTACTAAAGGTTAAATATGTAAATATATAATTGGGGTGTAATTATTATTATTGGGAAATTATATTTGCACCCCAATAAATTATAAATACACCCCAATTTCAATAAAAATCTTAATTAAATTTTTATCCTTGTACAAAATTACCAAAATAATATACAATTTTAAATGATGAGTCTATTTTTATTTTTATTTTAATAATTACACCTCATTTGCTTATAAAACTAAAATTATCTCCTTCAAGTCTTAAAAAAGAATCATTAATAGAGAAAAGTAATTGAGGTTTTATCAATAAAGAAAATTTAATGTAAAGATAAAAAATATTTAATTATTTCATTACATTTATAATCTCTAGATTTTTTGTATTTATTTTTGTATGAATCTCACTTATATATATACACAAATATATTAATATATGAAAGATTTCATTCATTTATTTCATTATTTTTCGATTATAGAATTTTTATTTACTGTTATGTATATAAAAAAATAATTAATTGTTAATTATAATTATAAAAAGAAATGTATATGTAAGTATGTATATTTTGATATCTAAAAAGTAATGATTATTTAAAAGAATGAAAATGATGAAGAAGAGATAATAAAGATTCAGAACTAAAAAAAAAAAAAAATCCGAATGCAAGTAGCTTGAATATTTATTGTATGGAGTGTATTTCTTTTTTTTTTTTTTTTTTTTTTTTTTTTTTAAAGAGAAACCTAATTTATAGTAAATAAAAAGGGGTGTGCTTGTCAAAAATAATATTTAAATAAATAAAATAGAGTGTATTTATAATTTATTGGGGTGTAAATCTAAGCATCTATTATTATTTTATGATGTGTAAATATAATTTTCCATATATATAAATACTAGATGCGAGTTACGTGACAAACCCTGTAAATATTAGTTTTATTTTAAGTTCTTGTGGTTTTTGTTTAAGAATTTAGTGACTAATTGTAAATTATGTTATAAACGATATGTTTTATTCTCGATTCTACGAGAATTTTTATGAAAGCCTAAAACTAATTGTTAAAAATGTCATAATTGTGTATATAAACCTATAATATACACATTGTTATTCAAATGTTTTATGTTATAAACGATTTTTTTGTATAGAGTTTAAATTTTATATTGATGATTGTTATTTAGGGTGGGTATGGGTGTAGTTTTTTTTAATTTTAAAAAAATAGATTGTTTAATTTTTTGGGTTAAAAAAAAAAAATCGTGTAAGCCTTAAGCTAATCGTGTAACAATTTAATATTTTTTGGGTTTAATTATTGGGTTTAAACATTTGAAAAAAGATTGTTTAATTTTTTGGTTTAATTATTTATATATTTTTGAAAGTTAACGGGAGCATCAAACCTACTAACATCGTTAAATTTAACAAAATATTCTTTTATTTTTAAAGTATATTCTGTTAAACCAAGAAATGTCGTTAGATAGGCACTTTTAATTTATATATATAAAGATATGGAATGAGGAGAAAATAGAAAGAATAGATAAAAAATAACTTTCATGTCACCAGGTAATAGGTTAAAATAAGAAATATTAAATTAAAAAATTTAATATAAATATCAACTATTAGATTTGATTCAATGGCTAATAATAGAATACACATTTATAGGTAATACCCATTAAGAGTATACCCATATTTAATATTTATATATATTGCTAAGTTTGCTATGATCATATTATATTTACATTTATAATAATTTTTTTAGTATTATTATATAAATATTATATTTTTCTTAAATGGTTTGGCTGATAGATTTTGGGTAGCTTATCTTTTATATGGATATAATAATATAGTTTATTTGTGTTTTTAATATGTACAAAGATTTTATAGTGGACATTATGCTTCATTTTATAACCGACACAATTGGTAAAAAAAAGTATTTCAACAATTTATGTGTCATTTTGTTACCGAAGGTATAACTTTTTAGTGACGCTTTCGAAATGTCACAAACGATTTCGCGTTATTTCCAAATTGACGCAAAAAATAAAAAAGAAGAATGTATATTTTGTGATGGTTTTTAAATAAAGATAATTGTTTTTTGCGTCATTTGAAAAACGACGTTAATAAAAAAACTATTTGCGACTATAGCATATACGTCAATTTTCTAAACTGACGCAAATTCTTTAAATGACACTTAAAACTGACGGGAATTGTACTTTTTGTAGTAGTGATTTTAGGATCACAATGTAATGATAATTTATATATAATTAGTCAAAAATTTTTTACTTTTAGTCACAAATTTTATTTTGAGTAAACTAAGATTTTTCTTAGTAAATTTCATATCACAAACAAAATAATCACATTTGAATCATTCTAAAATAGTTATACCTGATTAGAATGTGAAAATTTTATCTTCCGATCGAAGAGAGTCGAGAATGAGAGATCCATATACAAATTAATAGATCTAATATATACATATATAAATAAATAAATGAGAGAGGGAGAGAGAGAGAGAGAGAGAGAGAGAGAGAGAGAGAGAGAGAGAGAGAGAGTAATAAGTGAGAACTCTATTGGCAGCTAGAGATGAGAGGGATTACAATGGATTTGGATTTGGAATTTTCCAGTCGTTCACCTGATACAAAAGAAGACCAAGAAGAAGAAGATATATATGTATATATATAGAGAGATTATAGTGAGAGCTGAAATAATTTTAGGGTTTTATGTTACATTTGTTCCGCACGAAATGAAGGAGGGAAATAGAATTTGGAGCCAGAGAATTACTAAAACCAATTTAAGTTCGCTTCGAGAAATTTAATTTTTTATTTTTTTTAATCAAATAAATATTAAGTTATTATTAGGGGCGACGCACTATTAATAAAATTAGAAATGTTGTCCCTAAAAATACTTAGAAGCATAATTACTAGCCGGCATAGCTAAAAATAACGAGTTATATAGAGGTGATTTTTTGTCGCCCTTACTGTTGTCGCTTCTAAAACACATATTTATATTGTAGTAAGGATTAAAAAAATTAACAAGACTCTTTAGGGGCCATGCGTTTTTTCGCTCCTAATACCTATACTATTAAGAGTGACCTTTTGTGGCCCCTAAAACTCACATTTGTTGTAGTGACGGGAGCTGAAGTATAAATACTCCATTTGAATTCTTATAAAAGAGTTGAAAAATTACTATTTGTAAAGGAGCTTAAATTTTCAATACAACACTATTTTACTCTATTGATGTTTTTAGTTTCTCTTAATTAAGCTTTTTATCTTTAGCAATTTACATTTGACTATTTAATTAACGTGTAGTTGATAAGTTCTTACCGTCAACTAACTTTAGTTCCATTGATATAGTGGAGGTAGTTTTGTCAGTTGTCAAGAATCTATTTGTTACTTTTTTAGATTCTTGTAGTTCAACTTATATATAAGTCACCATATTGGTGCATCAATAAGAAATAATTGTTCACACTTCTTCCTCATTCTCTCAGTCTTCTTCCCAAAATGAGTAGGAAATCTAATAGCTAGCAGTGAAACTGAAAAGCTTTATTATTATCAGAGAAATGTTAAAGAGTACTAGTGGTGCCTAGCACCTTTCTATGTATCAATATCGCTAGTGGTTCAACTAAGTATCGGGTCCCACATAATTTAATATAATAACTTTTAAAAAATATCGCTAACCAATTACAATATGACATGTCGAGAAAATACTAGACACTACTGGTGTCTAATAGCAATACTCTTATTATCATGCATGCGCATGCATGCGCATGAATGCTTATAGCTTGAACTAATGATGGTATAATAGGTATAATAAGTACGCCCACCTCTAACGTTAGAATCCAACTGTACTCCATTCCCTTTTAGATATTATGTTGAAGCTTTATTCCCTTGTTCGAATGACATATGCATTTAAAAATTATTTGTTATCTCAAGGCGGCTAGTCAACTTATTATCTTCTAAACGTTTGAAAAATACTAGCTACTATATATTATAATGTATATGGTTGTATAATACAAACAAACACATATATAATGGTAATGCAGCATATGTATATAATGCAACTTAAACCTTGGACCTTTGTGCGATTATATATATTTAAAATTTCATGGAAATATAACACACGTTTTTCTTGAAACACGTACGTTAAGATTTAACACTTGACCGTCTATATATTCACTACATACCCAATAGACTGTTATCTTTTCATTCAAGATCTTACATGATTAAATAACATTTTTCTTTTTTATTATTTGGCAAGCTTCGTCGTAGATCTAAACCTAATCCATTATATAAAAATATATATATATATATATATTTATTTATATATATAAGACTGGATCTTAAAATATATATAATAGGTTATATAATTTATTGGTGATAAAGTTTTTCTTAAGGTTAATATTACAGCAATTATACACACCTTCTTATCCACTTTATAGGAGTATATATATATACATACATACATCTCCTGAATGTCATAATTAATAAGAACCAGCTTGATCGAGATAGCTCTCATCTGAAACAAGCTTTTAGAACTATTATTTTTCTCCAGAGCCAATTTAGCCTACACAGCTATATCCTTTTTCAAATATCTACACATAAATTTATATAAAAGAGAGAATATATAGCAGTATTTATTAATTTATTTATTTATTTTGATTGTTAAAAATGCTGAAAATGACAATATGTAAAGTTCCTTACGGGTCGAGCCATCGTTGCAACCCTTGCAGAATCCATAATAATAGAGAATTAGTTCAAGCTTTCCCGCTGAGAGGTTTTAAAACCAATCACCTGATCGGTCTTTCGTTGTCTAATATCAACACAACCAACACCAAAATTATGTAAGTTCCACTTTTCCTCTCTTAATTTTTTTTATATATATATATATGATGCATACAACGAGTATATTACGTTTTTTTGTTTAATTATTTAGATCATAATGTTGTTAAGCCATGAACAAAATTTATTGCTTGATCTTAATTAATTAAGATTTATAAAGAATATCTTTAAATCTTTATTATATATAAAAGGCTCATAATTTCTTATTGATTGATGCAGGCATAAGATGATGTGTAACAGTGTTGATCCTGCAGGAGCAGCTTCAGGCGGTGGTACTGGTGCTCCTTGGAACTCTTTGTAAGTTAATTGATTATATATTATTCAGAATATCTCTTGTTACATATATTTTGATATTATTTGTACATTTTAATTTCGGAGATTATTTATTAATTAATTAATTAATAAAACTGCAGCCAAGGTTGGGTTTTGGGACTGGTGATAAGTCTGATTCTACCATTTTATAGGAATAAATGGGGTCCTCTACTATCAATCAAAAGTAAGAAATTAATTTATATGTACATTAATTCTTTAATTCAAGCTTAATTAATAATATATATATATAAATATTTTGAGCAGGGAAGGTGGACATGGCTGTAAACACAGTGGAAGCGGTGGCTGAGGCTGTAGAAAAGGTCGCCGAGAAAGTGGAAGACATCGCCGACGATATCGCCGATAACCTTCCCGACAACGGAAAGTTGAAGGATGCTGTTCTTTTTATTGAAAAAGTTGCCCACGAAACAGCCAAGGACGCTCACCTTCTGGACGACTTTATTGAAAAGGTATTATATATATATAAATACTATGTTATTTATAATATTGCTATGCATTACAATTGCTTTCAGTTTCATTTCGCCATCTAACTTTCAATATAATGTTATATATCATAATTAAAAAAAAAATGGATTATTAATTAAGAGATTATTATAAGTCCAATAACCAGCATATTCATAGATCCATCATCCATGTGCTACGCATTGTTAATATATTATGTATAGATTATCGAACACACCTTATATAATAATAATAATAATAATAATAATAATAATAATAATAATAATAATTTGTATTTGATTGGCCGAATAGGGTTTAATCTCAACATTAATTAGCAATAAGAAGAATAGTCTATTCCTCTTATATACTCTATTATCTTTCTACCATTAAAACTATCTAACAAGAAAAAGTCAATAGATAAGAAATATAAGAAAATGTTAATAATTACGTGAGGAAATATAAGAAAAAGTCAATACATAACCTAAAAAGGTAATGGGTTTGACCAACAAATGAAATCATGTCATCGTCATGCATGCCCAAGCCTACTGAAATTTCATGCCCCTTCACCACGTTTAAGCAACCAATATAGCTGTGCTTGACTCATAT
Organism: Cannabis sativa; assembly: GCF_029168945.1. Classification (NCBI taxonomy): domain Eukaryota; kingdom Viridiplantae; phylum Streptophyta; class Magnoliopsida; order Rosales; family Cannabaceae; genus Cannabis; species Cannabis sativa. Next base: position 65,276,415 of record NC_083604.1, on the reverse strand, counting down.
ATTTAGCTAACTGTCTATTTTCATATTATATAAATAAAAATGATGAAATATATTATATTTGTATAACTAACTACATTTAAGGTATATACTTTCTCAATTATATATCAATGTAAATTTGTCTATTAATAAAATAAGCACGAGGAAAAAGTAGGTAGAGTGTGGAATTCTTTTTAAATAAAAATATTCAAGTGTAGCACATATACATGTATGTATATAATAAATGTTGTGTACAAATATATAAATAATAGATTAGGGAAAATTAAATGCTAATTAAGTATTAATTACCATTAATATTGCAGGTAGAAGAAGTGGAGGAGAAGGTGGAATCTTTCCTAGAAGGGTCTGTCCAAGAAGATGAAGCCGAAAAAGAAGAGACAAAGACAATAAAGAGTAGTACTGGTGCTGATGATGAAGATGATCAACCAAAAAAATAGTACTACTAATAATATTACCACATGATCATGATTGATCGAGATATATATGGTCAACAATTAATGATCTTACTTGAAATATATTTCTTTCACCAAATCATTGTTTGTTGCTCTTCTGTTATATATTCTTTTTCTTATTCTTTCTTATTATTTTAATTTAGTTTTGTTTCCCTTCAATGAATATTCATTATTTCATTCTTCCTAGATTAAATGTGTGTTTCTGATCGGGCTGATCAAGTTTTTGAAGTGGTATGTATACATTAATTAGAGTGAAAATAATGCTGCAAAATTAAAAATATATATTAATACATATAATATAGGCCATCTCAAACTTTAGAGGGGCCAAGGAATTTTTCAATTAATATCAATATATATAATTAATAAATTACATATAAGAATAATCTTACACTTTTTTTTTATATTAGGCGAGGAGATCCTAATTTGGCACCTTATGAGAAAATATATGAAACGACTAAGTAATGTTTATAATCATAATATTTTGGGTTGAGATGCAAAATAACTTTAAATTTGGAAACTAAGTTAGTAAATGTCTACTTTTTTAAAAAATTAAGAAAATGGTCAAATCTAATAAGTTAGCTAATAAAAATTATAAAAATACATTTATTACATATTTTTTTTAAAAAAAAATATATATAATAATAATAAAATTAAGTTACATAATTTTTTTAGTATTGCATATTATTATATTGTAATAAAAATAAATAAATATATTAGATCATTTAAATATATACAGCAGTATTAGATATATCGTAGTACTGAAAATTAATATACCGTAGTAATAAAATTATATACCACAAAGAAATTATAACAATACTAAATTAATACTCAAAATATATATATATCATGCTAACAAAATTATATATACCACTATTAAAATATGAATACATATTAAAAAATTTATAGATAATAAAATAGAAACTAAATATCATATTAAATAAATGATATATTATAGACAACAAAAACCATATACTATACAAGAAAACGTATATACTTACAATAAAAAATAAAACAAAATAATATAATATTATTAAAAAAATTATATATATCATATTAACAAAATTATATATCCACTACTACAATATTGGCCTTTAGAGGCTATTTTTTCACCCCCATTTATAAAAAGGGAAGCTAAAGGGTGTGAAAATACCCGCTTTGTTCGAAATGGACATTTAGAGGCAGTTTTTTGATAAAAACCGTAGGTATAAAATTGCATTATACCATTTACAGGCGGTTGGGAATTTTTTTTTTTTTATGCTAAGCCCTATTGCGTCGGTTCCTTTATAGGAACCGACGACATAGGGTACACGGTTAGTTGACACGTGTACCCTATACTGTCGGTTCCTATAAAGGAACCGACGCCATAGGGTTATATAAGAAAACCCTATGTGTCTGATCATTTCCTCATCTTCCTCACTCGAACCAAACAGTAGCCCAGCCAAACCAGAGAGCTCGAAACCCTCTCGCCTTCCCACCGCCTTCCCACCATTTTCTCCCCCATTTCTCAACCATTTGAGCCCATTTTTTTTTAAATCTTCCATTTTCGATACTTAATCACATACACTTAAAAAGTTTTTATTTTTTACTCTCTTTGAGTGTCATCCGAACCCAAATAGAAAAGTTTGGGTTTGAAATCCGGCCACCATTTTTTCTTGAGAAATCCTTGAATCTCAACCTCCTTTAAGGTGTAAATATAGTTTCTATTCATTTTTATAATGTACATTGTTTTATTTTTTGTTTTTGTAAATTATTTTTTGGGTTTTTTCATTTTATTAGTAATATTGTTGTGTTGTATGTGTATAGTGCCCGGATTTTTTACGGAATTCCTCGTCGGATTACGTTTATTAGGTAAAAATTTAAACCTCAATATATAGTATATATATGTATTTGTATTTTTTATTGAATATGTGTATATAATGTGTGTATATATTATGTGTATATAGTGTGTGTATATTTTTTATGTAAATAAAATTAATAATTGTATTGTATATATTCTTTGTAATATATGTATATATATATATTTATTGTGAATATTGAGAATGACATTGGAGGTATTTAATTAGTTTAGGAATAAAAATTTTAAAATTGAATTAGTGTGGGATATAATTTTTTTTTTTTTTGAGATAATAGTGTGAGATATAATTGATTATATATATGTATGTATAATTTAGTAACTAAGTAACTTGTTACTATTTTTTATAACTAGTTATAAGTAATGAAATAATTAATTTTGCAATTTCGTTGTATTTCTTTATATTGTAGGTTCAGCATAATTTTGTGTGTAGCGTATTTGAGCTTGCATTTATAGGTATATACTTTAACTAACTTTTTCTTATTATATAATTAATTATCAATGCATGTTAGTTGAGTTTGAATATCTTAAATATTTATCCGTAGTGAAGTAGGTTCTGCGAATACATGTGTCGGATGGGTGGATAAATTTTGTATTGTTTATCTATTTTGTTTGTTATTTTAGGCACTTTTAAAATTTTTGAGAATGTCCAATTACAACCGTTATGCTGCCAAAATTTCGGTAGAATTAGGATAAATGTTACTAAAAAAAATATTAATATTTACATAACCCAAATAACTAGTTAATTATAACATAGTAATAAGAAGTTAGGTCACATAAAAAATAATTATATGCACATTTATATAAATTTTTCCATTTTACCAACATTTTAATCAACTAAACAACCTAATAACATGAACTAAACTAAAACAAGAATTTGAGTAATTTATAAATTAATATGAATAAATTGGGAGAAACTTAGTTAGTTACATTGTGTAATTAGTAATTAGCTATAATTAGTTACTAAATACTGAATTTTTTTGGATAGAATTTTCGTTATGGATAAATCATGGATGCGTGAGGAGAGAGACACACTACGATTTCAAGTAGGGTTCGATGCATTTTTAGAGTTTCCCTTAAAGAATTCTAAAAATCACGATCATATTCATTGTCCGTGTGTAGGTTGTTGTAATGTATCTAAAGGGAATATTACAATGATTAAGGACCATGTGTATGTTGGAAATTATTTTACCAGGATCTTAGATCTACTCACAAGTATGTTGATTAACACCCTAAATATGAACTTCTAAAACGATTATAAATTAAACACATATAAAGTATGACAAACCTGTTGGAAATTATTTTACCAGGATCTTAGATCTACTCACAAGTATGTTTATTAACATCCTAAATATGAACTTTCTAAAACGATGAAATAAACACATATAAAGTTTAAGAAACCTTACATTGGGTGCAGCGGAATATAATGACTCCTTCCGTTCAGATATCTAGCCCTTGATTCCTTTCTGTAGCAGAGCATTATCAATATCTGAACCTGGATCTCTTTCTCTGAATCTTTGATGCTGATGATCTTTCTTCACGATCTTCCTCACTATGATTGAGGTATCACTTGATGTGTGTGGGCACTACTCATACACTAAGGATTTCGAAATTATCAAGGAAGAAGAGAGAGAGTGGTCAGCTAAAGATAGGGAGAGAGAAGGCTCAGTTTTTCTGAATAGAAAAAGTCAGAAGAAAAGTGTAGAAATTTAAGTGTAAATTTCCTGAAGCCTTCACTATCTATTTATAGCATTCCACTAGGGTTAGGTTTGAATTATTTGGCATTAAAATAATGAAAAAATCAGTTTAAATTTCCTACAAAAGTGGCTGGCCCTACACTTAGTGGATTGGGCCTTGCTTTTTGCAATTTTGCAATTTTAACACCTTTTGTATCTGATTTTCTTAAAAACGCCAATTTCCTAATTCAACCATTTAAATGCCAATTCTAACTATTTAATAACTATAAATAATTATTAAATAATATTGTCATTTATCATATTTATTAATTGAACCATACAAAGTATCATAATTAACAAATATGCCCCTATAAACTCTTTCTTTACAATTTCGCCCTTACTTAGTGAAAAATTCACAAATAGACATAGTCTAATTTGAGAATTATAATTGATTAATCAAAACCAATTACATGAGTCTTACAAGCAATATTATCTCAACTAGTGGGGGGACCATGGGTCTATATAACCGAGCTTCCAATAAGTAGATCAAGAATTTAGCACTAAAATTCACTAACTTATTAATTCTTTGTTGAATCCACGCATAGAACTTAGAATTGCACTCTCAGTATATAGAATGCTCTATATGTTCCACCATATAGACACATCATTAGTTATCCATTGTTATAATCCTAATTTGATCAATGATCCTCTATATGAATGATCTACACTGTAAAGGGATTAAATTACCGTTACACCCTACAATGTATTTATTCCTTAAAACACTTGACTCCGTATAAATGATATTTCAGCTTATGTGAAATGAGTACTCCACCATTTATGTTCGTTTGGTCAAGCTCGAAGGAGATCATCCTTTGCTTACTATTCGCCAGATAGAAGCTATAGATTCCATGTTTATGATAGCGCTCCCACTCAATTGAACTACCGTGTTCCCAAAATGTACGTATCACCCTGACCTAAAAGTAGGCTTAACTAACAAATCAAAGAACACGAATAGCCTCTCGAGATTGAGCCTAATCATATCGGGATTAAGATCATTTGATCTAAGGATCAACTAGGCGATATTGACTTGAATAGATTTTACGGTAAGTTTAATTAAATCTAAGTCAAAGTTCAATATCGGTCCCTTCCGATGCATACTCCATGCATCCAACCTGAGCTTTACTTTAACCAATGCTCTGGAAAGAACATAGCACTTCTCCAAATGCAAGTAAACTCTGTTGTAGATTATCATATCAGTAAAACCCTATGTCTGATAAATCTAGGAAACTTTATTCACATAGTCATGTTTACTTTCCAATGTGTTGACGACACAATAAACAGGATCAAGTATGTGAAAAGGGTTTCAGATGAATTTATACATTATGTACATATAATCATGAAATAAATCATGTGAACCATGCAACATTAAATGTTATTTCTGATCTATATTAATAAGTAAATCTGATTATATTGAAATGAGTTTTATTTAGGGCATAAAACCCAACAAACTCCCACTTGCACTAATATAAAACAAAAAGTGCGTTTCAAATAATCTCAACACCTTGATATACAAATCAAGTGTAGTAGTAGTAAACTCCTCGTAATAGGATCTGAAAGGTTGAATTAACCACAACCTTTTCTCCACCATTACTCTTCCTTAATCACAAAATCATTGATAATGTGAAATTCCTCTCTATATGTCTTACTCTCTTAGGATACTGGATTCTATACCTTTGGCAACTACTTTTGGTTAATCAGGAAATTAACACTAGTAGTTTAAGGCAATTTGGAATGGTGCCAAAGATGTATAGAACTTTCCTTAGACTGAATAAGTACCTTTCCTGCAACTTTAACATTCAGTCCCTCTCTGGTAGACCTAGAGACTTCAGATAGGTTTTTACACTTCTCCAAAATCACTATTCCACCCCCAGAGTAACCACCATCTTATCAGAAAGATTTACTAGCACAAAGGCAAATTTCGAAATCTGATATGGTGTAGTCTAAGAGTTTTAAACACACCCTTATAGACTAACATATAGTTCCTCTTCTTAATCTTAAAATTTACTTGATTGTCTTCCAATGTTCTTCTCCCGGATTAATCTCGATACCTACTCATTACTCCCACTCAACAAGAGTGTCTGGTCTAAGGCATACAAAAGCATATCTAAGACCTCTCACCGTTGATATAAGAAATTCTTTCATGGCTTTATCTTTTCTGGAATAGTTGAGACTTTTCCTTAGATAAATAAAATCTATGTCTAAGAAGTTGTGAAGCTTCTATAGATTGCCATTAGAAAGAAAATGCATCAGCATCTTACTAAAGTAAGTTGCTTGCATTAGAGTAAGTAATTACCAGGTATACCACAAGCCATAGGTTTAGATAAACTCAAACCTATAATACTAGGAACAGGAAGTTTTGTTAAGTCCATTGAATGGACTTATTAACTAAAATTTCCTTTTATGTCCTTGTAATAGAAAACTTTAGGTTACTCCATGTGAATGGATTAAACCATAGTTCTATTGGCTTTCTTCTTAGTTTCTTATCTTGACAATCCATTACTTGTTTAAACTCACAATGGATTTTAATCACTAGTGTCTCCCAAGTCATAAGAAGGTGAGTTCCTAGAAACTCTCCCACTACGACAAGGCACCGTGAATTATGTCTAAGAAAACTAAATGGTATTGATCTCTTCGGTTGTGACAAGACAACAGAGGCAGTGGGATCATCATATGTTATATAAGATGATTGAACACTTTTGGAATCAAGAAATAAATTTCTCCTTTATTTGCTACTTGTTTTTCAGACTTAGTCATTTTCTTAGAAAAATAGTATTTGTTTGAACAAACACTTTCTTATCTATTGACAATGGGATGGTCCACCCCTAATCACTTAGAATAGCTAAGAAACCATGGTTAACAGTTCTAGCTTTTCTTAAGATTTTGATTAGGTCATCCATGAATCTAGTAATGATTTACATTAAGTATACAACCATTACATCATTTTGAAATTGTATTACCATAGTAGGATTTAGGCAACGACTAGTAACTAATCATCAACATGCAACTCGAAATTTCTGGGGAGGTAAGTTTGGATATAATTCAAAAATCAATTTAATGATCTTTGAACTGCATATCTACTAACTATTTCTCCACCCCTATCAGTTCGCAAGATCTTTAACCACTTACCTTAATGGTTTTAACCATTGCTAGAAATTAATGAAATTTTTCAAACATTTCAAATTTCTTTGCTAAAAGGTATAATCTAGAGTTATCGTCTTAAGAATACAACGAAAAACTCATATCCACCCCTGAATGTACATCCATCTGCGAATGAGATGAACTACTTTCAGTGGATATAGGCATATTATCTCTTTGCAGAGATTGATCATGTCAAATTCACTATGAACAAGATACAAATGCCATAGATTAAAAAAAATATGGTAGTGTCTTTTGATGACATAGGTTTAGTTACATCAAAGAGTTCTTAGAATAGTGCAAGTGGATCCTGGTCACAGAATACCTAACTCATATTCCATACAGTTTGAATCCATTAATAAAAGATGGACATTTAAACACTTGAGAAAGTGTAACTGTATTGTATCTGGAATTAGAAATATAAGAAAATTTCTGTTTGGATTCTAAAATTAAAGTCAAAGACTTAAATTCAACCAAATATAATGAGTAATTCTTTCTTGGACCACCACTACTAATACAAACTCTAAGTCAGATTTGCCCATACAAGTAGGAGATTTCTAAGATTGAGGATTTATATCAATTGGGAATAGAATTTGGGGATTATAATCATATACATCATTTAATTTCTTAAGAGAAAATATAATGACATGAAATGATTTATAGACCATTCATCCAATGATATGTTTTGAAGCTAATTCGAAATGAATAAGCTAAGAGCAATTAGGATAATTTCGTTTATAAATAAGAATCCAACGATGCTTCGATTAGCGAAAGACAAAGTAATCTTATTTATGTAATCTTCTTGTTTCATATCATAAAAATACTAGTCTAAGGTGTCATCAATTGATGAACAGCTAGATGTCGCATATACAATATTTATCTTTCGAGATCTAACACTATTATGTATGTCTAATGGTGAAAATCCACTAGGGATTTATCTCATTAGATAAACAAACATGTTAGACCAACAATGAAGATTCGAAATTAAACTACAACTTAATAACAGAAAATAACATGGTTCAATATAAATTCATACACAATTCAGAAATTATAAACATATAGCAAGTAGGAATGACAAGTGAAAATACTAAAACTTATAATCCTAAATAATTTCCAAGGTTTTCAACAAACTGATATCAGTGTCCCGTTTAGGCGAGAGTCAAAGCTACCATTCATTGAATAGAGTTGTCAGCTCGTCTAAAATGTTAAACATTCTAGCAACCTTTTATTCGATCAAGATTGGAATTCAGCGTTGTCCCGTTTAGGCGAGAGTCAAGGCAATTCTATCTTATGAGCTTCCACCATTGTTTCACAATTTGCAAGTCAAGTATGGTCGCCACCATTAGGGTGATCCATACCATACAAAACACTTACAAACTACTTATCATGCGAGGTTAAACGGTGCGAAATTGCTAATGAACGTTCCTCCATTAGGGAGGATTACTCACTAAAACAAACGCGGTGTAAAACCCACAATGGAGATCGAATGTCTTATTAATAAAGCTCATTATTTAAAAAGAGTTGTATTTTCTTTGATTCTCTTTATTTATTCTATTTATTTTAAATATATATTTATTTAATTAAAATTTCCAATTTAGAATGAAAAATTCTAAATATAAATTTTAATTTAATATTTATAAATTTTACTTAGATGGATATGAAAATAATATGAATTATTTCCATCTTAGTAATAATTTCCAATAAATATTTAGAAAAAATATTTAAGTTGTTACAAAATTAATTTAAATTAATTTACAACTCAAATTTAATTTTCTATAAATATATATTGCATTTCGAAAAATTAAAGTATATAAGAATACAATTTTCGAAAAATGCATATTAAAATAAAAAATAAATCCTGGAAAAATTATTCTAATTTAATGTTGGCCCAAAATTAATTAATAAAATTAATTTACAACAAAAAATATAATTTTCCTATTTAATTAAATATATAAGAAAAATTTCAAATATTTAAGTATGATGATGAAAATCAACTTAAATATTAATTTTCTATTTAATTAAATACACTAGAAAAATACTTCAAGCAAAAATATCACCTATCTAGATTTTCCTTTGACTAATTAATTTAATTTCTAATAATATACTTTAATTCAATTTATTTTAAATTAATCAATAAATGAAAAAATCATTGATTTAAGTTGATCCAAGAATTAATTAAAATAAATAATTAATTTACAACTTAATCTATTTTTCAAGATAAAATTCGAAATTCTAGCATTTAAGAAATGCAATTTCAAAAATTGATTAATAAAATAAAGAAAAAATATATTTTGAAAATTATTTAAATTTAGTTGAAAAAATAAATTTCAACTAAAAATAGTTTTCTATTTAATTAAATGTCATGAAAAAGAAATATTTAAGTATCATGATAAAAATCAACTTAGATATTTAATTTTCAAATCAATTAAATGTATTAAATTCAAGAAATAAATAATTAAGTGTAGAGAAGGCTTAATTATTAATCTCTAGTTTAATACTAGGAAAAATATACTTAAATTCAATTGTACCAAAATTAATTAATAAATAATTAATTTCACAATGTATAATATTTCCTATTTAATATTAGAAATAATAAGTAGTCTAGAAATAACTATCTAGAAAATATCTTATTTGACTAAGTATCTTTTCCACAAAATTTGAAAAAATATCTAATTTAAGTTGTATTAGAAAAAATCTAGAACTTAAATATTTTTCAAATTTAAATTTAATTAAATATCAAAAATTAAGTTGTAACCACTTAATTTGAAAATATTCCATTTTAAGTCAATATTCGAAAAGATATTAACTTAAAAAATATCTAAAGAATCTTAATAACCAATGCCTAAAATTCCTCAACTTAATTTTGAAATTTGAAATTCAAAAGATATTCAGATTTAAGTTGGTTAGTTGTAGATAACTAAATATCAACTTAAATAAGAATATTTAATGAAAAATTTAAATTAAGTTCCAGAAAGAATCTAGATGGTTATAATTCTATATTTAATTAAATACAAGAAAATACATATAGTTTAGCTTAGAATAAAGAATTCTTTAAACTATAATTTTCTTAAATTAATTTCAAAATAAATGAAATTAATTATGTTGCTAATCAATTTTATTAGGTTAAACTAGTGTAATTAACCTAGTACAGTCATTCAAATCAGGCAAATGGGCCTTCACAATTGGGGTAGTTTGTGTGAGGGGGTGCTGGGTTCAGTATGTCGTACCCACTTCTATGGCTCCCAACTCTCACACAAGGCCCAAAAGAGAGGAATTTAACCTTAATAAGAACAACTGTTATTAATTGAATAGGCCCAAAAACTAAATGGGCCTAAATAAATTCTATCAATAACTATGATAATTTATTTTAGCAACATTAACCTATATGCATCTATAATAAAATTAAACACATAGGCTCACACAGGCACACTTTGGATGGGTCCTATCATGTTGCTAGGTCATACACAGATGAAAGAAGATTGTAAATATACCTGTTACAAATTATTATCTTGACCAAGGGAGCCATCAGATCATTAGATCTGGCAAAAAGTAACCATGGCTATTTGCAATCAAGTAATAATAGGTTTTAAAAACTTACACATAAGCTAAAACACATACTCCTGCAACAAGGTTAGCTGGATAGTTGGATGTAGGATTTATTTAATTTTAAATTAAATAATTAATTTCGAAATATTATTAAAAAAGATTTTCGAAAAAAAATAAAAAAAATTTAAAAAAAATTTCGAAAATTAATTAAATATTTAAATTTAAAATTAAACCTACAATTTTAAAAAATTAGGTTTCAACCAACCTAAATATCTTTTCAAAAATTTGCTAACTACTTTTAAATTTTAAATATTATTTTACAAATAAAAATTAAATAAAAAAAATAGAAAAGATAAATAAAATATCTTTTCAGATTTTTAAATTTAATTCAAATAAATAAAATAACAAAATTTAAAAAATTAGCAAAATATCTTATATCTATTTAAAATTACATGATTATAAATATCTTATTTTAAATTTAAATATGGTCAAAATATCTAAAAAGATTTAATTAAAAAATCTTAAAAGATAAGATATTATTAAAAAAAATATCTTAAAAGATAAGATATTTTTAAAATATCTTAAAAGATATTATAAATATCTTAAATGATATTATAAATATCTTATAAAATCTGACCTTAAATTTAAAAAAAAATATAATCAAATTTAAAAATAAGATAGATTTTTAAGCAAAAAGATAAATACTAATTCTATTCAAATTCAAATTACACTAATATCTTGAATTAAATTAAAAAAAATTAAATTAATTCAAAATGATAATTAGAATTGAATTAGGAATAGTAATAGTATATATACAAAACCATACAAAAAATTGGAAGTTAATTCCATGAAAAAGTATGAAAAATTGAAGAAAAAAGAAAAAATTCGAAACTGTACGGACAGTTCTGCGATCGCAGGAAAATATCAGCACAGCCCCGATTTTGTCAAATCTTCAAAAAATCATAACTAATTCAAATAAAATCCAAATTGAGTTCTGTAAAAGGCTAACTTGCTTAATTTTTTCCATACTATCCAATAAAAATAATTCCAAAAACGAAATCACAATTATTTTTCACGAAAATTTCACAAACATCAATCAATCATCAAATAACACTCAATACAACATGATACCATCCAAAGAACATACAAACAATCGTTTTAAAGTCCAAATTACATGTAAGTAAATCAATTACCATGGCTCTGAGGCCAGTTGTTGGAAATTATTTTACCAGGATCTTAGATCTACTCACAAGTATGTTTATTAACATCCTAAATATGAACTTTCTAAAACGATGAAATAAACACATATAAAGTTTAAGAAACCTTACATTGGGTGCAGCGGAATATAATGACTCCTTCCGTTCAGATATCTAGCCCTTGATTCCTTTCTGTAGCAGAGCATTATCAATATCTGAACCTGGATCTCTTTCTCTGAATCTTTGATGCTGATGATCTTTCTTCACGATCTTCCTCACTATGATTGAGGTATCACTTGATGTGTGTGGGCACTACTCATACACTAAGGATTTCGAAATTATCAAGGAAGAAGAGAGAGAGTGGTCAGCTAAAGATAGGGAGAGAGAAGGCTCAGTTTTTCTGAATAGAAAAAGTCAGAAGAAAAGTGTAGAAATTTAAGTGTAAATTTCCTGAAGCCTTCACTATCTATTTATAGCATTCCACTAGGGTTAGGTTTGAATTATTTGGCATTAAAATAATGAAAAAATCAGTTTAAATTTCCTACAAAAGTGGCTGGCCCTACACTTAGTGGATTGGGCCTTGCTTTTTGCAATTTTGCAATTTTAACACCTTTTGTATCTGATTTTCTTAAAAACGCCAATTTCCTAATTCAACCATTTAAATGCCAATTCTAACTATTTAATAACTATAAATAATTATTAAATAATATTGTCATTTATCATATTTATTAATTGAACCATACAAAGTATCATAATTAACAAATATGCCCCTATAAACTCTTTCTTTACAATTTCGCCCTTACTTAGTGAAAAATTCACAAATAGACATAGTCTAATTTGAGAATTATAATTGATTAATCAAAACCAATTACATGAGTCTTACAAGCAATATTATCTCAACTAGTGGGGGGACCATGGGTCTATATAACCGAGCTTCCAATAAGTAGATCAAGAATTTAGCACTAAAATTCACTAACTTATTAATTCTTTGTTGAATCCACGCATAGAACTTAGAATTGCACTCTCAGTATATAGAATGCTCTATATGTTCCACCATATAGACACATCATTAGTTATCCATTGTTATAATCCTAATTTGATCAATGATCCTCTATATGAATGATCTACACTGTAAAGGGATTAAATTACCGTTACACCCTACAATGTATTTATTCCTTAAAACACTTGACTCCGTATAAATGATATTTCAGCTTATGTGAAATGAGTACTCCACCATTTATGTTCGTTTGGTCAAGCTCGAAGGAGATCATCCTTTGCTTACTATTCGCCAGATAGAAGCTATAGATTCCATGTTTATGATAGCGCTCCCACTCAATTGAACTACCGTGTTCCCAAAATGTACGTATCACCCTGACCTAAAAGTAGGCTTAACTAACAAATCAAAGAACACGAAGAGCCTCTCGAGATTGAGCCTAATCATATCAGGATTAAGATCATTTGATCTAGGATCAACTAGGCGATATTGACTTGAATAGATTTTACGGTAAGTTTAATTAAATCTAAGTCAAAGTTCAATATCGGTCCCTTCCGATGCATACTCCATGCATCCAACCTGAGCTTTACTTTAATCAATGCTCTGGAAAGAACATAGCACTTCTCCAAATGCAAGTAAACTCTGTTGTAGATTATCATATCAGTAAAACCCTATGTCTGATAAATCTAGGAAACTTTATTCACATAGTCATGTTTACTTTCCAATGTGTTGACGACACAATAAACAGGATCAAGTATGTGAAAAGGGTTTCAGATGAATTTATACATTATGTACATATAATCATGAAATAAATCATGTGAACCATGGAACATTAAATGTTATTTCTGATCTATATTAATAAGTAAATCTGATTATATTGAAATGAGTTTTATTTAGGGCATAAAACCCAACAAAACCTTACAATGGGTGCAGCGGAATAAAATGTCTCCTTCCGTTCAGATCTCTAACCCTTGTATCCTTTCTGTCGTAGAGTATTATCAAGATCTGAACCTGGATCTCTTTCTCTCCTTTCTTTAGTGTTAAATCTCCTTCTTCTTGAATGTCTTTCTTCACGATCTTCTTCACTATGATTGAGGTATCACTTGCTGTGTGTGGGCACTACTCTATCACTAAGAGGTTCGAAATTATTCAAGGAAGAAGAAGAGGGTGAAGGTGGCGGCTAGGTTTAGAGAGAGAAGGCTCAGGTTTTTCTCTGAAGGAAACCAGATGTGAAAGTTTTTATTTCCTGAAGCCTTCACTATCTATTTATAGCATACCACATAGGGTTAGGTTTGAATTATTTGGCATTAAAATAATGAAAATATCAAATGATAAATCCTATAACAGTGGTCGGCCAAGGCTATATGGATTTTGCAAATTTTGCAATTTTATCAATTCTGCATCTTACTTTCTCAAAAATGCCAATTTTCAAAGTCAACCATTTAAATGCAAATTCTAACTATTTAATAACTATAAATAATTATTAAATAATATTGTCATTTATCATATTTATTAATTGAACCATACAAAGTATCTTAATTAACAAATATGCCCTAAAAACCCTTTCTTTACAATTTCGCCCTTACTTAGTGAAAAATTCACAAATAGACATAGTCTAATTTGAGAATTATAATTGATTAATCAAAACCAATTAAATGAGTCTTACAAGTAATATTATCTCAACTAGTGGGAGGACCATGGGTCTATATAACCGAGCTTCCAATAAGCAGATCAAGAACTTATAACCTAAATTCACTGACTTATTAATTCTTCGTTGAATCCACGCATAGAACTTAGAATTGCACTTTCAGTATATAGAACGCTCTATATGTTCCACCATATAGACACCTCATTAGTTATCCATTGTTATAATCCTAATTTGATCAATGATCCTCTATATGAATGATCTACACTGTAAAGGGATTAGATTACCGTAACACCCTACAATGTATTTTATCCTTAAAACACTTAACCCCGTATTAATAATATTTCAGCTATGTGAAATGAGTACTCCACCATTTATTTTCGTTTGGTCAAGCTCGAAGGAAATCATCCTTTACTTTCTATCCGCCAGATAGAAGCTATAGATTCCATATTTATGTTAGCGCTCCCACTCAATTGCACTACCGTGTTCCCAAAATGTACGTATCACCCTGACCCAAAAGTAGGCTTAACTAACAAATCAAAGAACACGAATAACACTCTTGAGATTGAACCTAATCATATCAGGATTAAGATCATTTGATCTAGGATCAACTAGGCGATATTGACTTGAATAGATATTACGGTAAGTTTAATTAAATCTATGTCAAAGTTCAATATCGGTCCCTTCCGATGCATACTCCATGCACCCAACCTGAGCTTTACTTTAACCAATGCTCTGGAAAGAACATAGCACTTCTCCAAATGCAAGTAAACTCTGTTGTAGATTGTCATATCAGTGAAACCCCGTGTCTGATAAATCTAGGAATCTTTATTCACATAGTCATGTTTACTTTCCAATGTGTTGACAACACAATAAACATGATCAAGTATGTGAAAAGGGTTTTAGATAAATTTATAAATCAAATAGACAAGCAATTGATAAGATGAACCAAAACATACACAAATGAATGAAAAATACTTCTGTTTCTTTATTGATATTGAATAAAATGGATTACATTGAATTGGAGTTTTATTTAGGGCATAAAACCCAACAGTGTATTTACGAGGTTTCAATAGAAGTTATACTAATTGGTATTACCGTGGCGAACATTTACCTGATGATCCATATCCATTAGGAAAGTGGGACGTAGATGATATCGAGGGTAATGGTTTCGATGATTATCCATTGGACTTGCTTAACGAAGCACAGGAGGAATTTCTTAATGATCTTGAGAAATTCGATAATTTTCTTAGTGATGCTGGTAAACCCCTGTTCGATGGTTGTAAAAAACTAAGATTACCAACAATGGTAAAGTTTTACAACATAAAAGCAGAAAATGGAGTGAGCGATAAATGTTTTTACTCAATTTTTAGCTGCTTTTAAAGATATCTTACCATTTTCCAACTGCTTTCCGGAATCTACTTATGAAGTGAAAAAAAAGTTAAATTCTATAGGATTGAAGTATGAAAAAATTCATGCATGTCCGAATGATTGCATTTTATATCGTAAGGAATATGCAGACATGAATTATTGCTCGACTTGCGGTTTATCCCGCCATAAAGTAAACAAGAGTAAGGAGAATAGGAAACTTATTCCCCAAAAAGTGATGTGGTACATGCCTTTGATTCCGCGACTGAAATGATTATATCGTAGTGCAGAACATTCTGAAAATTTGATTTGGCATGAGACCAAGAGAGTGAAAGATGGAAAACTCAGACATCCTGGAGATTCCCAAGCTTGGAAAAAAGTAAACTACATAAATCCTGAATTCAAATCTGAACCAAGACACATTCGTCTCGGTCTGTCTGCGGATGGAGTAAATCCACATAGATCTCTAAGTAGTCGTCATAGTTCATGGCCTGTCTTCCTAGTTATGTACAATCTTCCTCCCTGGTTAGTGATGAAGAGGAAATTTAACATGCTTTCTTTAATGATATCAGGCCCAATCCCAATTGAAGGGTGCAGATATGTTAGGGACGTATCACAGATGTTCCTTCCTTGGCCTAAACACTTAATCCTAACAACCGAGGTAACTTCTCTTATAAATTAACTATTAATGATTAGTGGAGTTTGAATATCTTCAATATGCAACCATAGTGAAGTAGGTTCTGCGAATATATGTGCTTCGGTGGGATGGATGAACAAACTACTGTTATATATGTGTTATTTGTCGTTATACACGCATGTTTAAAATTTTTGGGGGCATTCAATTACAACCGTTATTGTAAATCCCGCTTAGTTAATTTGGAAATTAGCAGTTAATCTTGATTAATTATGAAATTATTTATAGCTATTTAAATAATTTATTATACTGTTATTTATGGAATTCAGAAATGCATTGCTATGTCATTCAGTAGTTTTCATATTTTGTATTTCCGGTGCCCGGTATTGGAACTTGGTGTTGGGCTCAGTAGAAATCACAACTTAGTATGTTAGTAGTTTGAGACGGTTTATTAGACATTGGGAATGTCGGGAATGGCCGGGAATTTAGAATTTCCCAAAAATACCCCTTTAGTGTGATTTATGTGGTTTTAGTGTGGAGGGGAAAAATGGTCTTTTTGCCCCATTAGTATTTTGTCTTTTAGTGAATTTGTTATTTGAAAAATAAATATTTATTTTATTGTTTATTGGCTGAAATGAAATGTTATAAGTGGCTTTTATTTCATTCCCTTCATTTTACAAAAAATACAAAGTTTAAAAAAGAGAAAATTTTCAAAAACTCTCTCAAGCTCTCTCTCCTCTTTCGGCCACCTTGGAGCAGCAAGGAATTGGTCTTCTCCCTTGAAGTTTTGATTGTGAGTTCATCTCCTTTTAAGGTCCATTTCAAGCTAGGTTAGCTCTTGTTATTTCCTTCTTTAATTTGTTGAAAAAATGATGAAAATGATATGATGCATGCATGAATTTGTAATATTGTTGCTGTTGTGATTTTGTTGTTGTTTTCTGAGATGTAAGCATGCTGATTAGAGTTTAATTAAGCTTCTTGTAATGCTTGATTGTTAGATTATTTAAAATTATGATTTTTCTATGCAAAAATGTGATTTTTGAAGAAAATGTTGTGAATCTGTTGTTGGGTTGTTGCTTGATGTTTTAGTTGTTTTCAGAGGTTGTAATATGCTTGTTTTAGTAGATTTAATCAGGTTTGATTGCATGTTAGAGGGGTTTGCTCAAGTTTGAGTTTAGAACTCAAAGCTTGAGCTTTAATGGTGTTTTTCATATCTGTGAATTCTGGGTTGTTTTAGTGCTTTGAAAATACTCTTTGGGGTATTTAGAGCAGGTCTGGAAGGTTTGGTATGAATTGGGTTTGATTTGGTTGAGTTATGGAATTTTGTGTGTTTCCTGCGAGGAACCGGAATTCCGGTTGTGCAACCGGAATTCCGGATGGGGGTCCAATAATTCCCAGAACCGGTCTACCGGTTGGGGAATTTTCAGAAACCCTAGTTTTCCTCGTTTTTATGTTTTAGGGGGTATTGCCATGCTTTTTATCGATAGGGAAACTTTTAGTTCCTAGTTTAAGTCCCCGGGAAGTGATTTAGCGTGTCACTTATAGTGTTGTGATTTTTATGGTTTAGGAGCCTGTAATCCGCCGTCACTAAAGTTCCAAATAAGTTGACCTAAGCACACCCGAATTCGGAATCCGGTAAGATTAGTATAACAAGATGCATATGTAGATTACATGTTTAGCGTGCATGTAGGAAGCCCGTTAGATTACATTAGTTATGTATGTTGGCTTCGAACCATCCAACCCTGTCACGTCGGTACAGGCTGGAGTATGACCAAGAATGAGTATGACCGGTTCGACCGATCAGGCTGACACTTGGTTGGTGGTTCCGTACTATTGACGTATCCCGTTGGTACAGGCTGGAGTATGACCAGCAGCCGGAGTATGACCGGTTTGACTGATCAGGAGGATATAGTAACACGTCGGTAGAGGCTGGAGTATGACCAGCAGTCGGAGTATGACCGGTTCGACCGATCAGGCTGTTACGTGTCAATAGTACCGTCCCTATGAACGTTCAGAACTCAGTACCATGTTGGACATGGCAGTAGTGGCTCAGTATCGTGTTGGACACGGTAGTAGCGGGACTCAGTATCGTGTTGGACACGGCAGTTAGGGTTATGATCAGGGGTATGGGCGTCTGATCAGGACCGGGATTTATGTATGAGTATTATTATACTTTTCTTACTGAGTCTGTCGACTCACAGTTTTACGTTTATGTGTGTGTAAAGGCAAGGCTAAAGCTGATGGACCGTGAGCGAGCTTGTGAAGATTGTACATGTCGGGGCGGTTAGGCCTGGAGAGTACGATCCTCGGGACAGCGAGGCTGATTTTGTAACTGGTCGCTAGGCGACATTTATTTTGTATATCAGTCAGTTAAATCTTTTTGTAAATGATTTTATAATCGGGATCCCGAGTCTTTTGTAATATTGTTTTATAAGTTTAATTAAAAAGCAAAAAAATTTTAATTAATCACGTTTTTCCATAAATCTCGTTGATTAGCAACGAGCTGCACAGCATGTTTAAAAATCACGTAATACGCCTATGTTAGTTAGGGTGTTACAAATTTTGTATCAGAGCTGCCAGGTTGTCTTCCGAAGATCGTCACGACATGTACAATCATCATCAGCAGTTAGCTCGTTTCACGGTTCAGTAAGCCTTTATTGCTTTAGTAGTTTATTTTATTCAGTTATGAAAAAGAAAAGCCTATTAGGAAGCATGTTAGTAGCCTGATAGTAGAATAGGCGCATGTTTTGTTTTTAATTTCCAAATTAAGCGGCATTAGTAAGCTCTCCTTGAATACGACCTGATATGACAACTCTTGGTTTCGCAGGCGGTTCTAATCAGATGGACGCCAGGCGGACTACCAGGAGTCAGGGCAACTCAGTGGGGTCGAACCAAGGACAGGGAGCTCAGTTTCCCCCACCTGCTAAGGGCCGAGGTAGAAGTCCCCGAGGCAGGGCTCGTGGTCGGGGTGATGAGAACCCGCCACAGGCTGCCCAGGCTCCCTCAGCCGATCAGGGAGCCCAGAACTGGGAGGTTCGGTTTGCGGAAATGCAAGCCCGGATTGAAGAGCAAGACCTCGAGATTCAGAGGTTGAGACAGCAGGGTGCTCCTGCAGTTCCAGTGCCCATAGTTCCAGTGGCACCTGCCCCTGCTGCCCAAGCCGAGATAGTGGTGGCGGCCAATAGATTGGAACCTCTGCACGAACGGTTCCGGAAGCAAGCACTTCCGGTTTTCCTGGGAGGTCCGGACGTAATGAAAGCCGAGCAGTGGCTGACGGTGATTACTAAGATCCTGAATTTCATGGGTGTCACCGGTAACGACAGAGTGGTGTGTGCCACTTTCCAGTTCCAGGAGGACACTCTGGTCTGGTGGGACATGGTGTCTCAGATCCATGACGTCACCACCATGACCTGGGAAAGGTTCCAGGAACTCTTCAACGCTAAGTACTATAATGAGGCGGTCAGAAGCGCCAAGAGGAAAGAGTTCGCTCACCTAACCCAGCGTGAGAATATGAGCGTCACTGAGTATACTACCCAGTTTGACCGGTTGGCGAGGTTAGCCTCGGGAATTGTGCCGACCGACTTCAGCAAGAAAGAGAAGTATCTGGACGGGTTGAATGCCAAGATCAAACATGATTTGATGATCACCACAGACGACAGCACCACCTATGCTCAGATGGTGGAGAAGGCACTGCGAGCTGAGGGCGCAGTTGGGTGTATTTCGGAGTCAGCTAGTACGCCGGTGAGTGGCAGGGCTCCTACCCCTCCTGCATCAGGTTTTAGCAGGGGGAGTAGTGGTTCGGCCATTGATCAGAGGAAGAGAGCACCCACTGCTTCTGGTGGCTCGAGTCAGAACAAGAGGTTCCGGGGGAACCAGAACAGAGGGAGTCGTCCTGGGGGTACTGAGACCCGATTCTCCTATCCCGAGTGCCCTAGCTGCAAGAGGCACCATCGGGGTGAGTGCAAAGGTCAGGGATGCTTTCACTGTGGCATGCCCAGACACTTCAAGAGGGACTGTCCCTAGCTCCGATCAGAGGCACCGAGAGCTCCAGCGATACCCACTCCAGCCAGGGTGTTCGCTATCACTCAGGCTGATGCAGATGCCAGCCCATCAGTTGTCACAGGTCAGCTTTCTATTAGTAACTCGCTATATTCAGTGCTGTTTGATTCTGGGGCTACGCATTCTTATGTGGCGGCCAGAGTCTTTAGTAAATTAGATAGACCGTATGATAGATATGAATCAGGGTTTGGAACCCTATTACCTGGCGGAGAATTGGTTATCTCCAATAGGTGGATTAGGTCTATGCCGATCAGGATAGATGGTAGAGAGTTAAGTGCTGATCTGATAGAGATGAGTCTAGTCGAATTCGACATTATTTTAGGAATGGATTTCCTATCTAAATATTCGGCGAGCAAAGATTGTAAAAGGAAGATGGTGATCTTCCAACCGGAAGGTGAAGAACCATTTGTGTTTGTTGGTTCAGTTCAGGGATCCCGGATCCCGGTGATTTCGGCCATGTCAGCTAGAGATTTATTGCATGGCGGTTGTTTAGGGTTTCTGGTCGTGGTGGTGGACATCACTCGGCCAGATACCATTCAGCCAGAGGACATCAGGGTGGTTCGGGAATTTTTGGATGTTTTTCCCGAAGAACTTCCAAGGTTACCACCTCAGCGGGAGATTGACTTCGTGATAGACTTGGCACCAGGGGTGGAACCGGTTTCCAAAGCCCCGTATAGAATGGCTCTAGCTGAACTTAAAGAATTAAAGATTCAGCTCCAAGGGTTGCTTGACATAGGGTTTATTCGGCCCAGTGTGTCACCCTGGGGAGCCCCGGTTTTATTCGTCAAGAAGAAAGATGGATCTATGAGGATGTGCATCGACTACAGAGAATTGAACAAGCTGACGGTGAAGAATAAATATCCATTACCTAGGATCGATGATTTGTTCGATCAGCTTCAGGGGAAGACGGTCTTTTCTAAGATTGATCTCCGTTCGGGTTATCATCAGTTGAGAATCCGAGAGGAGGACATTCCGAAGACGGCTTTCCGCACTAGGTATGGACATTACGAATTTTTGGTTATGTCATTCGGACTAACCAATGCTCCTGCAGCATTCATGGACCTGATGAATAGAGTATTCAAGGATTTCCTCGATATCTGTGTGATTGTGTTTATCGACGACATCCTCGTGTACTCTCAATCAGAAGAGGAGCATGAGTTACATCTTCAAATGGTACTGCAACGGCTTCGAGAACATAAGCTTTATGCCAAGTTCAAGAAATGTGAGTTCTGGCTATCTCAGGTGTCTTTCCTGGGGCACATTGTGAGCAAAGATGGGATCAAGGTGGATCCCGGGAAGATCGAATTCATCAGGGATTGGCCGAGACCGAAGACAGTGACTGAGATCAGAAGCTTCTTGGGTTTAGCTGGGTACTGCCGTAGGTTCGTGGAAGGGTTTTCTAAAATTTCAATGCCCCTAACCGAGCTTACAAAGAAGAATCAGCGATTTATCTGGTCAGATAAGTGCGAAGCTAGTTTTCAGGAGCTAAAGCGGAGGTTGATTACAGCTCCAGTGCTAGCTTTGCCTTCAGACAAGGAGAAATTCGTAGTTTATTGTGACGCATCCAAACAGGGTTTGGGGTGTGTGTTGATGCAAGTCGATCGGGTTATCGCTTATGCCTCCCGTCAGTTAAAGGATTATGAACAGCGATACCCGACTCATGATCTAGAGTTGGCCGCGGTGGTTTTCGCATTGAAGATTTGGCGGCATTATCTTTACGGGGAAAAGTGTGAGATCTATACCGACCATAAAAGTCTCAAATATTTCTTTACTCAGAAGGATTTGAATATGAGACAAAGGCGTTGGTTGGAATTAGTGAAAGATTACGATTGTGAGATCCTCTATCATCCCGGAAAAGCCAATGTAGTGGCCGATGCCCTGAGCATAAAGGGTCCCGGGCAAGTAGCTAGTATGGTTCAGATCTCACCTCAGCTAGCAGAGGATATGGTTAGATCCAGCATTGAGTTTGTGGTGGGTCAGCTTCACAACTTAACGCTGCAATCTGACCTGTTGGAAAGAATAAAAGTTGCTCAAATGACGGATCCAGATTTAGTAAAGGTCAGAGATGAGGTGTTGGCTGGTCAAGCCAAGGATTTTTCAGTGTCAGACAGTGGGATGCTTTTGTATAAAGCCAGGGTTTGTGTTCCGAATAGTGTGGAACTTAGGAATGAGATCTTTGAGGAGGCTCATTCTACCCCGTATTCTCTGCATCCCGGCACCACTAAGATGTACCAAGATTTGAAACCGTACTTCTGGTGGATCGGTATGAAGAAGAATTTGGTAGAATTCGTATCGAGATGCCTCACTTGTCAGCAGATTAAGGCTGAACATCAGAGACCAGCAGGGGTGTTGCAGCCTCTAACCCTACCAGAATGGAAATGGGAAGATATCACGATGGATTTTGTGGTCGGGTTACCTAGGACCACGGGTTTGTATGATTCCATCTGGGTAGTGGTGGATCGATTTACGAAATCTGCTCATTTTCTGCCGGTTAGAACAACATTTACAGTAGATCAGTTGGCAGAATTGTATGTTAGGGAGATCGTAAGACTTCACGGAGTACCGAAGTCTATAGTTTCGGACAGGGATCCGAAGTTCACCTCCAAATTTTGGCAAAGTTTGCAACGGGCAATGGGTACAAGGCTGAAATTTAGTACAGCATTCCATCCTCAGAGAGATGGTCAGTCCGAAAGGACAATTCAGATATTGGAGGACATGTTGAGAGCCTGTGTTATGGACTTTGAAGGCTCATGGAATAAATATCTACCGTTGATAGAATTTTCTTACAACAACAGTTATCAGAGGACGATAGGGATGGCTCCCTATGAACTGTTATACGGTAGGAAATGTAGATCTCCCATCCACTGGGATGAGACAGGGGAGAGGAAATACCTAGGTCCAGAGTTAGTGCAGCGGACCAATGAGGCAATAGAGAAGATAAAAGCTAGAATGCTTGCCTCACAGAGCAGACAGAAGAGTTACGCAGATCCGAAATGCAGAGATGTTGAGTTCCAAGTAGGGGACCATGTGTTTTTACGGGTATCTCCGATGAAGGGGATTAAACGTTTCGGGAAAAGAGGCAAGTTATGCCCTAGATTTACAGGACCTTTCGAGATTCTCGAGAAGATAGGTCAAGTGGCATATCGGTTAGCATTGCCTCCAGCCTTATCAGCAGTTGACAACATATTCCATGTCTCAATGTTGAGAAAATACGTTTCAGATCCCTCTCATATACTCAGTTATGAGAGTCTTGAGCTACAGCCAGACATGACTTATGAGGAACAGCCAGTGCAGATCCTGGATAGAAAGGATAAAGTCCTTCGGAATAAGACCATAGCATTGGTCAAGGTTCTCTGGAGAAACAGCAAGGTGGAGGAAGCCACCTGGGAGCTAGAGTCAGATATGAGAGCTCAATATCCAGAGTTATTCAGGTTAGATTTCGAGGACGAAATCCTTTTAAGGGGGGATAGTTGTAAAGCCCGCTTAGTTAATTTGGAAATTAGCAGTTAATCTTGATTAATTATGAAATTATTTATAGCTATTTAAATAATTTATTATACTGTTATTTATGGAATTCAGAAATGCATTGCTATGTCATTCAGTAGTTTTCATATTTTGCATTTCTGGTGCCCGGTATTTTGGAACTCGGTGTTGGGCTCAGTAGAAATCACAACTTAGTATGTTAGTAGTTTGGGACGGTTTATTAGACATTGGGAATGTCGGGAATGGCCGGGAATTTAGAATTTCCCAAAAATACCCCTTTAGTGTGATTTATGTGGTTTTAGTGTGGAGGGGCAAAATGGTCTTTTTGCCCCATTAGTATTTTGTCTTTTAGTGAATTTGTTATTTGAAAAATAAATATTTATTTTATTGTTTATTGGCTGAAATGAAATGTTATAAGTGGCTTTTATTTCATTCCCTTCATTTTACAAAAAATACAAAGTTTAAAAAAGAGAAAATTTTCAAAAACTCTCTCAAGCTCTCTCTCCTCTTTCGGCCACCTTGGAGCAGCAAGGAATTGGTCTTCTCCCTTGAAGTTTTGATTGTGAATTCATCTCCTTTTAAGGTCCATTTCAAGCTAGGTTAGCTCTTGTTATTTCCTTCTTTAATTTGTTGAAAAAATGATGAAAATGATATGATGCATGCATGAATTTGTAATATTGTTGCTGCTGTGATTTTGTTGTTGTTTTCTGAGATGTAAGCATGTTGATTAGAGTTTAATTAAGCTTCTTGTAATGCTTGATTGTTAGATTATTTAAAATTATGATTTTTCTATGCAAAAATGTGATTTTTGAAGAAAATGTTGTGAATCTGCTGCTGGGTTGTTGCTTGATGTTTTAGTTATTTTCAGAGGTTGTAATATGCTTGTTTTAGTAGATTTAATCAGGTTTGATTGCATGTTAGAGGGGTTTGCTCAAGTTTGAGTTTAGAACTCAAAGCTTGAGCTTTAATGGTGTTTTTCATATCTGTGAATTCTGGGTTGTTTTAGTGCTTTGAAAATACTCTTTGGGGTATTTAGAGCAGGTCTGGAAGGTTTGGTATGAATTGGGTTTGATTTGGTTGAGTTATGGAATTTTGTGTGTTTCCTGCGAGGAACCGGAATTCCGGTTGTGCAACCGGAATTCCGGATGGGGGTCCAATAATTCCCAGAACCGGAATTCCGGTTGGGGAATTTTCAGAAACCCTAGTTTTCCTCGTTTTTATGTTTTAGGGGGTATTGCCATGCTTTTTATCGATAGGGAAACTTTTAGTTCCTAGTTTAAGTCCCCGGGAAGTGATTTAGCGTGTCACTTATAGTGTTGTGATTTTTATGGTTTAGGAGCCTGTAATCCGCTCGGCTAAAGTTCCAAATCGGGTTGGCCAAGACACTCGAATTCGGAATCCGAGTAAGATTAGTATAACAAGATGCATATGTAGATTACATGTTTAGCGTGCATGTAGGAAGCCTGTTAGATTACATTAGTTATGTATGTTGGCTTCGAACCATCCAACCCTGTCACGTCGGTACAGGCTGGAGTATGACCCGGCAGCGGAGTATGACCGGCTCGACCGATCGTGCCGAAACTTGGTTGGTGGTTCCGTACTATTGACGTATCCCGTCGGTACAGCCGGAGTATGACAAGCAGCCGGAGTATGACCGGCTCGACCGATCGTGAGGATATAGTAACACGTCGGTACAGCCGGAGTATGACCAGCGGCGGAGTATGACCGGCTCGACCGATCAGCCGTTACGTGTCAATAGTACTCGTCCCTATGAACGTTCGAACTCGGCACCATGTTGGACATGGCAGTAGTGGCTTAGTACCGTGTTGGACACGGCAAGGCGGACTCGGCATCGTGTTGGACACGGCAGTTAGGGTTATGATCAAGGGTATGGGCGTCTGATCATGACCGGGATTTATGTATGAGTATTATTATGCTTTTCTTACTGAGTCTGTCGACTCACAGTTTTACGTTTATGTGTAGGTAAAGGCAAGGCTAAAGCTGATGGACCGTGCGCGAGCTTGTGAAGATTGTACATGTCGGGGCAGTTAGGCCTGGAGAGTACGATCCTCGGGACAGCGAGGTTGATTTTATAACTGGTCGCTAGACCACATTTATTTTGTATATCAGTTAAACAGTTAAATCTTTTTGTAAATGATTTTATAATCGGGATCCCGAGTCTTTTGTAATATTGTTTTATAAGTTTAATTAAAAAAGCAAAAAAAAATTAATTAATCACGTTTTTCCATAAACCTCGTTGATTAGCAACGAGCTGCACAGCATGTTTAAAAATCACGTAATACGCCTATGTTAGTTAGGGTGTTACAGTTATGCTGCCGAAATTTCGGTAGAATTTGGATAAAATTTGATATATTATGTTCCGTTTTGTTTAGGGTCGACTCGCTCAACCGCCTTCAAGACGTGATACGTCGAAGGGGAAAGCTCCGATGCTTTCTCCACAAGGCGGTGGTGCACGGGAAGATAAATTGTTCTCGAAAAAGAAGATGGCCTTGATTCCTAAATCGCTAAAATGGATGGTTAAGATAAACGTGATATAATCACAATTCCTGTACCCCGAGGATTCATAGCACCGCGTACCCAAATCACGTTATCTAGAGAGGATTTCCAGCAGGTTGCTACGTGTGACTTCATCGGCAACCAGGGAATGCTGTTTGGAATGATGTATACTCTTCTTTAATCTAATTAACCTTATATATCAAATTCTATTCAAATTATTATAAGACACTAACACTTTTTTTGGCAGGCACATCTGGGAGAGCATCAACGGTATGAGAAAATTTTTTGAGTTTTACGACCCAGAGCTTCTCGTAGTGCATGAGAAAACCGATGAAGAAAAGAGTCAGTCTTTTGACGATGCGGCAAGACGATTGGCTGATTGGTTATCATTAATGAATAACAACCACCAAATGTTCTTTATTCCTTGGAATATCGGGTAAACTCTATTTAATTCTTTAGTGCTAATTGTTCATTTATATATTATGACTTCAAATTATTTTTATACTATCTTACTTATATTCCAATATAATTTTCTAGTGCGCATTGGACGCTAGTGGTGGTTATGCCAAAGAAAATTATCCATTTAGACCCTGTACATGGCCGCCCAATTCCCGAAGAAATTACTCAAATGATCAAAAGGTAATAATTTAATGACTTCTTATGTAACAAATTTAAATTAACTAATGAATTGAAATGCTAATATAATTTTTCAAAACAGTACATTCAGATATATAGGAGACGCACATGAGTATCTTGGCCCATGGCAAGGAATTTCACAAGCAAACTGTCCAAGACAACCTAAAAGCCAAGAATGTGGTTTTTATGTTTTGAAATATATCACTGACATCGTCGCACATGCAAACCCCAACTGTTACATACAAGATCAAAAAGCTGTAAGTTTTAATTATTGATTATAGTATTTATTATAATAACAAATATATAATATACATATATATAAACTAATATAAATTTTTAATTTTTTTAACAGTTTGGGGGTAAGAAGCAATACGATCTAAAAACTGAATTGTTACCATTACAGCGAAAGTGGATAGAACGATTGATGGCGTTGATTCACGATGACGATTGAGGTTGAAAGGCCCAAGAATTTTTCTTCATTATGTAATTTTTTTAGATTAACTTGTAGTTAGATTTATTAACTTATTAATATTTTTGACTAATTTTACATTAGTGTTTGTGTAATATTTAATTACATTTATGAAATAAAATTATGTATTTTAGCCAATTTTAAAATTAATTCAAATCTGCCCACTTTTGGCGTCGGTTGCTACGCCACATACAGCATCGGTTATTGGCTAGAAACCGACGCCATATGTACTCCTATGGCGTGAGTTCCTAGTTAATAACTGACGCCATAGGGGTACCTATGGCGTCGGTTCCTCAAAACCCTTTAGCGACGCCCTGATCAGCGTCGGTAGCGAATTTTGCCAAAACTGACGCTGAAAGGGCTTAAAAACTGCCTCTAAAGGGGGTTTTCGTAGTAATGACCACTTTTATGTATACTAAAATAAAAACTAAACATGCATTATCTAAAATAAAATGATATATTATACAATAAAATTTATATACCATATAACATAAAATATATACCTTACAATAGAAATATATATAATAATAACAATAAATAAAAATAAAAATATATAGGATGCTAATATAATTATATATCATGTCAACAAAAGTACAATAGAAAATAGAACTTAAATATTACTTAAAAAAAATTATATACCGTATAACAAAAAATACATATACCATACACCAAAACATATATACAAAAAATAAGAATAATAAAAATATATAGATTACTAATACATATATATGTATGTATACTATAGTAACCAAATTATATACCACAATTAAATATATATACCATGAGTACCATTGTATATAATAAAATAAAAACTAATTAAATATTATTTAAAATAAATAATCGTATAATCAAAAACTATAAAAATAATAATTAAATATATGTACCATGACAATAAAATTATATACATACATTAAAATATTTTTATTATGCTAATAAAATTATATACCACTATTATGCATATCATAATAAAAATTAAATATCATCTAAGAATAATAATATACCATACAACAAAATAAAAATATACCGTACAACAAAATCTATATACCAACAACCCAAAACAACTCATAAAAAATTAAAAAAATTGACATAACTTTAAAATAAAAAAGATTTTAACAAAACTAATATAGATGTACCATAATATTTAAATAATTTGATTCTAATTCTAAAACAATAAAAAAAAAAACTAATGATTTTGAAATGAGGATATTTACTAATATAGTCTTATGATTTAGGGTTATTTGCTATATTTTTTTGAAATGAGGACATAAACTAACCAAGTCCTATTATTTGGGGCCATTTACTATAATTTCTCTAATATTTTTACACTTAAACCCCACAAATACTAACGTTAAAAACGTTACACGTCCGTGCACTTTTTTTGTTTGATTTTAATTTTTTTTTTCAACAGCCTTTTTTTTAAAAAAAAATAAATAAATAAATTATTCTTTCTCACTCTTAATACTTTTTTTAAAATAAAATCTCATTATTTTTCACTAAAAAAATTAATAAAAAAATAAAAAACCTATCTCAACCTACTCTTTATGATGATATTTTTTTATTATTAAAATAAATAAATAAAAATATCATTTTAATTTCTTTTGTATTTAATTAACCCAAAAGATTTTTTTTAGAATATTCAAAGAGCAACTAAATGATTTAAACAAAACTTATTGTACCAACTGGTTTCAAACGTTATTAGAAACTAAACAATATAGCAACTCTTCGCGCTGTTAATTTAATCATTTTTAATATTATAATAAATAATTACTTAAAAATATAATTTTAATATATAGTAAAATTATAAATATATTATCTTATTTCATATTATTATTAATGATTTTATTTATTAGAAACTAAATGTATAACTTTATTAATAATTATTTGGAATTATTTATTAAGAAGTTCAAAATTTCTATATTATGTGTAGTATTTTAAATTGCTTGATTAGAAAAATTATTTTTATAAAAATAAATAAATAGAGTGGTGTAGAAAAAAATTACGTTGTTCCCCATAATACATTATTTTCATATCTCGATCATTCATAACTATTGTTATTATTGTATCGCACTTGTTGTCTCATTGTATCTCGCTTATTTTTATCACTGTATCTCACCCACATTGTCATCACTGTATCTCATCTCTTGTCATTACCGTAATTTACTTGTAGTCGTCATTGTTGTATTTTCCAAATCTCACTACAAAAAATCTTACTTTTAGTCAATCCAAAACTTGTGACTAAAAGTGAAAATATTATTATGACTAATTATAAATTATTATTATGTTGTGACTAAAAGGTCCGTGGCTAAGGTATTAGTCACGAAAATTACAATTTGTTGTGACTAAATGTATTTTTGGTCACAATACTTGTTATGACTAAAACTAAATTAGAGACAACTTGTAAATAAATACTATATGTTTTAGTCACAAGTAGTATTTTGTTGTGACTAAAAGTCACATTTAGTCACAAAAAAAATATGTTGTGACTAAAAAGTTGTCACTAAAAATAGCAATTTTTTGTGTCTACATCTTAATCTTAAATTTCATCTCGAATTTTAAATATTTTTAAGACATTAGAAAAAAGTCATTAGTTTGTTCGGTTATCATCAATTAATATGTTTTAAAAAGTTATTATTGTTTTTTAAATATCTTAATTAAAAAATATTAAAAAATGTGACATTTGTTATACCCGAAATTCGGTTGGCACTTTAGAGGATGACACGTGTCAACCTTAGAGAATACGAATCAACGAATATAATGGCAATTATATTAAATGATATTAAAATAGAATAACTCATTAAATGCAGAGTTGATAGAGTATATTTATAACTCGCTCACTGTAAAGTCTTAAGCGAGACAAGGATGTACAAACTATTGATTCATGCTTTGACGAGAAACCATTTCGCGTCAGAAGACACAATCATAAGGACGACATCAGTAATACAAAGCAAGGCACCAACCTCGCTACGTATAAAATGGTGATGACAAGACATGTTGACTGTTAGAACACTTAGCGTATAATATACATTGTACTATAACTAAGTATCACAGCTAGAAGAACCTAAGTGACGGATAGCGAGGGATCCATCTCGCTATAGGAAGGCATACTCATGGTACCTTCACTAATCAGCTCCAGACATCTTTCAATGAGATCCACTACTCCGTCGAGTCAGCTCTGTCAAATAGAATCTGACATCCAAATGATGTTGACTACTGAAGTTCACCTTGTCACAAAGAACTGCAATTCTCAAATGAACCGTTATGTCTTCAATCATAGAAATGACGGGATTTCCATTATTAACCTCGGAAAGACATGGAAAAAGCTCCAGCTTGCTGCCAGGATTATTGTTTCTATTCAAGTTCCCAGCGAGCTGCACTTTGCAGTGTATCTAAATTCACGTCAGCATTGACCCATTAAAAGTGAATAAATCACAACTGTATGATTTTCAATTAATAATCGTATTTATTTACGTGGTGCGTAATTAAAGCCCACCATTTCGGGAAATATTATTATGGGATTCGTATCTGATTGTAATTAACTGCCACCCTATGTTACAATATATAGGGGCAGAATGTACTGAAAAAGAGACGAAAAATCTTTGAGAAAAAGAACCCTAGTTTTTATGAGAATAATCTGAATAAGATTGACTTGTGGACTATGCAGAATTTTAACTGCAAAATCACGAAAAAAGTTTGTGTTATATTTTCTTCTTTTATTTTCTATAATTTCTGTGCAAACTTATCACGAAAATAGGCTTATTATCGTTAACAAAAATCTACGTCAACAGTTTGGTGCTTTCATTGAGAGCCTACGTAAAAAAAGCTCAGAAAAAACCCTCCTAACCAAAAAAAAAACCTTTCACCATGGTTGATAACAGAGAAAATGTTGATACTCATCTTGTAGAGACTACTCACCATCCTGGAAAAGAGCCAATGGGCTCACGGAGGCCTCCCAAATCACGAATAACATGGTCCACACGTTTAAGAAGGACCCAACATAAAGGTGGCCAAAACCCAGAATCTACACTGTCCACACGTTCAAGGAGGACCCAACGTGGCCAAAACCCAAAAATAGGGAGTGAAGAACCTAACATAAGTGTTGGTGGTGCTCAACCCATGGATGATGGTGCCTATGATCCCACGAGATACATACCGATTGTCGAGTTGGAAAATTGTAACCTCAGGCGACGTCTGGAGGAGGCAAATCGACGAAATGCTGAGTTGGAACGGGGGGCAGCCGCAGCCATGGCGGCACAGAAAAACAACGCACAAAACCAACTTGATCTTGGAGTGAGGAGACCACGAGGCAGACCTCGCTCACGAACTAGGACGCAAGAGACGGCTCAGGAGAACGCTCAGAAATAACAACCTGGGGAAACTGAGGGTCCCCCTGAAAATGAACAACCAAATGACCAATCGGAGCCTTCTCACAGAAATGAGAATGGAAGGTGACCCGAGACTAGGGAACAAGAAATCCCCCGTGAGAACAAGGGAAATCCTGGACTCAACCTAGGACGGGTGGGTTGCCATCGAGGTTTCATCAATGTCCTTCTTGAACAAATAGGGAAGGGGCACGTACAAACCCCAGCTGGGGGCATGCAACAATCCATACCCAAGGGAGAAGGCATGTACGTGACGAGGCGAGTGCCAGCTCGGGACGCACAAGAACTCGTAGTCGATCAACGCGAGGAGGGGATGGAACCCGTCGCGGTACTGATCGAGAGAGTACAGGCACAAGTAGAACTGAAAGTTACTCGAGGAAGAGGTCCATGAGTAGGACGAGGTCCATGAGTAACTATGACCAGCAACAGCCCGATCTTCGTAATCACTTAAACCAAAAAAAACCTTACCTTCGCCAACAACTCAATCAAAAGCAAGAGGATCCTATCCAATTGCGAATTAATGAGTTGGAAGACCAATTCAAGAGGTATCAAGTTGGGGAACATGGAAAACAGTCTAGATATGACTCGGACGAGAAACTCAAGCCTTTCCATCCAGACATTATGAATATCGAATTCCCCTAGGGATTCAAGAACGCTCACGTCTCGTCATATGATGGGACTACAGATCTGGTCGCGCACTTGAATAATTTTAATACCATCATGAGAGCCAGCAATGTGACGAATAATCTACGTTGTATTTTATTCCCTACCTCGCTAGTTGGGGCAGCGAGCAGCTGGTTCAACAAATTTACCCATCATCCAATTACCTCTTGGGAACAGTTGTCTAAGGACTTCAAGAAACAGTTTAAAGCAGCAAGGGACAGGCGACCTGAGGCATCCTCCCTCACTAACATAAAGCAGCAGTCGGGCGAGACGCTTAAGGCCTACTTAAGCCGTTTTAGCACAGTTGCTGCAATGGTTAAAAACTTGGACGATAGTACCCAGCTCACTACTCTTCAGGCAGAGATCACAACTGATCTTTCCACTGCTGGAGGCGAGCTATGGGATGACCTGCAGGGTCCCCCAGTGAAAAACATCAGCGAGTTCAATGAAAGAGCTCAAGTGTTTGTTCGAAAAGAGGAAGCAAGAAAAGAGATGAAGTTTTTAAAGACCGGCTCAGGAAGTAAACCCAACACTGTCTCGACAAGCACCGTCTTGACCAAGGCTGACAACCCAGAAGCCTCTAGTTCAAAGAGGAAAGATAACTCTAAGGAGTCAGCTAAGGACAAGAAAAAACAAAAGAAGCACGACAAATACGTGCTAATCTACACTATTTACACTTAGCCTAATGAAACTCGGGAAAAGATCTATCTCGCACATGAGCACTGGGTCGCATTCCGTAAACCTGAGCCATAAGGCATGCAAGACATAAGAGCGATGCAACCAAACTTTGTAAGTATCACAAGGACATTGGGCATACGATAGAGGAGTGCCATCAACTGAAAGACGAGATAGAGAGTCTCATCGCGCGAGGTCACTTCCAGCAATATGTGAAAAGACAAGGCAATGGACAAAACTAGCCAAATTTGCCTAATAACCCAGGCAACCAAGGATTACAACCTCCTCCTCTACAAGGAGAGGATATTCTGGTTATCTTGGGAAGGCTACATATTGTAGGGGAAAGTAATAATGCCCAAAAGAGATATGTAAAGGAAGTGAAGAACGAGCAGTCTGCTTTTGCTCCAGAACCTTTTAAGAAAGCTAAGACTGAGGAACCTCCGATTGTATTCTCAGAGATAGATGAAAAACACGTGAGATATCCTCACATCGGCCCACTAGTAATTATTATCCAGCTCGCCAACAAAAGGATAAAAAGGGTGCTAGTGGACAACGAAAGTTCAGTGAATATCCTTTATAAGGATACACTGAAGAAAATGGGACTTGAAAAAGCCAAATTAAAACCTTGCATGGTAAATCTGTGTGGATTTACAGGTGACAACGTTGCCAGTCAAGGAATAATTGAGCTCCCATTAATAGTGGGCAAAGCACCTTTATCCACCACAATAATGCAAGACTTTTTAGTTGTCGACTTGTTGTCGGCTTACAACATATTGCTGGGTCGACCAGTGTTAATTGGACTAGGGGCAATTAGTTCAATTAATTATCCCTGAAGTTTCAAACACCGATAGGTGTGGGAGTAGTGCGAGGTGACCAAATGCTGGCTCGCAAATGCTACCGCATAGGGCTGCAGAATAGAATGGTCGGTCACCAGCTAATGGCAGTCGTAACTGAAGAAGGTGAGAAAAAGAGTGAGGATCTTGATCCTCAGATTGAAGATGAAAGGAATTTATTGAAACCTATTGAGGAATTGGAAGTGGTTGTTCTAAATCCAGGAAATCCCACAAAGTGTGTATTCATTGGGAAGAACCTGGATGAACAATTGAAATAGAAACTAACAAGTTTTTTTAAGGCAAACCAGGATCACTTCGCTTGGAGCCACGCAGATATGATAGGGATTGACCCTAAGATTATCTACCATTACTTGAATGTCGACCCAAATTACCCAGCCAAGAGACAGAAGAGACGACCCTTGGATTCCGAGAGACAAAGGGCACTCAAGCAGGAAGTGGATAAGTTGTTGGTTAATGACTTTATACGCAAGGCATTTTATCCCTCGTGGCTATCCAACCCTGTTCTCGTCCCAAAATCAAATGGAAATTGGAGAACTTGTATTGACTTTTCAAATTTGAATAAGTCGTGTCCAAAGGATTGCTTTCCACTACCCAAGATTGACCAATTAGTGGATGCAACTACTGACACGAGCTTATGTCGTTCATGGACGCATACTATGGATATAACCAGATAAAAATGCATGTCCCTGACCAAGAGCATACAAGCTTCCTAACCAAGATGGGACTTTATTGTTATAAAGTCATGCCGTTTGGTTTGAAAAACGCTGGGGCAACATATCAGCAACTTATGAATAAAATGTTTGCGAGAAAAATTGGAAGAAACATGGAAGTCTACGTCGATGATATGTTGGTGAAGTCGATAAAGAGTGGAGATCATACAACAGACCTCGCGGAGTGCTTTGAAATATCAAAATCTTAGAATATGAAGCTTAACCCGAAAAAATATTCCTTTGGAGTTTCCTCGGGAAAATTTCTGGGATTCATAGTCAACGCGAGGGGTATTGAAGCGAAAACCTAAAAAGATTAAGGCTTTGATAGATATGTCATCACCAACTAAACCGAAGGAAGTTCAGGCCCTAACAGGAAGAATGGCAGCTCTTAACAGATTCATTTCAAAGTCAACTGATAACTGTCTACCATCTTTCAATGTATTGCGAGACAACAAAAAGTTTGAATGGACAGAAGAGTGCGAGGAGGCCTTTAAGAGCATAAAAAGATTATTGTCGACACCTCCAGTTTTGGCGAAACCAATAACTGGAGAGACATTTCTCCTCTACTTAGCTGTCCCAGAAAATGTGATTAGTGCAACAATAGTGCGAGAAGAGGGAAAGTACCAGCAACCTGTTTACTATGTTAGTAAGAGGTTACTGGGGGAAAAATCGAGGTATCCCCCTCTTGAAAAACTTGCCTTATGCCTAATCCATGCATCTCGTAAGTTACGACCTTACTTTCAGGCACATCTGATTAAGGTGTTAACTAATCAACCCCTGAGACAAGTTTTGTCAAAACCAGATGCTTTTGGAAGATTGATAAAATAGACAATTGAACTGGGGCAGTTTGACATAACGTATCACCCACAAACGTCCATCAAGGGCCAAGCCTTGGCAGATTTCTTGATAGAAGGAGTAACTCGATAGGAAAATTTGCTTGTTCAACAAGACGTAGATACTTGGAAATTATATGTGGATGGTGCATCCAATGAGCATGGCTCATGTACAGAGGTGATATTAATTTCGCTAGAAGGCTTCAAGTTTCACTATGCCTTAAGATTTCAATTCAACACGTCAAATACCGAGGCTGAGTATGAAGCCTTGATCACTGTTTTGAAGATAGCTGAAGTGTTGAAGGTTAAAAACCTCATATGCCATAGTGATTCACAACTGATTATAAATCAAGTTCTCGGGAAATAACAGACTAAGGGCTTAAAATGTCAAAGTACCTAGAGAAAGTTCAGAAGAACTTGAAAAAGTTTGATTATTTCAAAATCGAGCAAATACCAAGAGAACAAAACTCTAATGTCGATGCCTTAGCAAAAATGGCCTCGCAGAATGAATTGGATGAATTGAACTTGGTTTCAGTGGAGATGTTAAACGAACCAATTATATGTGAAAAGGAAGATGTCGAGATGATAGATAGCTCACCCACGTGGATGACACTCATAATCAACTATCTTCTCAATGGACAACTTCTAGCTGACAAAAACGAGGCACGAAAACTCTTGTACTCAGTGCCTCGCTACACGATAGTAGAGGGCAAATTATATAGAAGGGGCTATTTGATGCCTCTCCTACAGTGTGTTCTTCCTGTAGAAGCAAACGAGATCATCAGAGAAATCCATGAAGGCTTTTATGGGGACCATGTAGGTTGGCAAAGCTTGTCAAAAAGGATTATTCGACAAGGATAATACTGGCCAACCATAAATGAGGACACCCACAAATTTGTCAAGAAATGCGATAAATGTTAGAGATTCTCACATATACCTCGCGTAACACCAACGGAACTAAGGATGATGACCTCGCCTTACCCATTTGCAATATGGGGGATAAATTTGATTGGGGCACCACCCACAGGGCGAGGAGGAGCAAAGTACGAAGTGGTGGCTGTTGACTTCTTTACAAAATGGACGGAGGTTGAACCTCTGGTGTCCATAACCTGCAAAAAAGTTCTTGACCTTGTAGTCAAGAACATAATTTTTAGGTTCGAAATACCCATTAAGATAGTATCAGATAACAGATTTCAGTTCGATGGTGAATTATTCACTGAGTTCTGTAAAAGGAACAAGATTATCAAAAGCTTCTCGTCAGTCTCCACGCCTCAAGCGAATGGGCAAGTAGAAGCTGTAAATAAGAC
Source organism: Cannabis sativa (assembly GCF_029168945.1). Taxonomy (NCBI): domain Eukaryota; kingdom Viridiplantae; phylum Streptophyta; class Magnoliopsida; order Rosales; family Cannabaceae; genus Cannabis; species Cannabis sativa. Next base: position 65,239,275 of record NC_083604.1, on the reverse strand, counting down.
CTTGAAAGATACTATCAAAAAGAAATTAGACGCTGCCAAAGGTAGATGGGTCGATGAATTACCTCAAGTACTTTGGGCTCATAGGACAACTGAGAAGACAGCAGCGGGACATACTCCATTCTCGCTAGCATTTGGCTCGGAGGCAATGCTACCAGCAGAAGTAAATATTGTGACTCACAGACGAGAGTTTTATAATCAAGAAGAAAACCAAAAGCTCTTAAAATTATCCTTAGATCTACTTGATGAAAAACGTACTGAGTCGCAAATTACTGTTGTTGGAGGAATTTAGACGACACCAAAATAAATAATATTTTAAAAATATAAACAGAAAATGTGCGAGTACTCAACCTAGAGCGGCGAGTATTCAAGCTATGGATGTACAGACGTACTAAGTTGAGTACTTGCACATTTTCTGTTTATATTTTTAATATATTATTTATTTTGGTGTTGTCTAAATTCCTCCAACAACATTTGGTGTCGTTTGTGGGAAAGAAATTTTCTGTTGATTTCGGAGGAAAATCATCATGGCTGGAAACCAGACGAATGGAGATAACAACACTGGATCAATCAATGTTGGAATGATGAATATTCTACTCACAAGTAATGGAACAGCACCTGTCCACACCATCAACGGAGGAGTGGGACAGACAACCATTACTCCTCTCAACTTATTCCCTGAAACTGCCGCTCATGTTGGAGAAACATCTACACCGGCAGCCATTGTGGGGCAATTCCCGCCTATTACACCTACTGTGGTGTCTGAAGGAGTCATCCAATTGACCACGACCCAGTATACGGCCTTACAAGACCAAATGCAGGCTGAAATCAATGGAAGGGTCAAAACCCGACGTCCTCCACGAGTACCAACCACACGTTCAGATAACCCCCAGGTAACGAATACTAGGCGACGAACTACTTGCACTCGCAGAGAACGCAGGACTGGACAAGAGGGACTAGACTTGAATCAACCAACACAGAGGGATCAAGTCGCACGAAACTCCAACCGTGAAGTGCCACAAGAGGAGGACCCCGAGCGACGCAACCCTCATAGCAGGGCCCAACCGCGTAATGAGGTAAACGATGTTGAATCTCGTTCTTCATCCTCACAAAGTCGTACTCCTCGTGTATATACTAGGTCTGGCTCTGTGGAAACACCGCGAGGAGGAAGGTACCAAGTTCACAGAGGTGATCCTCATGATCACCTCAATGCAATTTTTACGGCGCAGTCCCAAACGCCCTGAAACTGCGAAAAGCCTCGTGATCCTCAATTGGGCGATCAAGGCATAAACAACGGTAATAACCCAGCATTGTCAACCTACCTAACGCACCAACTGTGCCATCAGCCTACATCTTACCAGGGAATGGGCATTGACTCATTCTATCTTGATAAAGGTATTTCAAATTTGACAAAATGAAGCACAGAGTGCCTGCTACTCATTCATTATTTAGACAGATGCGCCTCTCTCCTAGTCATCCAAGTTCATCGTTCGATCAATCATTCATATAGGAGGACTATATGAAATATCTTACTAAAGTATTACAACTATGATTCATTCTTAACTTAATATTCAGACCTCATGAGTGGACTCACTTTTTTACTTATTTTGATCAAAGTACAAAGGTTTTGTTATTTTTAGTCATTATGTCTATTTAAGTGGTGATCTTGGAGGAATAATATCAATCACTTGACATCCATCAAATGCCTCCACTATAATTATTTTGTATCCTTCTTTTTCTTTTCATATGATTTTGCTTACTATACTCGTCGTTGTAGCATTATAAACATTATTTTTACTATTGATCCCATTAGAATAAATTTGACCCCTTCCTCTGTTCGTGCCTAGATATATGGTATATTTTAAGAAATAAACATCTATCTTAGTAGCGGGATCCCGGGAAAAAATAGGAAAGTTGATTGAGAACCTTAACAAGGATAAGTCCGAGAAAGGTTAATCAAATATTGTTGAAGCAAAATCGAGTTCTCCTTCTTCTTCTTCTCCTTCTTCTTCTTCTTCTAATAAGAAAAGGAAATAGAACAGTAAGGACAACAACAGTGGCAAGCCTAAAGACAAAAAGGAACCTAAAGCCAAAAAGAACAAAGCCAATCCTAAGTCTAAGGACAAAAAGGAAAAAGGCAAGTATTTCTATTATGGCGTAATGGGACACTAGAAGAGAAAATGTAACGAGTATCTCTCTAAGCCTAAGAAAGGCAAATATGATCTACTTGTTCTTGAATATAATTTAGGGACTCCTATTATTATGCTTGATGAGATTACTAAGAATAAGGAGAGACTTAACTTCCCAAGGATCCTTACTGAAGTACACATGTATCAAGACTTTCCCTATACAATTTCTTTCACTAATGAAATCAATCAGGATATTAAATTTCAAGTGAAATATGAATCGATTCCTATAGTTTGTAATCATTGTAAGGCTAAGGGGCACAAAGTGAACGTTTGTAGAGAAAAGGAAGAGCCAAAAGGTATGAAGCAAAAGAAGATATGGGTTGAAAAGAAGAAATTGTTAGTGGAAGACTCGGTTGTAGCACCAAAGATAGTGGTTGATTCAAAAGAGTTCCAACAAGTGAAACAGGGCAGGAAACAAACTGCTATAGTGCTTCATCCTCCTCATATTTTAAATGCTTTTCAGGCACTAGATGAAATTGGCGAATGCACAAAAAGTGGAGAAAATTTTTCTAGTACAAAAGAAGGGAGAGCCTCCTATTTCGAAGGGATAAGATTATGAGTTAGAACATCCGAGGGATCAATAACCACAAAAAAATAAATAGAGTTTAAACTTTTAATCTATAAAATGAACATAGGGTCGGTTAGTTTTCTCGAGACGAGAGAAAGGTATCAAAGTTGTGCGACTTATATGTAAATATAATTGGAGGATAGTTTTTTACTTCGAATAATGCATGGTATGCTGGAGGTCAAATTATAGTTAGCGGAAATCCTCAAATATTTCAGATAATATAATTTGGTGTTCTATCAAACTAATTCACTTGTAAGTTCTAACAACTTCTGGAAAAGAAATCTTTTCGTACCGTTTTTTTATGGCTTTAATGAAGAGCAAGGAAGATTTATATTATGGCAAGATTTAAAAGAGCTAGCTGTAAAGATAAATGAACCATGGATTATGCTTGGCGGTTTTAATGATATTCTCCATTCTAATAAGAGAGTTAGTAAGAGATTCAAGATGAGTTTCTTGGAAGCTTTCAAGAATTATGTGAAAAAAGGTAAAATGAAAGACATCAAATATTCTAGGTCTTTTTATACCTGGAATAATAAGCAAGGCAATGAGGAAAGATCTTTTTCACAAATTGATCGAGTTATGGCAAATGAGGAATGGTTATTGAAGTTTCAAGCAGTCAAAGTGGTTTTCTCACTGAAGGTTGTTTTGATCATAGCTATAACGCCCTAAAAATTAGGCACGCTACACCAACCGATTAAGACACCCTAATCCCCTAAATCGGATTATTACTAGAAAGATAAGCGCGGAAAATTTAAACTTTATTTGAAACTGAATGAAAATTAAACTTGTAACAACTTTAAACTTTACAACCAAAAGATACATGTTTCGAGATCTTGTAAATATTTTCATAAAAATATTACAAGTTCATTTTACGAGCCGACCTAAGCGGCAAAATTAGAGTTACAAAAAGCATCACCGGTGGACCCTAACCCGCTTGGTTTAGTGTGGCCCGAACATGTACAAGCATCGCCAAGGTCTCGCACTCATGGCATCACGGACTGATTTACCCTTTCCTGCACAGTAGAGCACCCGTGAGCCAAGCCCAGCAAGACAGTATAAATAACCATGTACACAATAAATATATAACACATAATTAATGATGCCACAGCACTATTTGTCTATTTAATATAGACCTGCGTGTTACGCTCACACGCCTATATATGTCTATGTGGCATAGACCAGCGTGTTACGCTCACACGTCTATTTAGGTCTAGATAGCATACACCCACGTGTTACGCTCACACGTCTATTTATGTCTATGTAGCATAGTGTTGGAAATACTTCACCAGGATCTAGATTTACTACCATGTATGTTTCATTAACATCCTAATATGAATTCTAAAATAATAAAATAAACACATATACAGTTTAGTAAACCTTACATTGGGTGCAGCGGAATATAATGACTCCTTCCGTTCAGATCTCTAGCCCTTGATTCCTTTCTGTAGCAGAACATAATCAAGATCTGAACCTGGATCTCTTTCTCTCCTTCTTTGATGCTGATTCTCCTTCTTGTTGATTGGATTCTACACAATCTTCCACACTATGATTGAGATACCACTTGATGTGTGTGGGCACTACTCTATCACTAGGCACTAGGGTTTGAAATTGAAGAGGAAAAGATAAGGGAAGTGGTGGCTAGAAAGTTTTATCTGAAAGGAATGAGATGCTTGTGCATAGTTTCCTGAAGCCAACACTTTCTATTTATAGAATGCCATCTAGGTTTAGGTTAGAATTGTATGGCATTAAAATAATGAAAAATATAAATGGTAAATCTTATACAAAGTGGTCGGCCATATAAGGGATAATGGGCCTCACTTTGCAATTTTGCCATTTTGTTATTTTTCAATCCCATTTTCTCAAAAATACAAATTTTCAAATTTTAACCATTTAAATGTCAATTCCAATTATTTAATAACTAAAAATTAATTATTAAATAATATTGTCATGTAATATATTTATTAATTTAGACATATAAAGTCTCTTAATTAATAAATAAACCTAGAATCTCTTTTCTTTACAATTTTGCCCTTGCTTAGTGAAAATTCATAAAGTAGACATAGTCTAACTTTAGAATTATAATTGATTAATCAAAATCAATTAACTGAGTCTTACAAGCAGTATGGTCTCAACTAGTATGGGGACCATAGGCCTATATAACCGAGCTTCCAATAAGTTGAACCGAATTTACCAAGTAAATTCCTTAACTTATTAATTCCTTATTGAATCCACACTTAGAACTTGGAATTGCACTCTCAATCATATAGAACGCTCTATATGTTCCACGATATAGATACACTATTAGTTATCTATTGTTATAATTCTAATTTGATCAATGACCCTCTAATAGATGATCTACATTGAATAGGAACTAAATTACCGTTACACCTTCAATGTATTTTATCCTTAAAACACTTAGCTCTGTATAAATGATATTTCAGCGAAGTGAAATGAGATCTCAACCATTTATCTCTGTTTAGCTAAGCTCGAAGGATATCATCGTTTCACTTCTAAATTCCTATAGAAGTTATAGACTCCATATTTATGTTAGCGCTCCCACTCAATTATACTATCATGTTCCCAAAATGTACGTATCACCCTGACCCAAAAGTAGGCTTAATTAACAAATCAAAGAACGTGTATAATACTCTTGAGATCGAACCTAACCATATCAGGATTAAGATCATTTGATCTAGGATCAACAGGTGATATTGAATTGAATAGATATTACGGTAAATTTTAATATATCTAATAAAAGTTCAATATCGGTCCCTTCCGATGTATACTCCATACATCCGATACTGGTAAACTTTGCCAATGCCCTGGAAAGGACATAACACTTATCCAAGGTGTAAGAATACATATCGCTAATTATCATGCCAGTCTAAATCCAGTGAACTGACAAATCAGGGAATAAACTTTCGAACATATAATTAAGATTATATTCCACTGTGCTGACAACACTATAATCATTAACAAATTCATATGTTCTGTACTTAAATAGAATTCATACATTATATGCATATAATCATGAAATAAATCATGTGAACCATGCAACATAAAATGTTATTTCTGATCTTTATTAATAAGTAAATCTGATTATATTGAAATGGGTTTTATTTAGGGCACAAAACCCAACAAACTCCCACTTGCACTAATATAAAACAAAATGTTCATTTCAAATAATCTCAACACCTTGATATACAAATCAAGTGTAGTAGTAGTATACTCCCCGTAATAGTATCTGACAGGTTGAATTAACCACAACCTTTTTCTCCACCATTACTCTTCCTTAATAACAAAATCCTTGATATTGTGAAATTCCTCTCTATATGTCTACTCTCTTGGGATACTGGATTCTATACTTTTGGCAACTACGTTTTGGTTAATCAGGAAATAACACTAGTAGTTAAGACAAGTTGGAACGGTGCCACATATGTATAGAACTTTTCTTAGACTGAATAAGTACCTTTCCTGCATCTTTAACATTCAGTCTCTCTCTGGTAGACCTAGAGACTTCAGGTAGGTTTTTACACTTCTCCAAAATCAGTACTCCACCCCAAGAGTAATCACCATCTCATCAGTAGACTTTTTAGCACAAAGGCAAGTCTCGAAATCTGATGTGGTGTAGTCTAAGAGTTTTAAAAACACCCTTATCGACTAACATATAGTTCCTCTTCTTAATCTTAAGATTTACTTGATTGTCTTCCAATGTTCCTCTCCTGGATTAATCTGATACCTACTCATTACTCCCACTCAACAGCAGGTTTCTGGTCTAAGGCATACTAAAGCATATCTGAGACCTCTCACTGTTAATTTAAGAAATTCTTTCATGGCTTTATCTTTTCTGGAATAGTTTAGACTTTTCCTTAGATAAATAAAATCTATGCCTAGAAGTCGAGAGGCTTCTATAAATTTCCATTAAAAAGAGAATGCTTCAGCATCTTACTAAAGTAAGTTGCTTGCATTAGAGTAAGTAATTACCAGGTATACCATAAGCCATAGGTTTAGATAAACTCAAACCTATAATACTAGGAACAAGAAGTTTTGTTAAGTCCATTGAATAGACTTATTAATGAAAATTTCCTTTTATGTCCTTGTAAAAGAAAACTTTAGGTTACTCCATGTGAATGGATCAAACCATAAATCTAATGGCTTTTCTTCTTAGTTTCTTATCTTGACAATCCATTACTTATTGAAACTCACAATGGATTTTAATCACTAGTGTCTTCCAAGTCATAAGAAGAGTGAGTTCCATGAAACCCTCCCACTACGACAAGGTACCGTGAATTATGTCTAAGAAAACTAAATGGTATTGACCTCTTCAGTTGTGTCAAGACAACAGAGGCAGTGGGATCATCTTGTATCGAATAAGATGATAGAACACTTATGGAATCAAAAAAAAAATATCTCCTTTATTTGCTACTTTGTTTTTCAGACTTAGTCATTTTCTTAGAAAAGTAGTATTTGTATAAACAAACACTTTCTTATCTAATGACTATGGGATGGTCCACCCCTAATCACTTAGAATAGCTAACAAACATGCAAACCATGGTTAACAGTTCTAGCTTTTCATAAGATTTCGATTAGGTCATCCATGAATCTAGTAATGGTTTTCACTAAATACCCAACCATTGCATCATTCTGAAATTGTATTACCATAGAAGGACTTAGGCAACGACTAGTAACTAATCATCAATATGCAAAAAGAATTTCTTCTGGGGAGGTAAGTTTGGATATAATTTAAAAATCAATTTAATGATCTTTGAACTGCATATCTACTAACTATTTCTCCACCCCTATCAGTTTGCAAGATCTTTAACCACTTACCTTGATGGTTTTTTACCATTGCTAGAAATTCATGAAATTTTTCAAACATTTCAAATTTCTTTTGCTTAAGGTAAAATCTAGAGTGATTGTTTTAAGAATATAACAAAAAACTCATATCCACCCCTGAATGTACATCCATCTGCGTATGAGATGAACTTACTTTCAGTGGATATAGGCATATTAACTCTTTGCAGAGATTGATCTTGTCAAAACCACTATGAACAAGATACAAATGCCATAGATTTAAAAAAAAATGTGGTTGTAGTCTTTGATGACTTAGGTTTAGTTAATCAAAGAGTTCTTAGAATAGTGCAAGTGGATCCTGGTCACAGAATACTAAACTCATATTCCTTACTAACATGCAGTTTGAATCCATTGATAGAAACTGGTTATTAAACACTTGTGAAAGTGAAACTGTATTGTATTAAAAAAAATTATTTAGAATCTAAAATTTAAAGTGAAAGACTTAAATTTATACCAAATATAATGAGTAATTCTTTCTTGGACCACCACTACTAATTTAACTCTAAGTCTGATTTGCCCATACAAGTACGTAAGATTAAGGATTTATATCATTTTGGGATAGAATTTCGGGAATATAATCATATGCGTCATTTCATTTCTTAAGAGAAAATATAGAATGACATGAAATGATTTATAAACCATTCATCCAATGATATGTTATTGAGCTAATTCGAAATGAATAAGCTAAGAGGAATTAGGATAAATTCGTATTGACATAAGAATCCAACGATGCTCCGATTAGCGAGAGTCAAAGTAATCTTATTTATACAATCTTCTTGTTTCATATTGTAAATACTAGTCTAAGGTGTCATCAATTGATGAACAGCTAGATGTTGCATTTACAATATTTATCATTCGAGATCTAACACTATTATGTTTGTCTAATGTTTGTCTAACAATATTTACCATGGCTCTGGTGCCAGTTGTTGGAAATATTTTACCAGCATCTAGATTTACTACCATGTATGTTTCATTAACATCCTAATATGAATTCTAAAACAACAAAATGAACACATATAAAGTTCAGTAAACCTTACATTGGGTGCAGCGGAATATAATGACTCCTTCCGTTCAGATCTCTAGCCCTTGATTCCTTTCTGTAGCAGAACATAATCAAGATCTGAACCTGGATCTCTTTCTCTCCTTCTTTGATGTTGATTCTCCTTCTTGTTGATTGGATTCTACACAATCTTCCACACTATGATTGAGATACCACTTGATGTGTGTGGGCACTACTCTATCACTAGGGTTCGAAATTGAAGAGGAAAAGAGAAGGGAAGTGGTGGCTAGAAAGTTTTCTCTGAAAGGAATGAGATGCTTGTGCATAGTTTCCTGAAGCCAACACTTTCTATTTATAGAATGCCATCTAGGTTTAGGCTAGAATTGTATGGCATTAAAATAATAAAAAATATAAATGGTAAATCTTATACAAAGTGGTCGGCCATATAAGGGATAATGGGCCTCACTTTTCAATTTTGCCATTTTGTTATTTTTCAATCCCATTTTCTCAAAAATGCCAATTTTCCAATTTTAACCATTTAAATGTCAATTCCAATTATTTAATAACTAAAAATCATTATTAAATAATATTGTCATTTAATATATTTATTAATTTAGACATATAAAGTCTCTTAATTAATAAATAAACCTAGAATCTCTTTTCTTTACGATTTCGCCCTTGCTTAGTGAAAATTCATAAAGTAGACATAGTCTAACTTTAGAATTATAATTGATTAATCAAAATCAATTAACTGAGTCTTACAAGCAGTACGGTCTCAACTAGTATGGGGACCATGGGCCTATTTAACCGAGCTTCCAATAAGTTGAACCGAATTTACCAAGTAAATTCCCTAAATTATTAATTCCTTATTGAATCCACACTTATAACTTGGAATTGCACTCTCAGTCATATAGAACGCTCTATATGTTCCAAGATATAGATACGCTATTAGTTATCCATTGTTATAATCCTAATTTGATCAATGACCCTCTAATAGATGATCTACATTGAATAGGAACTAAATTACCGTTACACCTTCAATGTATTTTATCCTTAAAACACTTAGCTCTGTATAAATGATATTTCAGCGAAGTGAAATGAGATCTCAACCATTTATCTCTGTTTAGCTAAGCTCGAAGGATATCATCGTTTCACTTCTAAATTCCTATAGAAGTTATAGACTCCATATTTATGTTAGTGCTCCCACTCAATTATACTATCATGTTCCCAAAATGTACGTATCACCCTGACCCAAAAGTAGGCTTAATTAACAAATCAAAGAACGTGTATAATACTCTTGAGATCGAACCTAACCATATCAGGATTAAGATCATTTGATCTTGGATCCACAGGTGATATTGAATTGAATAGATATTACGGTAAATTTTAATATATCTAATCAAAGTTCAATATCGGTCCCTTCCGATGTATACTCCATACATCCGATACTGGTAAACTTTTCCAGTGCACTAGAAAGGACATAACACTTATCCAAGGTGTAAGAATACCTATCGTTGATTATCATGCCAGTCTAAATCCAGTGAACTGACAAATCAGGGAATAAACTTTCGAACATATAATTAAGATTATATTCCACTGTGCTGACAACACTATAATCATTAACAAATTCATATGTTCTGTACTTAAATAGAATTCATACATTATATGCATATAATCATGAAATAAATCATGTGAACCATGCAACATAAAATGTTATTTCTGATCTTTATTAATAAGTAAATCTGATTATATTGAAATAGGTTTTATTTAGGGCACAAAACCCAACACATAGATCCACGTGTTACGCTCACACGTTTATTTACAATAAGGCCTTAGTAGGGTTTATCTCGGTTATAGTTACTAAGTCTAACTTGATTATGCCTTGCTCGCATAACCCTATTCATATATACATAATTCATACATTACGTTCTTTGAGTGGTTTATCCTGATGATATATACCAGGTCTAACCAAGTTATGTCTTATACACATAACTCTTGATATATATACATACATTCAATATACACTATAACATATAAAATCTTAGGGTAATAACCCTAACTTGCATACCAAATAATCACTCATATAACATATTATTGCATGCTCAAAATAACACTTATAGAGATTAATAACCTTAATTCATGCTTTCACTTGATTAGCAATATTATTGTACATCATCGCTTTCTTACCTTCATATATATTCTAGGGTAATAACCCTAGACCGCATTATTATCAAACTCAAGGTACTAATTTACCGAGTCTAACTTAATTATGCCTTGAGTGCATAATTCTTTATTACAATATATTTAGCATGGCATAGCATTTACACATTAATAATTACTAGGGTAATAACCCTAGGCCATTAAACCGCTCACTTTAGGGTAATAACCCTAATCTCGGTTTTGTAATTTATCATAAATATAATATTCAATATAAGTGCCACTGCGCATATCTCTACGTGCAACTACTGTCTTACCTGATGTCCTGCAAACGTGGAGATTCAAAATCCCCGGGTGTTCCTGACCAAGTGCCGATAATCCTAGTCACAATTTCCGGGATTCACAAGTATAGGGTTAATCCCTAAATCCACTTTCACATAATATAAAATTGGCATTCAAAATATAAATAAACATATAGAGCTCAAAGCGATCTTTCCAACGATATAAAGAACGTCCAAAATGGAGTCCTGAGTCAAAAGTTATGGCCGAAACAAAATTCAGCCTTCCCCGATATAGTCCAACCGAAATTCCAGTTGGAACAGCCTTGAACAAACTGGAATTCCGGTTGTCTGAGCAAAAAAACACGACAAATCTTAACTTTTAAGCCTCCATAACCTACTCAAATCTTCCCCAATCACCACAAAACTTTCCAGAGCATCAACATATAACATATTAAACATATTTTACAGCTCAAATACAATAATTGTACCAAGAATCAAAAAGTGCCATTGTTGAGCAAGCTTTGAGTTCTTGAACTCAAACTTGCTCATCCACACAATTAAACAATAACAATAGCTCAATCAGGTCTAAATCTTCAACAAAATAAGCATTCTATAATCAGATTAACAATAATCCAAACAAGCTCAACACTTGAGCAAAATTCAACTCAACTACATAATCAAGAGCTTGAATATCACAACAAGCTTTACTAATCCAAACAACAATAAATAGGGCTAAAAATATCTGAATTTATACCTCTGAAAACAACCTTAAAAACTCACTAATAAATAAAGATGCATAGCCCATAATTAAACAAGTTCAAACAACAAAATAATCATTTATAAACTCCAATCCACTTCACATGCATCCAAGAACACTCAATACCCAAAGACATGCTTTTCTAATCATGAATTTCAGAAACAAAACTTAGAATTAAACTCAAGAGTAGCAAAGTTTGAAGCTTACCATCACCCACAAGCTTCCATCACCAACAATTAACTCCAATCCAAGCAAGATTTCAAGATTAAAGCAAAAATTGAAAATGATGAACTAGGAAGAGCAAAGGGGGTTTGGCTAGGGCTAAAAAAACCAAAAAATGAATTTCTCATTTTGTCAAAATTCCCTTTTTGATGATAATTAACTAATGGGTCAAAAGACCAAAATGCCCCTAGGGCCTATATATGACATATACATAAATCAAGGGAAAAAATGTCATTTTCATCACATACATACTCAAATAAATTTCAAGTTATTCACTCAACCATAAAATGCCAATATAAAATCCCAAAAATGTATTTCGGCCTCGAACCCGGTTCGGCCCGAAATACCCGATTGTGACTATACCGCACCGACTTGTCAGAAAACACCTGAAAAAGGACACAACAAGTATACTATATAATAATATAGTCCATAAGCATGCAATTAAATTCAATTTACAGTTTTACCCCTCTCGGGTCAAAATTACAAAAATGCCCTTGGCTCACCAACGGGGTCTTATCATGTCATTTTCCAATTTAATTCACATATAATAAAGAGTTATTTGCATCAGGAACCGTTGTTTTCATTTTAATTAAGAATTTGACGTTGTTTTAATAAATAGGGTTTTATACCGTTCCACCTATACCGTTTCAATTGTTCCACTTCGCATTAATGAGCCGACCATTCTCATCATCCAAGCTCCCAACGAAACCTTCTCCTTCACCGGCATCGTCATCGTCCGCGGCGACGACCAAGACTCATCGGAGGAAGAAAAAGAATGAGCAGAAGCAGAGTATTCGGAATCCGTTGTAGAATCTCAATGCCGCCATCTTCAAAACCACTGTTGAGCCATCTTCTTCTATCTCCATCGAAGCTCCCCGAGGCTGTCTCAAGTTTTTCCTATCTCATTCTTCTGCTGCTTCGTCAAAAATGCATGTTCGTGGCCCCTTAAGTCATTCTGGAACCCACAAATCGGCTCCCTTGTTGCCCACTTCCAAACCCTCCAAGTCCAAGGAGAACCAAAGTAAATGTAATGTTTTTCTGAAAAATTCGGAGAAACCCCAAAACCCCATTTCCACAAAAATATATTTTATTCTTATTATATTTAGACATTATAATATTAAATAAAAATAAATTTATTTTTATAAAATTATTTTAATAAATTAATAAAAAAAAATGTAAATAAATTGAATAGTAAACTTCATATGAGTTACATTAAAAAAAAAGTAACCTTAAGGCATTTTTTTTTTTTTTGGAAAAGGAACCTTAAGGTATCTTAAGCAATAAAATAACATAATATAGCCTAAAAGTATAAAAAAGAAACAAAAAACTTACTTTTAATATTAGTCATTCTTTTTAGAGACAGAAAAATATATGTTTCTCACGTATTAAAATGATTATTTTATTATATATGTATAAAATTCTGAAATAAATTTTTTAATGAAAAAGTAACTAATTAATATCTTATTCACAACAAAAGTAACTAAATGGTTACTTTTTTTAAAACTCTCAAAAAGCGAAAATTTTTAGAAACGCGATTTTTCTAGTTTTTTTTTTCATTTTCGGTAATTATTTTAAATTTCGGTATGTATGCTGACGTGGCACAACGGTATTTATGCAAATAATTTTCTTAAAGGTATTTTTATAAATAAAATTAATTTTAAGTATATTATTGAAAACTCCCTATAATAAATTATATAATAATATAATTCCATAATAAATACACATTTAACTAGTTAGGATTTGCTAATCCGATTCTTAATCTATGGGTATTACAATAGCACAATAATACCATCTGTCAAAATAAGATTGGGAAGGTCTTCTTTCAAATACTTTTGATTTTGGAAAAAATAAAACATCAGATTTTAAAACACAATTGAAGCTTCATTGGCAGTAGACATTCTTAGGGACAGATATGTTTACACTACTACTAAAACCACTATTCATGTCAATCTTAAAAATACTTTCTTGGGGGACCATCGCTAATAAAATCACGGAGTGTGTAAAACTATCAACTATAGTTTGGACTTTTCGATAGCTTATAAATGTCGCTATGTATTACCAGTAATTCTACACCGTCACATAGCTTGGAATTATCGAAGGTTAGAACCGTCGGCTATACTTTAGTCTACAGTTATTAACCGTCGGCTAAAGGGGGCATACTATATAACTCCAATCTCACTCAGATCTCATTTCAGATGTTTCTTTAATTTCAAATGTCTTTCTCTCTCTTTACAGTTGTGCCTCGTCCTCCTCCGTGACCGAGCCACCATGAGCAACCGCTCCTCGTTCTCTCCATCCACTCTCTCCCCCTCTCTCGTTCGGCAACGACTTCATTTCCTGCGTTCGAGCCTCCATTTAGACGAACCCCTACTTCTTCACTCCGATTCAACTACCTTTCTTTGGTTCCAAATCCTACTTCTTACTCTGACTCTCTCAAGCTCTCTCTTTTACACTTTCGAACCCTTACGTTCAAGGCACTCACTCTTTTTTTCTCTTCATTTCTTTTTTACTTTTTTTGGTTTCTGTTCGCTTAATCTATGGAGGTAATTATTTTAGATGTGGTGCATGCTCATGGTATATATCTATGATGATACAAGATTGTTTAATTATAAATATCTTTTCCTTGTTTGGAATCGTTTAAGATGCATATACATACATATATATATCTGGATGTTTACATTTAATTATGGCAGGGAAGAAGATGAGTATGTGTCTATTTTGATTTAGTTTTGTAAGAGTTGGAAAAGGAAATAGAAAAATATTTACCAACTATTAAATTAGGCACATTATTTGTAATCTTTTTGACATGTACGTATACTCTTCAAAATCAACCTGAAATTCCGTATTTTAATATTCCCAGTTTGATTATTTAATTAAATGATTAATTAAATGCGGAATAATAAAACTGGTACTGAAAACAGTTTTCTGTAGTTACAGAATGCAACTCTGTAACTCCAGAGAAACCCAGAAAAACAAACAGTGCATAAAAGTAAAAACACACAAGATTTTTGTACGTGGTTTCAACAATCCTTTCAGATTGTTACTAGTCCACGGGGCCACGCCCAGAGATAAGATTCATTAGATCGGTATCAAAAATACAAAGTAATTGACTTATGCATAAATAGACTCCCTCTTATTGTATGCCGCAAGCTTGATGTATTCCACCTACTAACCGAATCTTGATAAAACTCCAAGAGCTCGAACTCCCTTCGATCACCTTGAAGAGTGCTTGAATCCTCCCGATTCAAGGCTTAAAGGCTATCTCCCGAAAGCCTATACAACCATCTCCCGAAGGTTGTGTGCTTGTATCCTCCCGATGCAAGACTTCAAAAGCAATCTCCCGAAAGCTTGTAAATACCCTTCTCCCGAAGGTGCACTGATGTTCTTCTTCGTTGTAGACTTGAATACAGACTCAAGACAATACAAACAACAAATAAACAGAGTAAGAGTAGAACAACTCTTCTCTACAAATCAAAGACTCTCTTTTCTAAAGATATGAATGAAATTCAAAGATACAAGAGAGGTACCAAGAGAGGTACTAAACAAAGACACTCTTTCCTTAAGATATGAAAGCAATTCTAAGTGTATGAAAGAGATGCAAAACCTAGCTACTATAAGATGTATTTATAATGAATATACATCTCATAGACAGCTTACATTCGGTCTGAACAAGACCTCAACCCACTAGAAACTTCCCTAAAATAATTCTTCAATCAGTCCAGGAATTTCCGTTTCTGTACATACAGAATCGTGGGCAGTAACTACAACTTTCCTTTTATAGAAAAGGAAAGTCTAGCTCCGGTTTTCTCTTCAAGAGACCTGATCTAAGAAAATGGGAAACTCAACACAAGATCAGATTACACAGCTGGTTAGATAAAAACGAAATGGGTAACCAAACTTACCATTTTTACCTTTTTTCCAAAAATAGGAAAGCTAGACAACTTTCCTTTCAAGTTTGATTTACACAAATATGGAAACCATATCAATTATATGCCAGCCGAAATATACATTAAATAATAAAATATTTTTGTCAATTAAATATGCCAAAAATTGAATTAACAATCTCCCCCTTTGGCACTTTGATTGACAAAACATTTTATTATGAGAAAACCTGCATCAAGTGTTAGAAACCAAAGCAAATAGCTTTTTAAAGATACAAGAGTATAGAAAATACTCCCCCTGCATGAAAGCTCTCTAACACATAAAACATAGAACTTTTTTTGGACGGAAAAGCTTGCAAACCGAAGAACACAACTTTTTAAATGGAAAAGTGTTAAACCACAAACAACTTTTTAAACGGAAAAGTGTTAAACCACAAACAACTTTTTAAACGGAAAAGTGTTAAACCACAACCAAGCAACTCCCCCTAAAACCAAGGGTCCAGAGTTGTAACAAAGAGTTCAATGAATCCAAAAAATATGACTACTCCCCCTTTTTGTCTATCAAGGAGCCAAAGATAACAAAAACAAACAAGAACAAAGTCATAAATTCAAATAAACATTAATAAAAAGCAAAAGATAAAAGATTGAACCACTTATTCATCATCATTGGGTCGGAAGTATTTCATGATGCTGTCCATCTTCCTAAGAAGCAAGGCCTGACTTGTCTCCATTCTTCCCAAACGCAAGTTGAATTCTGCCATTTTTGTAGGAGCAGAAGTGGAAGCAGATCCAAACGGCGAGATCAATTGTAAGACCGGGGAGGCGTACCGAGCCTTTCTTTGAGCAACTTTTCCTTGAGGAGGCTTCTCAGGAATTTTGAAAGTGGTTCCAACAGCAGGCATCTCAATTGATTCATTCTCAAGAATCAATTCCTCTTGATCAGATAAAATTTTATAGATTAAGTGAGGAAAAATGAGATTGAGCCTAGGTTTCTTACCCTTTCGAAGAGAGACAATTTGCTCCCAAATCATGTCAGCCAAATCAATTTTAGCACCAATTGAAACTTTATATAAAAAGAAAGCAAGTTCATTTGAAACATTTACCGGATTGGAGCAAGGAAACCAATTGGATAGGGCAAACCTCATGAGAGCAGCATGTTGATAGGTGAGTTGAGACATATGCATGGTGTCGGAGAGTTCAATTTCATTATCACCAGAGAGATAACCGAACACCTTTTGACGATCAAACTCCACATCAGTTGGCTCAATTCCCATAGGCAAATTGAGAGCCTCAGCAACATCCTTCACAGTGAAGGAATACCAGTGTCCTCTGACAAAAACTTTGCCAAACATGAAAGAGTCCTCATCGAGAAACTCATCAGTGATGTTAGCATAAAATTCCTTCACAATTCTATCCACATACCCATCAAAACCGATCAAGGTATCTACCCATTGTCTTTCTTTCAACATGTTATACATTCCAAAAGGCTTATGAGCAATAACATTAAAATTTTTCTCCACAGTAAAATTCCTATTCTCATAGAATTTCATATCTCTAGCATGATCATTATAACAAAAATAATGAGAGTGAGGCTTGAAGTTATCAAGAGAAATACCAGAGGGCCTCTTTCTTTTCTGTGGAAGAACAGGATTAGAGACAATGGGCCTTTTTCCTTTGTCCTTCTTTGGAACAGCAGGAGGCATTGGAGCAGATTCTGTAGTGACAGGTTCAGTTTCTGGTTCTTCACTCTCGGATCCAGAATCATCAACAACAGGAAGATCTTTGGGCACAAATTCTTCACTTGAATCGGACAAGCCCTCTGAATCATGATCCCCCTCACTTTCTTCTGGTTCAGAATCCGAGGAAGAGACCGAAGGGGGATTCTCCTTGAGATTTTTGCCTTTTGAAGATGAAGAAACCACCTTTTTCCCTTTGGATGCAATTTTAGATTTAACCACTTCAGGCTTTTTAGGAGTGGAAACCTTGGACCTTGTTCGAGAACTCACCGTGGGCAAAGTCACCAAAGCTTGGTCGACATTAGGAGCACCATTCGAAGAAGAGGACTTCGACAATGTGTGATCGGATGAATGGGATTCATCATGATCACCCAACCCAGGTGTTGGAGAAGCAATAGGAGAGGCACCAACAAGAGGAGATGAGAAATTTGCCACTGATTTTCGAGCTTGGGTCTTCGATTTCTTGGCAGACTTCGTCGGAGCAGAAGACGAACCAGAAGCTCCGGTTGCTGGTGCAGGCGGCGCAGGCGGGGTGACCGGAGAAGCAGAGGCAGAGCCACGAGAGGGCTTTTTGGACGGTTGAGCATTCTTAGTTTTGGCCATTTTTCTTTGAAACCCTAGAACACAACACTCTTTCACTTTGAAGAAAAAATTAGACCTTTGAGAGAAAAAAAAGAATGAAGGAAGAAGAGAGTGGTGATCGTGGGTGAATGGGTGGTTAAGCATATATAACATTTCAATATTAATTACCCAATAAGAAAAAAATTGTAAAAAGGAAAGTAACTTACTTACCTTACTTACCACGTGGGAAGAAGAAAAGGAGGAAACCAAAAAAGGTTTTTCAAATATAGTCAAAGTTTCCTTAAATGGAAAAAGGAAACCAAATATTCCCACAAAATCTAAGAAATAAAAACCCCACCAAATCCGAAATTGCCACCAAAAAGGAAACAAAAAATAATTAATTATTTAAGTACAAGTTTCCTATACACACCAAAAAGACCGAATCTCCACAAATAAAGGAAACATTCTAAATAAATAAATACAATTAAAACATGTTTCCATAAAATGAAAAAAAAAATAAAAGGAAAAATATTTACAAGGATTCGAAAATGAATTCGAAAAAAAAAAAATATGCCCCCCTTTTTCTTTTATTTTTTTTCAGAAAATGCCCCCCAAAGAAAAAATTGCAAATAAGGAACAAGAGAACACACCAAGACACAAAAGCACTAATCACCACTTAAGAGCAAAAATTGTGTCTAAGAACATAATGAAACATAACAAAAAAATAACAAAATTTTTAACAAAGCTCACTTGACTACTCGATCACGAACCTTTTTTTTTAATTTTTTTAATTTTTTAATTTTTTGATTAAAAGACAGAAAAATAAAATAACCTTGATATTTTTGCAACTAGAATTCACAATGTCCATTTGTCTTTGTCCCTGATGAAAAAATCAAACTCATAAGAATAATCAGAAATTATTTTATCAAACTAATGAAGTAATAGAATGAGGTCATACCGGTTCACAGGAAAAATTGACTCCATCACCAAGAATATTAAAGCACATCAAACAGTATGTAATAGCTTTATAACACCATTTTCGAGAATAAACAAATTTTACCACAAACTGTGTCAAGCATTAGTGTGTGAAAGTGTAAGCAGGGAACATTGCCCAATTTGTCAAAAAGACTTTTTCTGATAAATTGTACCCATAGGAGACGCTGTCACACTACCTCAATGGTAGCCCTTTTCAATGGTAGCGTATCTTCTACATAACTCCTAATTACATAGTTCCAACTTACTCAGAGATGGCTTTCACACATTGAGATAGGTAGCTCTATTCATCCAATGGAGCTTGAACACACAGTTTTTGAACAACATCATTCGAAAATGGTAGCTTACATAACACTGTTTGATGAACCTGAATATTCCTGTGAGGAGTGGACAATTTTCCTGACAAACCTGTATGACATCATAATATTACAACATTAGCAATAAAATAATGACTGAAATTCTTATAAGGTTGAAATTTTCTTCTAGGACAAAGACAAGACATTATGAACTCTAAGACAACTCAAATATCAAGGACTATGGAAAAATAAAAGCATTAAACAGTACAAACCCCTAAGGATTTCCTTAGAGAAATAAATCGGACCGAGTCAAGAGCTTTAGTAAAAATATCTGCAATTTGTTTGCTAGTTTCAACATATTCTAAGACAAGAATTTTATTTTCCACAAGCTCTCTAATAAAGTGATGACGAATGTCTATGTGCTTAGTGCGAGAGTGTTGAACAGGATTCTTAGAAATGTTTATAGCACTAGTGTTATCACAAAAGATGGTTAAAGTTTTCAAATCAAACCCATAATCTGCCATCATTTGTTTCATCCATAACAATTGGGTACAACAACTACCCGCAGCAATGTACTCAGCCTCTGCTGTGGACAGAGAGATTGAGTTTGCTTCTTGCTATGCCATGAAACCAAATTGTTTCCAAGATAGAAACATCCACCACTAGTACTTTTTCTATCATCAGCATTACCTGCCCAATCAGCATCACTAAAGCAAACAAGGTTAGAATTAGTGTCTTTTGAAAACCAAATCCCAAAATCAATAGTGCTATTTACATAGCGAATGATTCTTTTCACAGCAGAAAGATGGGATTCCATGGGATTAGCCTGATAACGTGCACAAACACCAACACTATAGCAAATGTCAGGACGACTAGCAGTAAGATAAAGCAAACTTCCTATCATACTTCGATACAAAGTTTGATCTACCTTTACTCCTTGTTCATCTTTGCTTAATTTCAAAGTTGTGCTCATGGGAGTGTTGGTATGTTTGGCTTTCTCAAGGCCAAACTTTTTCACCAAATTCTTTGCATACTTGCTTTGAGTGACAAAAGTTCCCTCATCTGATTGCTTCACTTGAAGACCGAGAAAATAAGTGAGTTCACCTACCATACTCATTTCGAACTCCTTTTGCATTTGGGAAACAAAAACCTGCACTTCAGAGTTAGAGGTAGAGCCAAACACAATATCATCAACATATATTTGAGCAACAATCACATCAGAATTAATGTTTTTAATGAAAAGTGTTTTATCAACATTTCCTCTCTTGTAATCATGAGAAAGCAAGAATTCAGTTAGACGCTCATACCAAGCACGTGGTGCTTGTTTTAGACCATACAATGCTTTGTCTAACTTATAAACATGATCAGGAAAATGTGGATCCTCAAACCCTTTAGGTTGTTCCACATACACTTCTTCTTTTAACAGCTCATTCAAAAAAGCGGATTTGACATCCATTTGATACAATTTAATACCAAGAATGCAAGCTATGGAAAGAAGTAACCTGATCGATTCCAGTCTAGCTACTGGAGCAAATGTTTCATCAAAGTCAACACCCTCAACTTGAGTGTATCCTTGGGCAACCAACCTTGCCTTGTTTCGAATGATAGTGCCAAACTCATCACTCTTATTTTTGAAGATCCACTTGGTTCCAATGATGTTCACAAACGGTGGTCTTGGAATCATTTTCCAGACTTTGTTTCAAACAAACTGATGAAGCTCATCCTGCATAGCTAAAAACCAATCTTCATCCATTAAAGCTTCTTTTACAGATTTAGGTTCTAAAGAAGAAATAGAACATAAAAATTGAATTATATTGGCATATTTTCTTCTTGTAACCATGCTCTCATCCAAGTTTCCAAGGATGAGATCTGAAGGATGATTCTTTTTAACCCTGGAGGATGGTTCCCTCTGTATTGGATCAGTGATTGAATTTAAAGGATACTCAGATTCTTTTGTTGTTGGATTTTCTGTAGCAACAGATTCCTGCACAGTAACCTCGACGACTGCTTCTGAAGTTTTGTCAGGTTCCTTTTCCTCAGCAGCAGGCTTTTCAAGCAAATCTTCAATCTGTTCTTCTGTGGAAAACTCAGAAAAATCTTTTAGATCATCAACAACAACATCAGCAGATTCCATAATAGTTTGGGTTCTCATGTTATACACACGATATGCCCTACTATTTGTGGAATATCCTAGAAAAACACCTTCATCACTTTTAGAATCAAATTTACCAATGTAATCACGATCTCGTAAAATATAACACTTACATCCGAACACATGAAAGTGACTTACATTTGGTTTCTTACCTTTCCAGATTTCATATGGTGTTTTGTGAGTACCTGGACGCAAGAATACTCTGTTGATGGTATAGCAAGCAGTGTTAATGGCTTCGGCCCAAAGGCGCTTTGTGAGCTTCTTGCTATTCAACATTACTCTAGCCATTTCTGTTAGAGTACGATTCTTTCTTTCAACCACTCCATTTTGTGGAGGAGTTTTAGGAGCAGAAAATTCATGAGAAATACCGTTAGCTTTACAAAATTCATCATATACGGTATTTTCAAATTCCTTACCATGATCACTCCTAATCCTAACAATTTTGCCAATGTTACAATCTTTTTCAACTCGTAATTTCAAACACAGAGATTGGAAAGCTTCAAAATTATCAGATTTTTCTCTCAAAAAATCCACCCATGAGAATCGAGAAAAATCATCAACACAAACAAAAATATACCTTTTACCATTTAAGCTTTCTACCTGGATTGGACCCATTAAGTCCATGTGCAAGAGTTCGAGAACTCTAGAAGTATTCACATCTGGGACACTCTTGTGAGAAATTTTCAGTTGCTTACCTAAGCGGCATGGACCACATTTTCCCAATGACTCTTTACCTAATTTAGGTAATCCTCGAACAATCCCTGAAACAGATAATTTTTTCAGATTTTTAAAGTGAATGTGCCCAAGTTTTTCATGCCATAGGTCAGTAACATTTTCAATGACAGAATGACAAGTGGCATGCGTAGTGAGAGTATAACAATTATCACTAGATCGCAGCCCTTGTAACACAATTTCATCAAGAATATTATATACATAGCAATGATTGCTATCAAAGCTCACAAGATAACCCTGATCACAAATCTGACTAATGCTAAGTAGATTAGCTTTTAGTCCTTCAACCAACATGACATTCTTTAGTTTAGGAAGCCCTTCGAACTTGAGATTTCCCATTCCTATGACTTTACCAGTAAGACCGTTACCAAATGTAACTTCTCCACGAAGGCATTGGTCTTATGTTCACAAGAAATTCTTTTTCACCTGTCATGTGTTTGGAACAACCACTATCAAAATACCACATGTTAGAAGCAACAGTTTTAAAACAAGTAGAACCTACCAAGCATTTGTTTTTGACAACCCATTTTTGTTTTTGTAAAACATGTTTATTTCCAATGAAATTAGATTTAAACATGTTATGCATGGTTATGCATTTAGGTCGAATGTGACCTTTTACTCCACAAAAATGGCAAATAGGAATGAAACGTCTTCCTTTCCCTTTGAAATTGTAAAACTTACCGTGCTGCTTCTTTTCTGTAGCAACAGAGTGCTTTGCTGTCGAGACAGAAACCTGCGAGGTAGAAACAGTTCTTCCAGAAACAAAACTATTAGTGGTATTAGACACAGGTTGATTTGGAACATAACCCATTGACATGATTGGTTTGGCCGTATTTTTGAATTTTTTCAAAGATGGTGGAACCTGGATTTAACATTTTAACATTCTTTTTAATGTTATCAATTTCCTTGGTTAAAGAAATAATTTTTGATTCTTTTAAAGACAATTCAGATTCACAACATTTGAGTTTATCTTCCAACTCATTAATATTGTTACACAAAATTTTATTATCTTTAACCAGGGAGCGATTTTCAGCACTAGTTTCCAACCACTTACCAAACATTACCTTGTAGGATTCAATCATGGAATCCTCATCAATTTCTGACTCATCTGATTCGGATCTGGATTCTTCCTTGTTGTCATTGATCAGGATATTGTTCAAGCAAATGCTTTTTCCTTTTTCCTGCAAATTTCTTGACAAAACACTTGTTAGGACAACTTTTTCTTTTTCATCCTCACTACTCTCAGAATCATCACTCCAAGTAACATTCAATCCCTTTTTATTTTTCTTTAAGGTATTAGCACATTCAGATTGAGTGTGACCAAAACCTTCACATTCTCTGCATTTAATACCTTTTTTATTGTTAGATGGAAAAGGTTTAGAGGGATTGTTACCAGAAATGTTACCTTTTGGGTTCTTTGAAAAGAACTTTTTATTTCCACCAGATTTCATGAATTTTTGGAAATTTTTTGCCAATAGAACCATTTCATCATCATTTTCATCATCAGAAACAATATTTTCAGAAGCATTAAAGGCAATACCTTTGCTTTTCTCATTCGAGAGATTTTGCTTACTCTTTTTCTTGATTTGTTGATTCAACTCAAAGGTTCTTAAAGATCCCATAAGTTCCTCAACCTTCATTTTGCCAAAATCTTTTGCCTCTTCCATTGCAAGCAATTTTGTATCAAACCTGTCAGGAAGAACTCGAACAATTTTTCGAACCAAGACAGATTCATCTAGTTTTTCTCCCAAGGCAAAAAACTCATTAGAGATGTCAGATAATCTTTCATAGAAATCATTTAAAGTTTCAGTATCTGACATTCTCAATTCATCAAATCTAGTTTGAAGCATGGTAAATCGTGATCTCTTTACATCAGCGGTACCTTCAAATTGAATTTGAAGGATTTCCCATGCTTCTTTTGCAGACAGTAAAGCCTTATTATTATAACCAGACAGTTTTTCATCTTCAGTGGTCCAACTGAGTTCAGATTTTACCTGAGTATTACCTTTTTCATCATTTTCAGTAGGTTGAGACCAACCTGTAAGAATAGCTCTCCATGCTTTCTCATCTTGTGATTTGATGAAAGCTCTCATCCTGACCTTCCAATAAGGATAATTCGACTCATTCAATAGAGGAGGTCTAGAGATGGAACTTCCTTCTGCAAACAAAGACATCTCACAAAAAACAAGTTAAACGGAATAACCTCAAGATCTCACTAAGAATTTAGTGACTTGCTCTGATACCAATTGAAATTCCGTATTTTAATATTCCCAGTTTGATTATTTAATTAAATGATTAATTAAATGCGGAATAATAAAACTGGTATCGAAAACGGTTTTACGTAGTTACAGAATGCAACTCTGTAACTCCAGAGAAACCCAGAAAAACAAACAGTGCATAAAAGTAAAAACACACAAGATTTTTGTACGTGGTTTCAACAATCCTTTCAGATTGTTACTAGTCCACGGGGCCACGCCCAGAGATAAGATTCATTAGATCGGTATCAAAAATACAAAGTAATTGACTTATGCATAAATAGACTCCCTCTTATTGTATGCCGCAAGCTTGATGTATTCCACCTACTAACCGAATCTTGATAAAACTCCAAGAGCTCAAACTCCCTTCGATCACCTTGAAGAGTGCTTGAATCCTCCCGATTCAAGGCTTAAAGGCTATCTCCCGAAAGCCTATACAACCATCTCCCGAAGGTTGTGTGCTTGTATCCTCCCGATGCAAGACTTCAAAAGCAATCTCCCGAAAGCTTGTAAATACCCTTCTCCCGAAGGTGCACTGATGTTCTTCTTCGTTGTAGACTTGAATACAGACTCAAGACAATACAAACAACAAATAAACAGAGTAAGAGTAGAACAACTCTTCTCTACAAATCAAAGACTCTCTTTTCTAAAGATATGAATGAAATTCAAAGATACAAGAGAGGTACCAAGAGAGGTACTAAACAAAGACACTCTTTCCTTAAGATATGAAAGCAATTCTAAGTGTATGAAAGAGATGCAAAACCTAGCTATTATAAGATGTATTTATAATGAATATACATCTCATAGACAGCTTACATTCGGTCTGAACAAGACCTCAACCCACTAGAAACTTCCCTAAAATAATTCTTCAATCAGTCCAGGAATTTCCGTTTCTGTACATACAGAATCGTGGCCAGTAACTACAACTTTCCTTTTATAGAAAAGGAAAGTCTAGCTCCGGTTTTCTCTTCAAGAAACCTGATCTAAGAAAATGGGAAACTCAACACAAGATCAGATTACACAGCTGGTTAGATAAAAACGAAATGGGTAACCAAACTTACCATTTTTACCTTTTTTCCAAAAATAGGAAAGCTAGACAACTTTCCTTTCAAGTTTGATTTACACAAATATGGAAACCATATCAATTATATGCCAGCCGAAATATACATTAAATAATAAAATATTTTTGTCAATTAAATATGCCAAAAATGGAATTAACACAACCAGTTCAGAGCACAAAAGAATTAACGAAGTATTATAACACTATAGCCTATGATTTAAAACTGTCGGCTATAGTATAGTCAACGACTTTAAACCGTAGGCTATAGTTTCTACTATTACCCACAGATTTAACCTTTCGATAATTATTTTTGCTGGCAATTTTCCACAGTCACATTTTCTACCAAATTTTGCGATGGTTGAATAGGCGACGGTTATAGAGACGGATGGCAATACATTAGCGAACTATTTAAAATAGTCAAGAAAACCCAATTCTTTAGTAGTGTTAAAGTGGTTCAATAACTTTGATAAATTATTAAAAGATAACATACGAAACTTACCACATAATTCTTTAGAAAAATTTATTTATATTAATTTAATAATTTGCATATTATGTTGATAAGATACTAATGAGTTACCTTTGTAAAAGATATATTTTTACTTTTCTGCATAAAACAAATAATATTTTAGTTATTTATGAAATCAATAGGATTCAAATGAGTTACTCCTTTTAAGATAAAAATGATTTCATTTATATTTTAGTTACTTCATATTAAAAATAGTTTATACAATTGATTACATATGAAAAAAAAAATAAGGACAACTAATTATTTTTTAGTAAAATAAATAACAAAAAAAATATTAAATTGGGCCCTACAAACTCTAAGTTCCAATTATGCAATAGGATAAGGTGGAAAATGACCCCAAATAGATAAATAAGTTAAATAAATGTTATTTTTCTCCAAAGTTTAGAAAAATGGTCAAATATAATAAATTAAATAATAAAAATTATAAAAATACATTTATTTTATGTTGATTTTTCTACAAATTAATATAATGATAAAATTATGTTATATAAATTTGTAAGTATTTCATATTAATTTATTACAATTACAATGAATAAATATATTAAATCATTAAATGTATACATTGTACATATGTCTGATCATAAAAATATTGATCAACAAAAGAATTATTTCTGTGTGTTTATTTACTCAAATCAGAATCACCAACACACAGTAAACTAGACAATTTCAAATTCAACTAAATTAAATCTAAAATTCTCATCATTAAACCTAAAATATTACGTTGACCTTCAGTCAACTTGGAATTGATATTTTTAACCACAATGTTATCTTGATTAGGAAATAACATGAATTTTCACTGAATCTTTTTACCAGGCTTGAAATATAAATCTCATTCTTGAATCAACAAATGATATACAACAAACAAACACTGTAAACTATAAAATAAATAACAAAAAAATAGCTACACAGTAAACCATAAACATAAAATTTTGTAAACTAATTTTTCCATTGCTAACACAAAAAATTACAATCTACCAAAAATACACATCACAATACTAAACAATAAAATAAACCCTAACATTACTAACATAAAAAAACAACAAACACAGTAAACTAAGATGGCGTTTGGTAACACTTTTTCAATCAGTTTTTTGTTTTTAAAAGTAGAAAAGTGAAAATATTTTTCAAAAACATGTTCTATAAAACTGTTTTTACTTTTCAGTTTTATAATTAGAAATCAAAATTTTAAAAACAAAAAAAATTACTTTCAATATTTTTTTAAACAGTTTTTTTTCTTAATTAATCTTTTAGATTACGACCAGACCCGGACCCAAATCCCCTCCCTACGGCCCTGGCACTAAACCCGGCTTTTGACTTGAACCCGAATCCGACCCCGGACCTAGACCCGACTTAAATAAAATCAAAAAATAAAAATGAACTTTACAGAACACACTTTTATTTTCTGTTTTTAAAATTGAAAAACAAAAGTGGTTATAGAATGCATTTTTGTTTTTAAAAAATAAATTTTTTAAAAACAAAAATTTTACTTTCATTTTGTGATTAAAAAATTAAAAAATAAAAGTGTTACCAAACGGCACCTAAGTTTTTTTAAAAACATAAAATAACTAAATTTAATATACTACAATATTAATAATTAAATAAATAAACTAAACTAAACTAATGTTAAATTGCTAAAATAGTAAACTAATATAAAAAATACGAAAATAACAATGACAGTAACATTACTAAAAAGGACAAACAACAAGAAAGAAAACTAAATTTTTTAAAACTAATATTGAAAACTAGTAAACTAAATTTTAAAGAAATTTTTACATGAAAAATCCATTTTACACAATTTATTACAAAATTACTCACACACGCCTATGACTACATTTTTACTTACAAAGTTGTTTTTATTACACAATTACCACTTACTCATCATTCCATGCATACACGTGTGCTCTCCCCATCCATCGTCAATCAAATCCTACTCTCTTCCCTCTCTTTTTTCATTTTCTTTTCATTTCATTTTCGATTCTTCATTTCTGTTTTCTAAGTTCATTTGAATTCAAGTAACCTCCATTAACCACCCATAATTTATCACGTTTTTCCCTCTTCTTTTTGGTTCATCCACGAATTTTCAACTTCCTCTTAGCCCACGATTTAGCAACTGTTTTTCCCTCTCTGTTTCAGTTTTTTTCAATCTTATTTATAAGATGGCAATCACTCGTTCATCATCATCCCCTTCTCCAGTTCTCAAACAGAAATCAAAAATGGGCAAGAAATCGTTGGCCAACAAATCCAAGGGTAAACGCCCAATCATTGAAGATTTTGATTCTGATTTTGAAGCTCCAATGCCCAAGCGTGGGAGACCCCATTCTTCGAAGAAAACGAAGCTCAACTTGGAGGAGCACACGGTTCCAGAAATTTCTGGGAAAAAAACTATTGCACATGCTGAAGATCGGACTCAGGTTGGTTTTTAGTTTTATTTTCGTTTCCCCCTTTCCTTCATTTATACTTTACCCAGATTTTGGCGTTTTTATGTTCATTATGCTTTGTGTAATTTTAGGGTTTCATTTGCGCATTTTGTTTCATGTTTTTAAATTTTTTAGTTATTTATTGTTGGTTTTGAACATTTCATTTGATTTTGGTCTGGGTGTTGTTCTTTAATTTGGTTTTGCTTTCTTTATTTTCAGTGTTTTTTTGTGCTTACAGGTTATGTGTTTTGTGTTTCGTTTTTAGTGTTTTCAATCAGTCGTCTGTAGTTTCTTATCAGTTTTTTAATAGTTTGTTAATGGTATGTTTTGATGTGTTTTCGATTTTCATTAGGTTTAGTTGTTTGCTGTTATATTTTAGGTTTCAAAACGATTTTCAAATCTTTGCTCTATATTTTTCTATAGTTGTATATGTTTTGTAGTTTGTTTGTTGTTTTTATATAGTTTTATTGTTCTTTTTATACTGTATTTTTCGATTTCCTTTAGGGTTAGTTGTTTACTGTTTTTTTTATGTTTCCAAACGATTTCAGGTCTTTACTGTTTTTTTCTGTGTGGTTGTTTGTCATTGATAGTTTGTTTGTAGTTTGTTTGTAGTTGTATTACAGTTTTCATACTGTTTTATTCAGGATTTATAATTTATTTTGGCCATTTTCGTTATGTTGCAGGTTTGGGACTGTAAATTTAGTCCTTCTGATTTTTACAGATCTAAGTGTGTATGCACCAGTGTTTATTCCGTGATAGATAATATTAAGAACACTTTATCTGTTAATTTGCTTTCTTTGTTTCGTCAAACTCAGTTTGGGCATTTTCTGGATATGCCTGAGTTTGTTTTTCATCCGCAAGTCGTACATAGTTTATTACTAAAGGAAGTTTTACAGCCCAATCCTAAAGAGTTTTGGGCTAAGGTTGCTGGTCGTTGCATACGGTTTAGTGCCGAAGAATTTTACCTGATTTCTGGTTTAGATTGTTTCGGTGATTGCAACAAGTTGTTGTTTTCACAGGAAACAAATCAATTGGTAGAAACATGTTTCCGTGGTGTAAAAACTATTGACCACAAAGCCATCGAGGATGCTTTTTTGGGTAGTCGGTGGGGTTTGGATGAGCCTATTGGTTTGAAAATGGCTGTTTTGTATTTCATTCAGTGTTTTCTTCTTAGCAATACTCCTGACAAAGAAGTGTCTAGGTTTGTTCTAGATGTAGTTGATAGCGGTCGGTGGGATGAGTATTGTTGGGGTAGGGAATCATTTGAATTGACAATTGACTCATTCAAAGGTAGGATCGAGCATGGGATCATTATGAAAAATAGAAAGGCAGAGAAGGGAGGCCAATATGATGGCTGGTATAGGGCATTGGGATGTCCTTGGGTTTTCACGGTTTGGTTTTATGAATGTTGTCCTGCAATGGTGAACTCTTTCTGTAAGAGAGTTTCATCTTCTATTCCAAGGATTCTGAACTGGAGCAACACCATCGTCACCAAAAATCCAACCCTTCGAGACTTGAAGGGCAAGATTTTTGATTTACCTTTGGAGAAGGTAATTTACAGTTTCTTTACTGTTTCTTTTCAGTTTTATTTATGTTGTTATTTTTTGGTTTTTCCAATTGTTTTAATTTTTCTCATATTATGTTTGATTATTCTGTTCAGTTGAAGATAAAAAACATGCGTCCTACTGATGAAGAGAGGCAGCAGCTTCAACTTGACGGTTTATTTCTCGATGAATCTATTGATGACCGTGGTGTAGCGAAGCAATCCTTCGAGGGTGGGTCATCTTCAAAGAAGTCTGATTCAGCAGATATTGATTGGATGAAATCTAAGCTGGAGATGCTCATTTCGAATCAATCATCATTGGCCGAGGACTTCATTTCATTGAGGTGTTTTGTTGATTTTAATTTCAAATCCGTAATGACTGTAATTAAGGATATCCAGGAGAAGGTTAATGCCATTCATCGTCGTCCTTCTGATGAGGTATTTATTCTTATTTTATTGTTTAGGTTTTTTTATATTTTTTTTTAAGTTTCTTTACTGTTTTATTTAAGTTCCATTTATGTTGGTTGATACAGGGAAAGTCATCGGATGAATTAGTAACTCAAGATTCTAATGATGATGCTGATGATGATGATGATGATGATGATGCCGAGGATGATGAGAAGCAATTGCATGATCCAGAAAATATTGATTCCGACTCCGACGATGGTGGTGAGTTGGTTAAAGTTGGTGGGGATGCTGATGATGCTGACAAGGTCATTCTTCTTGTTCCTTCTGCTGATGTGAATCCATCTGAGGCTGTTGGAGGGAGTGATAAAAATGTTAAGGATGTTGAGAAGCTGAAGGGCGATGAGTCTCGATTGAAGGGGGACGATTTCTTTGATGGGTTGAGCCAGCTTGAAATAGATGATGATCAAGTTGTGTTGGCTGGCTTGGAGGCTGTTGGTAAAATCCATGTAAGTTTACTTTTAATTGTTTTCAAGAAAACTAGGTTTCTTTTTGGTTGCTCATTAGTTTCTAGTATGTTTTGCAACTGTTTTAATGCATTCTTTCTTTTTTAGGTCCCCGCACCCAATCCAGATGTTGTTGGTGAAAAGTCAGATGCCCTTCATACTGATGAAGAAACTGAGGACACTGTCTCTGATACACCTCTGTTGGATAAGAGGAAGCGTGCTCCGACCTTGAAATCTCCATTTGTTGATTTCGGGTCTGCTGATGTCGGGAGCACTCCAATGGAGCTTATGTCCTCAGGTTCTCAATCAGCTTGGGATGATAGGGATTTCAAAATGGTGACTTATGTGAAGGGCCTTTATGCTCTTAATGATGCTTTTGCTGATCCCGTATCTACCGAGATTGAGGCAAAATTTGACGCTTGGATTGGTGAAGGATTGCTTAAACATCCTAGGTGACTGTTTTTATTAAATCTGTTTTTGTATTATGTTTTTTTTTCAGTTTTATTCCTGTAGTAATGCTATTTTTTTGCTGTTTTTTTGTTGTTGTAGGCATTATAATTGTTATGAAGACGGCGCAAAGAAATTTACCCCGGGTTTTAGGCTAGGTGTTGATTATGTTGAGGATAAAACTTGGTTTTATCATTTGGCCACATGCGACATGTTTATGAACGACTCGGTAAAGTTTCCAATTTATATTGTAGTTATGATAGTTTGTTTTCAGTTGCTTTATAAATGTTTTTTAGTTTTGATACTGCATTTCAGTTTTTTTACAGTTGTTCAACCTTTTCATTTGTGTTTCTGTGTTGTTTTTTTTCTCAGCATATGAACACCATATTCTATTACCTTCGGAAAAAAGGTAAATATTCTTCCGCTGTGACGTTGAATTTCGCAACTACTGATTGTCTGTTTGATGATTCCATCCAAGCATTGTACCACAAATATAACAAGGCCAAGTCAATGAAGACTAAGATGTCACACATTCACGCTGCCCACCCAATAGCGCATTACATCCGAGGTATGCGCATTCCCTGTTCCAAGCCTTGGTATGAAGCCGATCATGTGCTATTCATCATCAATTTAAGAAGGGAAAGTCATTGGGTTTTTGGGCATCTTGACTTGAACGAAGGGACGTTGTTTCTGTACAATTCTTTGAGGACCGCGAAGATGAATGCCGCAGCTAGGAATGCGATGAAGGCTTATTCCGTGTTGCTGCCTTTGTTTTTCGATTTACTTGGGTTCTGGAAGAATAGAGCACAAGCTCCTGCCTCAGTTTCTGACCCTACAGCTCCATTCAGAATCGTGGAGCTTAGTGGTCTTGCGTCTCAGCAGAAGAAGTGAGTGTTTCTTTTAAGTTTCTTTTATGTTGTTTTTTAGTTTCTAAACTGTTTACTTTTTCTTTCTGTTTTTCATAGTGATTGCGGGGCATATGTTGCTGCCTTTGCTGAATTCTTTATCCACGGAAAGGATGTCCCTGCAGACTTTGACATCGAAGTTTATCGTACCCGACTTGCTTCACTTTTCTTCTCGTACGGCCAAAGGAAAATTGACGAAAGCATTGACAGCGAGGATGAGAAGCAAAGCAAGTCTTCTAAGGCATCTAAATTGAAGAAATAGGATCTTTTAATTTGGTGGCTCTTTTCTGTTATTTGTTGAATCTATTATTAGATAATTTTTAGTGTTGTTGTTTCAATGTAGGTATTATATTTGATTTTATACTATGTACCTGGTTTAAAACTTTTAGGATATTTCACATTTACTCCTTATAATATCTTTATTGTATAGGTTTGTATGTCCCAAAGTTGTTTGTTTTTTTTAATTCTTCAAGTTCTTATATACGGTCGCACAACTATGGAGAAACTATTAACCAACTGAATACAAACTATGTTTTTATTTTTCCTAAATTGTGCTATGAATGTATTTTTATTCTTCGTATTCCATTAATCCTTTTCCCTTTATTCAAGTTATGTTTTATCAATTATTGACTGACTGCCTTTAAAACTGTAAAGAAGAAGTCATTCCGGTACTTAATATTTTAGAAAGGGTCGCAACTGTAACAAAACGATTTTGAAACTATTAAAAAACTGTTTCAAATTTCATAAAAATGAAATCCCATGTATTTAGAACATCACAGATCAACCTGTTTGAATTTGCACATAAAATTAAACAATTCAAATATTTCATATGTATCTATTTTATTGCTTGATTGTTGCATGTCTTTCGATTGTGTCCGTGTTGTCCACATTTGTTGCACCTGTTATGTTTTTTTGTATCCCATTCAGATAAAAACCTTTGTTTCCTTGGTCTTCCAGATCTTATTTTTTGGTTTGGTGGCAGAACAATGATATCTTTTATGTTTTGTTGCACATCCCAAGTTGTGTGATTGTGTACCGGATATGTTGAGCCGCTGTATGTTTCAAGCCATGTTCGCGTGGTGTAATAACCCGAACAGTAGTTGTAAACATTCAAGTTCATCTCTTTTATAACAGCAAGCGCATGAGCACACGGTAACTCATCAAGTTGGAATCTGTTGCAACTGCATGTTTTCTCCTTGAGGTTGATGACCCATGATCTGGTTAGTTCAATGACTTCGAACATGGTCTCGTTTATTGGTTTTACCTGCGGATTAAGTGTAAAACTATTAATATGTATAACAACGACAAACAAACTATTAAGAAACTATAATGCAACTAAAATATTAAACATGTCATTACATTTTCTGTCAATGATTCCACAAAGTTGTCGACTAATTTCTTTTCTGCTGTAGGTGTTAAAAATGTTGTTGTTTTCTGTGCTTTTCTCCTGTTTGTGTATGTCCATTGTTGAATCAATGCTCTCAATGACTCCATCAGTGTTGTGATTGGTAGCTCTCTAGTCGCCAAGTTTGTCTTTGCATTTAGAGATTCAGCAATGTTTGAAGTCATAGTTGAATACCTGTTGTTTTTGCAGTGGTATCTTGACCATTTGTGGTATCCAACTTGTTGTAAATATGGTCTTACACGGATGTCCAAGCTGTCCAACTCGCTCATATGGTATTCAAATTTCCTCTCTGTGTATGCTCTGGCTGCAGCGAAGAATGTGTTAGCCCAAGATATGTTTCCAAGAGGGGGGGTGAATTGGAAATTTAAACTAATTTCGGAAAATTAAAACTTTTAACACAAAATTATGCAATTAGTCAATTAATCAAGTAAAAGCAAGTAGTATGGCAAGCAATATATTAAGACAAATAATTAAACTTGTAAAGTAAAGAGTTTAAGGATTAGAAAATGCAAACTCTCGATTTTTACAAGGTTCGGTAGAACTATGCCACCTACGTCCTTGGTCTTCAAAGCTATGGACCTAGCTTTGAGTTCCAATATCGAGCCAAGTTAACGGGCTTGACTAACCCTTACAACCGGGAAATTTTCACCAAGGTATTTCCAAACCTCTTACAATAGTTTCGCACCCCCGAGGACTATTAACCTCTTTCTCGGATTGTTAAAGTGCCAATCTCACTATTTCCGGGTTGTTTACAAAACCGGTGCCAACCTCACCTCAATCACAATATGAAAATGTGTTTGATATACAAGCTAAAATCACTCTAGAAATATGATGATACAATGGAAACCTAGAGTGAAAAGCAAGCACACTTAAGATGAATAAAATCAAATTTTGGCTCAAAGTGTGTGAAATGTGTTGGTTTGGATTTCAAACTTAGAAGCTCCTTAATCTCACTTAGATAGGTTAGATATATGTAATAAATGCTCAACCAACTTAATTTTTTGAGTGAAAATCGAGTTTATATAGTGTTTGAGTGAAAAATAGCCGTTTATAGCCGTTGGGCACGAAAAACGAGACTCCCTCTGGGAAAATCCGTTCACCGGTTTACAATAGTAAATGCTTAGGTTCATGGAGAACCGGTTTACCTCTTTGAAACCGGTTAACCTAAATCCAGGCAGTGGAAAAAGTTCGATTTTTCGCACTAAAACGGCCATAACTCTCTACTCGATTATCCGATTTCAGAAATTCAAACTTTGTTCTCTTAGTTAAACAAAATGTGATTTAGAAATTCAATCAAAAAATTTTTTGAACTATCGTGTGAGAAAACTTGTTGCACAAGTTAGTGAATGGGCCAAAATTCAAATTTATAAAAACTTAGTGTGCTATGCAAATCACTTTAACAAGACTAAAGGAGATTTATACCATTTAATTTTGAGTAGTCTTGATGTAGATGAGCCTCCTAGCTTGATTTGCATGTTTTTGATCCCAAGTTGACTTTTCCCGAGAGTTGACCTTGACCTTGACTTTGACTTTGACTTTCGGGTTGACTTTTTGACTTTGGGCTTTTGAAGACCTCTTTTGAATAGGGTCTTGAGTTGTTGATCCCTTGATGAATCTTTTGCTCTTGATATGCTTGTTGAATCCATTTAGTGTTGCTTTCAAAAGTTTGGTAAAAATACCAAAATATTTATTTTCTCTTTTAAATTTGCTACAAAATCAATAAATCATTAGTAACAAATAATAATCAAATATTTGCTAATCATCAAAACAAGGAGATCGAAAAGTTTGAGTTAACAATCTCCCCCTTTTTGATGATATCAAATATTTGATTATTTTTAAAGGGAAAGAAAAAAAATTTAAGCAAAGTAAATTGGATTAGCTCCCCCTTAATGTGTGCAAGAAAAAAAATTTACCTTTTAATTTTACCTTGCATGAATTTGTAAACTCCCCCTCAATTTTTACTTATGATAAATGAATTAGATACCAAAAAAAAAATTTGAGGTGATGCCAAAAATTAATCAATAGTTGTTCTCCCCCTTTTGATTCATCAAAAAGGGTGGCAAGGAATTCACAAAATATAAAAGAAAAGAGAGAAAAAAAAAATAATAAAAATAAAAACAAAGCAACAATCCAATGCATTAAAAAAACATAATATCCAAAATAACATTCAACACAACAAAAAAAAATAAAACAAAGAAAAAGACCAACTAACACAAAGTCAAGAGGCATGAAGCTTTTGCACACAACCAAAAACAAAAAAAAATAAAATAAAGATGCAAAAAAAAAAAGATATGCAAAAAACTAGTTTGGTGGGGGGCCAAAGCGATCCATGTATGCCCTCCATTGTGTCATTTCCTCTTGCATGTTGTCAAACCCTTGCTCCATGTCTACTCTCAATGTGGTAATATCACTCCTTATGGTTGTCATCTCATGTTGAAGAGTTGAAAATTGATTGTTCATTTCACCTCTCAAGGTGGTGAAATTGGAAGTCATGGAAGTGGTAAGGTTGGCAAAAGCTTCTTCAAGGTTAAAGTGAGGAGCTTGGGGTATTGGAGGCACTTCCTCTTCGCCTTCCTCTTCATTTTGAGCTTGGACATCTTGCTCTTCCCCTTCATCTTCACTTGGGACCAAGTGTTCATCCTCATGGACATGGGACATTGAAGTGGTGGGAATCCTTTTCTTTTCCTCTTCATCGAATTTGTAGCGCATGAATTTGAATGTGATCTCACCAAGAGTGTCGGAATCCTTGGGTTCATAAACATCAATTTCATCTTCTATTGGGATTCCTAGAAGTGGGAATAAATAGCTAAGGAGATAACCATAGGGTAATGCCCTTTTTAGGGAAGGTTTAAACACTTCATGCATGGTTTTAAGGATGAGATAGCCTAGGTTAATTTGGTTTTCGCCCATTATAAGATTGTATAGGAGAACTTGATCAATGGCACTTACCTCATCTTGATGGCCTTTCCTAGGAATAAGATTAGAGCATATAAAGGCATGAACTATTTTCCCTTGAAGGGTGAGGTAGGTTCTTTTTTGTTTTAACCTAAAGGAGTTACCTACACACACATGATTATTAAAGAGGTTAAAATTGAAAAAGGCATTATTTTTAAGGCGAGGTCTATGGTCAAGCAAGAGGCCATCTTTAGGTGCATTAAGAAAATCATTAAGCGAGTCAATAGTTAACTCAAAATGTACTCCTTTGAGATCTCCCTTAACTCTATATGGATCACATTGAAACTCAATGCAAGCATAGAAGGCTCTAACTAACCTAGGATATATATTTGTTTGAATTTCTAACAATTTTTCCCATCCCATACGCTCAATAAGAAAATTAAAGTTGACATACTCAAGGGCTTGGAGATCACATTGCTTACCATTGATGACATCCCTTTGAGAGTAATCTTCCTTGAACTTCCTTGCAATTTTTCCATGTGAGAAGAGATCATGCTTTGCCTTAGTCCTTTGCTCCTTTTGTTGCATTGACACTTTTTGCCTCTTTGGTCTTGAAGAAGAGGCCATGGTGGTAGGAGGTTGAAGAGAATAAGGAGATTAGGTTTAGAGAGTGAGAATTTGAGAGAAAAAGGGTTTGAGGCTCTATTTAGGGTTAAGGTATCTGAATGGGGGGTGAGGAAGTCGTTAATAGGGTTTTTATAGCAAAAAAAAATCAGTTTTGAAAAGATCGAAACGACCTTGGAATCGGGCCCGGCGAAAACCGGTTTACCGGTTTATCGATTACACGCGAGCAGGTAAACCGGTTTTGCAACAGCCATTTTCCCGAAAATTGCTTGAAAACCCGTTTTGTCCAACCGTTTGACCCCAAATTTTTTTTTAGCACCTCAAATATGATAAAACAAAATTGCTCAAACAAGAAAAACTCAAAAATGATGAAAAATGACGATTTACGGTAAGCTTTTCGAAAATTGCCAAGAAACTAGAACCGTACCAAAAATGAGTTTTATGCAACGAAATTGAAAAATTCTTTTTCCAGCAGTTTTATAAAATAAAATGTGAGGTGTACAAACTTACGGAATCGAAAAATGTTGAAAAATGAGAGAGTTTGGCGAAAAACACTCTTTTAGGCCTAAAAATCTAAAAATTCAACAAGTGAGGTATCAAAAATTTGTTTCATGTAAATTTCAATCAAGGCAAACCTATAGGCATACTAAATACACTCTATTTCACATATTCAAGCATATAGACACATAAGAAAATCAAATATGCAAAAATTCACATGTTCACTTGTTTAAAAACAAGTCCAAAGTTCACCAAAAATCCACATTTTGACCTATAATTTTAAGTTTTTCAACAAGGATAGTTCATATAGGTCAAGTATCAATAAATTTTCACATCTATGCATATAAATCTCATTAATATCATATTTGGAACAATTATGCATAAATAAGTAAGTAAAGAGATATGAAATTTTTTTATAGCTAGCAAACCTTATATTTCATCTAAGTTGGTCATTCCTAGCTCTCTTCTAATGAAACTAAATCTCTCATCACTAAGAGGCTTGGTGAATATATCCGCTAATTGGAATTCGGTGCTTACAAAGTCTAGCATAATATCACCTCTTTGGATATGATCTCTAAGGAAGTGGTGCCTTATGTCAATATGCTTGGCTCTAGAATGCAATATTGGATTCTTAGAGAGGTTAATGGCACTAGTGTTATCACATTTTATGGGTGTACATTCAAAATCAATATCAAAATCCTTAAGAGTTTGTTTCATCCAAAGTATTTGTGCACAACAACTACCCGCGGCTATATATTCGGCTTCGGTTGTGGATAGAGCTACCGAGTTTTGTTTCTTGCTAAACCATGACACTAAGGAATTTCCTAAAAAGTGACAAGTCCCACTAGTACTTTTTCTATCCGTCTTACAACCGGCAAAGTCGGCATCCGAGTAGCTAACTATTTCAAAGTTTGAGTTCTTGGGGTACCAAAGTCCTAGATTCATTGTGCCTATCAAGTATCTAAATATTCTTTTAACGGCACTTAAGTGGGATTCTTTAGGACAAGATTGGTACCTAGCACAAAGACCAACACTAAACAAAATATCCGGTCTACTAGCGGTTAAATATAATAAAGAGCCAATCATACCTCGATACTTGGTGATGTCTACATTCTTACCGCTTTCATCTTTGTCCATCTTTATGGATGTGCTCATGGGTGTATTCATGGACTTTGCATTTGCCAAGTCAAACTTTTGAAGAAGATCCTTGATGTACTTAGTTTGACCTATGAATATGCCATCCTTTTGTTGCTTGATTTGAAGTCCAAGAAAGAAATTGAGTTCTCCCATCATGCTCATCTCAAACTCACTATGCATACACTTAGAAAATTCTTCACAAAGAGCATCATTAGTAGCACCAAAAATAATATCATCAACATAAATTTGTACTATAATAATGTCTTTGGATTTTCTTTTTATAAAAAGTGTATTATCCGCTTTACCCATTGAAAAACCATTTGAAATAAGAAAGGTGCTTAACCTTTCATACCAAGCTCTAGGAGCTTGCTTTAAACCATATAAAGCCTTTTTCAATTTGTAAACATGGTTAGGGTATTTATGATTTTGAAAACCGGGTGGTTGAGAGACATAAACTTCTTCCATAATGTACCCATTTAAGAATGCACTTTTTACATCCATTTGATACAAGATAAAATTCTTGTGGCATGCAAAAGCTAACAACATTCTAATGGACTCAAGTCTTGCTACCGGGGCAAAGGTTTCCACATAATCAATTCCTTCTTCTTGATTGTAACCTTGGGCCACTAATCTAGCCTTGTTACGCACAATGACCCCATGCTCATCTACCTTATTTCTATAGACCCATTTTGTTCCAATCACCGATTGATGTGACGGTCTTGGAACTAACTCCCAAACATTATTTCTTATAAATTGATTTATTTCTTCTTGCATAGCTAGAAGCCAAAATTCATCAACTTCGGCCTCTTTAAAATTCTTTGGTTCAATTTGAGAAATAAAAGCAATGAAATTACACAAGTTTCTAAGGGAGTTTCTAGTAGTGACACCTTGAGAAGGATCACCTAGAATTTGGTCTATAGGATGAGCACTTTTGAATTTCCACTCATGTGGAAGGTTAGAGTTCATACCTTGGCTTTCATTTACCTTTTCCACGGGTGGTTCCTCTTTGGGAGTTTGTGAAGGAGCATTGGAAGTCTCTCCAATTTCGAGATTTTGAACCTCATCTCCCAAACCTACAACATCATCATCTAAACTTTTGCTTGTAGGCGGGTTAGTCTCATCAAAAGCAACATGAATAGATTCTTCAACAACATTAGTTCTTTTGTTATAAATTCTATAAGCTTTACTATGTGTTGAATACCCTATAAAAATTCCAACATCGGATTTAGCATCAAATTTTCCAAGGTTGTCCTTGGTGTTTAAAATGTAACATTTGCATCCAAAAACTTTAAAATAGCCAATGTTGGGTTTTCTTCCTTTCCAAAGCTCATAAGGGGTTTTATTCATGTTGGGCCTAATGAAAACACGATTCAAAATATAACAAGAAGTATTGACGGCCTCGGCCCAAAAGTATTTTGGTAATGAAATTTCATTTAGCATTGACCTAGCCATTTCTTGAATTGTTCTATTCTTCCTTTCGACAACTCCATTTTGTTGTGGAGTTCTTGGTGCCGAAAAGTTATGGTTAAAACCATGATCATCACAAAACAATTCTAAGGCATCATTGTCAAACTCACCACCATGGTCACTCCTAACGGAGGTAATAGAATATCCTTTTTCATTTTGCACATTTTTACAAAATTTGACAAAGTTTTCCAAAACATCACTTTTAAGAGTCAAGAAAATAACCCAAGTAAATCTTGAAAAATCATCAACAATTACAAATGCATAGTATTTACCACCAAGACTAGCAATTCTAGAAGGACCAAATAAATCAATATGAAGCAATTGCAAAGGTCTAGTAGTTGAAATTTCTTTCTTGGAATGAAAAGATGTTTTAATTTGTTTTCCAAATTGGCATGCATCACAAAGTTTATCTTTAACAAACGGAATAGATGGCAAACCAATAACTAGATCTTTTCTAACCAATTTTGAAATAGAATCCATACTAGCATGTCCTAATCTTCTATGCCACAACCAAGAATTATCATTCATAACGGTTAAACATTTATTTTTACTATCAAAAGAGTCAACATCAATAACATACACATTATCCTTCCTTACTCCAAGGAAAATAACTTCATTGGTTGAAACATTTTCAATGGAGCATTTTGAGGATTCAAACACAACACGAAAACCTATATCACATAATTGACTAATACTAAGCAAGTTATGTTTAAGATTATCAACAAGAAGCACATTTTTAATACATGGAGAGTATATGTTACCGATATCACCAATGCCCAAGATTTTTCCTTTTGAATTGTCTCCAAAAGTGACAAAGCCACTTTCCTTGCTTTTAAAGCTTGAAAATCTTGATGGATCACCGGTCATATGCTTTGAACATCCACTATCCAAGAACCATAAGCTTTGGCTCTTTCTTGTTGATTCATACAAAAACAAGTTCATTTGTTGGCTTTTGGTACCCATATAACTTTGGGTCCATGCATGTTAGTTCTAGAACCCTTTGGTACCCATTTAGTCTTGCCTAGATATGCAAATTTCTTTACATGACAATAGGAAATAGTATGACCATCTCGGTTACAATATGTGCATGTAAAGTGAGGTAGACTAGATGATTTCACAAAAAAGTTTCTCAAAAATTTTTGTTTCTTACTAGGATCATAACCAATACCATTTTTTGAAAAACCACATGATTGGTTTCCCACCATGAGATCATAGCCTTCCTTACCTCTAGTGAAGGTATATATGTCATTTTTTAGGCTTCTCACATGGGCTTTCAAATCAATAATTTCTTTCTTATGTGAAGCACATGTAGCACATTGAGATTTAGCTATAAGTTCTTTTTCATTTATTTTCAAAATCTCAATTTCTTTTAAAAGCATGTTGGTCTTCTCTCTAAGGGTTTGGTTTTTAACAAGCAATTTACCAAAATCATCAAATAGTTCCTTAAATGAATTAGACAACTCATCATATGACATATCTAAGTTATCATCATCATTTTCGCTATCACAATCATTTTGGTTAGAAATGCTTACCCCATCATCAAGTGCCATCATGCACATGTTTGCCACTTCATTCTTTCCTTCTTCTTCGGAGTCCTCTTCGTCACTATTGAGCCAATCCGCCAACATTGCCCTTCCTTTGTATTTGTTCTTCTTTCTCATTGGACAATCCATCTTCATATGTCCGGGCTTCTTGCACTCAAAGCAAATTGGTGGATCATCTTTGCTTTTTCTTTCTTTTGAGTCACTCCCTCTTTGTGGCTTCTTCCCAAAGTTCTTTTTGAATTTCATGAACTTTTTGTATTTCTTAGAGAAGAGTGCCAAGTCCTCCATGTCACTACATAAGCTTTCCTCATCTTCTTCACTAATGGCATGGGAGGAGGAAGACTTGAATGCAATAGTCTTCTTTTTCTTCTCAACTTCCTCTTCTTCTTGGGCACTCATGAAAATTTCATGGTTCATGAGTGAGCCAATTAGTTCTTCCAAGGGAAGTGTTGAGAGATCCTTGGCTTCTTGAATGGCAACCACCTTTCCTTGATAAGCCTTGGTGAGACTTCTCAAAATCTTGGTCACCATATCCTTTTGAGTAAGTACCTTGCCAAGAGAGTTCAAACCATTAGTAATTGTAGTGAAGCGAGTATACATATTAGCAATGGTTTCATCCGATTTCATCTTAAAGTTCTCATATTGAGTGGAATAAATTTGAATTTTAGTTTCCTTCATAGCACTAGTTCCTTGATGAGTAACTTCAAGCATTTTCCACATATCATAAGCGGTAGAGGCTTGTTCAATATTTTTAAAAATATCTCTATCCAAACCACATATAAGAGCATATTTAGCTTTAGCATTTTTAGAAAGCATTTTCTTATCATTTTCATCATATGCTTCATAAGTCTTAATTACTTCAACACCATTTATGACATGTTTAGCAACATAAGGACCACTAGACACAATATGCCACAAATCATAGTCAATAGATTGAAGGTAAGTTTCCATTCTAATTTTCCAATAAGGAAAATCTACTCCATTGAAGTATGGTGCTCTATTTGTGCTAAAACCTTCTAACATGTTATTTTGTGAATTACTTGGAAACGCCATGCTCTAGATTGTGAAATCTAATCAAATAATTTGAGCCCTTGCTCGATACCAATTGTTAGCCCAAGATATGTTTCCAAGAGGGGGTGAATTGGAAATTTAAACTAATTTCGGAAAATTAAAACTTTTAACACAAAATTATGCAATTAGTCAATTAATCAAGTAAAAGCAAGTAGTATGGCAAGCAATATATTAAGACAAATAATTAAACTTGTAAAGTAAAGAGTTTAAGGATTAGAAAATGCAAACTCTCGATTTTTACAAGGTTCGGTAGAACTATGCCACCTACGTCCTTGGTCTTCAAAGCTATGGACCTAGCTTTGAGTTCCAATATCGAGCCAAGTTAACGGGCTTGACTAACCCTTACAACCGGGAAATTTTCACCAAGGTATTTCCAAACCTCTTACAATAGTTTCGCACCCCCGAGGACTATTAACCTCTTTCTCGGATTGTTAAAGTGCCAATCTCACTATTTCCGGGTTGTTTACAAAACCGGTGCCAACCTCACCTCAATCACAATATGGAAATGTGTTTGATATACAAGCTAAAATCACTCTAGAAATATGATGATACAATGGAAACCTAGAGTGAAAAGCAAGCACACTTAAGATGAATAAAATCAAATTTTGGCTCAAAGTGTGTGAAATGTGTTGGTTTGGATTTCAAACTTAGAAGCTCCTTAATCTCACTTAGATAGGTTAGATATATGTAATAAATGCTCAACCAACTTAATTTTTTGAGTGAAAATCGAGTTTATATAGTGTTTGAGTGAAAAATAGCCGTTTATAGCCGTTGGGCACGAAAAACGAGACTCCCTCTGGGAAAATCGGTTCACCGGTTTACAATAGGGTAACCGGTTCATGGAGAACCGGTTTACCTCTTTGAAACCGGTTAACCTAAATCCAGGCAGTGGAAAAAGTTCGATTTTTCGCACTAAAACGGCCATAACTCTCTACTCGAT
Source organism: Cannabis sativa (assembly GCF_029168945.1). Taxonomy (NCBI): domain Eukaryota; kingdom Viridiplantae; phylum Streptophyta; class Magnoliopsida; order Rosales; family Cannabaceae; genus Cannabis; species Cannabis sativa. The sequence goes on along the minus strand of NC_083604.1, from coordinate 65,195,254 downwards.
TATCCGATTTCAGAAATTCAAACTTTGTTCTCTTAGTTAAACAAAATGTGATTTAGAAATTCAATCAAAAAAATTTTTGAACTATCGTGTGAGAAAACTTGTTGCACAAGTTAGTGAATGGGCCAAAATTCAAATTTATAAAAACTTAGTGTGCTATGCAAATCACTTTAACAAGACTAAAGGAGATTTATACCATTTAATTTTGAGTAGTCTTGATGTAGATGAGCCTCCTAGCTTGATTTGCATGTTTTTGATCCCAAGTTGACTTTTCCCGAGAGTTGACCTTGACCTTGACTTTGACTTTGACTTTCGGGTTGACTTTTTGACTTTGGGCTTTTGAAGACCTCTTTTGAATAGGGTCTTGAGTTGTTGATCCCTTGATGAATCTTTTGCTCTTGATATGCTTGTTGAATCCATTTAGTGTTGCTTTCAAAAGTTTGGTAAAAATACCAAAATATTTATTTTCTCTTTTAAATTTGCTACAAAATCAATAAATCATTAGTAACAAATAATAATCAAATATTTGCTAATCATCAAAACAAGGAGATCGAAAAGTTTGAGTTAACAATCTCCCCCTTTTTGATGATATCAAATATTTGATTATTTTTAAAGGGAAAGAAAAAAAATTTAAGCAAAGTAAATTGGATTAGCTCCCCCTTAATGTGTGCAAGAAAAAAAATTTACCTTTTAATTTTACCTTGCATGAATTTGTAAACTCCCCCTCAATTTTTACTTATGATAAATGAATTAGATACCAAAAAAAAATTTGAGGTGATGCCAAAAATTAATCAATAGTTGTTCTCCCCCTTTTGATTCATCAAAAAGGGTGGCAAGGAATTCACAAAATATAAAAGAAAAGAGAGAAAAAAAATAATAATAAAAATAAAAACAAAGCAACAATCCAATGCATTAAAAAAACATAATATCCAAAATAACATTCAACACAACAAAAAAAAATAAAACAAAGAAAAAGACCAACTAACACAAAGTCAAGAGGCATGAAGCTTTTGCACACAACCAAAAACAAAAAAAAATAAAATAAAGATGCAAAAAAAAAAAGATATGCAAAAAACTAGTTTGGTGGGGGGCCAAAGCGATCCATGTATGCCCTCCATTGTGTCATTTCCTCTTGCATGTTGTCAAACCCTTGCTCCATGTCTACTCTCAATGTGGTAATATCACTCCTTATGGTTGTCATCTCATGTTGAAGAGTCGAAAATTGATTGTTCATTTCACCTCTCAAGGTGGTGAAATTGGAAGTCATGGAAGTGGTAAGGTTGGCAAAAGCTTCTTCAAGGTTAAAGTGAGGAGCTTGGGGTATTGGAGGCACTTCCTCTTCGCCTTCCTCTTCATTTTGAGCTTGGACATCTTGCTCTTCCCCTTCATCTTCACTTGGGACCAAGTGTTCATCCTCATGGACATGGGACATTGAAGTGGTGGGAATCCACTTCTTTTCCTCTTCATCGAATTTGTAGCGCATGAATTTGAATGTGATCTCACCAAGAGTGTCGGAATCCTTGGGTTCATAAACATCAATTTCATCTTCTATTGGGATTCCTAGAAGTGGGAATAAATAGCTAAGGAGATAACCATAGGGTAATGCCCTTTTTAGGGAAGGTTTAAACACTTCATGCATGGTTTTAAGGATGAGATAGCCTAGGTTAATTTGGTTTTCGCCCATTATAAGATTGTATAGGAGAACTTGATCAATGGCACTTACCTCATCTTGATGGCCTTTCCTAGGAATAAGATTAGAGCATATAAAGGCATGAACTATTTTCCCTTGAAGGGTGAGGTAGGTTCTTTTTTGTTTTAACCTAAAGGAGTTACCTACACACACATGATTATTAAAGAGGTTAAAATTGAAAAAGGCATTATTTTTAAGGCGAGGTCTATGGTCAAGCAAGAGGCCATCTTTAGGTGCATTAAGAAAATCATTAAGCGAGTCAATAGTTAACTCAAAATGTACTCCTTTGAGATCTCCCTTAACTCTATATGGATCACATTGAAACTCAATGCAAGCATAGAAGGCTCTAACTAACCTAGGATATATATTTGTTTGAATTTCTAACAATTTTTCCCATCCCATACGCTCAATAAGAAAATTAAAGTTGACATACTCAAGGGCTTGGAGATCACATTGCTTACCATTGATGACATCCCTTTGAGAGTAATCTTCCTTGAACTTCCTTGCAATTTTTCCATGTGAGAAGAGATCATGCTTTGCCTTAGTCCTTTGCTCCTTTTGTTGCATTGACACTTTTTGCCTCTTTGGTCTTGAAGAAGAGGCCATGGTGGTAGGAGGTTGAAGAGAATAAGGAGATTAGGTTTAGAGAGTGAGAATTTGAGAGAAAAAGGGTTTGAGGCTCTATTTAGGGTTAAGGTATCTGAATGGGGGGTGAGGAAGTCGTTAATAGGGTTTTTATAGCAAAAAAAAATCAGTTTTGAAAAGACTGAAACAGCCTTGGAATCGGGCCCAGCGAAAACCGGTTTACCGGTTTATCAGTTACACGCAGAACCGGTAAACCGGTTTCTGCAGCAGGCCATTTTCCCGAAAATTGCTTGAAAACCCGTTTTGTCCAACCGTTTGACCCCAAATTTTTTTTTAGCACCTCAAATATGATAAAACAAAATTGCTCAAACAAGAAAAACTCAAAAATGATGAAAAATGACGATTTACGGTAAGCTTTTCGAAAATTGCCAAGAAACTAGAACCGTACCAAAAATGAGTTTTATGCAACGAAATTGAAAAATTCTTTTTCCAGCAGTTTTATAAAATAAAATGTGAGGTGTACAAACTTACGGAATCGAAAAATGTTGAAAAATGAGAGAGTTTGGCGAAAAACACTCTTTTAGGCCTAAAAATCTAAAAATTCAACAAGTGAGGTATCAAAAATTTGTTTCATGTAAATTTCAATCAAGGCAAACCTATAGGCATACTAAATACACTCTATTTCACATATTCAAGCATATAGACACATAAGAAAATCAAATATGCAAAAATTCACATGTTCACTTGTTTAAAAACAAGTCCAAAGTTCACCAAAAATCCACATTTTGACCTATAATTTTAAGTTTTTCAACAAGGATAGTTCATATAGGTCAAGTATCAATAAATTTTCACATCTATGCATATAAATCTCATTAATATCATATTTGGAACAATTATGCATAAATAAGTAAGTAAAGAGATATGAAATTTTTTTATAGCTAGCAAACCTTATATTTCATCTAAGTTGGTCATTCCTAGCTCTCTTCTAATGAAACTAAATCTCTCATCACTAAGAGGCTTGGTGAATATATCCGCTAATTGGAATTCGGTGCTTACAAAGTCTAGCATAATATCACCTCTTTGGATATGATCTCTAAGGAAGTGGTGCCTTATGTCAATATGCTTGGCTCTAGAATGCAATATTGGATTCTTAGAGAGGTTAATGGCACTAGTGTTATCACATTTTATGGGTGTACATTCAAAATCAATATCAAAATCCTTAAGAGTTTGTTTCATCCAAAGTATTTGTGCACAACAACTACCCGCGGCTATATATTCGGCTTCGGTTGTGGATAGAGCTACCGAGTTTTGTTTCTTGCTAAACCATGACACTAAGGAATTTCCTAAAAAGTGACAAGTCCCACTAGTACTTTTTCTATCCGTCTTACAACCGCAAAGTCGGCATCCGAGTAGCTAACTATTTCAAAGTTTGAGTTCTTGGGGTACCAAAGTCCTAGATTCATTGTGCCTATCAAGTATCTAAATATTCTTTTAACGGCACTTAAGTGGGATTCTTTAGGACAAGATTGGTACCTAGCACAAAGACCAACACTAAACAAAATATCCGGTCTACTAGCGGTTAAATATAATAAAGAGCCAATCATACCTCGATACTTGGTGATGTCTACATTCTTACCGCTTTCATCTTTGTCCATCTTTATGGATGTGCTCATGGGTGTATTCATGGACTTTGCATTTGCCAAGTCAAACTTTTGAAGAAGATCCTTGATGTACTTAGTTTGACCTATGAATATGCCATCCTTTTGTTGCTTGATTTGAAGTCCAAGAAAGAAATTGAGTTCTCCCATCATGCTCATCTCAAACTCACTATGCATACACTTAGAAAATTCTTCACAAAGAGCATCATTAGTAGCACCAAAAATAATATCATCAACATAAATTTGTACTATAATAATGTCTTTGGATTTTCTTTTTATAAAAAGTGTATTATCCGCTTTACCCATTGAAAAACCATTTGAAATAAGAAAGGTGCTTAACCTTTCATACCAAGCTCTAGGAGCTTGCTTTAAACCATATAAAGCCTTTTTCAATTTGTAAACATGGTTAGGGTATTTATGATTTTGAAAACCGGGTGGTTGAGAGACATAAACTTCTTCCATAATGTACCCATTTAAGAATGCACTTTTTACATCCATTTGATACAAGATAAAATTCTTGTGGCATGCAAAAGCTAACAACATTCTAATGGACTCAAGTCTTGCTACCGGGGCAAAGGTTTCCACATAATCAATTCCTTCTTCTTGATTGTAACCTTGGGCCACTAATCTAGCCTTGTTACGCACAATGACCCCATGCTCATCTACCTTATTTCTATAGACCCATTTTGTTCCAATCACCGATTGATGTGACGGTCTTGGAACTAACTCCCAAACATTTTGTTCCATACCTTATTACTTCTATCTCTGTTCCTTTGTTCAAGCATTGTATTTCCTGTCCTGATTCCTGATTTTGCCATTTTTTGGTTGTTAATAAACTACAAAGAAACGAGAATAAAACTATTAAGAAACTTCATTTAAATTTTGGGAAACTAACCATTTCTCAAACTGTTTTGTCCTCTATCTTTTCCACAATAAATTCCTGCAAAAAAACGTAATGAAACTATTATTAAATGATTATGCAACTGTAAACCAACTTAAAAACCACAATTCTATCCCCAAAATTACATAGTTCTTACTCATTGTCATTTTTCATCATGTTTATTCGAATCAGATCGATTTACAACTATTATAAAACTAATTTGCTACCATTAACATAAATCTTACCTTGTATATATGCTAGCTCTTGGTACTTGTCATTTGACACTTCTTCATGATTTCTAAACCATTTTCAAACGATAATGCAACTGTAAGCCAACGCAAAAAAAAAAATTAAAATACGTTATTAGTATCCCTTGGTTCCTTAATCAGAATCAGTTCTTGTTTATTGGTTTTACCATATGAATTTCCTGTTGCACACCAGTGAATCAACCAGAATGCAACTAAAAATGCCGTGTATCATTGTTGAAAAAAAATTTCAGTTCATACCTTTTTTTTTTGGATTTGAGGGGGAGCTCCAGATCTGTTCAATACAGATTTACATTGCTTCAATCTAAATTTTCGACGCTCGTTTGAGTGATATTGCACTATAAAAACCGAAATCAAATGTTGAATTTCAGTTTCTCCACGGTTGTCCTGCTCTTTTTTTTTTTAAATTTCTATTTAGATCGTTGGATTTGTTCGTTTCCTATTGAAATTCGACGGGATTTACAGTTGTTTTACGTTCGATCTGGTTTCATTCTGGTTGCGTGGCCGACTGCATCGATGGAGCTTCATTCATCCTCTCCGTTTGTGACGTGCGGCTGAAGGTAAGGGCAAGTGGTATTTTTGTAATATTTTCATTTTGGGCTGTACAAATGTTCATTGGGCCGGCCCACAGTATTGTTGTAATATTTTTCCCTTTTTAGAATATTCCTGTTTTTTTCCCAATTTTAAAAGCTAAAAAATAAACTAGGAAAATTAATAACAAAATAACTATCAGAATAAATTAACAAATAAACTAAAAAAAACAACAATGACCCTAACCTAACAACACAGATCTATAAAAAAAAAATCAATAAACAAAACAAACACAAAAAATCATGACAAAAACAAAACATAAACAACCACATGCAAAAGAAAGAAAAAACAAAAAAAAAATAATAATAATAATAAACTAAGATCAATATATAAACCAAAAAAATACAATGAATGATGAAAATACTTTATACATATAACAATAAACTCAAAAAAATTTTAAAAAAAATACTTAAATATTTAATAAACCATAAATTAAAAAGAAATAACAAACAATATATAAAATCATAAAAATATCTTCAAATCATTCCGAACTTCAACTTCCATGTCTTCACTATCATAATCCTTATGCAAATTTTATACAACTTCATCTTTTTCAAATTTTGAACATCTTCCTTCTTAACTTTCTCAGCTACTTTTTTCCTTTTAGTTTGCAAAGCAGATCCACGACTACCATTAGAGGATCCACCAACTCCAGCAGAACGACTAGAATCACTACCTTCTTCATCCTCAGGTACATTTTTCATTTTTTTCTTATTAGTAGCTAATTTTATAGAATAGGAAGCAGAAATTGAAGAACGAATTTTAACTATTTCTTTAGGTATACAGGGATAAGAAGACTCAAAAATTAAACAATACCAAACCACCAAAAGAACCAGAAACTAAAATGATACACTAAAAATACTTTTATTCAATAGCACACACTAAAACTTAAAATAAGTTCTAGAATATCTACTAAAGAAGATAAAACCCTAACCCATACCCATAAACTCTGACAAAAAATAAAAAAACCGAGCAAATAAAACTAAAAATGATTATTTTAACGAAAATTTCCCTATTTATGACCAAACCTAAAAACCAACTAATATAACATAATTCCAGCTTCTTTTTGTCATGGAAACAAAGCTGCCAGATTCCTCCTCTTTTGTTGCAAGGGCTAATACTTTTTTTGATAATGTTTTCCAAGTTCCTAGATCGGGTTTAGGGGGGGGTTTGCTTTTGTTTTGGAAGGAGAATGTTTTTGTTAATATTTTGTCACATTCCCTCCATCATATCGACTGTATGATTACTATAAACAATACTAGTTTTCATTTATCTTGCTATTATGGATCTCCCTATGTTGTTGATAAACAAGTTTCCTGGACTTTGTTGCACCGTCTATTTGATACTGCCCCTCTATTACCGTGGCTCATCATCGGGGATTTTAACGATTACCTTGGCTTTAACGATCGTAACACCCGCGGTTTACCACCTTCACATGCCATGCATTCTTTTCAAAATTTCGTTGGTAAATACTCGCTTTTCCCGCTTGTTTTCTCTGGTAGCCGTTTTACTTGGAAGCACGGTACCACCCTGGAACGTTTGGATTGGGCCATTATTAATCAGAAATGGGCTGATCTTTATCCTATGGCCTCTCTCCAACATCTTGGTTTTTTCGGTTCTGATCATAGAGCGCTAAAAGTGATGCTCGATGGCAACCCTGTTATGTTTGCCCGCAATTCCACTTTTCGTTTTGACAATCACTGGTTACTTGAGCCGGACTTTCCTAAGCTTTTAAGAGAAAGTTGGTGTACGGACTTAAGTCCTTCCGCTACCAATAACCCCATCGTCACTTTTCTGTCCAAACAGAATAATTGTTCTGTTTCTTTGTCCTCTTGGGGTCGAAATAAAAATCAATTCTCAGATCGTATCAAAACAATCCAATCGGACATAGAGTGTCTCATGGTGGGTCCTACTGTTTCCCCTTATGATGCTAAAAAGGCCAATGATCTTCAGAAAAGTCTTGATACCCTTTTAGTCAAAGAGGAAATCTTTTGGAAGCAACGCTCCAGAGTTAATTGGTTAAAAGCGGGGGACAAGAACACTAAATATTTCCATAACCGGGCCTCAGCGCGAAAACGTACCAACTTCATAAAATTTTTAACTCTGGAAGACAATTCTCAAGTAACCTCTCTCAACGATATTACCACCACTTTTGTCCACTTCTATACCGAGCTCTTCACGTCCCAAGGTACTAATATGGAGGCTATGACTCTTGCTACGCAAGGTCTCTCCAAACGTCTTACCCCCACTCAATCAACATTCCTTTCATCTCCTTATACCTTGGAGGAAGTCAAAACTGCCCTTTTCCAGCTGGCGGGTGACAAAGCCCCGGGTCCTGATGGTTTTAATCCTAGTTTTTTCCAAAAAAACTGGGACTCCTCTGGCAAGGACCTCTGTCATGCCGCTTTACATGCTCTTGCCACCAATGCTGACCTGAGACAGGTCAATGAAACTATTTTGGTCCTCATTCCCAAAATTAAAAATGCTTCTCGAGTTAAGGATTTCCGTCCCATCAGCCTCTGCTCCACTCTCTACAAGGTAGTTTCTAAAACCATTGCCAATCGTCTCAAAACTACTCTCTCCGACTTAATTTCCCATAACCAGGGTGCTTTTCTCTCTGATCGCATTATTTTTGATAACATCATTATTGCCAATGAAGTCATTCACGCGATCACTAATCGTAAGCATGGAAAAGTGGGATGGGCTGCTCTGAAGCTTGATATGGAAAAAGCTTTTGACAAAGTGGAATGGGCCTACATTGACCACATCCTTCACCATTTTGGCTTCCCCGACCCTTTCATCTCTCTCATTCTCAACTGCCTTTCCTCTGTTTCTTTCCGTCTCCGCATTAACAACTGTCTCTCTCACCAAATTTTACCTTCTCGTGGAATTCGTCAGGGCGACCCTCTCTCTCCCTATCTTTTCCTCCTTGTTGCTGAAGGTCTTTCTGGGACCATAAACGCTAAAGCCCACTCTAACGCTTTCCACGGGATTTCCATCTCCCGCTCCGCTCCTACTATCTCCCACCTCCTTTTTGCTGACGACAGTCTTCTTTTCACGAAGGTAACTCCTTCCACGGCCATGGAAATCAAGGATATTCTTAACCTTTATAACCTTGCTACTGGCCAATCTGTCAACTTCCACAAATCCTCCATCCTTTTCTCTCCCAATACCTCCTCCGTCGACTGTCGTTCCTTCCGGGACACTCTTCACCTTGATGACAAACCTTTCATTGACAAATATTTGGGTGTCCCTCAATGTTTCTCTAGGTCTAAAACCTCCTCTTTCCTGTTCCTTCTCCAAAAAGCTAGTTCTAAGCTTTCAGTTTGGAACCAAACTCTCTTCTCTAGAGCGGGAAAAGAAGTCCTTTTAAAAGCGGTCATTCAAGCCATTCCTTCATATGCCATGTCCTGCTTCCGCCTTCCGGTGTCTCTTTGTAAGCATTACAGCAAGTTAATGTCTAAATTTTGGTGGGGGTCCCTGGGCCACAACCATAAGATACATTGGAAAAAGTGGGACCATCTTTGCACCTCCAAATTTTACGGGGGTTTGGGTTTCAGAAATATTGTTCATCACAATCAAGCCATGCTGGCCAAGCAAGCATGGCGTATTCTCACCAACCCTGACTCCCTTGTTGCCCAGATCCTTAAGGCTAAATATTTTAAACGCAACGATTTTTTGCTCGCGCCCACTGGCCACACTCCTTCTTTCTGTTGGAGAAGTATCCTTTGGGGTCGGGATCTTCTGATCAAAGGCCTTATTTGGAAAATTGGGGATGGTAACCTAGTCAATATCTCTGAATCCAATTGGCTTCCCTCTCATGGCAAAGCTATTCTAAAACCTGGCCTTTCACCTCCTTCCCAAAATGTTTCTTTTTTTATCACTGAAGACCGACATTGGGACCTTTCAAAGCTCAGACGTTTTTTTGATGAGGAGATGTGTAATGCCATTCTTGCTGTTCCCATAGACCCTCACAACAATGATAGCCTCATCTGGAACCATCACCCTTCGGGGGTTTTCACTGTTAATTCTGCCTACCACTTGGCCAATTCAAATCTTTCCTCTCCTGGTCCTTCAAACCCTGCTACATACAAGCGTTGGTGGACCACTGTCTGGTCCTCTAATATCCCACCCAAAATCAAACATTTTGTTTGGAAAGCTTTCCATCATATCCTTCCCTCTAATCTTAACCTTTTCAATCGTAAGTCCACTACCTCCCCCTTTTGCTCCCTTTGCCTTTCTCATCATGACTCCAATACTCACTCTCTTCTTGAATGTTCCAGGGCAGGTAAAATTTGGAAACGCTCCTCTTTTTATCAATTTTATATTAAAAACAAACATTGTGATATTAAAGAGTTTATGTTAAGAGGTTTTGAAAGTTTTGATAGAGATCAACTTTGCTCTTTTTTGGGTTTAATTTGGGCCATTTGGAATAACAGAAACAGAGCCATTTTTAATCCTAATCATGTCACTGATTTCTGTGTGGAGAGCTATGTCAGTTATTATTTGCAGGAATACAGGGATGCACAAGATCGGATATCCATATCATCTCACACCTCCCATCATCCTTCACCGCGTGTTCAAGTCCCCGATGACACATATCGGCTTTCTGTGGATGTTGCCCTTTCTCAATCAACTAACCAACATGGGTACGGGGCGGTAGTAACTGACTCCAAAGGAACAGCCATTGCAACTTTTACGGCTCCTTCGCACACAGCTCTTGCCCCTATTTTTGCCGAAGCCGAAGCCCTCCATCGAGCTCTCCTTTGGTGTCAAGCAGTCCGTTTCCCAATTGCTGTCATCACTTCTGACTGCCAAACTTTGGTGCATCGTATCCAGAAATTTTCTCCAGATCGTTCAGCGCTCTCGGGTCTACTTGCCCTCATAGTCTCCTCTTTGTCGTCTTTTCCAGGTGCGGTTCTCCACCACATTCCCAGATCTACGAACATCGCAGCTCATGACCTCGCCAGATCAGCCCTTGGAACGGACAAAGAGCTAATTCGGAACCTTTTCAGTTCCCCTCCTTGAAGATCTTCGCCTTCTCCAGCTCTCGGTTTAGATCTTCTTTTTCAAAAAAAAAAAAAAAAAAAAAAAAACTAATATAACATAATTGAAATTTTTTTATATAACAAAAAGGAAAATATGAAATGTAACCATTTGTAATACTGAATAATCGATTCATATTTAAAAAAAACCTGCAAAAAAAATGGGCTCATGAACAGTTATACACTCTACATGCAGTGAGAGATGTGATGCGTGACATCAACAAAAGCAACACACGTCTCAGTCCCCTTTTTCAATTTTTTTTAAAAGAAAATGAATTAAATTAAAAATAATATACAAAACGATACAGGTTTTAAAATAAAAAAACAACTCATCACATATATATAAATTTAATAAAATAAATATACTTTTAAGTGTAAATTTTCCGTGGTAAAGTAGTCTAGTTTCAAGTATTTGAGGTTAGTTCAAATGGCCATAAGAGAATGCGTGTGTGTTAGAAGTTCTGGGTTCGAGTTTCAAATTATGCATGTAATAATAAATGCTTAAATTAAAAAAAAAAAATAATAATAATAATAATAATAGTCTAGTTTCACCAATAGTGTTTCTTATGGAATAAAATATATAAGACATTGCACCAACTTTTTAACATTTGTTTGTCGTCCAAACACGCAAACAAATTAAGAATTGTTTACCGTATTTAAAGGATCCCTCTATACAACACAGCCTAGAGCCATTTAAATTCCACCCTCTCATTACAACTTTCCCTTTTTCTTGCGCCACACGTATACTCTCCTTTTCTGTTCTCTCTCTCTGGCCATTCTCAGTTTTTATTTTTTATTAAAAAATTAAAAAAGAAAAGAAACCACCCACCTACCACCACAGCAACCAAATAGACTTTTTCTTTTCTTTTGAGATAGAAGAAGAGCATTAAAATAGAGTTGTTGAGAAATTTGGTTGATATATGGGGGAAAAGCTGATGATGAATTATAAAGCAGTAGAGTATGGAAATGAAATGGTAATGATGGGACTCGGTGTTTCTCAGAAGATGGGTGGATTGGATCTTATGCAGAACTGTGATCTTCCTCCGCCGATGAAAGTCTATTTGGGACCTGAAAAGACCATTGTGCCCCCGTCAATGAAACAGTACAACAGACTGTTCAATCCCATGAGTATGGGTCTTAATAATAATCCAGAAAAAGGAGACAAGAACGAGTTTGATGATGATGATGACGACGCCGTTGTAGGAGCAGGGAATTACGACAAGCTGGAGCTTTTAAAGGCCTTGCGGCTGTCCCAAACCAGGGCCAGAGAGGCAGAGAAGAAGATCAAAGTTATGGCTAAGGAAAAGGATAGTCTTTCAAAGGCTTTGGTTGATGAGGCTAAGATACTGTTTGCTCATCGCCAGTGGGTTAGATTGCTTGAGCTTCAAGCTTCTACCTTGTGCTCTAAATCCAAGGTCAGTGATCATAATCGTGATCCTCATCAAAATGGGAGTTGTATCAGTTGGGTGTTGGCTTTTGCGTTTTGTTTGGGCATTGCTGCAATTGGATGCACTTACATGTTTTGAAAAGGAAAAAAAAAAAAGACAATGTACAGGGTCTCAAGGAAGCTTTTTTTTTTTTTTTTGTAAAGACAGCAAGCGTATTACAGAGAAAAATGGCTGCTGTAAAGCAGATTGTATTGTATTATAATGATATAGTTAAAGTGGTCCATACATAATCATCATTATATCAAAGAGAGTAGGCATTATTGTCTAATTTTTCTTGTAATCCCCAAAAACCTAAGAAAACTTTGTGACATAAAACACGAGATAATTGATTCACAACGACCATTTGTTTATGAAGCCCAGCACTATGTGGATGATAATATATACAAGCAGCAAGTGGGCTGAAGATTTAAAATGTCGCAAATCACTAAAATTTACAGACACTATTAGCAGAACACTTAATATGGACTCAACTATATACACAGATATTATATGAAAGACATCTTAAATATAAACACAATTACTTCGAATTTACATAAATTATTCATCTGTTAAAAATAGTGATCTGACATCCTCATATAATAGCCAGGTGGACATTCCTGAGATGGTTATAGCACTCATCGCTGCTATTGAAATGTTCCATGCAGTTCCAGCAAATGTGTCTTCCACACCTGCACTCTATATGGTTGCAGCCTTCCCACTTTTCGATCATGTGCCCACAGTTGGGGCAGCTCTTCACGTTGTCTTTTCCGCTCTGCCACTCCTTCAAGGATGAATCTGGGTCGTCTTTGAACTCCCGGTATTTCTCACAGGACAAGTAGGGATGATACTCCATATGGCAGCTAGTACATGTCTCGGCATAACAAGAACCACAGACAAATGGTTTCCCATCAGTTCTGGGATCAGCCACCTGATAGATTGCAGGGCAGTCAGGAGATGGGCAGAACTTGTAAGCACCCCCACTTGATGCAACAAATGCACCCAAAGAAGATCTAAAGAGTTCGTCCAGCTTCTCGCCCGATAAAAGTGGAGACCTTAAATCTGTCAGCAGAATGGGTGACCCACAACCCTCGTGTGCACAGCATATTGGGAAACCATCTTGGTTCTTTATAGAAGAATCAAACTGTTCTACCAAGCAGAGCGAGCAAAATTTATGCCCACAGCCTTCAAGCTGGTAAGCATCCTCAATATCACACAAGCAAATGGGGCAAGTTACGTCATTATCAAATCTCCCAACAGAACCACAACTCATTTGTGCAATCTTATAAATTATCTCTTCCACTGTTGGCTTCAAGTCTTTGTCACCGTGAATAGTTAAGGTATGCCTAAAAGTATTTAGAGTAAAATCTGCCCCAGGTACCTTTTTTTTAAGCCCATGGAGATCTGGTCCAAAGTTGTTCACCAATTCTTTCAACAAATTTGGAGGTAAGTCTTTTCCACGAAGATTGATCTGAAGTTGCTTGCTATCACTGAGAGCAACAAGGGAGTTGATCATTTTTTCCTCTGCCACAGCAACATTGTTGTGAGAACCGAAAATGCGTACATTAAGGCTATACCTATCAAAGAAAATGTAGGTTCCTGTCTCCCTTTGCAGAGTGTAAATAAGATTTTTTCCATCTCTGGAGAACAGAAGCTGCAAAACAGTTGGAGTAAGAGCCTTGTGATCTATGATTTTCCCTTTCAGCATCTCTTCCACAAGCCTCCTCACCTCAGCAACAGTTTTTGTAGCATTGGCAGATATCTTTACTCGATACGACCCGTTAGGATTTTGCTCTAGACTGCATTCTACGCCTACAAACAAGAAAACCATGACAATCAATAACTTATTTATTACAGCAAACAGCAATGTTCACTCAAATGTTAGTTTGTGGCCATTATTTACTTTTACTTATGTCAAGTAGCAACCAAAAAGAAAAGCCTTTATCTCATTGTTTTTCTTCTTTAAAATATGGAAGGAAACCAACATAATAATTGATACCACAATAATCTAACTACACAAAAAGTGAGTTAGAGACCCTTTTAAAGAGGAATAATGCAAGCCGTTCTCAAAGGAAGAGAGGAGGTAAAACTATAGAACAATGCAATATTTTTATTTCAAGAATCAAAGATACTTAAACTTGAAAAATGCCAATAAAACCATAACAGACTACCAAAATAACAAATGTGAAAATAAAATAAACTTGCACCAATATAATAAGCAATAAAAAGATATAATTTACCATGAAATAGTACCTTTTATACTACTAAGGCGATTTCGAATCAATGAATCTAACTGCTTCTTAATTACTGAATAGACACGCTCTGAACATGATAAAGAAGTATGAAATAACTGCTGGCATATTATCTTTTGCCACGGGAGACATCCAGGCAATACTTCACCATTTATTTGTTCCAAAGCTTTAGCTGCCTCCAAATGTAATCTTCCATCAAAGCTAATAAGTGCTCTCATAAAAGTGTCTTTCGGGTTGGGGGGGAAGACTTGCACCCGGCAACAAGCACTGTGGTTGTTGTTTTTTGGCATAAATGGAGTAATTTGTTTTAGGAGTGCTTCTCCACAAACATCAGAGGCTGGATTTTCTACTGCCTCTCCTCTTATGAGGAAAAAATCAAGGATTCTCCTTCTTGTATGAAGGCGTAAATCAGCAAGAATTTCAGTTTCAGATAAATTTTTGTCAAGCCCGGTAATATATAAAGAATCTGCCGCCTTTGTACTAGCACCACTATGCACTAACTTTCCTCCAACTTCAAGATTAGAAAAATCATCCATCATAGAATTGACATCATGTGGATCACATTTAAGAATTCCAAACCCCTTACTGGGTCTACGAGGCCAAGATACTTTAGCTCTAACAGCAGAGAAAGGAAAATAGTTATGGTCTCCAAAAGTTGGCTTTGATGGAATCACCTTGAGCAACGAGTCATCAAATTTAAATTGATTCAGTTCAGTAGCTTTTAGAGCTGCATCAGGTGAAAGAAATGTTATCTGTCCCAACTTTTCTTTGTCATCACCTTCCTGCCCTGAATGGGCGTACTTGTGAAAAGCACATATGGTACTGGAGGTAAACTTTTCAATAAACATCAAAAGTTCCTTCTCCTTTGTTGGATTTAAGGAACTCAAATTTGAATGATATATATCAACATCTAAACACCTTTTTTGAAGTTCTAAATGCTTAATCTCAGCACCGGCTCCAAACAATGCTACAGATGGTACACCAGATCCACGATACAAGCATTTCTCCAGACATTCATAATGCATCCATTTCTGTTCACATTCCAGGAAACCCTTTACAAAGTTGAGAACCGTTTCCATGTCTTGTGCACTAGCAAAAATTGAAATTTCATTTTGGTCAACATTGACGTTAATGCCAATACGTTCATCCATCCATATTTCACGAATATGTGCTACAAGAGAAAGCATATTACTGTTTCCCTTCCCACAAAATTTTTTCAGCAAAGTACGCCCAAAACCATTCAATACCTTCACTTGCAACTTCCGATTCTTTAAATTACATGCATCAAACAAGGGAGGGGGATGAAGAGTGGACAAAGCATCGAAATCAAAGGATGTGACACAGACTAAATATTGGCAATTATTTGACAGAATCTCATTGAAAACTACCCAATGAGGCTTGTGACCATATACAAGCAACGAACATGAAGGATGCAGCTGAACATTTTGTCCAGTTAAGGCCACTTCATAACCAAGTTGATCATTTCCAGTGTACATAGCAACATTTTCCGACAGAGAAGAGAGTATAACCTTTTTCAAATACATATCAGAATCTGTTGACTTCTGAGGACTCCAACGCCAATAAGTAGGAATGATTTTAGCTAGTTCGCGTTCAAGGCAGCTTTCCAATTCCACAACAGTGTCGTGGCATCTTCGCATGGTCTTGGCATTGATGCTGTTCTCCCAACACCACTGGTTTTGCTTGTCTCTCGCTACAGCCTCCCACTCCTTGTACACAGAGAGTAGCGTAAAGAGGTCACCATCCTGATGACAAAATTTTACCTTGATGCAATCAGACTTCATTTTTGCATCATCAGAACCAACTCTGCAAAATATGCTACTAGAATTTGCCATCACGGCGGCAAGTACAATCCCCTCTTTACCCAAATTATTATTGAAGCACCCAAGTATCAGTTTACCAAGCCGAGGTTCAATTCCCATTTTCACTAAGCATCGACCCTCATTCGTTAATTCAAAATTGTCATTGCTTCGTTTAACAGCACTTAACTGAACAAGATTCCTTATGGCCATGTCAATTGCTTCAGCGCTAGGTGCATCAACAAAATCAAAATCTTGTACATTCTTAATGCCCAAAGCAAATATTCTCAAAACAGCAACACCAAGATGAACTCTCCGAATCTCAGGTTCCTGACAAGGAGGCATTGACTTGAATTCAGATTCTGAGTAAAGTCTATAACACTTTCCAGGCTCCGTTCTTCCAGCTCGGCCAGCTCGTTGATTAGCAGAGCTCTGACTGATTCTGCCTACTCTAAGAACATTCATGCCACTCCCAGGTTCAAACTTACTTTCTTTGACCATCCCGCAGTCAATTACATACTTTACTCCGGGAATTGTCAGTGATGTCTCAGCAAGATTTGTAGAGAAAATAATTTTTCTTTTCCCAGGATAGTTCTGGAAAACATTAAACTGCTCCTCAAAAGACAGTTTTCCATGTAATGGTAAGGCCACTGCAGCAGGAGCTACAAACTTCTCACATGCCAGCTCTACTTCACTCTGAGAAGTCAAAAAGGCAAGAATGGCCCCTTCTTTCTCTGTTTTGTGTATCTCTGTTGCCATCCTCACTACATCAGACAGATATGCATCTGTGATACAAGGTATATATGTTATATCAACTGGAAAATTTCTCCCCACCACATGAAAAATTCTGCAGCCAAAAAAGTATTCTGAGAGCTGGTGAGCATCAACTGTTGCAGACATTATAACAAGTCTCAGATCACGCCTCCTACAAAGTAGACTTTTTACCAATGCCAGAAGTAGATCAGTGTTCAAACTCCTTTCATGAGCCTCATCAACGATGAGGCAAGAAATCTTAGACAAGTTCTTATCTAGCATGTAGTGCTGCAGTAGACAGTGGTCCGTGGTAAAGATTACCTTAGAGTTAAACTGCTGATCAGATGAAAAGGATGGGTAACAAGTGATTGAACGATCTCCATAACAGCCACCACTTTCCTCCCGAACCCTACGGGCCAGCGACATGGCAGCAATTTTACGGGGCTGTGTACAAACAATGGCCTCATCAGCAGCAATACCTGAATCAGCAAGAAATTGCACCAGCTGTGTACTTTTTCCAGAACCAGTTTCCCCAATCAAGACCATTGCCTGTAAAAATAATTATCAGACAAAATGGGACACGGATAAAAAAAAAAGTTGAACAGAGAAAAAAACTGCATGCTTAGGCTAAATCTACCATGATAAAAACATAAAAGGTAGTGAAAAGGAAATAACCATAACATATTCTTCAACCCAAAAAATAATTCATAACGAAGTTGAAAAACAAAGGCCACAAACGAAAAGAACCAAGGTCAAGAACGCAGTGCAATTGAGTAACAACCAATATTTTTAGGAAAAAATAAATAAATAAAATAATATTCAACAAATTCATGTAAAGCCAGCAATCCCATATTCAAAATAATTGAAAATTGATAGTTACCTGTTGGGTATGAATATGGTGGAGTATTTCCTGCCTATAGGCGTAAATGGGCAAACCATCTTCGAGGCGCCTGCACTCTCGTGACATCAAGCAATGAATATGACTCCAATTCAAACCCCCATCAAGCCTAAGCGCTTGTATGCCATCCTCGTCATACTCCTTCAAACCCTTCCCTTCAAAATAAGAAAGCAGACTTCTCATAGCAGACTTGAATTCTTTCAATCTCTTATCCACCAGTTCCATCTCAAGCACAAGCCTTTTCTTCTTTTCAACTAGCTCCTTATGTACAATTACAGCCTTCGGCTTTCGAAGCAACCCTGTCACCTTCTGAAGCTCTTTCGACAGATGATCATGCTTTTCACTCCAATGTTTCACCTTTTGGCCATCAATTAACTCGCCAATGCTCTCTGCGAACACGGCCCGGAGCCGGTTTTCAAGTTCCTGTCGATCATTCGGCGCTATTCGACCAGTATTGAGTTTGTGCGTCAGCCGGTGATCCCCGCGAAGACGCGATTTCCACAAAAAGACCACAACCTCGAGCGCATCAACCCATTTATGAAAGGACAGAGATGCCAAGAACATTCCAGACTGGCTTACATTAATCTTATCCGGCTTTGGCAGACACTGATCAACCAGGGCCTGGACTTCGGTAACCGAAACGTTGGTGGTCTGATCACGAAGGATGTCGATAACAAAATTATAACGAACCACTGGTGGAGGAGGGGTAACAGTGGGTCTCAGCCTCACAGGTAGATAATGGCGTTGATTCACCGGTAAATGATGGGTTCTGTTCGGTAACGAAGAAAAGGTCGAGGGAGGACGAATTCTACGGTGATTCTCCGGTGGCCTTGACGGCCTAAACGAACCTGTGGTGTTGTTCATACTCATGGCATAGATTGGCGTAAAACCCTAGAAACAGTACGAAGAAGAAATAGAGAGAGAGAGACCGACCAAGAAGTTGAAAGACTGAGAAAGTGGAGGAGAGAGAGAAAAAGAGACCGCTCTGGTAAAGAAGGCGGGTAGTGACTAGTGAACTATTGAGTTTTGTGGGTCTTCTCTTCTTTCCTTTTTCATAATATATTAGACTTTCGATGACGTGGCACTTTAGTTCTATATTAGCTTTTGTTTTTTATCAAAAGTTCTATAAGCTATCGAATTCGAATAGTCTTTTTTTTAAGGAGAATTCGAATAGTCTTTTTTTTAAGGAGAATTCGAATAGCTTTTTTTTTTTTTTTTTGAGAATCTGTATTCGAATAGGTTTAGCTTATAGAAAGAGAAACAGAAATTAAACTAAAATAAATAATTGTTCCAAAAAAAAACTAAAATAAATAATTGAAATCTAATGCCAGCCTGTCAGGTTAAAACCTCGTACATTTTTCCCTTTTAAAAAATAAAATCTGGTATAATTGTTCAACGACGAGAAAACATAGTCTTCGAATGATTTTTTAAATTCTTTCTTAGGCTGGAAATCTCGTATTTCATTACTAAATTCAAGGTGTTTGTAAAAATATTATCATGGTATAGTATATATTAATTAGGTAATATAGACTCGTTTATTTTTGTGAGTTATTTTTAGATATTTTTATTTTTTAAATCTATACATAAATATGAAGAAAGTAAAAAAAACAAAAAAATTTAGGTGGCATCTTAGATTTAAGTTCACCGTGGTTCTCTTTATTTTACGATCTTTTTAGATCACTTGACGAAAAACCGCGTCAACAGTTTACTACTTTCATTGAGAGTGCCGCTGTAAAAATCTGATTGGTTTTTCCTTGAAAAACTCATCAATTTTTTTTTTCTACAACAATGGTATTTGGTACGAGGATGAACAATTAGGAGGAAGATACTCAAGTCCCAAGGGAAATTAATCAACCCCATAGTGAAGGAACCTTTGTCCCTCCACAATCACATGGAGAGAGAATCTCTAGGCGCCAAGAAAAGCACCCCATGCCACCTGTGTCAGAAGATGAGAGGCAAGTTCAAGATTGTGAGAGTTCCTCATCCCCATCTAGGGAGCGCCCACTAGTCAGGTTTATACCTATGCATGAGGTGTTCCAGGAAAATGAGATTATGCGCGTCCAATTGGTAGAAAGCTTATGCCACAATAGAGAGCTCCAAGAGCAAACCCAAATGCATGGGGACCAACCCCTGTACCAAGAAATCCTTCTCTACCTAGGAGAAGAAAGGGATGCACAAGGAGAGAAGATGTGGCCATGAATAATCCATCAAGGAGGGGGAACCACCAACCTTTACCAAATGCACAAGAAACCCATGTACCATTACATGGAGGTGGTCATGGAACTCATGGGACCCAAACTGTTCCTCCAAGGCCTAACTGTGAAAATAATAACATGGTTGGAGAAGAAAGGAGAGACTAACCTTCCCCGATTCGAGCGATGCCGTCACCTATAAGGTACCCCGATCCGTCAATTGGTACCACTCTGCAAGAACCAAGGCGGTCCGCCTCTAGTGGTAATGCGCCACATGCTCAACCACCTAGGAGGCATAGGCGACGCATCGTACCTCGCGAAGATCGCACTCGTTAGAGGCTCACATATCGTGGGCAAAAACAAAGGACGCCCCCAAGGCTCCAACTTACCCAAGAAAATAGTTATGTGTCCGAATCAGACACTACTTTGACGTCCTACTCCGAGCCATACTTCAAGCGGTCCCCACACTCTCCTTATCATCTACAACAACAAAGAATAGTGAGCTTTGCCAAGGATAGTGGTCGGTCTGACTCTAAAAGTCGCACCATTAGTGTTCATAATAATGCACTCCGCAATTATGAATGACGCCACAACAACCGTTCTCCAAGGGAAGCAAGAAGGCCGTGATTTGCGAGAACACCTCAATCAAAGACAGCTTGATTTGAGGGAACATTTGAATAGAAGGGAAAAATCCAATCCCACCAGTGGCAAATAATAACCATAATATCAATGGGGGACATCAAAATAACCTCCCCCAAGCTAGCCATGGTGAGGAAGGATAGGTCAATAATCCTAAGCTCAATGCTTTGGAACAAATGATACAACAATGAACGGTGACCAACAACCAAAATGTCGTTGGGTGTAATTCGAATGAGGAGCTGAAGCCTTACTCTCCTAGAATATTGGCCTTACCATATCTGCAAGGGTTTAAGATGCCGACCACAACCAAGTACGAAGGAAGTACGAATCTTGTAGTACACATAAGTGACTTCAACACACTTATGCGTTGTTAGGCTATTTTTAGCCTAAGTTTCGGGTCTTATAGTTAAGCACTTTCTCGATTATTGTTGTCTTTTGGAGCGGTTTTACGCTTGATTTTCCTTGTTTCAGGTTCCCGGTGCGTTAGAGTTCAAATTCAGTCAATTGACGAAAAGACGGGACAAACTGGTAAAAAATCGGCCAAAGCTGCTCAATGGGAATCAGTAGTCGCGACCAGCCTTTAGCCTAGTCGCGACCCTTTTATTTGGTCGCGACTATGGTCGCGACTTGAGATTTTGGCAAAAACTCGATTTTTTAAGTTTTGCCTGTGGTCGCGACCAACTTTTAAGTGGGTCGCGACTAGGTACGGAAAACGGGATTTTTGACCTAATTCTGATTTTTTTCCAATTAGAGGCACACCTCTCGTTCCTATATAAGGGATACGATTCAGAAGGCCAAGGGAGGCAGAAATTGGACCCAAAAGTGAAAGAAGGAGGCAGAGGAAGCAATGGTGGCGATCCGGAATGCAATCACCAACTAGTTCTTTCTTAAACTCTTGATTTCTATGTTAATTTCTATTTTAGATTTGATTATGGATGTTATTATGAATTTTATGAACTAAACTCCTATTTAGGGAGATGATAAATGTTGATTGAAATTACTTTTGGTTAATGATAATTGCTATTTCTCCTTTCTTGATTGTGAATTTATCCATATTTGTGTTTAATTACATGTTTAAGATTGATCACCTTCTACATGTTCTATGATCCCAATTCAAAATCTGAAAAGTGAGAATTGGGAATGTTAAAATTGGATAAACTAGGTTTTGATGTGAAACAAGAGTATTTGCATAGCCTTTGTGACATTTAGATTATTGCTTAATGTTGATTATATGTTAATCTACCTCAGAGATGATTAGATAACATGTAATTTAGGACCTAAAAGATCTTAAAAGAGTTAGGCTTATTTTTATAATCTGTCATTCACATTGAGAAAGAGAATAATAATTAGCATTAACAACTGGGTAGTTAAATCAACAGGATTCTTTTCCCTAATTTCTCATCCTTGATTAAACACCTTTATTGCTTTATTTAATTTTCTTGTTTTTCTTTATTTTAAAATCTATCAAAATTATTTATCTACCAAATAGAATCATAAGTCTAATTTAGTGGTATTCAGTTCAATTCCTTGTGGTTCGACCTCACTCGTGTGAGTTTACTACTTGATTACGTGCACTTGCGTATTGTTCATAATTTTCGTAACAGGCGTGCCCACCAAGTAGTTGATGACTTAAGATGTGTGTTATTTCCTTTAACACTTACTGGAGCAGCCAAGACTTGGTTCAAGAAATTTAAGAGGCACTCCATTACCTCATAGGACCAACTATCACGTGACTTCAAGAAGAAATTCTGTGCCGTCAAGTCCAGAAAATTAGAATGTTCCTCCCTTGCCAATGTGAAGCAACACCCAAGCGAAAGCTTAAAAGCTTATATCAACCGTTTTAATGCCGAGGCCGCTAAGGCTAGAGACGTTAATGATAGTGGAAGACTTATGGTGCTGGGGGCAGGAATTACTAATGGGTCCCAATTTTGGGACAGTTTGCAAGGAAATGGAGTACGCACCATAGATGAGTTCATGAAAAGAGCTTTAAAATACATTAATAGGGAAGAGGCAAGGTTGGCCAATAACCTCCCTCTTTCATCTGGAGCAATAGAAGTTACTCCCACTTCAACAAATAATAATCCCTCCAATGCGAACACTGCCAACAAAGGGAAAAATGACCATGATGGGGACCACAATAATACTAAGAAAGGGAGGACTAACCACCCTTTTTACACCATCTTCACATAATTGACAAAAACACCACAAATAATTTTCCTCACCAATGAGAAAATTGTGAATTTTAGAGTTCTAGAGCCAATAAAATGAATCAGAAAAAGTTGAGATACCTCAAAGTATTGTTGATACCACAAAGACGTTGTCCACACAACCAATGAGTGCAAAGTCTTAAAATAGAAATTGATGATCTCATTCTAGCCAGACCACTTGCTCGTTATGCGCGCAACAAGCACGGACCAAATGCCTGAGCACAAGGGCAAGCCCAAAACAATGCCCAGGTCACGCCAAACAATGCGCCAGTCCCGCCACAAGGCCAAAATGTAGATATGGCGCCACCGTTGGAAGGAGATGATGCCTTAGTAATTGTTGGAGGTCAACACTTTGTCGAAACTAGCAATGGGGCCCAAAACCGCTACATTAATGAACTGAAAAGTAGCAACAACGCGCAAGTGCCACCACCTCAGCATCCCCCAAAACAACCACATACAGAAAATTCTATTATTTTTAATGAAGAAGATGGAGACCATGTTCGGATGCCACATAATGATCCCTTGGTGATAACCACCTAAATTGCCAACAAGAGAGTTAGGAGAATACTTGTTCATAATGGAAGTGGAGTTAACTTATTGTACAAGTCCAGTACCCTTGACAAGATGGGACTAGAGACTCGCGACTTGCAACCATGCCCCACATAATTATATGGATTTACTGGAGAAGGCATAGCGAGTATTGGAAAAATTACTCTCCCTCTCACAATGGGAGAGGCCCCGCAAACTGTAACAAAAATGACAAAATTTGTCGTTGTGGACATTCCATACGTTTATAGTGTAATAATGGGAAGACTAGTGCTTTTTGCACTGGGGGCAGTGACATCAGTAAGACACTTGGCTGTAAAGTTTTCAACAAATCATGGGAATGGCATAGTACGTGGGGATCAGTTGGCGGCAAGAGAATGTAACAGCGTGGCGATGAAAGGTCAACCCCAATCGTTGAACACACTTGCCAAGACAACAAAAGTGGCTAGGAGAAGCCACGTGGAGCCAGTCTTTTAAGCTTTTAATTACTTTTTGAAGATTGAATAATGTTATTAGTTTTTTAGTTTTCAAGTGCCATTTCAAAAGCACAACATTTAAATATCCTTTTTAGAAAGTTGGTTGTTTATTTCTCAATAAATATTTGCACTTTTTGCAAAAATATTTCTTTTGTAATGTTACGCCCTCACCCAAACAAGTTACAAAAGTAATCCAATACTTTTATAACTTGGGGGGCATATAGGGTATAGGCGATAACTATACTCCGCAACTCCACAAAATAAATCTCAAAGTCATTGCCAACGCGTCACTTTATGGGCATGAGATTTTAAAAAAGTTCGCCATGAATATTTTTTTTCAAAATTTCATCTCGCACAAGGAGCAAAGTCGGTATATCAACGAGATAAAAATAAATCTCAATGTCATTACAAACACGTCACTTTAAGAGCATGGAATTTTAAAAAATTTCGCTACGAATATTGTTTTAAAATTTTATCTCGACCAGGGAGCAAAGTTGGTACACTGGCAAGATAAATGACAAATGAGGCCGCTCGAAGGAGTCATAACGCAAAAAATTCCACTTACCAAAGACTGTTAGGTCCTTTTTGGCAATTTAGTTGTCAAAATATTTTTTAATTAATGTGTATTTTTAGTGATCATTTAAATTATTTTTATTACATTGATTTTGTGCATTTAATTACTCTTTTCTTGTAAGGAAAGATTCCTTCTCAGCTGGTCTCTTTTTGGTTTAGTAAACTTCTTGTTAGAGAAGAAATCTCTTATGGAAAGTTATCTAATTTTGGGAATCTTGAATTTTCCTTTTTCTAATTGATGATTTTGATTTTACCTTTATTAGAACAAATCAAATTATCTTTATTTTGCAGGTTTGAAGTCAAATTATCTTTTAGGATGGTCTCATCTTGTTGTGGTAGATTCTGAAGGTAATTCTAAATTAAAATCTAAACTTGAATGGTCTACTGAAGATGATAAATTGTCTGCTTATAATAGCAAAGCTTTACATGCTATATTTAATGGAGTAGGTGAAGGCCATATTAAGCTTATATCTTCTTGTGAATCCACTAAGGATGCTTGGCAGATCCTTCAAACTCGGTTTGAAGGAACTTCTGATGTTAAGCGTTCTAGGTTTATTATGCTTCAGACAAAATTTAATGATCTTAGAATGTCTGAATTTGAAACCTTATCTGAGTTTTATGAAAAATTATCTGATATAGCTAATGAATATTTTGCTCTTTGTGAAAAGCTTGATGAATCTATTCTTGTCAGAAAAATTATTAGAGTTCTTCCAAACAGGTTTGACACTAAACTCTTGGCTATGGAGGAAGCAAAAGATTTTAGCAAGATGAAGGTGGAGGAGTTAATAGGTTCTTTGCGTACTTTTGAATTGAATCAACAAATCAAGCAGAAGGACAAACCTAGTTCCACTGTTGATAGAGGTAAAGGTATTGCTTTTAATGTTGCAGAAAAAGAAATTTCAGATGATGAAGAAGATGATGAGATGGATGTTTTTACTAAAAAATTTCAGAGATACATGTAAAAGATAAGTGACAAAAAGAATTTTCCAAAATTCTCCAAATGTAATACTTTTTCTAACAATCAAAAGAGAATTCAATGCAGAAAATGTGAAGGTTTTGGACATATTCAATCTGAATGTGAAAATACATTGAAAAAGAATAAGAAAATTTTCAATGTCACATGGAGTGATGATGAAACTGATGGTGATGAAGATATTTCTAAAAATGTTGCACTTATCTCAGTTTCTTCTAAGTTTGTTTGTGATTCACAGGTAAAAGAAAGATTGGTATGTTTGAATAATACCATTGAAAAAGAAAAGTCTGATTCTGATGAATCTGAAATCTGTGAGGAGTCACTAGCTGAGTCTTACAAGGCTATATATCAAAAGTGGATACAGGTTACTTCTGAAAATAGATCATTGTCAAAAATAAATAAATAATTATCCCATCAAACTGAATCTCTTGAATTGAAAATTAAAGAATATGAGACTGATTTTTGTTTAAAAGATGAAGAAATTATTCTATTAAAGAAGGAATTTAAAAATTTCAAGAAAAATATTCAAATGCTTAACCTTGGATCTTCTATTTTTGAGGAAGTTCATAATGCAAGTCAAAGAGGCTTTGCTGGTCTTGGATCAAATGGTACTAAAAGTTCTGGAAAAAAAAAATTTGTAAAATCTAATGTTCTAACCAATTTACCTGCTGCTGCAAATTTAAGATCTGCTGCTACAAAAATGTCATCTGCAAAAGCAAAGTCTCCAGTAAGTTCAAAAAGGATAAGATATCATGTAAGAAGGTTTGTTCCAATCTGTCATTTTTGTGGTATTAAGGGACATATTCGACCTAAATGTTTCACCATGCAAAATTTATACAAAACAAGTTATTTTGGTAATTTGAAAATTTTTCAAAAGAAACATAGTGTTTTGAAACAAAAATGGATTGAAAAAGAAAATGTCTAGCTGGTTTTTCTGATAAAAGTGCTGCTTCTCAAATGTGGTATTTTGACAATGGTTTTTCTAGACATATGACAGGTGACAAGGATATTTTAGTGAATATCAGACCAATGCAATGTGGTGAGGTCACACTTGGTAATGGTTTAACAGGAAATGGCATTAGTATGGGAACTCTCAATTTTGAAGGGTTACTAAGGTTGAAAAATATTATGCTTGTTGAGGGACTAAAGCTAATTTACTTAGCATTAGTCAGATTTGTAATCGAGGGTATACCGTCAATTTTGACCATGATCATTGTTTTGTTCTTAACAGTGATAAACAATGCATTTTACAAGGGTTTAGATCTGTTGATAATTGCTATACTCTCACATCTATTCTTACTTGTAATTTTGGATGTGAAAATATCAGTGATGTATATATTTCTAAAAATCTTGTTCAACTTTCTCGTACAAAACACATTGATATAAGACATCATTTTATTAGAGAACTTGTTGACAACCAAGCATTGCAGTTGGAATATGTTGATACTGAAAAGCAATTGGCTAATATTTTCAATAAGGCCCTCGGTTTGACTCCCATAGAAAATCTTTGGGGGTTTGCATTGTCTAACTCTTTTCTTTTTGTTCTCTATTTTGTACAAAAATCTTGAGTAGTTCTTATCTTGCATCTATCCTTCTTTCTTTCTTAGTTGGCAAATCTTGTTTATGCTTTTGGGTGATAATTAGCTTAGTGTCTTGTACTCTTCATAGTTTTGAGGTTGGGTTAAAAGATTCAAGTTACTTGCATATGTGTGATCATGATAAATTAAATTATTAATGTACAAAGTTGAGCGATTTTTGTTTCAGTTTCTTGTCAGACCCTTTACTGGAATAGAGCTACCCATACTAAGGTGTGAAAGCCATCTTTTGAGTAAGATGGAACTTTGTAATTGAGAGTTATGAAGAGGATGCACTATCATAGAAAAAGGCTACCTTCAGTATGGTGTGATAGCATCCAGTTGCGGGATCAAATTAAAAAAGGCAAAAAAAAAAAAAAAATCTTGCCAAGGACAATGATCTTATTTTCACTGCACACACTAATGTCTGACAAGTGTGTACAAGTTTGTAAGTCTCCTCTACTAAAATAAAAATATCATGGTTCACATGATTTGTAACTTGTTTATTTTCTCTCAACATCTGGTAAGTATGGTTTATATTTGAGATATTAATTAATTATCATCTTTAAAAGCATAACATAGTTATTTGTCAATTTTATGAAACTTGGAAAGATGTTTGCATTAGAATAACTTGATTTTTGTATAAAATATTTTAGTTTCTTGTTTTTTTTTTTCGAAAAAAATGATATTTAAAAAAAAGGAGTCGTGTGACTTGTCTTATAGGCTAAGAAAAATTGGTCATTTGTTTTTCTTTTGGTAAGTATCAACATATGCTTTATTTAGTAAATTTTTGATGAGTTTTCTCTTCAAATTTGATTTCTTATTTTTTGTATTTTGTTTAATTGTTGATCATGATTGTTTTTCAGATCTTAATTTTTGGAAAATCTTGATTTCCTTTTGTCTTTGGCCTTTATAGATAAACAAAAAGGGAGAGTATTGGGATTTTAATTTTGATTGTATACTCAACTGTCCAGGGAGAGTTGAGCTTTATGTTTGTGTTCATCTTTGGTCAAAGTTAGCTTTTTATTTTAGTTTAATGTTGTGCTTTTCAGGGGGAGTTTTTATGTTTGTTTCGCTAACTTTGTTTTGTAGGTGTTTGTTAATTAAAAATATTTTGATTATCCAAAGTGCCAAAGCTGGAGATTGTTAGGTCCTTTTTGGAAATTTAGTTGTCAAAATATTTTTTTAAATTAATGTGTATTTTTATTGAGCATTTAAATTGTTTTTATTACATTGATTTTGTGCATTTAATTACTCTTTACTTCTAAGGAAAGATTCCTTCTCAGCTGGTATCTTTTTGGTTTAGGAAACTTCTTGTAAGAGAAAAAAATTCTCTTATGGAAAGTTGTCTAATGTTGGGAAACTTGACTTTCCCCTTTTCTAATTGATGATTTCAATTTTACCTTTACCTTTATTGGAACAAATCAAATTATCTTTTGTTATCCCAATTTTTGCACTCTGACGTGGCATCGCATAATGGTGACACGTGGAATCCACTTGGAGTATCTGCTCGGAGGGAACAATCCGAGCAGGATGCCTTGCTGGCATGCCCAGAGCAAAGCAATCAGTAATCCGCGCAGAGCAACCAACACTTAGCGAATTCAGCTTTCGCATTGTGAGTCATCAACGAAATCCCTATAACTTGGGGATCAGATTACAGGGATATGGCATACACACGATCCCACAATCAGTGTATTCTGCATCAATCCCACGATCTTTGTACTCAGCATTATTCCCACGATCTTTCTGTTTATATCCATTGTAACGAGAGGGGAAAGACTTCCTCTCCAAGTTGTTAGCCCCTATAAA
Source organism: Cannabis sativa (assembly GCF_029168945.1). Lineage (NCBI taxonomy): Eukaryota > Viridiplantae > Streptophyta > Magnoliopsida > Rosales > Cannabaceae > Cannabis > Cannabis sativa. The sequence continues at coordinate 65,166,409 of NC_083604.1, read as the reverse complement.
TAGTGATGCATGTTCACTGGGCAAAAGGTCGCAAACAGTTTAGTCGAGACTATACCCTAAAGATATTATCTAATAATACATATTCAGAGATACTGTTGTAAGAGCTATAAGAAAAGGAACTGTAATATCCCAGAAAATAAATAATATTTAAATGGACATATTTTATTAAATATGTAATTACTTGGAAAATGAAGTAGGATTATGATCTTACTTAGATGAATTTTTGAGAAATTATTTAAGTAAATATGTTATTTTGGGCCCGGTAATTGTGGAAATTTAGCTATGTGGTTAGCAATGTCACGACATTAAATGAAAGAATTATTTTGAGAATATCTCGGATTAAGTTAGAATTTTATTAGAATGTCGGAATGGGGAGTTAGTAAAATTACCAAAATGCCCCTAGGGTTTCTTTTAAAAAAAAGGTGTGAGAGGGGTAAATTAGGAATTCAAGAAAATATTTTTTTTTTGACTTTTCCTCTTTTCTTTGCTGCTGCCCATTTTTATTTAAGGAAGAAATTTTAAAAAAAAAAAAAAAAGAAAGAAAAGCATTTTAAAAGGAAGAAGGAGCTTCCTTCCAAGGCAAGTAACCAAATTTTCTCAACCTTTTTTCTCTTCTTCCTTCGAGCAAACTGAACCAGCCTCTTGAGGGAGTGTTTTGCTTCAGCCAACATCAACTTTCAGAGCTAAACTCCATCTCCAAGTTAACCTTGCACCCTAGGTAAGTTCATCCTTTTAGTTTTGGTGTTTTCTTAGGTTTTCAAGCTAGGTTTTGTTATTTTTTTGAAAATTTTCAAAGCTGTAGGTTTAGTGAAGGTGTAGGTTTGTTATCCAAGTTAAATAAGGTCTGTTAATGCATGTTTGGATTGAATTCATGGCTGTTGGGATTGATTGGTGAGTGAGAAAGCTAAAAGAAACTTGATTTCTTCACTTGAGTGTGTGATTTCAAGCTAGAGATTGAACCATTGTGTTTTGCAGCTTAGGTTATGTCATATGTATGTTAATAAGCTGTTCTGGAAAGTTTGGATAGGTTTGGAGGGGTTTTGGTTCGATTTTGGTGAAAAGGAACTTTTGTTCCTGGTACGCAGAAGCAGGTCGGCCGGATGGGTTCTCGTATACCGAAGCCGGTCGGCCGGTTACTGCAGGGGAGATTTTCTTCGGGTTTGTTTTATGTTCAGTTTTGACCCGGGGAGTTGTGTACTATCTGTTTTAAATTAAATATGGGATGCTTGACCTAAATTGGGGTTGTTGGGAGTTAGGTTGCATTTGGTTTCTAAATTAGGGTTTTAAATCCGGAATATTATGTTAAGGTATTTATTGTGTTTCAATTGTCGTGACATAGGACCGGGATTGCCTAGCTTGTTTTTCCACCCAGGTCGGCCATATTCTTGACTTCTGAATTAAGGTAAGAAAAGTGGTAAGCACCATATGTGGTTAAAAATCAATGAATGAATGGAGGTGATCTTGATTATTATCATGATGTTAATTAAAGCTTATTAAGCCTAGGTTATTACCTAGGGTTGGAAACGGTTATTACCGTTATGAGTAATTACTCTTGAAACCGCGGTTAGGTTTCTTACTTATCGTTTGCGTTATCGGGCAACGATAGTGACATATTCAGCTCGTATGTAACGAGTGGTAAAAGTGGTACTTTATTAAGTACCAGGAATGTATGATGTTTAAGGGAATGCTTATTATTATTGAATAGTGAGTAAACATAATGGCATGAGAATAAGTTGATAATTATTTTCTTTCGATTACTGTTTTGATCACTTTCTTGCTGAGTCTCTGTGACTCACTGGTGCTTTATGGTGCAGGTAAAGGAAAAGCTAAAGTCGAACAACCATGAGTTATGGTCACGACGGCAATGTACATACCGGCCCATGAGCGGCCAGTTCTAGGATGCTTTCTATTTTGATTGTATTTTGGAAAAAATATAAAGTTTATGTTGTAAAATACTTTGAAACCAGTTTGTAAATATTTTGGAAACAGGGGGACCCCATAAATCATGTTACTTATCTTTTGTTAAATAGTTTAAAGGATGAGTTTTTAACTATCAAAATTTTAATTACCCACACTTTTAGTATAATTACATCTTATATAATTATTGGTATTTTAAATAAAGTGCACACACACGTGGCGTCCACTGTTGGACGGGCGTTACAACATGGTATCAGAGCGCCAAGGTTTTTAGATCCTGAAGGCGGTTTGATATGTACATTGGGCACATGGGACACGATCGACTCATGGTTTAGTAAGTTTTAAGTTAACGAGCCGACTTGTTAATTTTCGATTATACGATTATCGAATTATGTCGATATCGAATGTTGTGGGAAGGATTATAATATATGGAAATACTTATCGGTATTGTTATTACTTGGAATGTGATCGCGGGTGTATAGTTATGCACCCAAGGCGGACGGTAGGGGTGCCGTGAGCTAGGCGGGCTCGAGCTGCCGGTGAGGGAGAGAACCCTTTACCACCACCTAATTGGGAACGAGTTATATCTTTGCCATGCAAGAAACTATTCGGCGAGCGGGGTGAGCAAATCGGAGAGAATTAAGAGAAAAGCGACGAGCTCGGCCTGCTCTAAATCGAATCTGATCCTCAGGCACCTCTAGTAGTGCCACTTCGGATGCGGGAAATCGTTTGGAACCATTATATGAACGGTTCGTAAAGCGAGAACCCGCCCGGTGTTTGAGGGTGGTGCGATCCACTCAAAGCGAGCAATGGATGAGTATGATAACATCCATTTTTGATTTTATGCGAGTTGATGCTAATGACCGGGTCTGGTGTGCTACCTATATGCTACGAGATGATGCCCGTATTTGGTGGGAGATTGTATCTCAGGGCCATGATCTGAATAATATGACACAGGAAACTTTTCGGGCCTTATTTTTTGAGAAGTATTATAATGAGTCTATTAAGGCGAAGCAAAGGCGGGAAGAGTTTATACGGTTAACTCGGGGTAGTATGGCATTTGACGACGAGTATGCTACTAAATTTGATCGATTGGCAAAGTTTGCCTCGGATGAGGTGGCTGCGGAATTTGCTAGAAAAGCCAAGTTTATTCGGGGGTCGGATGAACACATCGCCGGGATGTGATTGTTGCTTAAACAACCGGGGTTGCCGAACTTATGCTCGGATAGTTGAGTTGGCTTTAGTTTCGAGGGTGCGAGAGGCTCGGATACGAAGAAAAATATTGCCGAGAAGAGATTCATGGAAACAATCAGCGAGGTGTCTTTGGTTCGGGAAGAATGCGATCTTGGTGACCGCGGGGAAAAGACCTAGTGAAACATCGGCGGCGGGCCCAAACAAAAGATTCCGGGGTAACCAAAGTTTCCGTCGTAGTGGGAATGAAAGCTGGCGGACTTTTCCCGAATGTCCAAGGTGTAAAAGGCATCACACAGGCGAGTGTCGAGGCTGGGGCCTGTTTCCACGTGGAATGGTGGGTCATATGAAGAGAAATTGTCCACAATTGCTACGGTTAGAGCAAAAGAAGGATGATACACCCGCTCTGCTCGAGTATTTGCCTTGACTCAAGGCGAGGGCGTCTTGGTCCTTCGCTGACGGCGGTCGGCTTTATTCGCCGGTACTTTATTATTTGTATTAATTGATTCCGGTGCGACGCATTCTTATATTTCAAGTAGAATAATTGAAGCGATTTGAATAAACCTAGTGATGTGCTTTTAGAGGTTTTGGAACCTTGTTGCCTCTTGCGGGAGTTGGTTATCTCCGGCGAGGTGGGTTCGATCCCTTCCGGTGTTTGTGGAAGGAAGAGAGTTATCGATTGATCGATAGAATTAAATGCGGAGGATTTTGATGTTATTTTGGGGATGGACGGCTTGCTAAATACAACGCCACCATTGATTGTAAAAGAAAGATGGTAACTTTTCGGCCGAGGGCGAGGACCCTTTTGTATTTGTGGGTAAGATGCAAGGATCTCGGATTCCCTTAATTTCAGCCCTTAAGGCAAGGGATTTGTTGTGTGAAGGGTGCATTGGTTTCTGGCAAGTGTTGTGGATATTTCCGAGGGAACCACTAGCGGGACCGGAGCATGTCCCGTGGTTCGAGAATTTGGATGTGTTCCCAGAAGAGTTACCGGGGTTGCCACCAAAACGTGAAATTGATTTTGAGATTGATTTAATACCGGGAGTTGAGCTCGTATCGAAAGCTCCTACGGGATGGCACTGCCGGAGTGAAAGAGTTAAAAGTTCAATTACGGGGGATGATGGATTTGAAATTTACTAGACCTAGTACTTCACCTTGGGGTGCACCGGTTTTTGTTTGTGAAAAAGAAAGATGGAACATTACGAATGTGTATAGATTATCGGGAGTTAAACAAATTAACGAGTGAAGAACAAGTACCCTACGCAAGAATAGATGATTTATTTGATCGGTTACGGGGTAAAGCTGTCTTTTCTAAGATTGATCTTCGATGCGGTTATCACCAAGCGAGGATTCGAGAGGAGGATATTCCCAAGACGGCTTTTCGGACCGGTATGGTCATTATGAATTCTTGGTAATGTCCTTCGGATTGACAAATGCCCGGCGGCATTTATGGACTTGATGAACCGAGTGTTCGGAGATTTTACTGGATGATTTTGTTATTGTCTTTATCGATGATATTCTAATTTATTCGGACTCGGAAGAGACTCACGAAAGACATCTTCGAATGGTATTACAACGTCTCGGGGAGCATAAGTTGTATGCCAAATTTAAGAAATGTGAATTTTGGTTACCTCGGGTGAGTTTCTTGGGGCATGTGGTGAGTAAAGATGGTATTTTAGTGGATCCGGTAAAGGTTGAAGCGAGTGCGTGGTAGCCTCGACCTAAGTCGGCAAGCTGAAGTTAGAAGTTTCACAGGGTTAGCGAAGTGTATTACGAAGATTTGTTGAGGGCTTCTGCAAGATTTCTACGCCTTTAAGCGAGTTGACCCGAAAGAATTGTAAGTTTGTTTGAACCGACAAGTGTGAAGGTAGTTTCAGAGCGAAGCAAAGGTTGATTACCGCTCCCGTGCTAACCTTACCAAAAGGTGACGAAAAGTTTGTGATTTGTGTGATGCATCCAAACAAGGGTTAGGTTGTGTTCTTATGCAATCGGGAAAAGTGATTGCTTATGCATCCAGCAATTGAAGGAGTATGAGCAACGATATCCTACCCATGATATTGAATTAGCGGCGGTTGTCTTTGCACTAAAAGTTTGGCGTCACTATACGTACGGTGAGAAGTGTGAAATTTATACGGATCACAAAAGCCTCGAAGTACTTTTTCACTCGAAGGATTTAAATATGAGGCAACGACGATGGTTAGAGCGAGTCGAGGACATTGAATTTGCGAGATTCTCTACCACCACAGTAAAGCAAATGTGGTAGCGGATGCTCTAAGTCGGAAGGGACCGGGGCAAGTTTGTGAACTAAAGGAAATCTCGGCCAAGTTGGGCGAGGATATGACGAGAGCGGGAATTGAATTTGTAATTGGAAAACTTGCTAATATCACCATACAATCTAATCTGTTGGAAAGAATTAGAGTAGCCCAACAAGGTGACCTTGAGCTACGGGGACATAAGGAGAAGTTAGAGGCCTGGATTGGCAAGAGACTTTTCATGCTTATCGATGGGTTGTTGCGATACAAAAACGGAGATACGTATGTAGGTTGACAAAGAAATCGGACAAGAGATTCTTGATGAATCTCATACTACACCGTACTCCTTACACCGGAACAACCAAGATGTATCATGATGTGAAAGCTTTATATTGGTGGCCGGGTATGAAGAGGGATATTGTTGAATATGTGTCAAAATGCTTAACTTTTCAACAAATTAAAGCGAGAACACCAAAAGGCGGGAGGTTTGCTTGACCTCTAAAGATTCACCGAATGGAAATGGGAAGACATCACCATGGACTTTGTGGTGGGATTACCCGAACGGTAGGGTATTATGATTCTATTTGGGTGATAGTGGATCGATATACGAAGTACGCTCACTTTCTCCGGTGAGGACAACGTATACGGTGGATCAATATGCCGATTTGTATATTAAGGAAATAGTTCGACTTCATGGTGCCCCAAAGTCGATAGTTTCGAATCGAGATCCAAAATTTACATCCAAGTTACGGGAAGTTTACAAGCAATGGGTACTAAGTTGAGATTCGATACTGACTTTTCATCCTCGAAGCAGATGGTCAATCTGAAAGAACTATTCGGATACTTGAGGATATGTTGAGGGCATGTATAATGGACTTTGAAGGTTCTTGGAACAAGTACCTACCTCGATTAATTTTCTTATAACAATAGTTATCGAGTACCATTGGCATGGCTCCGTATGAGATGCTTTATGGAAGGAAATGTCGATCACCTATTCAGGATGAGGGGTTTGGTGAACGTAGGTATCTTGGACACGAAGGCATCCAAAGAACGAGCGAGGCTATTGAAAAGATTCGAGCTCGTATGCTTGCTTCCCAAAGTAGACAGAAAAGCTACGCAGATCCAAAGCGTAGAGATGTTGAGTTCCAAGTTGGGGATTTTGTTTTTCTTCGGGTATCCCCAATGAAGGGAATTCAAAGGTTCGGGAAGAAAGGAAAGTTGAGTCCCAGAATTATTGGTCCATTTGAGATTCTTGAGAAAGTAGGTCAGGTAGCTTATCGGTTGGCTCTACCTCCCGCCTTATCAGGGTTCATAATGTGTTTCATGTCTCGATGCTTCGGAAATATGTATACGATACAACTCATATCTTAAGTTATGAAGACATTGAGCTTCAAACCGGAAGCCTGTCATATGAAGAACAACCGGTACATCTTAGACAGGAAAGAAAAGGTGTTGCGAAACAAGACTATTTCACTAGTCAAAGTGTTGTGGCGGAACAGCAAAGTTGAAGAAGCGACTTGGGAATTAGAGTCGCAGATGCGGGAGTTGTATCCCGAGCTTTTCAGGTAAATTTCGAGGACGAAATTCCTATAAGTGGGGGATAGTTGTAATATCCCAGAAAATAAATAATATTTAAATGGACATATTTTATTAAATATGTAATTACTTGGAAAATGAAGTAGGATTATGATCTTACTTAGATGAATTTTTGAGAAATTATTTAAGTAAATATGTTATTTTGGACCCGGTAATTGTGGAAATTTAGCTATGTGGTTAGCAATGTCACGACATTAAATGAAAGAATTATTTTGAGAATATCCCGGATTAAGTTAGAATTTTATTAGAATGTCGGAATGGGGAGTTAGTAAAATTACCAAAATGCCCCTAGGGTTTCTTTTAAAAAAAAGGTGTGAGAGGGGTAAATTAGGAATTCAAGAAAATATTTTTTTTTTGACTTTTCCTCTTTTCTTTGCTGCTGCCCATTTTTATTTAAGGAAGAAATTTTTTAAAAAAAAAAAAAAGAAAGAAAAGCATTTTAAAAGGAAGAAGGAGCTTCCTTCCAAGGCAAGTAACCAAATTTTCTCAACCTTTTTTCTCTTCTTCCTTCGAGCAACTGAACCAGCCTCTTGAGGGAGTGTTTTGCTTCAGCCAACATCAACTTTCAGAGCTAAACTCCATCTCCAAGTTAACCTTGCACCCTAGGTAAGTTCATCCTTTTAGTTTTGGTGTTTTCTTAGGTTTTCAAGCTAGGTTTTGTTATTTTTTTGAAAATTTTCAAAGCTGTAGGTTTAGTGAAGGTGTAGGTTTGTTATCCAAGTTAAATAAGGTCTGTTAATGCATGTTTGGATTGAATTCATGGCTGTTGGGATTGATTGGTGAGTGAGAAAGCTAAAAGAAACTTGATTTCTTCACTTGAGTGTGTGATTTTAAGCTAGAGATTGAACCATTGTGTTCTGCAGCTTAGGTTATGTCATATGTATGTTAATAAACTGTTCTGGAAAGTTTGGATAGGTTTGGAGGGGTTTTGGTTCGATTTTGGTGAAAAGGAACTTTTGTTCTGATTAACGAGCAGGTCGACGGATGGGTTCTCGGTATACCGAGGTCGGCCGGTTACTGCGAGGGGAGATTTTCTTCGGGTTTGTTTTATGTTCGGTTTTGACCCTAGGAGTTGTGTACTATCTGTTTTAAATTAAATATGGGATGCTTGACCTAAATTGGGGTTGTTGTGAGTTAGGTTGCATTTGGTTTCTAAATTAGGGTTTTAAATCCGGAATATTATGTTAAGGTATTTATTGTGTTTCAATTGTCGTGACATGGGGACCAGGGATTGCCTAGCTTGTTTTTCCACCCAGGTCGGCCATATTCTTGACTTCTGAATTAAGGTAAGAAAAGTGGTAAGCACCATATGTGGTTAAAAATCAATGAATGAATGGAGGTGATCTTGATTATTATCATGATGTTAATTAAAGCTTATTAAGCCTAGGTTATTACCTAGGGTTGGAAACGTTATTATAGTTATGAGTAATTACTCTTGAAACCGCGGTTAGGTTTCTTACTTATCGTTTGCGTTATCGGGCAACGATAGTGACATATTCAGCTCGTATGTAACGAGTGGTAAAAGTGGTACTTTATTAAGTACCAGGAATGTATGATGTTTAAGGGAATGCTTATTATTATTGAATAGTGAGTAAACATAATGGCATGAGAATAAGTTGATAATTATTTTCTTTCGATTACTGTTTTGATCACTTTCTTGCTGAGTCTCTGTGACTCACTGGTGCTTTATGGTGCAGGTAAAGGAAAAGCTAAAGTCGAACAACCATGAGTTATGGTCACAGCAGCAATGTACATACCGGCGGGCGGCCAGTTCTGACGGGATGCTCTATTTTGATTGTATTTTGGAAAAATATAAAGTTTATGTTGTAAAATACTTTGAAACCAGTTTGTAAATATTTTGGAAACAGGGGGACCCCATAAATCATGTTACTTATCTTTTGTTAAATAGTTTAAAGGATGAGTTTTTAACTATCAAAATTTTAATTACCCACACTTTTAGTATAATTACATCTTATATAATTATTGGTATTTTAAATAAAGTGCACACACGTGGCGTCCCTGTTGGACAGGGCGTTACAGGAACATTTCTCCTTGTTCTTAAGTCAATACAAGTAACGAGCATTAGGCTATTACCGAACTGCTCGGGGCTGAACCTCTATAAAATTCTTGTGTCTTTATATTGCTTTATTATATATCGATTGCTATAAATCACTTATCGCTTACTAAATCAGACTCATTGTCGTTGGCTAAAAGCAATGACAATATTTTGGTGTTTTTATTGAGAGCAGAATCAAGAATAGCTCTTTATTCAAAATCTAACCACGAGTACGATGGTGCAGACTCGTAGAGGCCTGACTGATCCAGCAAATTCACAGACGGTGGATCCTGCATTGTAGAACCCAGGAAACACAAGGGTTCTGCCAGCTGTTAATCTTGGACAGCCGGCAAACGTGGGGAATGGTGTAACAGCTCCTATAGATGAAATCGCGCCTGGTGTGCAAGAGACTGGGAATAACAGTTCTGCACCCAACCAGGGCATTCATAACACAACTGTTCCGCCTGGAACCAACACCCAGACGATCATCGGAGATGCTACTGAGTTACGAAATCTCAGTGACGCTCTTGGACTCATGCAGGGTCACAACAATACCCTACATCATGATCAGGACGAACTCCGCACTGCGGTAAATCTCGCGTTCGAAGAACAAAGGCGTATGTTTACCGAGTGGAGAGATAGAGAGATGGAGGCGTTAAGGGCTCACCATACAGAGATTGAAAATCGTAGTCGGCAAGCTACCATGTTGATACGAAAAGCTTACCAAATGTAGGTCACCAACCTCCGAATGTCGTTCTCTTGGGTGAGACAGACGAAGATCCATCGATGAATACGTCCCAGACTACAAATGGTCAGCCGTCCAATCCCCGATCACGAGTTCCACTCGTGGGCCTAGCGGTACGGGCAGACCTTGTCTAGTAATTCATCAGGAGAAGTCATACCTGATGGTTCCAACCAGATCAATGGTGCCATTCCACCCGTTTACCAAGCAAATCAATCGCTAAGGCAGTCAGGCACTTATGTATTCGAAAGGTTGGGGGCGACCCATGACCTAAGGAATGATCTAAACATAAGGAGGGGAGTAGACGATCGTGCAGCCCAGAACCCGTACTCAAATTCTCACTTAGAGAGATGGTGATGTAATTCAAATTGACGAGAATGCCGAGCAGGTTCTCCCAGCCGTACAGGCACAACTAGACGAACTGAAAAATATGTTTCACGGCATGGCTGGACAAAGAAACAATGATCTTGAGCTGGACCGAGCATGCTGAACTCCTTTGTCACCTGAGATCAATCTCCTGGCGTTGCCTCACAAGTTTAAAATGCCAACGTGGAAGATGTACACAGGGAGAGAAGATCCCCTTTCCCATCTCAAGTACTTCAGAATGCAAATGGATTTGCAAGGGGTACGAGGAGATGTATGTTGCAGAATTTTTCCTGCTACTCTGTCCGAAGCTGCTCAGCAATGGTATTTCAAGTTGGCTCCTGGAAAGTTTAGTTCATGGAAAACCTTCTCTTCGGAATTCCATGGACAATTCTCCTCCTCATGCCAACTTCCGTTGCATCTAGAAGACTTGGTCGAAGTTAAGCAAAGACCAGGCGAGCCTCTCCAGGCATATATCAGCAGATTCATGATGGAGGCAACCAAAGTTTTACGGGTAACTGAAGATGGAAAGTTATCCGTGATACTGGGGGGCATTGAAGTCCTTGGCGAACTTTGGAAGGATATAAGGAAGAACGGGCCGGTAGACTCAATGAGAGATTTTCTTGACCATGCCGAAGGCTTCATCAAGCTCGAAGAAGCCATTCAAAGAGCGGAAGGTGAGCAAAAGCCTGGCAAGTCAAAGGCTCCTTCTACTGGAACATCCACCCAACTTCCCCATTACCCAAATAATTCAAGCTCAAGTGGTAAACGTTCCAACAACAACCACAAGCAAGGGAATGGGAAGAAAGGAAAGTTCACTGGCAAATCCGAACAAGCTCCCCGAGAGAATCATGCCAAGTACACCGCATTTACTATTTTGACTGAAGATATAGAAAGTGTGTACATGGCAACTCAGTCGCTGGCCCCATATAAGAAGCCCAGGCCCATGAAGAAAGATGTCAGCAAGAGGGACATGACAAAGTTTTGTCGGTTCCACGGAGACTACGGCCACAACACTAATGAATGTAACAACTTGAAGCGGGAAATTGAATTCTTGATGAGGAAAAACAACCCACACCTGCAGAAGTATGTCAAAACTAACTAGGGTCAAAGGAACAACAATAACCAGGATTTGCTACCTCCACCGGTAGATGGGCATCTGCAAGTTATTGTTGGAGGCCCGCACATGGCTGGAGATTTGGGCAATGCTCGGGAGAGGTATGCTCGAACAGCACAGCACGAGCAGGAAGAAGTTATCCTAGCTTTGGAAGAAAGGAAGCCAAAAGTTCCACGAGCTGGAGGACCGACCATAACCTCCAACGATGAAGACGCTGTCAAAATTAAATTTCTGCACAACGACCCGCTGATCGTGGAAATCCAGATAGCCAATAAAATGGTGGCCAGAACCATGATCGATAATGGAGCCTCTTCCAATATCTTGTTCAAAACTGCTTATGAAAAGATGGGACTCCAACTCAAGGATCCAACCCCATGCCTCCAGCCTCTCTATGGTTTCTCCGGTCAAGGAGTCGCACCTCTAGGACAAATTCGTCTACCCCTCACTGTTGGACAAGCTCCGACGAGCATGACTATCATGGCACAATTCCTGATATTGGATGTTCCTTCAACTTTTAACGTAATGCTGGGCCGGCCGGCTTTGTATGACTTAAAGGTTGTCACATCAATATTTCACTCATGCCTGAAGTTTCCAACAAAGAATGGGGTAGGGGGTCTAAGAGGAAACCAGCAGCCTGCTCCGGAATGTTACAACCTTGCAGTGGCCAAGGCTAAGAAGGAAATATCCTCCAGCTAGAGCACAGACAAGGGAAAAAATATTTCCAAGTAGGGAACTTCTCAAGGCGGGGATGAAGATATGGATCCTTGACTTGAAGACCCAAGCAGCAATGTTGGACCTGTAGAAGAATTAGAAGAGATCGAGATCGATCCAGATATCCCGACCAAAAAGCTAAAGATCGGAAAAGGTTTGTTGCTCGAAGTAAAATCAGAATTGATAAAATTTCTAAGAGCAAACCTAAACATTTTTGCCTAGTCGCATGCGGATATGGTTGGAATTGATCCTTCAAAAATTTCACATGTTCTAAATATTGATCCCAACTTCTGTTGGGTTTTATGCCCTAAATAAAACTCATTTCAATATAATCAGATTTACTTATTAATATAGATCAGAAATAACATTTAATGTTGCATGGTTCACATGATTTATTTCATGATTATATGTACATAATGTATAGATTCATCTGAAACCCTTTTCACATACTTGATCCTGTTTATTGTGCCGTCAACACATTAGAAAGTAAACATGACTATGTGAATAAAGTTTCCTAGATTTATCAGACACAGGGTTTTACTGATATGATAATCTACAACAAGAGTTTACTTGTATTTGGAGAAATACTATGTTCTTTCCAGAACATTGGTTAAAGTAAAGCTCAGGTTGGATGCATGGAGTATGCATCGGAAGGGACCGATATTGAACTTTGACTTAGATTTAATTAAACTTACCGTAGAATCTATTCAAGTCAATATCGCCAAGTTGATCCTAGATCAAATGATCTTAATCCTGTTATGATTAGGCTCAATCTTGAAAGGCTATTCGTGTTCTTTGATTTGTTAGTTAAGCCTACTTTTAGGTCAGGGTGATACGTACATTTTGGGAACACGGTAGTGCAATGAGTGGGAGCGCTAGCATAAACATGGAATCTATAGCTTCTATCTGGCGAATAGTAAGCAAAGGATGATCACCTTCGAGCTTGACCAAACGAAAATAAATGGTGGAGATCTCATTTCACATAAGCTGAAATATCATTTATACGGGGTCAAGTGTTTTAAGGATAAAATACATAGTAGGGTGTTACGGTAATCTAATCCCTTTACTGTGTAGATCATTCATATAGAGGATAATTGATCACATTAGGATTATAACAATGGATAACTAATGATGTGTCTATATGGTGGAACATATAGAGCATTCTATATACTGAGAGTGCAATTCTAAGTTCTATGCGTGGATTCAACGAAGAATTAATAAGTTAGTGAATTTTAGTGCTAAATTCTTGATCTACTTATTGGAAGCTCGGTTATATAGACCCATGGTCCCCCCACTAGTTGAGATAATATTGCTTGTAAGACTCATGTAATTGGTTTTGATTAATCAATTATAATTCTCAAATTAGACTATGTCTATTTGTGAAATTTTCACTAAGTAAGGGCGAAATTGTAAAGAAAGAGTTTATAGGGGCATATTTGTTAATTATGATACTTTGTATGGTTCAATTAATAAATATGATAAATGACAATATTATTTAATAATTATTTATAGTTATTAAATAGTTAGAATTGACATTTAAATGGTTGAATTAGGAAATTGACATTTTTGAGAAAATCAGATACAAAAGGTGTTAAAATTGCAAAATTGCAAAAAGCAAGGCCCAATCCACTAAGTGTATGGCCGGCCACCTATTGTAGGTTTTTAAGTTGATTTTTTCATTATTTTAATGCCATATAATTCAAATCTAACCCTAGTGGAATGCTATAAATAGATAGTGAAGGCTTCAGGAAAAATAGACTTTTCTTCTGACTTCTTCTGATTCAGAAAAACTGAGCCTTCTCTCTCCCTATCTTTAGCTGCCACTTCTTCTTTCTTCTTCCTTTGAATTTCGAAATCCTTAGTGATTAGAGTAGTGCCCACACACATCAAGCAATACCTCAATCATAGTGAGGAAGATCGTGAAGAAAGATCATCAGCAAAGGAGTTTCAGCATCAAGGATTCAGAGAAAGAGATCCAGGTTCAGATATTGATAATGCTCTGCTACAGAAAGGAATCAAGGGCTAGATATCTGAACGGAAGGAGTCATTATATTCCGCTGCACCCAATGTAAGGTTTCTTAAACTTTATATGTGTTTAATTTATCGTTTTAGAAAGTTCTTATTTAGGATGTTAATAAACATACTTGTGAGTAGATCTAAGATCCTGGTAAAATAATTTCCAACAACTGGTATCAGAGCCATGGTAATTGATTTACTTGCAAGAAATTTGGACTTTAAAACGATTGTTTGTATGTTCTTTGGATGGTATCATGTTGTATTGAGCGTTATTTGATGATTGATTGATGTTTGTAAAATTTTCGTGAAAAATAATTGCGATTCTGTTTCTGGAATTATTTTTATTGGATAGTATGGAAAAAATTAAGCAAGTTAGCCTTTTACAGAACTCAATTTGGATTTTATTTGAATTAGTTATGATTTTTTGAAGATTTGAAAAAATCGGGGCTGTGCTGAAATTTTCCTGCGATCGCGAAAACTGTCCGTACAGCTCACAATTTTTTCGTTTTTCTTCAATTTTTCATGCTTTTTCATGGAATTAACTTCCGATTTTTTGTATAGTTTTGTATTTATACTATTACTATTCATAATTCAATTTTAATTATCATTTTGAATTAATTTAATATTTTTAAATTTAATTCAAGATATTAGTGTAATTTGAATTTGAATAGAATTAGTATCTATCTTCTTGCTTAAAAATCTATCTTATTTTTAAATTTGATTATATCTTATCTTATTTTTAAATTTAAGGTCAGATTTTATATATATTTTTTTAAATTAAATCATTTTTTAGATATTTTGACCTTATTTAAATTTAAAATAAGATAATTATAATCATGTAATTTTAAATAGATGTAAGATATTTTGCTAATTTTTTAAATTTTGTTATTTTATTTATTTAAATTACATTTAAAATTTAAAAAAGATATTTATTTATCTTTTCTAATTGTTTATTTAATTTTTATTTATAAAATAACATTTAAAATGTAAAAGTAGTTAGCAAATTTTGAAATGATATTTAGGTTGGTTGAAACCTAATTTTTCAAAATTGTAGGTTTAATTTTAAATTTAATTTTTTTTTAAAATTTCGAATGATTCAAATTTTTTTAAATTTTTGAAAAATTATTTTTTCTTTAATTAATTATTTCGAAATTAAATTATTTAATTTAAAATTAAATAAATCCTACATCCAACTATCCAGCTAACCTTGTTGCAGGAGTATGTGTTTTAGCTTGTTTGTAAGTTTTCAAAACCTATTATTACTTGATTGCAAATAGCCATGGTTACTTTTTGCCAGATCTAATGATCTGATGGCTCCCTTGGTCTAGTTAATAATTTGTAACAGGTATATTTACAATCTTCTTTCATCTGTGTATGACCTAGCAACATGATAGGACCCATCCAAAGTGTGCCTCTGTGAGCCTATGTGTTTAATTTTATTATAGATGCATATAGGTTGTTGTTGCTAAAATAAATTATCATAGTTCTTGATAGAATTTATTTAGGTCTATTTAGTTTTTGGGCCTATTCAATAAATAACAGTTGTTCTTATTAAGGTTAAATTCCTCTCTTTTGGGCCTTGTGTGAGAGTTGGGAGCCATAGAAGTGGGTACGACATACTGAACCCAGCACCCCCTCACATGAACCACCCCAATTGTGAAGGCCCATTTGCCTGATTTGAACAACTGTATTAGGTTAATTACACTAGTTTAACCTAATAAAATTGATTAGCAACATAATTAATTTCATTTATTTTGAAATTAATTTAAGAAAATTATAGTTTAAAGAATTTTTTATTCTAAGCTAAACTATATGTATTTTCTTGTATTTAATTAAATATAGAATTATAACCATCTAGATTCTTTCTGGAACTTAATTTAAATTTTTCATTAAATATTCTTATTTAAGTTGATATTTAGTTATCTACAACTAACCAACTTAAATCTGAATATCTTTTGAATTTCAAATTTTAAAATTAAGTTGAGGAATTTTAGGCATTGGTTATTAAGATTCTTTAGATATTTTTTAAGTTAATATCTTTTCGAATATTAACTTAAAATGGAATATTTTCAAATTAAGTGGTTACAACTTAATTTTTGATATATAATTAAGTTTAAATTTGAAAAATATTTAAGTTCTAGATTTTTTTTTTCTAATACAACTTAAATTAGATATTTTTTTTTTTAATTTTGTGGAAAAGATACTTAGTCAAATAAGATATTTTCTAGATAGTTATTTCTAGACTACTTATTATTTCTAATATTAAATAGTAAAATATTATAAATTGTGAAATTAATTATTTAAATAATTTATTTTGGTACAATTTATTTTAAGTATATTTTTTCCTAGTATTAAACTAGAGATTAATAATTAAGTCTTCTCTACACTTAATTATTTATTTCTTGAATTTAATACATTTAATTAATTTGAAAATTAAATATCTAAGTTGATTTTCATCATGATACTTAAATATTTCTTTTTCATGACATTTAATTAAATAGAAAAATATTTTTAGTTGAATTTTTTTTTCAACTAAATTTAAATAATTTTCAAAATATGTTTTTTCTTTATTTTATTAATCAATTTTCGAAATTGCATTTCTTAAATGCTAGAATTTCGAATTTTATCTTTAAAAATAGATTAAGTTGTAAATTAATTATTTATTTTAATTAATTCTTGGAACAACTTAAATCAATGATTTTTTCATTTATTGATTAATTTAAAATAAATTGAATTAAAGTATATTATTAGAAATTGAATTAATTAGTCAAAGGAAAATCTAGATAGATGATATTTTTGCTTGAAATATTTTTCTAGTGTATTTAATTAAATAGAAAATTAATATTTAAGTTGATTTTCATCATCATACTTAAATATTTGAAATTTTTCTTATATATTTAATTAAATAGGAAAATTATATTTTTTGTTGTAAATTAATTTTATTAATTAATTTTGGGCCAACATTAAATTAGAATAATTTTTTCAGGAGTTATTTTTTATTTTAATATGCATTTTTTGAAAATTGTATTCTTATATACTTTAATTTTTCGAAATGCAATATATATTTATAGAAAATTAAATTTGAGTTGTAAATTAATTTAAATTAATTTTGTAACAACTTAAATTGAATATTTTTCTAAATATTTATTGGAAATTATTACTAAGATGGAAATAATTCATGTTATTTTCATATCCATCTAAGTAAAATTTATAAATATTAAATTAAAATTTATATTTAGAATTTTTCATTCTAAATTGTAAATTTTAATTAAATAAACATATATTTAAAATAAATAGAATAAATAAAGAGAATCAAAGAAAATACAACTCCTTTTAAATAATGAGCTTTTAATCAAAAGACATTCGATCTCCATTGTGGGTTTTACACCGCGTTTGTTTTAGTGAGTAATCCTCCCTAATGGAGGAACGTTCATTAGCAATTTCGCACCGTTTAACCTCGCATGATAAGTAGTTTGTAAGTGTTTTGTATGGTATAGATCACCCTAATGGTGGCGACCATACTTGACTTGCAAATTATGAAACAATGGTGGAAGCTCATAAGATAGAATTGCCTTGATTCTCGCCTAAACGGGACAACGCTGAATTCCAATCTTGATCGAATAAAAGGTTGCTAGAATGTTTAACATTTTAGATGAGCTGACAACTCTATTCAATAGATGATGCTTTGACTCTCGCCTAAACGGGACACTGTATCAGTTTGTTAAAAACCTTGGAAATTATTTAGGATTTTATGTTTTAGTATTTTCACTTGTCATTCCTACTTGCTATATGCTTATAATTTCTGAATTGTGTATGAATTTATATTGAACCATGTTATTTTCAGTTATTAAGTTGTAGTTTAATTTCGAATCTTCATTGTTGGTCTAACATGTTTGTTTTTCTAATGAGATAAATCCCTAATGGATTTTCACCATTAGACATACATAATAGTGTAAGATCTCGAAAGATAAATATTGTATATGCAACATCTAGCTGTTCATCAATTGATGACACCTTAGACTAGTATTTTTACAATATGAAACAAGAAGATTACATAAATAAGATTACTTTGTCTTTCGCTAATCGAAGCATCGTTGGATTCTTATTTTAAACGAAATTATCCTAATTCCTCTTAGCTTATTCATTTCGAATTAGCTCAATAACATATCATTGGATGAATGGTCTATAAATCATTTCATGTCATTATATTTTCTCTTAAGAAATTAAATGACGCTTATGATTATAATCCCAAAATTCTATTCCCAATTGATATAAATCCTCAGTCTTAGAAATCTCCTACTTGTATGGGCAAATCAGACTTAGAATTAAATAGTAGTGGTGGTCCAAGATAGAATTACTCATTATATTTGGTATAAATTTTAAGTCTTTGACTTTAATTTTTAGATTCCAAATAGAAATTTTCTTATATTTCTAATTCTAGATACAATGCAGTTACACTTTCTCAAGTGTTTAATATCCATCTTTTATTAATGGATTCAAACTGTATGGAATATGAGTTAGGTATTCTGTGACCAGGATCCACTTGCACTATTCTAAGAATTCTTTGATGTAACTAAACCTAAGTCAACAAAAACGAAGGCTGCTGGACAAAGAACGAGCAGTAACCCTGAAGGAAGAAGTTGAAAAGCTACGCAACAACAACTTTATAATTGAAGCTTTCTACCCGGCTTGGGTCGCGAATCCCGTATTAGTACCCAAACCGAACAAGAAATGGTGAGTCTGTATGGATTTCACAGACCTCAACAAAGCATTCCCTAAAGACTGTTTTCCACTACCAAGGATCGATCAGCTCGTAGATGCAACAGCAGAGCGTGAAATATTAAGCTTCATGGATGCTTACTCCGGCTACAATCAAATCAAAATGCATCCACCAGACCAAGAACATACAAGTTTCCGAACAGATATGGGTCTATATTGCTACAAAGTAATGTCGTTTGGTTTGAAAAACGCTGGAGCTACATACCAAAGATTGGTAAACAAAATGTTTAAAGACCAGATCGGGTGAAATATGGAAGTGTACGTGGATGATATGCTCGTCAAATCCAGAAAGGCTGGGGGGCACATAGACGACCTGGACGAATGCTTCAAAGTCCTCAGAAAGTACAATATGAAACTAAATCCCTTAAAGTGTTCCTTTGGAGTCAGCTCTAAAAAGTTTCTAGGCTTCATCGTCAATGCCCGAGGAATTGAAGCTAATCCAGAGAAGATTCAAGCCCTCCTCGATATGAACTCACCAACAAAAACCAAAGAAGTGCAAAGCTTGACTGATCGGATCGCCACGCTCAGCAGATTTGTTTTAAAATCAACAAGTTGTTGGAAATTATTTTACCAGGATCTTAGATCTACTCACAAGTATGTTGATTAACACCCTAAATATGAACTTCTAAAACGATTATAAAATTAAACACATATAAAGTATGAGAAACCTTACATTGGGTGCAGCAGAATAAAATGTCTCCTTCCGTTCAGATCTCTAACCCTTGTATCCTTTCTGTCGCAGAGTATTATCAAGATCTGAACCTAGATATCTTTCTCTCCTTCCTTTGATGTTGAATCTCCTTCTTGTTGAATGTCTTTCTTCACGATCTTCCTCACTATGATTGAGGTACTACTTGTTGTGTGTGGGCACTACTCTATCACTAAGAGGTTCGAAATATTCAAGGAAGAAGAATGAGTGGAAGGTGGCAGCTAGGTATAGAGAGAAGGCTCAAGTTTTTCTCTGAAGGAAACAAGATGTGAAAAGTCTATTTTTCCTGAAGCCATCACTATCTATTTATAGCATGCCACATAGGGTTAGGTTTGAATTATTTGGCATTAAAATAATGAAAATATTAGGTGATAAAACCTACAAAGGTGGCCGGCCATGGCTTATTGGATTTGGGCCTCACTTTTGCAATTTTGCTGTTTTATCATTTCTGCATCTCATTTTCTCAAAAACGCCAATTTTCAAATTCAACCATTTAAATGCCAATTCCAACTATTTAATAACTATAAAGAATTATTAAATAATATTGTCATTTATCATATTTATTAATTGGACCATACAAAGTATCTTAATTAACAAATATGCCCTAAAAACTCTTTCTTTACAATTTCGCCCTTACTTAGTGAAAAAATTCACAAATAAACATAGTCTAATTTGAGAATTATAATTGATTAATTAAAACCAGTTAAATGAGTCTCAAGTAATATTGTCTCAACTAGTGGGGGGACCATGGGTCTATATATCCGAGCTTCCAATAAGCAGATCAATAATTTATAACCTAAATTTACTGACTTATTAATTCTTCGTTGAATTCACGCATAGAACTTAGAACTCCACTCTCAGTATATAGAACGCTCTATATGTTCCACCATATAGACACGTCATTAGTTATCCATTGTTATAATCCTAATTTGATCAATGATCCTCTATATAGATGATCTACACTGTAAAGGGATTAGATTACCGTGACACCCTACAATGTATTTTATCCTTAAAACACTTAATCCCGTATAAATGATATTTCAGCTAAGTGAAATGAGTACTCCACCATTTATTTTCGTTTGGTAAAGCTCGAAGGAAATCATCCTTTACTTTCTATTTTCCAGATAGAAGCTATAGATTCCATATTTATGTTAGCGCTCCCACTCAATTGCACTACCGTGTTCCCAAAATGTACGTATCACCCTGACCCAAAAGTAGGCTTAACTAACAAATCAAAGAACACGAATAACACTCTTGAGATTGAGCCTAATCATATCAGGATTGAGATCATTTGATCTAGGATCAACTAGGCGATATTGACTTGAATAGATATTACGGTAAGTTTAATTAAATCTATGTCAAAGTTCAATATTGGTCCCTTCCGATGCATACTCCATGCACCCAACCCAAGCTTTACTTTAACCAATGCTCTGGAAAGAACATAGCATTTTATCAAATGCAAGTAAACTCTGTTGTAGATTATCATATCAGTGAAACCCAGTGTTCTGATAAATCTAGGAATCTTTATTCACATAGTCATGTTTACTTTCCACTGTGTTGACAACACAATAAACAAGATCAAGTATGTGAGAAGGGTTTTAGATGAATTTATAAATCAAATAAACAAGCAATTCATAACATGAACCAAAACATACAAATGAATGAAAAATACTTCTGTTTCTTTATTGATATTGAATAAAATGGATTACATTGAAATGGAGTTTTATTTAGGGCATAAAACCTAACAATAAGTGTGTCCCATTCTTCAATATCCTACGAGGAAACAAGCAGTTCGAGTGGACGGAGGAATGTGAAAAAGCTTTCCAAGAGCTAAAAGCACAACTTGCAAAACCTCTCGTACTCTCAAAACCTCTGGACAGAGAAGAATTGGGAATATACTCGGCTGTCACGGAACATGTCGTGAGTGCCGTGCTAATCAGAGAAGAGAACAGCATACATCACCCAGTCTATTACATCAGTAAAAGACTCGTTGAGGCCGAGGGTCAATACCCATTAATAGAGAAACTCGCCTACTGCCTTATTCTAGCAACAAGGAAGTTGAGGCCTTATTTTCAAGCTCATCCTGTTCGGGTATACACTGACCAGCCATTACGCCAAATACTACAAAAGCCAAATGCTTCTGGACAACTACTCAAGTGGGCGGTAGAATTGGGCCAGTATGAAATCACTTTCCAACCCCGAACAACAATTAAAGGCCAGGCCTTAACAGACTTTGTGGTAGAATGCACAGGCAAGAAAGAAAGCATACCAGAAAGCAACCCTGAGCCGGTACAAACACCTCAGCCAAGTAACAATGAAGATAAGCTGACCTGGAAACTGATGTAGATGGGTCAGCTTCAAATCAGCTATCTGGTGCAGGAATTGCCCTTGTCACGCCTGGGGGCAACACCTGCACGCTGCAGTCAAGTTCGGATTCAAAGCATCTAACAACGAAGCTGAGTACGAAGCTCTAATTGCTGGGCTAAGACTAGCCCAGGAGATGAAGGTCGAACACATTGAAATCTACAGTGATTCACAACTGGTGGTAAATCATGTATCCGGAGAATACGAAGCTCGGGGTGAAAAGATTATAGCATATCTGAGCAAAATACATGATCTTCTCGTACAATTCAAAAGCTACAGTCTCAGACAAATTCCAAGAGAAGAAAATACAATTGTAGACGTGTTAGCTCGATTGGCAAGCAGCAATGTAAGTGACAAGGCGAACTTGGTTCCTGTCCAGTTCCTCAAAGAGCCTAGCATCACTAGCACAAAAGAAATCGAAATGATTGATACTTTCCCAAACTGGATGATACCAATAGCAGCCTACCTCGACTCTGGGAAACTCCCAGATAATCGGAATGAAGCTCGGAAAATGAGAAGGAAAGCTGCACGGTATATCATAGTAGAGGGAATTATGTACAGAAGAGGATTCTCGATGCCATTGCTCAGATGTGTTACTCAAGAAGAAGCTGCACGAATCCTATTTGAAGTGCACGGCGGATTCTGTGGAAATCATGCCGCCGGGCAAAGCTTATCTAAGAAAATTCTAAGGCAAGGTTACTTCTGGCCAACGATGATTGAAGATTCAAAAGCCCATGTCAAGAAGTGTGACAAATGCCAGATATTTTTAAAGATACCACGAGCTCCACCCAACGAGTTAACACGGATGCAAAGTCTGGGCCCTTTGCCATTTGGGGGATTGACCTGATCGGACAATTACCCAAAGGTAAAGGAGGAGTGCAATATGCAATGGTAGAGGTTGATTACTTTACTAAGTGGACTGAAGCCGAACCACTCGCAACCATTACATCAAAGAAAGTTCAAGACTTTATTGTGAAGAACATAATCTGCCGGTTCGGACTGCCGTACAAGATAGTTTCAGATAATGGCAAGTAGTTTGACAACCAATCCTTCACTGATTTTTGTGCGAACCATGATATCATTAAAAGTTTCTCCGTAGTGGTGCATCCTCAAGAAAATGGTCAAGTTGAAGCAGTCAACAAGACCTTGAAGGATATACTGAAGAAAAAACTTGAAGATGCCAAAGGAAACTGGCCAGAAGAGCTTCCTGAAGTTCTATGGTCATATCGTACGACCGAAAAAATGGCAACCGGACAGACATCATTTGCAATGGCGTACGGATATGAAGCTATGCGGCCTATAGAACTCGAGCCACCTTCCCACAGAAGATTGATGTACAATCAAGATACCAATCACATACTCCTAGCAGAATCACTTGATGAAATCGAAGAAAAACGAGCCACTGCAAACTTAAAGTTGATGGCCCATCAACAAAAATAGCTCGATATTTTAACAAACAAGTGAAGGCTTGAAAATTCTTCGTGGGAGATATGGTCCTGAGAAGGGTATTCCTAAACACCAAAAACAAAACGGCAGGTTTACTTGGACCTAACTGGGAAGGACCATATCAAGTGGTCGAAGTTCTGGACTCCGGAGCATACAAATTAGGTAAGTATGAAAAAAAATGCAACTCGTTCTAGTACCACAGTATTGGAATGGGGAACATATAAGAAAATACTACCAATAAAGTACCAGGTCAAATGACCACATTAAGTACTGAATGAACATTTACTTTTAAGTGAATGGCCTGCTGGGCGGACTACGCTCAAAGGTTTCGATAAAAGAAACAAAGTACTCAGGTCAGGTGACCACCATTTAAAGTACAGTTTCTTATTTCTGCAATTTGTTTTATCTCATGTTAAGCTAAAAGATCAGATTGGATCAAATAGCTCTGATGTAAGTTACTACGGTAACAAATACACTTTTTGATCAATAAATGAATAAAAATAATTATTTCAAAATTCAAATTGAGTCGAAATTATCAGCATGTTTCTAATTTACCATCCAGTGCGTACAAAAGGTTTGGTCAAACCCAAAATACCGAACAGATAAATAATATATTTGTAAAAGACAAGTGACCAAGAGTCATACGTCTGCTCGGTCACTTGGGGGGGCACCTATACCTTTACAAAGCATTTGGTAAAAATAAAACAATCACAATTGCACAATGATTATAAACAGAGAATGAAATTCATTAAAGATAACAAAAGCATGTAATACCGGGATTAAAAGCTGCCCGGTCAGCCTGTTGTCTAAAAAATGAAAAATAATTCCAAGTTTAAAGACCGCTTGGCCGGTCATGATGTTTTAGAAAAGGCCTTATGGCCGAATAAGATATATAAAAAATAAAAGATAGAAGGAAAAGTGTTTAAACAGCTGGAGTCCCAGGCTCTTGGTTCGGTTCTTTTTGGCCAGTAGGAGCTGGAAGATCTGTTGTTTGAACGGGAGGTACATCAGCAGTCTGGCCGGAGGTAGAAGCAGTCGCCTCAGTTTCACCATAGGCCACTTGGGAAGCACAAAACTCGAGGTACATGTCCTTAGCATCACCCAAGTAGTCAAATTTGGCCTGAGGATTAGCCTTCCAAAAGTCAAAGAAGAGCTCAAGACCGACTGTCTTTAAAGCATTAACCTTCTCTTTTAGCCTCGGCACCGCGGCCGAAAGCTCCTCCTCCTCCACCTGACGAAGAACCGCTCGAAGAGTAGTCCTCTCATCTTGAAGACTGTTCACTTCAGCAGATAAGGTCTCGATGGTCTCTTCAAGACGGTCAGAAACCTCGAGATCCTTAGTCAGCTCAGCTATCTTCTTCTGGGCAATAAAGAGCTTCTTATTGGCTTCACCGAGCTCCATCCGAACAGCTCCAAATTCTGCCTTGGCGCGTCAGCGTCCTTCTTGGCCAAGTCCACCTCCGCCCTCATGGTGTTGGACAGAGCCGTGTTCCTTGAAGCGGCAGACTTAGCCCGGGAGTAAGTGTAGGCCAACTTCAGACCGGCCTGCACAAAGAAAAAACTTTAGCATTTGAGCTAAGTATAGAAGATTAAAGGAAAGTGTCAAGAAAGACTTACCCTGGTGAATTCCTTCAAGACTCCGCCCACAGCAGCTCCAAAGAAGAGTCATTGTCAGCACCAGCCAGTTGTTCACTAACCTCAGGAATCAGCTGGTTCATATAGTGGGCAAGCATCTCTTTACCCTTCTTAGCCTCTGGAAGCACCGACAAAGGTGGAGTAGGGGCCCGCATCTGTTCGGGTTCACTTCTGACCAGCTCAGACCCACCCTTCGGTGGTTCAGACCTGTCCGAGCTTCCTCCCCGAGACTCCTTGGACTTAGCAGCTTTTGGGGTAGAGGGGTTTACAGCCGTTAGCTCCTCAGAAAGATCAATGACCTCCCCAGCATGCCTCTTTTCCTTAGAAGAGGTTCCCTCACCGCCTTTAGACTTCTTGGCCGGAGGAGAGGCGCTAGAGCTTCCGCCCATTCTCTTCTTCAGAGCGTCAAGCATCTGTCGAGACATGTCTGTGCGGAGCAAAAAACAACATGGTTAGAGAAAACAGACATCAGAAACATAAGGCATAATAGTCAAGAAGCTCAAAAACAAGATGAAGTGGCATGCAAAGTGATTGCCCAAGTAAGGATCAAAGGTCCATCATCACCTGGCATCGCTCTTATTTCAGACATAACAGCTTTCCCTTTTCTGAACACGAAAGGGGACGACCGAGCAGGTGAGATGGGCTCCCTTATGCAAATCGCCACTACTACAAAAAGTATAATTTCCGACGGTTTTTAAGTGTCACTTAAAGAATTTACGTCGGTTTAAAAATCGATGTATATACCGTAGTCGCAAATAGTTTTTTATTAGCGTCATTTTTAAAACGACGCAAAAAACAATTTTCTACATTTCCAAACCGACGCAAAATATTTACTTTTCTGTTTTATCTTCTGCGTCAGTTTAGAAATATCATATCTATTACAAAAATACTTTTTTTTTACCTATTGCGTCACTTATAAAATGAAGCACAAATATAAGTAAGGGAAAATTGCAAATTTTTCATGCAATTTTCCCCACCTGCATTATCAAATTTTAGAATAATTCTATATAATAGTAAATACATGATACAAAAAAAGTTAAAATAACATTTTTAAAACTTATATAAAATTAGTAATCGATTCTGTTAACTAATCACAAAATACCAAAATTGTTAATAGAATTGATCCTAAAACTTAAATTCCATATATATATCGTACGTAAACTAAATATAAACTAATTACATATGCAAAAGATAACAATAATCATAAAACTTGTTACTCATGTATTATAACAAAAGTAGTAACCTTGTACTTAATCTATAATCAAAGGCTTCACAAATTCGGCCCACTCATCCCGTACTGCATTGATCTCCTCGTTACTATAGGGAGCGTCTGACTTGAACTGTAAAACAAAAAATAAAAAATATTAATCATAATTATATATGCATAATATATACATATAAAGAGATTGAGTATAACACAGAGACTAATTTTTTTTATTAAGCATTAAATAAATTAACAACTATAATATTCTCAGAGTATAACACATAGACTAATTTTTTTTTATTAAGCATTAAATTAAATAATTTTTTTTATTCAAATGATTTTTCAGCTACATATTCTCAGAGTGAGACAACAGAAACAAACCAAAACAACAGACACAATGTGATGATAAAAAAACATATCAAAGAAGAAGATAACAAGTCTCAAGCTTGAGATTCAAAACCTTACAGGGTCATTGTGGGGTCTTTCTCAAAGTAAAGAAAAGAACATCTATAACTTCCCTCAATGGATCAAAGTACTCAAACCAGGAGAACTGTACAATTTCTCCAATAAAATAGTAAGCAATAATAAATAAATCTACAGAATTCTTAATCTTAAATCACATTGCTTGGTTAATAACATATAGCATAAAAAAATTAAGGTAGATGGATTAGACTAGCTTAAAGGGGGACACATGGATTTTGAGAATTAAACTGCAAAAACATAATTATACATCACAGAATTAAAATAACTAAGTCATAAATACAAGGGTGAACCTAAAATGAAACTAGTTATAAGAAAAGTCAGTACAACAGTACATTTGTAGCTAGAGTCACCTTAATATTCAAGTATTCAACAATACTATCATGAAAACCTTTCTTTTATTTACAAAAAAGAATGAGACTAAGTTTTCCAATGTAACACTCTACTTTGATAATAGAGGACTCTTGTTGTTGAAGGACTGTTAAATAATGCAAAGAATTGACCATTGCTTTCTATATTCTACATTCTTGACATCAATAATTGTAAAATTTTGTTCAAAAGGGCTTTTTTAAGTGTTTTTATTTCATGATAAGGTTCCAATAAAACACAACTACCTAGCACTGAATAATTTACTCCCATTTGAAAATAGAGATATCATATATAATTTTCATCTTCATTATATCATTCCCCCTCTTCATATACATACAACAATTATGTACTAAAGTGTCAATAAAAACGCAGCGCCAGTTCCTTTTAAGTTTTATTTCTTTGCATTTTAATACTTGCTATTAGTCCCTTCTTGTTTTACTCAAATGATCTTGAAGTTTTTCAATTTGATTCTTGGACTGCAAAATGATTAGCAGAAAATAAAATGAAGTACACCAATATGCTGTAGTAATTGTCAAAAATTAGCTAAAATGAATAAATATTAGATTAGTTTGGCCCTGTTGCATAGCCAGAGAAAGGAGCTCTTTGGGTACTCTGCTACGAGGCCTAGAGAGAATAGCTCTCTTCCAATACCGTGGTGCTGGACAACCTTAGGTGAAAAGAAATAACAAAGATGTTTTAAATTGATTTCAGAAACAAAATGATGCAATACAACTAATTTTCTATTCACTAAACCTCCAAAAAGAACATAAAAATTCAATCATTGCAAGTGTTAGCACAACTTTCACTTGTTTGGTGCAATAGTTATAAGTGTTTGTATCAACTTATTTTCTTACAAGTTATTGTTAGCAAATGATTAACTAACGTATTCCTTTTTTTTCTTCTTAATCAAAGTCAATATTATCCTATCATACTCACCAAACAAGAGCTTAACCAAATAAAAACTGTATCTTAAATATGATATATATATAAATTGTCAATATAGAAAGAAAAAAAAATCCTAAATAACTTAAGGATTTAAGATATTTTAAAAAACATATTATGTGCAAACCACAAGTGAAAGAAAAACAAGCAACAAGAATAAAATCAGTAAATGTTAAAAAGAAAATGTCTATTTCTTTAATTTTATTCTAAATAACAATAAAGAAGAAGAAAAGTAAATGTTAAAAAGAAAATGTCTATGGAACTTTGAATACTAGACATCAAAGACATCAATTTAGGTGAAGAAATGTAAAGGTTAAACCTTTTGCTAATGTTGGAATGCAATAGAAAGCCAATACTCTCAGTCGCTAATCAACAGTTTCTATCATACAGCAAAATCTAAGACTAGATTACATTGTGATTAATTTTGTAGCCTTAATGTTATTTCATTGGCAGTTTTGGTTAAGTTTGGGGCTGAGTTGTCTTGTTCATGGTGGATCCTAGTTGGCATTAGATAGTTCTAACTATTCTCTTTCAGCAATTTCAATAAAGAATTTCTTTGAGGGTTTTCATTATTTTTCTTGATTGCAATTTGCTGGTCGAATATTTCAAACTCAAATAATAGCTTTGACATAAAGTTAAGAACTAGTGACCTTATTATCTTTATATAGGTATCCTAAAGAAGCAAATTGAATCCACAAACAGAGTAGTCATAAATAATATAATAGTATTCAAATGTGTGAAAAGAGAAGGCCTACCTCAAGTCGATAGGAGCCGAAAGTGAAAATCTTTGCATTGGCTTTTTGCACCAGTTGCTCATTCAAACCCTTAGCCCGACTAACAGTTTTGACCCATACTTTCACAATCTGTTACATTCCACAAGAACAAGCAGTCAAAGATCCTGACTGTTTTGTTTAGTAATATTTTCTTGCATTTTCCCAGGAACCAAACACACTTATTCAAACATCATAAACCCAGAAAAAATTCAAAAAGCCACATATATATACAATCACACACACACACACACATACATAGACAGTCACTCACACTACAAAAAACATTAAAGTACTGTCAAAAAAGAAAATAAAAAAATCAAACAACCATATACATATATTCTTACATTTTGAATCTCTGTTTGGAGAGGACAATCAGAAGGGGTTCGAGTGGCCGATTTCGAAGGGGACGAGAGGCCGATTTTGGAGAAGACGACCGAGAGGATCGAGGTTAGTTTTCGGAGAACATTGGCCAGATTCGAAGGGGACAATCGGAAGGGACGAGGGTGGTTTCGCCAGAGCATTCGAAGAGGGGGTTTTGGATGTGTATGAACAGTGGTGGTGTGTGTTTGTGTTTTAGGAAATTTATTAAATTTATATTTGTTTATATTCCTCACAAATTTTGCGTCGGTTTTAAACCCTCGAAAAAAACAATAATTGACAATTAATAACCGACGCTAAATGATAATAAGTTTTTTTTAAAAAAAAATTCACTTTATTACGTCAGTTTTACTTTTAGCCTCATTTTATCAAACGACGCTAATTAGATATTATTACTGTCATTTTTAAACAGACGCATCTTATAACTTGGGTACTATTCACGTCGGTCAACGCTGTGAATAGTAGCGTTGACTGACGTGAATAGTGTAATTTGCAGTAGTGCGCATGTTCAACAAGCCTGGGCGGGATCAGAAGTTTCTTCCTCCTCTTGAGCGGAGTCACCTGCTCTTCCTCAGCCTCATTTTCAGGATTCAAGGGCTCCTGAGCATACGGCTTTGCCCTTGCACCTCCCTTCAACTTAGCCTCGCGCTTCAGTTGAATCAGCTCATTCTCCGGATGAGCTCGTTCAACCCGTCCAGCATCAGATTTCCTCTTTCTCCCGTTCATTGGTTTGGGAATGAAGTCCTTTGGATAGAGCCCGTACTTCAAAAAGTTATCCTCGGAGGTCAACTTGATGATATTCCGGTCTTCCCCTGGCAGTCGAGCAAGCCTTTAAGCTCTATCCCGGAGAGCAAGAGTGAGGGGAGGGCGGTGATATGTCGGAATCTACTGGAACCGAGTGCGAGTGATTCCTGTGCCATCCACCATGAAGTACTCATCAGCAAAATGCCCAATCTTGCTGTTGGCCGAATCATCGGTGCCCGTCAACTACTTGAAGTCTAGTTGAGAGAAATAGAAGTACCCCGACCTGCATTGCTTAGGGGTGGACTTCAAATAAAAAAACCAGCTGACTTCGTGAGGAGAAGGCATACCCCACTTCTGGAAAGCGTAGAGGACGAAGAAGGCAGTCAGATATTTAATGCCCTTAGGAGTGAACTGGGTCGGGCAAAGGCCGAAAAAGTTTGCCACATTCTTGAAGTATTGATGCAAAGGCATCAATGCCCCTTGCTGGGCATGGGCACTCGACCAGGCGCACATCCCCCTTTCATGGTTTGTGGCACGATTGTTGTGGGCGGGAATGTAGCAATCCAATTCGCCCAGGTATCCGCTCTGGTCGAGAGTCTGAAGGCGCGCCTCAATAACCCTAGATGGAGGGCTTACCCACCTGGCGCCCAAGGCACCTTGCCTTCTGGGAGGAACCGCAACAGTAAGTTCCTCACTGACGTAGTCCACGCCCTCAACCAGGACGTCTCCGTCAGCATCGACTGGCTCCCCAACCTCATTGTACTCCCCGTAGTTTGGGGGCTCAACCTCTGCCTCTTCCTCTGCCTCGGAGGAACTGCTAAGACGTACATCATCCTGCTCCTCAATCTCCTGGACCTCAACGTCCCCATCATGATCCCCCTCCACCTGGACGGCTGGATCCTATTCGGCACTGGGCAAAGTGGCGTGCCGAGCCACTTGGGGATCAGATGCATCAGCCAAACGCGTCGTTTTCTTTGTACAAGCCATCATTCTATGGCTAGTAAAGATTTGGAGAATGTCCTTTACTAGAGGAAGGTGGGCTAGAACGAAGACGAGGATGATCCTCGTGCAAAAGTTGAAGCAAGTCCTGGTCGATCCGATGTTCGCTCTCCCAAAACTCACTTGGGTTCATCTACAAAAGACAACACACAAGATGAGTGTTTGGTCAAAATATCGAACGATAAACAAGCAAATATGCCGACCAGGAGTACTCAACAAATTAAAGAACAAGAATGTTCAAAGAAAAGTCAAAACTCAAGAAGTTTGAAATTTTCTCGAGTTAGGTCAAAAAATTTCACGAAGCTTAGAATAAGCAAGATGAAAGACAGACGTTACGCAGTTCAGAAAACAAGCATTATGGACTATAAAATCGCATGAAGCCATGACAAAGAAGAATCACAGAGTTTCTGAACCTAGGGTTTCGTAAATATTTTCTATGGCAAAGTCGAAGGTGCATTCGAAATGTAAACATGCAAAAATAAGCATAAAGGAAATCAAAAACTTACTCAAGAGTCAGATATCTAGGTTTGGGAAACGTCAATCCAACAAGCAGTTTTGATGAAGGCACTTCAGCAAACTTGAAGCCAAGAACCTCTCTTTTCGCTCTAAACTTACTTAGCAAAGAAAGATGGTGAAAATGAGCTTATGTGCCAATGCTGGTGGATATTTATAGGCAAGTCACGAAAAGAGGTAATCATTTCAAAGGAACCTCAGACGCCTCAGTTTCCCTCCTTAAAAGCGAATATGGGAAATCAAAAATAATCAAGTGCAGCCGTCGGCCGTGGTTAGAGAAAATCAGATTTCGAAATATTAATTGTCAGAGCATTTATTAGCAAAAAACCGAAGGGATGCCCAGTCAGCCTCACATCGAGTCTCGGACAGTCGAGCTTAACACGTGTCCCCATCCAAAGGCAGAAGCAGCTCAGATGAAGTCTACACGCAACTTCGGAAGTCTCGTACAAACTTGGGGGGCAAATGTTATCCCAATTTTTGCACTCTAACGTGGCATCGCATAGTGGTGACACGTGGAATCCACTTGGAGTATCTGCTCGGAGGGAACAATCCGAGCAGGATGCCTTGCTGGCATGCCCAGAGCAAAGCAATTAGCAATCCGCGCAGAGAAACCAACACTTAGCGAATTCAGCTTTCGCATTGTGAGTCATCAACAAAATCCCTATAACTTGGACAGGGATACACGGCATACACACGATCCCACAATCAGTGTATTCTGCATCAATCCCACGATCTTTGTACTCAGCATTAATCTCATGATCTTTCTGTTTATATCCATTGTAACGAGAGGGGAAAGACTTCCTCTCCAAGTTGATAGCCCTATAAATAGTGATGCATGTTAACTGGGCAAAAGGTCGCAAACAGTTTAGTCGGGACTATACCCTAAAGATATTATCTAAGAATACATATTCAGAGATACTGTTGTAAGAGCTATAAGAAAAGGAACCTTTCTCCTTGTTCTTAAGTCAATACAAGTAACGAGGATTAGGCTATTACCAAACTGCTCGGGGCTGAACCTCTATAAAATTCTTATGTCTTTATATTGCTTTATTATATATCGATTGCTATAAATCACTTATCTCTTACTAAATCAGACTCGTTGTCGTTGGCTAAAAGTGAGGTCAACATCTTTATTTGACAGATTTGAAGTCCAAATTCGCGATCTTGGTTCAACTTGGAAAATTTCCTTTATGGCCCTGATCTGCTACAGTGAAACCTGATTCTAATGCAGAAAATCAGGAATTTTTTTAAGAAAGTTTTGTACAGCTCAGAAATTGTTTTTGTGGTTGTCTCTAGGGTTGCTATATTCTATAAATAGGACATAGAGAGCGACCAAACGTTTTTATCTTTTCTAGTCTCATATTTTCATATCATTCTTTGTGAGAAGAGTGTTTCATTTGTAAAAACTTAGAGTGTTCTACTAGGTTTTGGTTTTCTTATAATGATCTCATACTATTCTTAGAATAGGTTGAAGAGAAGCTTTGAACAAGCGTGTGTAGTCGGGAGAAGACTTTTCCAAGTCTCCTTTCGGGAAGAAGTGAGCATATATCTTCAAGAGAAGATTTGTTTAAGCCTTACTTCGGGAAGAAGTAAGCACACACAAATAGCTGAAGGGAGTTCACTACGTGGTGTGTTTCAAAGATCAGATTAGCAAGGTGGATTACAAAGGGTTGCGGCAAATCACTAGAGGGAGTCTAAATTTGTTTAAGTCAATTGCTTTGTAATCTTTGATACTTTACTAATTGATTTCATTCTCTGGGCGTGGCCCCGTGGACTAGTAGTGTTTGAAAGAACACTGATACCACGTACAAATCTCTTGTGTCAAGTGATTTAATTTTCTGCAATTATTTTTATAATCTGCTGGTTCTGGTTTGTTTCTGCAAAACTGTTTTCTGCAGTAACAGAATTACATCCTGCTGCTGCAGACGTATACAGTTTTATATTTAGTATATTTCTGTAATAATTATTGGCATTTGCAAAAATTCGGTTTTTCAAAGACATCTTGAATGGCCTACATTAGAGACTTTGACAAGTGGGTCGTGTGCTAAAATTGAGTACCCAAAGAGTTAAGACCCATGTCAACAACTTGCTCAAACTAACGAAAATGCAAGCCACCATTGGCGATTCCATCCTATTTTTTTTTTTTTCAATAAGGATCGATCGACACATATATACCTTACTAAATTCAACTGACACCCATCACAATACTCCTACTAAGCATGCAATAACTTGGCATCTTTAAATTCAAATGTGATTTCAAGATTGATCAATTTCAAGGCCTGGTCCAATTTTCTAATAAGAGATCGATATGACAAAACATATTATAGTCCCATTCGATAACTAAGCGGTAGAAGTTTTAAGATTGCTTAAAGCTAAAAGAAAATATCTTAGAGCAATGCCACTATGTGAAAACAAAGATTACACAATCTGCTCGTTTTCTTAGCTTTCTCAATGATCTATCAATGGAAACAATCATGTCATGCTAGAGTCGTTCAAACAAAACTTATGACTCTTACGCAGGTAAGAACAACTATTTCAAATATCATAACCAAAAATACAGTTAATCCATTACCGATAGGGTAGAAAAGATTGTGTGGTTCATGATAACTAATGTGTTTTTTTTTCACCATCTAAACATCCTACCTAACAATAAATCATCGACATAACTAAATTTCATGTATGAATCTTAGTAGAAATTGTGATTGATGCGGGGAAAAAGTATTCACATGAATCACAATTTCGCTAATTGACATGTGAAAGCTTACGACAAGTAAGTATAACACATTCAATGAACAATTTCAATCTCATAATTATTTAATACCAAATGCGCATTTTGAATTTTTTGTAATTCTACTACCAAAATATCAATTAAATATTGACATTAATATTTACGGTAAATGTGCAAATCATGATCAATGTTTTATTACATATTTTCCATAGTATATGCCCCAAAAAAATTTCATAATAATAACAATAAAATTCACAAAATATCTCAAAATCACAAAAGGCATATATATATAAAAATTATGGAAAGATATTCATATGAAAAATGGTCTTGTACGAGATTAAATTAATTAACAACAATTTGTCACAATTCTCACAATTTATGATTAACGAAATTGATGTGCTTAGACTCACGATAGATAGGTGAGTACATAAGCACTCAATTAATTATTCACTAACATAATTATACTATCAAAAAATTATCAATCATCTATCAAATAATTTTATGACGTGAATATAATTATATTTTTATTGATAAATAACACATAATAAAATTGTGAGATTATAATTATTAGAAAATAATTTACTTCAATTTAATTATGTGATTATGAGTTAATTAATTATTTAAATTGGTCAAACACATAATATAATCATACAATTAAGTGAGAAAATAAAATGAAGCAAAATGGTAAAAATTTTGTTTTAAAAATGTGAAAAACTACATGTAGTTTGGTTGAAAATCTGAAGTGTAGTTTACCAGCAAAAACGACATGTAGTTTATCAACAATTATCAAACGACAATACATAGAAAAAAACGACAATAATTTGGCTGAATGCATACACGTCATTTTTGGGTCGTCTTCAACCTACAGATGGGCCATTTAGACCCGACTCGATCCATTTCGGATCCGATCACCGACCCGGTCGGGTTTCAGCCTTCTGTAAACTATTTTTGATGTCGTTTTGGGGGGAATTTTCACCATTTTCCTTCCTCTTTTCATTTTTCGTACCCATTTAAGCTCAAAATAATTTTAAATCTGAAAACATATAATCCACTTCGACTGTTCATGGATTTGTCAAAACCCAAAACAAAATTTCCCTTTATCTTGCACTAAAACCATTCTAACAGTCCAAGAACATTGAAAGTTTAATTTTATATATAAAGATTAAGTCCAAATATTTTAAATATAGTTTTCACAAAACCAACCGTGAATTTTAAAAAATATAAGGGTGAAAAAATATAAAAATTAAATTAATAATTTGAGCCTTAAAATCAGATAACTAAGCTCTTGAGACAAATTGTTAAAATAATTGAGCATCAAACAACATAATCAAATATTAACAATAACAATTATGCTCAATAATCATCAATAAAATTATCTAATTTAAGGTATCAAATACAATATATAATAAAGATTATACTTTATAATAATCACAATAATTACCAAATTTCTCTTTGTGCTCGTCCCATTCCTTCTATCTATACATCAAAAGAAAAGTGAGATGCAAAATAACTTTAAATTTAAAAACTAAGATATTGTTTGGTAACACTTTTATTTTTTAATTTTTTAATCACAAAATAAAAGTAAAATTAAATTTTTTTAAAAATAAAAATGCGTTCTGTAACCACTTTTGTTTTTCAATTTTAAAAATAGAAAACAAAAGTATATTCTGTAAAATTCATTTTCATTTTTATTTTTTTTATTTTATTTAAGTCGGATCTAGGTTTGGGGTCGGATTCGAGTTCGGGTCAGAAGCCGGGTTCAGCACCAGGGCCGTGGGGAGGGGATTTGGGTCCGAGTCTGGTCGTAATCTAAAAGATTGATTACGAAAAAAACTGTTTTAAAAAATATTGAAAGTGATTTTTTGTTTGTTTTTAAAATTTTGATTTCTAATTATAAAATTGAAAAGTAAAAACAGTTTTATAGAACATGTTTTTAAAAATATTTTCACTTTTCTACTTTTAAAAACAGAAAATTGATTAAGAAAGTGTTACCAAACGCCACCTAAGCTAATAAATATCCATTTCTTAAAAAAATTAAGAAAATGATCAAATATAATAAATTAGCTAATAAAAATTATAAAAATACTTTTATTACATATTATTTTTTTTAAAAAAAAATATATAATAATTAAGTTAAGTTATATAATTTTTTTAGTATTGCATATTATTATATTGTAAAAAAAATGAGTAAATATATTAGATCATTAAATATATACAGCAGTATTTGATATATCGTATCACTAAAAAGTAATATACGGTAGTAATAAAATTATATACCACAAAAAAATTATAACAATACTAAATTAATACTCAAATATATATATATTATGTGAATAAAATTATGTACACTACTATTAAAATATGTATATACAAAAAAATTTATATATAATAAAATAAAACAAAATAATATAATATCATTATAAAAAATCATATATACCATATTAATAAAATTATATACAACCATAAAATAATTATTGTTACACATTTATATATATAAACTGAAATGTATATGTTTAAGTATTAAGTGCGGAATTAATCAAACATATATACACTATGAATAAGGATCGAAATACCTCCAGCCATTGAATCTTGAGCTTCAAACCCACATAAGCTTTGATCTGCAAAGGAAATTGACTACCATGGGTAATCGGGCTTCCTCGCTCTCTCAACTCTCTTTAGATGGAATTTGCTGTTATGAACAGAATGAGTGAGGAGCTCGGGGACCGAGACCCTATATTTATAGGTGAGATACTCCATCAGTATCTATGCCACATTAATTGTCAGAATATTATGACAATTAATTCAGGAAATCAAATCAGGTAATGAATATAGAAATCTGACCATATATAGAATATTACGTAATTGATTCTGTCCAGATTCAATGAATATAAAATATTCATTTATCAGAATCAATAATATGATTTTATTTCCTTAATTAGAAATATTCTAATATTCTCCCACTTGGTCAGCATTTAAACTAAAACATTCAAACCCAAACGTTCCTCATTATATAATAAACATACGAATCATAGCGACATGTCCTCATTATAAGTCGAGTATTATCTTCCATGTATTACGATATATTTATTATATAACAATGTACTTTATGTGACAATGTACTTAAGTGAATAAACCCTAACCCTTATGTTTATTCAGGTCCTCTTACGATAATTTTCTCAGATGAAATTAAGGTGCACATAAATATGAGAAAATATCGAAATTAGAGTTTCATTAAATAATTTTTGGTTGTACAAATAAAAAAAAACTGCATATGGGTTAACTGAATCCCATATTTACTTTATGATCCTTGAATTTGTGTTGCGGCATGCCTTTAGTCAAGGATCTATGCGATCACCCAATTCAGTTTGCGTGATTAATGACCACTTATCACGCCTTTTTATGGCTAAATACTTAATGTCGATATGCTAGCTTCGACCAGTACTCTTAGAGTTATTAGCCATAAATATTGTAGCTGAATTTATCGCAAAATTTTCTTAATGGCCTAATGAAACTGTAATTCTGAACTCTAGGCCTACTATGAAACTCTATAATACATCATACGAGATGTATCCTCAAAACAATAAATGAATCTGACTTCTATAGTGGAAATAACAATCAAGATTCTCTACAATATAACTTACTGGTAATCTTAAGGACGTAATAAAATATTGATTTACGTGAATAAATACAACCAGTGAAGTATGTTAGAATCTAATTGGTTAACTATATTTCCAGATGGTCAATTCATCTTAAAATATGCATGAATATAATTTTTAGTATCTTAAAGATACCTCATCACTTTGTATGAAAAATAAAGTGGTCTTAACTTTAGTTATTCTGATACTACTTAACGATCCTGAAACAAATGTAATGCAAAGTCTTATTCAAACTCTTAGGCATACATTAGGCTTCTAAAATAGAAGCAAATGAATGTTCTTAATTTATTCTCACTTCAGATCATTTTTCGATCTTTGGTTCGAGTTGAATTTATCACACTTAAAGATAAAAGTTATATCTGATGAATAATACATAATTTTATTTAATCAGAGATGCTGTGGCTACTCTCTAATTAAAATTATATATATTATTTATATTCCTTATCTCAAAATAATAATTTGAGATATGAATTGTTTCAACTTATATAGAAAACTTTTATCATCATTTGCAAGTAACATATTGTCTACGTATAAAACAAATATTACTCCCACTAATCTTCTGGTATATAATTATTTCCATAATTCTCTTTTCAAACCTAAAGGAAAAGATGATATAATACCAATTTGTGAGATGTTTGTTTTAATCTATAGGTAGACATCTTAAGCTTGCATATGTTCACCACTATTAGAGAAAAATGTATATGGCATCTGTTTACCTTCTTCTCTAGTTCACTGTTTGGAATTGATTAATGAATTGAAACAAGCAACAAATGCCAAGGTCTATAATAGAATCTTTTATAAAAACAAGTGAGAATGTAAATCTCATTTGTTATTGATTCTTAGTTCAAAA
Source organism: Cannabis sativa (assembly GCF_029168945.1). Classification (NCBI taxonomy): domain Eukaryota; kingdom Viridiplantae; phylum Streptophyta; class Magnoliopsida; order Rosales; family Cannabaceae; genus Cannabis; species Cannabis sativa. The sequence goes on along the minus strand of NC_083604.1, from coordinate 65,127,879 downwards.
TGAACTTCTTAGCAATGAATATTCTTTTATATCTTTATGTTTCTCAATGTTGCCTAATGAATATTATTGGTGAAAAAACCTATGCTTAATTAATGTTCTCCACCCCATTAGACAACTTTACTAAAGATAAACTTTATTGCTATTTAAGATATTCATTTCTTCATTCATGGCATATTGTACTACAACTTCAATTCTTTATCATTCTATAATTTAATTTGTGTCTCAAATTAATATTGTAGTTGAACTCTTATTGTACAAAATGTAATCACTAGAAAACATTGATCTTACTGTTCTAATAAGTCATCTTAAGGATGGACCAACAAACTCTTAAAAGAGCAAATGGTTCAATAACATGTTATTTTAGAAATTGTAAGCAATTACTAAATAACATAACTTATTAGAATTTTACCAATGACTTGTATATTATTAATGATTAGTTATGAATTCTCAATAACCATTAATCTTAAGGGATGTTGTGAATCATAATTAATCTAACACTTGAGGTGGAAGTTTGAGAAAATATGAATGATCTTTCTCGGAAACTAGGTTCCTAGATTGATCACTCCCACCGATCGAGTCAATTCTTAATTCCACAATTCTAGTGTTGTGAGATGGATAATAAAATATGTAACCCTTAAACCTTATAGCTTTTCAAATGAAATATGCTCATTTATGGTTTAGGGCCCAGATCTTTTCTTTGACAATTGTACTCTAACTATATATGGGTATTTATAAAATGTGTACATGTCATCAAGTCGGTTTTCAACCTTATCACAACTCAAAATATGTTTGAGAAACAACTTTGGTTAGAACACGGTTCGATATGTACACCCCATTGTTGAGTATCAATAGACAAAGATTTAGGAAAGATTGGAGTTTGCTATGTAGGCTCCACCCCATGTCCAAAAAATGCTTAGTTTCTTAAATCTGTTACACACTATAATTTGGGTGTACCAAGCATATGTATCGGGCAATGAACCCATGCTTTTAAAGAAACTTTACAAATACACTGGGAGTTTATCCATACTCACGAATTTTGATGTAGTATTCTCCATTTTATATTTGATCTCACTATCTTAATATGCAAAATGCACCATTTCTCTACTTAAGATTTAAATGTCTTTGAAACATATAAATCCATACTTTTGTAGAAAAATTATTTATGTGAGTAATCGTTAAAAAAGAGATGCAAAATTTGAGTCCATGTCTTCAAAATTAATTGACTTGTATGATTTCTAATATGATAGAATTCTAGTATGCACCGATTTTGACTTGTTGGAATACATATTCTTGATGAAATTCACACAAGTTCTAAATAAAGTTAGTAAAATCAAGTGTAATGAAGATCCCCACCATTTACTAACATTTATTCTATTTATGGAGATATGTTCATAATTTTTGGTGCTATAATGTAGAAGAATTCTTATTAATAACACATTTCTTATTGTCAGATTGAACTTGCATATCTTTATGAGTGACATCATTTGTAGTAAAGACCTCTAAATGTGTCTAAATCAAGTTTCAATAGAATCTTGGAACATAAAGATCTTTGCCAATTTTAAAACAAAGTCACTACTATATTGCTTGTTCCTTAAACTTCTAAATGTGAGAAGTTATCTTGTACGTGGATAAGATTTGCTCACAGTTACTGACTTTCTTAGGTTTATTTGTAAACCTTGCAAGAAATTATGAATGTGGAATAACAATCTAAAATAATCCACTATGTGTTAATAATCACATTAACTATATTAGAATGAATTCATACACAATAAATTAAAATTTATTGGTGATAATAAAGTGTGATTTATTTTTCTTAATTATACAGTAAAAAACTGTATATGCTAGATGAAATTATCAGAATAAATTTTGAAAATTTCTACTGTTATGGAAGAAATTTTCTACTAGTATGGAAGAAATTTATGAATAGTGATGTAATAAAATTACATATATAGTTTTGAGGTTTAAATGAATCATGTTTTTACCAATGAATAAACATGCTTAAATATGAAATCTTATTAAACAAAAATTGCCTGTGGGCTAAATTTTTAATTTAATAAGATTAGATTTAAATGTAGATTATGATAGATTTACACAATTTATGAAAAACTTAAAGTTTAATATTTCTATCTTAATGAAAGGTATGAAACACTTAATTATTTATAAATGTTTCAAAATTTTATACTTTATGATAAAATTATTAAATTAAATCTACATAATTTCCTGTGGGATAAATTAAGAGAATTTAATTTAACATATTAATCATGTGAATATAATAAAATCCCCGTAGGGTAAGATTATTATGTTCACATAATTCATGTCCATTATGTGATCTTAATCCACTTAATATATATAATTTTATATAATTAAGGATGCTGTGGCTACTCCCTAATTATTTAAAATTATGTGGTTCACTAGACACCAAAGTATAAATCGAAGATTAAAATTTTACTAAATCCAAAATTGCTGTGGGCTAAATTTTAAATTTAATAAAATTAGATGAACTTTATGATAGATTTAATTAAACAATTAGTTTTGGAAAATGAAGGTTTATTATCTATCTTTAATTAAATTTGTGATAACACTATTAAATTAAATCCCCATAACTCCCTGTGGGGTAAATTAAGAGAATTTAATTTAACATATTATCCTAATTAATTATACAAATATAATAAAATCCCTGTGGGGTAAAATTATTATACCTATATAATTAATTACAAGTTATGTCCATTAAGGTGAATTTTAATTAATATATAATTTTATACAAATAAGGATGTTGTGGCTACTCCCTAATTATATAAAATTATATTTTCACTTTGACATTAGGTATTGGGCTCTACCTAAAAGTAATTTCGTTATTAACATAGTAGACAATCACTGAGATTAATGCTCCTAGTGTGGTCGTCCGAAGATCATTAAAAACCGTTCTAGATATGAGCATTTGTCCCAAATTCATGTTTTCTTATGTCAAACCACAAAATTACTTATATTTTATTCATATTTTATTCATTTTAGGAAGTTTTATGAATATTTTATGAAGTTTTATGAAACTTAATGTGCTATATAAAATATTCAACCTATCTTAATGTTTGAATATTTCTAAATATATCTAGCACTATAAAAGGAATTTATGTATAGCATTTAAATCATACAAATCTAAATTAATTGCATTAAACATAAATTTGCCAAATAAATACAAATTAATACAATTATTGTATGATAATAAATTAAATGCTTAATTCCATAATATATAATTAATTATGCATTTATGACCATATAATATCTTAAATATTTATACTAATAATTAATTTGTATAAATAAGGTAATTATACAAATTAGTACAATTAATTATATGGAATGAATTAAATGCAAAATTAAAGACTATACTTAATGGCAGATTTTTTCAAATTTTATTAATTTAAACAATAAATTACATAAATTTGGTAATAAATAATTAAATGCACAATTATACAAATTGCACAATTATTACATGCCTAAATAAATCATGTAATTAATTACCATATTAAAACAAATTTCCATTTTCAGTTTATACTAAATAACATATTAATTCTAAATATATGTATTAAATTAAAAATGGAAATTAATGAATGTAATTTATTGACTAAATTAACAATAGGAGAATAATTTATATTTCCAAATAAATAAAAAAAAATCGAAATTTTTTTTCCTTTTTTTTTTTTTTGAAAAATACACTGCCATAAACGACATAATAAAATTTCCTTAAACTTCCAAAAATCATGAAATCAATTCCAAATGAATCTAAATGCAAAATTAAGACATTCATATAGATTTTATGCATCGAAAATACATAAAACAAAGACTTTAAAAATCACCAAAATTTTCTGAAAAATAATTTTGAGATTTCTTTGTTTTTTCAAAGTGGATTTTCATGCTTAGAACAATCTATATTAATATATGAATGTATTAATACATATACAATATATATATAAATATATATACATATATATACAGAAAAATAAAAATACTGTATGTATATATATAAACATGAAATGTATATATGTATATATTTGTATATAGCATTTAGATATATAAATAATATATATATATATACAACATATATACGTAATGAAATGAAGAAAGTATATATATATATGAATATATATACATATGAACTGAATGAATAAACAAGTATATATGTATATATATAATTGGGATTGAATGAATATGAATATATAAATATATACACAAACGAAAATAAATATATATATCAACACTGAATTAAATATATATATATAAACACTGTATATACGAGTATATGTATATATATGAAACTCAAACTAAAATCAAGGCAGAGATAAAAACCGCTCTGATACCAACTGTTAGACATTTATATATATAAACTGAAATGTATATGTTTAAGTATTAAGTGCGGAATTAATCAAACATATATACACTATGAATAAGGATCGAAATACCTCCAGCCATTGAATCTTGAGCTTCAAACCCACATAAGCTTTGATCTGCAAAGGAAATTGACTACCATGGGTAATCGGGCTTCCTCGCTCTCTCAACTCTCTTTAGATGGAATTATTGTTATGAACAGAATGAGTGAGGAGCTCGGGGACCGAGACCCTATATTTATAGGTGAGATACTCCATCAGTATCTATGCCACATTAATTGTCAGAATATTATGACAATTAATTCAGGAAATCAAATCAGGTAATGAATATAGAAATCTGACCATATATAGAATATTACGTAATTGATTCTGTCCAGATTCAATGAATATAAAATATTCATTTATCAGAATCAATAATATGATTTTATTTCCTTAATTAGAAATATTCTAATAATTATACCATACTTTTTTTTCTGAGAGAAAAATTATACCATACTTAAAAAATTATATAAAAATTAAACATGATCTAAAATAAAATAATATATTGTACAATAAAACTTATATACAATATAACAAAAAATATATACCTTACAATCGAAATATATATTATAACAAAATATATATAAGATACTAATAACATTATATATCATGTCAACAAAAGTACAATAGAAAATAGAATTTAAATATTATTTAAAAAAATAATATACCGTATAACAAAAAATATATGTAGTTATATACTATTAATAATAGTAAAAATATATATTACTAATATATATATCTGTATACACTAACCAAATTATATACCACAATTAAAATATATATACCATGAAAATAAAATTATATATCACCATTGTATATAATAAAATAGAAACTAATTAAATATTATTTAAAATAAATATATATATCATACAGTTAAAATATATAAAAATAATAATTAAATAAATGTAGCATGCCAATAAAATTATATATATACATTAAAATATTTGTATTATGGTAACAAAATTATATACCACTATTGGTACATCGCAAAATAAAAAATAAATATCATTTGAGAATAATAATATACTATACAACAAAATAAAAATATACAGTACAACAAAATCTATATACCAACAACCCACAACAACTCATAAAAATTAAAAAAAAAAAATTTACATAACTTTCAAATAATTTTTTTTTAACAAAATTAATATAGATATACTACAGTCTTTAAGTAATTTGCTCCAAATTTTTTTATGTGGCAAAAGATAATATAAATAATAAATAATCTAAAAAAATAGTCATTTTACTACGAATTTTAAAAAAGACATTTACTATCTTAAGTATATGATTTGAAGCCTTTAGTATAATTTCCCAAAGCAAATATGCAAAGAGTTTTATAGATAATACTCTCTTTAGTCTCAACACATATACCCACACTCATTCATAAGACTATCTACTTATAAAATAAAGGGGCATAACCCTTTTATGAGAATTGATGGATTTATTGGGCCTACAAGCCCAAATAGAGAGAATTGATTATCTTGGTCTAATGGGCATGGGCTGACTGAAGATATTTTAAAGGGATTATTTCTGAAAAATATAAAAACAACAAACAAATTAAAAAATACGGTTTTACGGAATTTTAAATATTTTTACGATTTTTTTTTATTTTATTTACAGAAAATATCATCTTTTATGTTGTAATCTTGTTAATTTGTTGTTGATTTTTTGTTATCTGTATGTTATTTTTTGGTGTTATTTTGATGTTACTTTTATGTAGTTTTTTTATTGATTTTATGTTGTTTTCGTGTTATTTTTTGGAAAACCGTAAAAATGTAAAAAAAAAATTCTTTGAACGTAAAAATGTAATTATTTTACAAAAAATGGTGACTTATGTAATTATTCCTATTTTAAAACGTGTCTATGGTCCCCGAGCGTGTTGAGGAAATTACATTGTATATCCATTTTATTTAACTTGTTTTAATTTTTACCTCCATTTTCATATTTTTTTTTAGGTATACCCACTTTTATGGATGATGTCCCTATTTAGACCCCTGAGGTTATGTAAATTATATGCTAGACTTAAGTAGAGAATGAGGACATATTAGGCAATCCACTCAAAAAAGTGAATATATTTTAATAAAAAAATAATATGAAGGTATTTTTTATTTATAGATACAAGAAAATATGTATTTTTTAACTTATCCCAAGCGTGTTAGTACACGATATCCATCTCATTATGGCCCAATAGTAGACTCATGCATTACCGATTACATATAGTTATCATTATATATTAATAGCAACACTGTCAGTGAGCAACAATGTCATTTAACATAAAATATTCTAACACTAATCTGTCATACTACAAGTTCAGTTAGTTTTTTTGCTGTTAGTTGAAAAGAGAGAAATACATCACTCAAGATAATTTAAAGATATATGTATGTCTAAATGAAAAAAAAGAAAAAACTTGCTAAATTCGAATGTCCTATGTACATGTTTGGTGGTTGATGGATGTCTAGAAACTGAAAAGAACTTTTTTTATCTTTAGCTCAAGCAGGGGGAATTGCTTTACTCAAAATATCATAACTTTGCATTGTGTAGCTGTCTTCTAAATTAATGTGAGATAATTTTCCATTCTTTAGCAATTACAAAAATAATCCAATCACGTGCCTGTGATGTTTTAATTTGATTCTCCCTTCATTTTAGCTTTCTTGAGAATTTTATTTCCCTTCCAATCCGAAAATGGTATATGATTAACTCTAGAGATTCATATCCTATGGAACAGGGTGCCCAACAGATGAATTTTTTAAAAAAGAAATTCATAAAAGTATGTTTTAATTTTTGAACCAGTGGCTAATCAATCAAAGGGAAAGTTCGGATAATTTGTCCTCCTACTATTGTTGGTTTGAATTCGTAAAAGTAAGCCTCTGTATTCTTGATTTTTTAGTCTTATATGATAGACACTTATTTCTGTCATATAAAAATCCCTTTTAGCAATATTAATGCAGTGCTACACCCACTACTTTATTAGATGAGCACTTTAGTATATGAACGTAACTGAACCAAATTGTTAAAGAATATTACAAGATAGTGGTAATCCACGTACTTTTTAACTATTCGCACCCAAGAATGAAGTCTTTTATTCGCAGATGATACATTCCATGCACAATTTTCACTATTTAAACCTCATTGAATTGTTCTTGCCAGCTCATTTAGCTGCTTACTTGTAAGTTGCCAACTTATTTAGTTTTCTTACTGCCCCAGTTCATGAAATAATTTGTATGTTTTTCTAATCAATGACTTAGTACAATATTAGATAGTTGGATACACTGTCACCCATGGATCTTCACTGCAATTGACTTTCTTAAATTCTTGTGTGATTTATGATCAAGAAAACCAAATATAGGTTCTTGTATAGTTTGTATTTCACTTGAAAATTTCATATTAGAGTTTTATTTTTTGCTCCCTAATTGTCTTCAGGAAGAATAAGAAACAGGGTGGTTTTTTTTATTATTTTTTTTGATGAAAAAAAGGACTATATATGGAAATGATAGAAACAGAAGTGGATTAAAATGATGTGATTGTCTGAGTCACTTCTTAAGGACTATTATTGAGTATAATTGAACTTTTAAGTACAAATGATAACTATTATTCCATGGCACATTCAACTGGTCCTTGGGCAATCTGATTCGTGGCTGCCTTGACAAATTTTTTAAATACAAGTGTTAAAAATATAAGGTTAATTGACAGTAAAATTTAGTCTACATCATGGCTATTTTAATTATAAAAGTCATTCTCCTTGTATATAATTCATATTTGGGTTGTGAGGCATTTCTTTACTTACTTTAATACCTAATTCTTTGTCAGGATTATGTTTTGCAACTTCAGAATAGGGAACTTTTGCTGTTGTATCAGAAGTAAGATGGTACTTCTGAACTGTTGAATAAATTCCACTTATAACCAGTCCAGTATACTTACAAATATCCACATCAGCAATATACAAACAGAAACAAGTAAAGGAACTCAATTCTAAGTGGCTTCGCCTCTAGTGGATCAAGACTTAGTAGTTAGTTACAACTGAAATTGTAACTAACTCCTAAGCCTGGATCAACCGACTCTATAACAATATAAAAGCATGAATCAAAGCAAATAACCCTAGATCTACAACATAGAACCAGATCAGAGAAGAGATAGAGAGAGAGAGAAGAAATAAACCCTAGTTTGAGGCTTCAGCTCCAAGATCCAGAGATGAGAAACCAGTTCTCATGGTGAGGAGCTCGAAAGGGAAGTACATGCACAAGAAAACAAAGAAGGAGTTAGATCGAGAACAAATCAAGTGAAAACAACAAAAACATAAAGTGTAAAAGAGAGAAATCGAGTTTACCTGGTCGATTTCTGTGACAGGAAGCTCCAAATCTTGTAACTCAACATTTTGATAGTAGATATCAAGCTTCTATCTCTGAGAAGAGCTTGACAGAGACGTAGTCCAGATTTTGGTGAACTCTGAAACAAATCTATGGTGTTTTCTCTCCTTATTTTTCATTTTCACTCGTTTAAACTAACTTGTGTTTGTGTGTGGGTGTGAATCTGGGTTTTCTAGCTTTGATTCGAGCAAGTTCTTGAGCAGAACTTGCTCTGCTAGGGTTTCGAGTTTGGGAGGCTGAGTGTTGTGTTTGAGTGGCTAGGGTTTCTAGACTCTTCAATCAGAGTCTTTAAACCTAAAGTTCAATACGACACTGAGTTTGGTGTCGTGGAAATTGAACGGTGCCGTTTTAGTCTAAGGGATTAATTAGACTAGGAAAGGTCATTTTTGACCTTGATACTGATATTAAAATCATTTGTTGGTGTAGGGTAAAAGAGTAAAAAAATCCTACAGTGGTATCAGAGCCTGGTTTGGCTAAAGAAGATCAACAAAGATTCAAGGAAAATATCAGGAAGGAATTGGCAAGAAAATCTTGAAAGAAAGATTGACAAGAAAGAACAACACTCAAAACAGCAAGAAGATCAAGATTCTGAATTAAACTCAGATTCAGAAACACAAACTGAGAATTTCTAAAACTCTATCTGTTTTTCAATTTTATTAATATGAGTAACATAAAAGTTGATATTGATAAATTTGATGGTACAGGGGATTACAGAATTTGGAGAAGGAAGATTAGGTCTCTCCTAGCTCAACAGAAATTACTAAGGGTGCTAGATGAACCTATTGAATGGCTAGAAGGAAATTCAAAAATACAACAAGAAGAATACCTAGAAACTGCTACTGGAATTCTAATTTTCAACCTATCAGATGCAATTATCAGATTGGTAGATAAAGAAGAGACTCCATCAAAGATCTAGAAAAAGCTAGAAGAGCAATTTCAGCAGAAATCTTTGACAAACAAGATTTATTTCAAGGAAAGGATTTTTGGGTTCAAAATGAACCAATCCAAGTCCTTAGATCAAAATCTTGATGAATTTTTGAGAATGCACATTGAGCTTGCAAACTCAGGGGAAAATGAGGCTCTCAGTGATGAAAATCAAGCCATCATTATACTTAACTCATTGCCAGAATCTTACAGAGAAGTTAAAACTGCAATTAAGTATGGTAGAACCTCAATCACTCTTGATGAGGTTATCTCTGCCTTAAAATCTAAGGACTTAGAGATGAAATCAGAAAGAATTGGTGGCTTTAATGGTAAACTAAATCTGAGTAGAGGCAGATCTACTCAGAAGAAGCCTTGGCAAGGAAAAGGGAGGAGTCAAAGCCATAGTAGGGGTCCAAACAGAGGACAGAACAAGGGAAGATCAAATTCTAGAGGGCCACAAGACACAGAAGGATGCTATAACTGTGGGAAACCTGGACACTTCAAGAAAGATTGTTATTTCTTGAACAAAAACAGAAAGAACAAATTCAATGGACAAAGAACTGATTACAATTCAGAATCCAGAAACCCTAAGAATAAAACAGATCACCAAAATGCAAATTTTAGTGACTGTTATGAAAATGGGAAAGTTTATGTTGCAGGATCATCTTTTAAAGATGATTGGATACTTGACTTAGGTTGTACATTTCATATGACTAATAATAGATCTATTTTGACTGATTTCAGGGATTCAACTAAAGGAAAAGTGATTCTAGGGAATGACCAAAGCCGTGACATTAAAGGGGCAGGAATAGTGGCATTTAAGATGCACGATGGGGTCACTAGATCACTAACTGGGGTAAGATTTGTGCCTGATTTATCTAGAAACCTTATTTCACTAAGTGTGCTTGATGATTTGAAAATAGAAAGCAAAATCAAAGATGGGCAAATGAAAATTTGCAAAGGATCTATGACTATCATTAAAGGAGTCAAGAAAGAAGGCCTATACTACATGATAGGGGAACCTATAGCTAGAAGCAACAACATTGTGGGACAGAGCAATATTTTGCAAAGTCCTGAAGATGCCAAAGCTATTCTTTGGCACAACAGACTTGGACACTTAGCAGAAAAAGGATTGCAAATTGTAAATGAACAACAACTACTAGGCAAAGACAAAATCAGCAAAGTGGAATTTTGTGAACACTGCATACTTGGAAAACATCATAGGCTGAAGTTCAAAACAGGGACACATAAATCTAAAGGTATATTGAATTATATACATTCAGATTTATGGGGCCCTGAAAAGACACCAACTCATGGAGGTAATACCTACTTTATGTTTATAGTTGATGATTTTTCTAGAAAAGTATGGATTTTCTTACTTAAAAATAAAAATGATGCTTTTCAAAGGTTTAAACATTGGAAAACACTTGTTGAAAATCTTACTAACAGAAAGGTTAAAAACCTAAGGACAGACAATGGTCTGGAATTTTGCAACAATGAATTTGATATGTTTTGCAGAGAAACAAGTATTTAAAGGCACAGAACAGTTAGGCTAACACCACAACAAAATGGTGTTGCAAAAAGAATGAACAGAACCATTCTGAACAAAGCTAGATGTATGTTAATACAATCTCGTTTGTCCCATGGTTTTTGGGGAGAGGCTGTTATGACATCTGCTTATTTAATAAACAGATGTCCTTCAAGTGTTATTGAATTCAAAACACCTGAAGAAAGGTGGTCTGGTAAACCACCTGATCTCTCAAACTTAAGGATTTTTGGTTGCAGTGCCTTTGTGCACCAAAGTATTGGTAAGCTTGAACCTAGAGCTATTAGAGGAGTTTTCCTAGGCTATCCTGAAGGAGTTAAGGGATATAGAATTTGGCTAAGGGAAAAAGGTGGATTCAAAACTATTATTAGCAGAGATGTTATTTTTAAAGAAAATGAATTTCCTTGTTTGCTTAAGGCTAACCCTGCAGGTATAGTAGAAACTAACATGCAGGTACAATACAATTTGATCCTACTCTATGGAGGCTAGATGATCAAGAAGAACTTGATATAGATCAGGTCGAACCAGTTGGGAATGAACCTGATCAGGATCAGGTGGAACATACAGAAAATCCTAACAGAGAAGGGACACAAGATGAAGAGCAACAGGGAGATGAAACTGAGGTTGTTCAACCCACTGAAGCTCTAGATGACTACCAATTGACCAGAGCAGAGAGAAAAGGACACCTAAACCTAATCCTAAGTACAATTTCAATATTTGGAATGAAGACATAGCCTATGCCTTCATGACAGCCATGAAATCTCTAAGTACTGAACCTCAAACCTATGAAGAAGCTATGACAGGGCCTAATGCTAAGAAGTGGTTTAAAGCTATGGATTCAGAGATGGTCTCTTTAAAGAAAAACAAGACTTGGATAATGGTCTAAGGCCTAAAGGGAAAAGAATAATAGCCTGCAAATGGGTTTACAAGCATAAAGAGGGGGTAATTGAAGGTGAACCTATAAGGTTTAAGGCTAGGTTAGTAGCCAAAGGATTTACACAGAAAGAGGGAATTGACTACAATGAGATATTCTCACCAGTAGCCAAGTACAAGACCATAAGGATAATGCTATCAATAGCAAATAAATTTGACATGGAAATTGATCAAATGGATGTCACTACAACTTTTCTACATGGAGACCTAGAAGAGGAGATCTATATGGAACAGCCTAAAGGATTTGAGATTAAGGGAAAGGAAAATATGGTCTGCAAGTTGGTTAAGTCCTTGTATGGACTCAAACAAGCTCCCAGACAATGGAATAAAAAATTTGATGCTTTTATGATAAAGCATGGATTTAACAGAAGCTATCATGACACTTGTCTATACTACAAGGGAGACTCTATAAAAGATGTAATCTACTTATTGCTTTATGTAGATGACATGCTTATTATAAGTCAAGAAAGGGCTAAGGTTGAAATGGTTAAGGATCTGCTCAAGACAGAATTTGAAATGAAGG